>NC_091284.1:719504765-720109765 GCF_032444005.1 Ranitomeya imitator
TAAGTTCCTTGGGGGGTCTAGTTTCTAAAATGGGGTCACTTGTGGGGGGTTTCTACTGTTTAGGCACACCAGGGGCTCTGCAAACGCAACGTGACACCCGCAGACCATTCCATCAAAGTCTGCATTTCAAAAGTCACTACTTCCCTTCTGAGCCCCGACGTGTGCCCAAACAGTGGTTTACCCCCACATATGGGGTATCAGCGTACTCAGGAGAAACTGGACAACAACTTTTGGGGTCCAATTTCTCCTGTAACCCTTGGGAAAATAAAAAATTCTGGGCTAAATAATTATTTTTGAGGAAAGAAAACGTATTTATTATTTTCACGGCTCTGCATTATAAACTTCTATGAAGCACTTGGGGGTTCAAAGTGCTCACCACACATCTAGATAAGTTCCTTTCAGAGTCTAGTTTCCAAATTGGGTCACTTGTGGGGGGTTTCTACTGTTTAGGCACATCAGGGGCTCTGCAAACGCAACGTGACGCCCGCAGAGCATTCCATCAAAGTCTGCATTTCAAAACGTCACTACTTCAATTCCAAGCCCCGGCATGTGCCCAAACAGTAGTTTACCCCCACATATGGGGTATCACCGTACTCAGGAGAAACTGGACAACAAATATTGGGGTCAAATTTCTCCTGTTACCCTTGGGAAAATTAAAAAATTCTGGGCTAAATAATTATTTTTGAGGAAAGAAAACGTATTTATTATTTTCGCGGCTCTGCATTATAAACTTCTATGAAGCACTTGGGGGTTCAAAGTGCTCACCACACATCTAGATAAGTTCCTTTGGGGGTCTAGTTTAAAAAATGGGGTCACTTGTGGGGGGTTTCTACTGTTAAGCCACATCAGGGGCTCTGCAAACGCAACGTGACGCCCACAGAGCATTCCATCAAAGTCTGCATTTCAAAACGTCACTACTTCACTTCTGAGCCCCGGCATGTGCCCAAACAGTGATTTACCCCCACATATGGGGTATCAGCGTACTCAAGAGAAACTGGACAACAACTTTTGGGGTCAAATTTCTCCTGTTACCCTTGGGAAAATAAAAAATTGCAGGCTAAAAGATCATTTTTGAGAAAATAATTTTTTTTTTTATTTTCATGGCTCTGCGTTATAAACTTCTGTGAAGCACTTGGGGGTTCAAAGTCCTCACCACACATCTAGATTAGTTCCTTTGGGGGTCTAGTTTCTAAAATGGTGTCATTTCTGGGGGATCTCCAATGTTTAGGCACACAGGGGCTCTCCAAACGTGACATGGTGTCCGCTAATGATTGGAGCTAATTTTCCATTTAAAAAGCCAAATGGCGTGCCATCCCTTCCGAGCCCTGCCGTGCGCCCAAACAGTGGTTTACCCCCACATATGGGGTATCAGCGTACTCAGGACAAACTGGACAACAATATTTGGGGTCCAATTTCTCCTATTATCCTTGGCAAAATAGGAAATTCCAGGCTAAAAAATCATTTTTGAGGAAAGAAAAATTATTTTTTATTTTCATGGCTCTGCGTTATAAACTTCTGTGAAGCACCTGGGGGTTTAAAGTGCTCAATATGCATCTAGATAAGTTCCTTGGGGGGTCTAGTTTCCAAAATGGGGTCACTTGTGGGGGAGCTCCAATGTTTAGGCACACAGGGGCTCTCCAAACGCGACATGGTGTCCGCTAACAATTGGAGCTAATTTTCCATTCAAAAAGTCAAATGGCGCGCCTTCTCTTCCGAGCCCTGCCGAGTGCCCAAACAGTGGTTTACCCCCACATATGAGGTATCGGCGTACTCGGGAGAAATTGCCCAACAAATTTTATGATCCATTTTATCCTACTGCCCATGTGAAAATGAAAAAATTGAGGCGAAAAGAATTTTTTTGTGAAAAAAAATTACTTTTTCATTTTTACAGATCAATTTGTGAAGCACCTGAGGGTTTAAAGTGCTCACTAGGCATCTAAATTAGTTCCTTGGGGGGTCTAGTTTCCAAAATGGGGTCACTTGTGGGGGAGCGCCAATGTTTAGGCACACAGGAGCTATCCAAACGCGACATGGTGTCCGCTAACGATGGAAATAATTTTTCATTCAAAAAGTCAAATGGCGCTCCTTCCCTTCCGAGCCTTACCATGTGCCCAAACAGTGGTTTACCTCCACATGTGAGGTATTGGTGTACTCAGGAGAAATTGCCCAACACATTTTAGGATCCATTTTATCCTGTTGCCCATGTGAAAATGAAAAAATTGAGGCTAAAAGAATTTTTTTGTGAAAAAAAAGTACTTTTTCATTTTTACGGATCAATTTGTGAAGCACCTGGGGGTTCAAAGTGCTCACTATGCATCTAGATAAGTTCCTTGGGGCGTCTAGTTTCCAAAATGGGGTCACTTGTGGGGGAGCTCCAATTTTTAGGCACACGGGGGCTCTCCAAACGTGACATGGTGTCCGCTAAAGAGTGGAGCCAATTTTTGTTTCAAAAAGTCAAATGGCGCTCCTTCCCTTCCAAGCCCTGCTGTGCGCCAAAACAGTGGTTTACCCCCACATATGAGGTATCAGCGTACTCAGGACAAATTGGACAACAACGTTCGTGGTTCAGTTTCTCCTTTTACCATTGGGAAAATAAAAAAATTGTTGCTAAAAGATAATTTTTGTGACTAAAAAGTTAAATGTTCATTTTTTCCTTCCATGTTGCTTCTGCTGCTGTGAAGCACCTGAAGGGTTAATAAACTTCTTGAATGTGGTTTTGAGTACCTTGAGGGGTGCAGTTTTTAGAATGGTGTCACTTTTGGGTATTTTCAGCCATATAGACCCCTCAAACTGACTTCAAATGTGAGGTGGTCCCTAAAAAAAATGGTTTTGTAAATTTCGTTGTAAAAATGACAAATCGCTGGTCGAATTTTAACCCTTATAACTTCCTAACAAAAAAAAATTTTGTTTCCAAAATTGTGCTGATGTAAAGTAAACATGTGGGAAATGTTATTTATTAACTATTTTGTGTCACATATCTCTCTGGTTTAACAGAATAAAAATTCAAAATGTGAAAATTGCGAAATTTTCAAAATTTTAGCCAAATTTCCGTGTTTATCACAAATAAATGCAGAATTTATTGACCTAAATTTACCACTAACATGAAGCCCAATATGTCACGAAAAAACAATCTCAGAACCGCTAGGATCCGTTGAAGCGTTCCTGAGTTATTACCTCATAAAGGGACACTGGTCAGAATTGCAAAAAACGGCAAGGTCTTTAAGGTCAAAATAGGCTGGGTCTTGAAGGGGTTAACAGATGCATAAATCTTACAAACCAAAAAGTTTTGTTGCTCAGTTAAATTTTTATAAATTTTAAACATAAAAGTGTGGGTCAATTATTATTCAACCCCTAGGTTTAATATTTTGTGGAATAACCTTTGTTTGCAATTACAGCTAATAATCGTCTTTTATAAGACCTGATCAGGCCGGCACAGGTCTCTGGAGTTATCTTGGCCCACTCCTCTATGCAGATCTTCTCCAAGTTATTTAGGTTCATGTGGACTTTAATCTTGAGCTCCTTCCACAAGTTTTCAATTGGGTTAAGGTCAGGAGACTGACTAGGCCATTGCAACACCTTGATTTTTTGCCTCTTGAACCAGGCCTTGGTTTTCTTGGCTGTGTGCTTTGTGTCGTTGTCTTGTTGGAAGATGAAATGACGACCTATCTTAAGATCCTTGATGGAGGAGCGGAGGTTCTTGGCCAAAATCTTCAGGTAGGCCGTGCTATCCATCTTCCCATGGATGCGGACCAGATGGCCAGGCCCCTTGGCTGAGAAACAGCCCCACAGCATGATGCTGCCACCACCATGCTTGACTGTAGGGATGGTATTCTTGGGGTCGTATGCAGTGCCATCCAGTCTCCAAACGTCACGTGTGTGGTTGGCACCAAAGATCTCGATCTTGGTCTCATCAGACCAGAGAACCTTGAACCAGTCAGTCTCAGAGTCCTCCAAGTGATCATGAGCAAACTGTAGACGAGCCTTGACATGACGCTTTGAAAGTAAAGGTACCTTACGGGCTCGTCTGGAACAGAGACCATTGCGGTGGAGTACGTTACTTATGGTATTGACTGAAACCAATGTCCCCACTGCCATGAGATCTTCCCGGAGCTCCTTCCTTGTTGTCCTTGGGTTAGCCTTGACTCTTCGGACAAGCCTGGCCTCGGCACAGGAGGAAACTTTCAAAGGCTGTCCAGGCAGTGGAAGGCTAACAGTAGTTCCATAAGCCTTCCACTTCCGGATGATGCTCCCAACAGTGGAGACAGGTAGGCCCAACTCCTTGGAAAGGGTTTTGTACCCCTTGCCAGCCTTGTGACCCTCCACGATCTTGTCTCTGATGGCCTTGGAATGCTCCTTTGTCTTTCCCATGTTGACCATGTTTGAGTGCTGTTCACAAGTTTGGGGAGGGTCTTAAATAGTCAGAAAAGGCTGGAAAAAGAGATAATTAATCCAAACATGTGAAGCTCATTGTTCTTTGTGCCTGAACTACTTCTTAATACTTTAGGGGAACCAAACAGAATTCTGGTGGGTTGAGGGGTTGAATAATAAATGACCCTCTGAAAAAACTTTTCCCAATTTAAAAAAAAAATAAACAAAGAAATAACATTTTTTTTTGCTGCAGTGCATTTCACACTTCCAGGCTGATCTACAGTCCAAATGTCACAATGCCAAGTTAATTCCAAATGCGTAAACCTGCTAAATCTGCAGGGGGTTGAATACTACTTGTAGGCACTGTAGTATATTGCAGCCCCCTCAAAGGGTATAATGCAGCCCCTTCATAGGGTATAATGCAGCACCCCATAGAATATAATGAACCCCCCCCATAGAATATAATGCAGCTTCCTCATAGAATATAATGTAGCACGCTCATAGTATAATGCAGCCCCCATATAGTATAATGCAACTCCCTTCATATAGTATAATGCAGCCCCCTCAGAGTATAATGCAGCCTTCCTCATAGGATATAGCGCAGCCCCTCCATGGAATATAATGCAGCCCCCTCATAGGGTATAATGCAGCCCCAATATAGTACACTGCTAAAAAAAAATAAAGGGAACACTTAAACAACAGAATATAACTCCAAGTATATCAAATGTCTGTGAAATCAAACTGTCCACTTAGGAAGCAACACTGTTTGACAATCAAGGCACACTCAATAAAGGAGTAATGCTTTCTGGCTGCTATTTTGGTCACTTTTGAATGTTGGTTGTGCTTTCACACTCGTGGTAGCATGAGATGGACTCTACAACACACAAGTGGCTCAGATAGTGCAGCTCATGCAGAATGGCACATCAAAGCGAGCTGTGGCAAGTAGGTTTGCTGTGTCTATCAGCGTAGTGTCCAGAGGCTGGAGGCTCTACCAGGAGACAGGCCAGTACACCAGGAGACATGGAGGGGGCCATAGGATGGCAACAACCCAGCAGAGGGACCGCTACTTCAGCCTTTGTGCAAGGAAAACAGGAGGAGCACTGCCAGAGCACTGCAAAATGACCTCAAGCAGGCCACAAATGTGCATGTGTCTGCACAAACAGTTAGAAACCAACTCCATGAGGATGGTCTGAGTGCCCGACGTCCTCAGATGGGGGTTGTGTTCACAATCCAACACCTTGCAGGACGCTTGGAATTTGCCACAGAACACAAGGATTGGCAAATTCTCCACTGGTGCCCTGTGCTCTTCACAGATGAAAGCAGGTTCACACTGAGCACATGTGACAGACGTGACAGAGTCTGGAGACGCCATGGAGAGCGATCTGTTGCCTGCAACATCCTTCAGCATGACCGGTTTCACAGTGAGTCAGTAATGGTGTGGGGTGGCATTTCTTTGGACGGCCGCACAGCCCCTCATGTGCTCGCAAAAGGTAGCCTGACTGCCATTAGGTACCAAGATGAGATCCTCAGACCCCTTGTGAGACCATATGCTGGTGCGGTTGGCCCTGGGTTCCTCCTAATGCAGGACAATGCCAGACCTCATGTGGCTGGAGTGTGTCAGCAGTTCCTGCAAGATGAAGGCATTGAAGCTATGGACTGGCCCACCCGTTTCCCAGACCTGAATCCAATGGAACACATCTGGGAATCATGTCTCGCACCATCCATCATCGTCACGTTGCACCACAGACTGTCCAGGAGTTGGCGGATGCTTTAGTTAAGGTTTGGAAGGAGATCCCTTAGGAGACCATCCGCCGCTTCATCAGGAGCATGCCCAGGCATTGTAGGGAGGTCATAAAGGAATGTGGAGGCCACACACACTACTGAGCATCATTTCCTTGTCTTGAGGCATTACCACTGAAGTTGGATCAGCCTGTAACTTCATTTTCCACTTTGATTTTGAGCATCATTCCAACTTCATACCTCCGTAGGATATTAGTTGTGATTTACGTTGATAATTTTTAGGTAATGAATAAAGATTTATAACTGGAATTGTTAAATCAGTGATATCTAGGATGTGGGATTTTAGTGTTCCCTTTATTTTTTGGAGCAGTGTATATTGCCGCCCTCTTATAGAATATAAGGCAGACCCCCATATAATATAATGAAGTTCACCCATAAAATATAATGCAGCCGCCCATATAATGCAGCCACCCATAGAATGTACCCCCATATTATATAGTGTACCCCCCTCTATAAAAAAAAATGTAGTTCTACAGTATTATGGCCACCATGTACTCACTCACTCACTGATAAATAACAAAAAAGATTTAAAACTCACCTCTCCTCCTCATTCCCCTCTCCAGGTTCCGCAGAGCGTCTCAGCAGCTGCACTGCGCAGCACCCGGCATGATGCGAGATGAAGCGACGTCATCATGCACCCACAGTGTCAGAGTCAGAGGGGAATGATGGGGGTGGGAGCATCATATGATATTGCTTCAAACTGTTTCATCATCTATGATGCCGATACAGTTGAATGCGGTGTGCAGGGGGTCTGTGCTGGTGCCGCGCCACATAGCAGCCACGTGATGTGACGCTATTAGTGGCACGCCACTGGCTGAGGGAGCTGCCTAGTCTGCCCGCCCCTAACGCCTATACAGTTTTAATTTACTGCACAAAAGTAGAAGTTGCAAAGTAGTACATATGTTTTTTTTGCAAAAGGTTCATATTTTTCCATCCTTATTCTAAAGTAGAGCTAATATGAATTAAATTTTCCTAAACACTCGGCACTAAATAGATCTCTGCAATGAGAATATGTTTTTTTTGTGTCCAAAAATCATTTTCCAGTGGTCAAAGACTTGTCGGGAAGGTTGTGTAATAGTGTACTTTTCATGCAGCAATATAGTGTAAATGCATATTACACATCAATACTCATTAGACTAAAGTGTTTTATCTCTCTTAGCTTCTATGCTTTACCCCTATGTTATAGTAACATGTCAATGTTTCTATGTTGAAACAGGAAGCCATGCGGATAATATCCGTCTTAGACAGATGTCTCATTGTTACTCATTTTATGGTGGTTCAGTAGTAGATCATGTTATTGTGCAATCTATTGTACAGCATACATGCAGAAGATTGCTGCTCACTAGTAAAGTTAGTGCTTTTTTTGGTGAAATGGTCATCGTGGTAGTCAAGCCATCCATAGTAAACACACTTATCAATGGTCCTCAATTTTTTATTTCAAGTAATTCAATTTTCTCCAGAGCACTTATTAAATGAGAAATGTGCATTCACCAAACTTTGCATAAATCAATTGATCCAAAGAATATAAGACTATAATAAACTTTATAGTAATAACCAAATTCCAAAAATGTTAGGATGTTAAAAAAAAACTACTGCAAAATGTAAAGAAAACAAGAATGCAATGGTTTGGAAATCTCTTGTAACCATATTTCATTCAGAACAGAACATAGATCACAGATCAGAAGGTAAAAAGTAGACATTTTTCCATTTCATTTGAAAAAAAAAACTCATTTAGAAATTGATGGCAGCAACACAACAGTTTGTAAATGTCTGGGAAGAAACTAGATCAATTGCTGGAGTTTTGGGAGAGGAATGCTAACAATTTGTTGTCTGATGTAGGATTCTAGAGGCCTAGACAGTCTGGGGCCTTTGATAAATTTTTAGTTTCATAATATGGCAAATGTGTGCGACTCATGAAACCTCTGGACTGCAGGCGGCCAGTTCATCATCTAAACTGTTCTGCAAAGCCATTCGTGTGTGGTGACTGTAGTATGATGTCTGGCATTGTCTTTAAATGTTTTAGAATTATTATCTACTGTTGATGATGAGGGCCATTGAAAACATTTTTCTGATTTTGTTTCACAGTTTTAGATGCAGTTTTGCGCTTTTGATCTTTGCTTTTGAGACACATTTTGCGTCTCTAATATGTTCTTTTTATACACATCATGTGAATCACGGTAGTTGAATATTGACTCTCCAGCTATTTTTCAATAATATTGTCACAATTCCACCACTCATAATCTCCTAAGGTCACGGTGAGGAGAGACAGCTTAGCCATACTATAGGATCAGGGGCATATTGGGATGTCAGTATTGTGAGTGACAGCCCAGCTGCCCAACCAAAAGCAGTGGCATGCTGGGTTGTCAGCTTTGTGAGTAACAGCTCAGCTGTCCAATCTGGTCAGGTCTGCGGGGTTTCCTTCAGGTATCACCCATTCAGTAAGGCTACCTGGCTATTTAGTTGGCTGGCAACGTTCAGACCACTGCTAGTCGTAGCTTTGCTCGGTGGCTTGCTGCTCTGTGTTCTGGTATTCTGATCTTTGTTGCCAGACTTCAGATTTACCTTTTGACTACTCGTTTGTATTATCCCTTTTGACTTTGACGAACTCTTCTGGCTTTTGACCTGATACTTTTTTAATTCCTCACCTCAAGGCTTCTCCGTGAGTAGTGACTCAGTGTCATATTATGACTGGCTGATCCATTTTTTCTTTTTTCAACAGTATCTAGTTCACACGCTTTGTGATCAAGTGGCGAATCTGACAGAAATAATTCGGGATCTGAAGAATACTGGAATCTTGAAACGTTATAATCGCAGTCAGGTATCTAGTCTGTTGAAAGCTCCTTATAGTTCTCTGCTGCCAGAGAGCTGTAAATTATTTCCTGTGACCTTGGTCTTCAGGGTAAGATTCTCAACGTTTTTTTTTTGTCCCCCCAGCCCCTAACCGGATTTCTGATGATGCTTTTTTTGATACTTTAGGTGTAATTTATGATGAACCTGACAGAATCCAGGTACCTCTTTTCTCCTATGATAAAGTACTGCTAAATATCGTGCTAGCCTTCAAGAATCAGGTGTTAGCAGAATTGGCTTTCATTTACTGCAAGTCTGCAGCTGATTTTATTAATTCAGTACTGGTATTGAAATTAGAATTAGGGACAGTTAATTTGAAAAGACCCATTCAATTTTTTTCCATTGACATGACACCATTACTTCCAGATTTGGGTCAAATGGTGTAATTCACTCTCCAAGTAGGAGCACTTCACTCTGAATCCATCCCCTGTTTTGAGTTGGATAATTTGCCTACTAGGTTGGCACTGGGACTTCCATGGTTGCTTATTCAAAATCCTGTTATTGAAGGATTAATTGGAGGAAATTGTTCAGTGGAGCTTCAATTGTCATAAGAAATGTCTAAGTGCAGCATAAATATGCTACGCTAGTCTAGAGCGTCTGCCGGAGTATCAGAATTGCTTTGGAGATGTGTTTTTTTCTTTCAGAAAAAGAAACAGAAATGCTACCTCCCCATCGTACATTTGATTGCACTATTAATCTCGTTCCCATTGCCAAATTACCTTATGCTCGCCTTACAATTTGTCAGGGCCTGAAGGTACCACCATGAAAAACTATGTGAACAAAAGCCTCTGGAAGGGTCATATCCACCCTTCCTACTCCCGTTTAGCTGCTGGGTTTTTCTTTCCAGAACTTAGAGATATTGCTATCACTTTCACATCCTCCTCTTCCTCTGGGACCACCACCTTCTCCCACAGACTATTCAAAGTATGCTGCAGCATGTAGATGACCAAAAAAGTGATGCTGATGATGGCAACATCAGCACTAACCATCTTAGTAGCCGTCTTGAAACTGTGCAGAAGGGTGCAGATGGTCCTTCATATGTGCCGACTTCGCAAGCGTGATTTGCTACACATTGGTACTGCGTTGGGCCAGACTATGCAAAATGTCATACTTTACCAGGGGTCGTCGGTGCTGCCACAGTCGATGCAACATGTCCAGAGTGGAATTCTACTGTGCATATGAACCTGTTAAATGGTAGCCCGAAAGAACTTTGTAGCAATGCAAGTCGATGACACATGGGGCGTGATTGACAGAAATAGGCACACAGCGACAGTGCTTTCTGCAGTAGTGCATCCAAGCTAGGATAGTGGCATAGACATTGCTGTACCACCAGGTTGAGGATGTGAGTCATGCAAGGCACATGTGTGAGGTTGCCTTGGTGAAAGTCCGCCACCAGGTTTGCACCATTATTGCACATGGTCTTCTCTGACTCCAGGTTCAGTGGAGACGGCCGTTGCTGAAACTCAGCCTGGATCACTGTCCAAAACTCTTGAGCTGTATGACTGCATTCTCCAAGACATATTAATTTAAACACTGCCTGATTGCGGTTTTCCCTGGCTGCGTAATACAGAGGTGGGGGGATTGTCTCTGCACTATTGGAAAGCATGTCTCAATAAGGGAGAGGTTGAGGGCACAGGTGGGGGCCCTACAGGAGGTGAAGGAGGCAGAAGCAGTGGAGGAAATGTTAGATAGAGGTTTGTCCCGCAAGTATTGGGATTCCAAGATTTGCTGTCTATTGACAACTTGGTATGTAGTGTTTTAATTCACAATCCCTTGGTGTGTAGTGGTTTAGTTCTCCATCCAATGGTGTGTAGTTGTTTAGTTCTCTAACCCTAGGTTCTTAGTAGTTTAGATCTACAACCACTATTATCTAATAGTGTAGTTCTGCATCCTCTGCTGTGTAGTGGTTTAGTTCTTTATCCCCAAATGCCCTGCAAGCCTCATGGATTCCAAGATTTGTGGAACAGCCCCTTCCCCACCTGCACAAACAGCCACCAGAGTCACCCAGTGCCCAGTCAGTGAGACGCAACGCCCCTGGCCATGATTGCTCGTCCAGTTGTCAGTATTGAAATGCACCTGTCAGACATACACATTTTTTCAAGGAATGGTTGATGTTATCTGTGATATGTTGGTGTATAGCTTTCTTAAAGAAGTAATGGTGACTGGCAACCGGTACTGGGGGACTGCAAAGGTCATCATTTTTCATATCCACCAGGGTGAAAGGTTGCATTTCCATAGCCAACAGGTTGAATTTGCCAATCAATTTGTGAAGGATTTCATCCAATTATCACAGATATCACACGCCGGGAGAGATGCAGAACCACCCCCTGTTGATGTTTGGAGCAAACAGTTCTTAGCTGGCCCCTATCGTCCAGACAATTGCACAATTGGTCGACAATCAATCGAGTAGGCAGCAGGATGTTACCAATAATTAGTTATCTGAAAACTAACAGTGAGCGTACCGCATATACACCTCTGGATTACAAAGCATGGAAGATGTGTATATACTACTGTGTGATCACTGCAAACTCCACGATAACCCCACACTACGCTGCCACGACCAATCCTTTTTTTAATAAATAAATACTGGCCGATTGGACGTCATTCTTCTTTTGAGGGCCACACCATCAGGCTCTTTCATCCCCTCCCCCTCAGAGTAGTGGTCATATATCATCAGTAAAAAGTATAATATCTGATAATCCAAATTAGTATTAAACCAAGAAAAACAAAGAAAACTAATCTATCCAATAAACTTTATTAAACAAAATAAGGATAAAAGACTGACACAACACCCAGACCCCTCTAAATGGGGGTGGGTCAATTAAAAAACCTGGCCCAAAAAGATTGTAAAGGGCAAAGGGTGGGAGGGACAACGGGGCCGATAGCAAAAACCCTACACGTCCCTACAAATATTCCCTGCCTGTCTGCGGAGGTTGGCACCCTCTTGGACGCAATATGGCGCCCCCGCTCACCGTCGACTCACCCTTAAGGCCCTATAAGTCCCTCTACATGTATAAAGATACTATACCACAAACAACACCCAATACATGGCCTAACCAAACTCGGGACCAAAAAAAGAGAAAAAACACCAGGTAGTGATTTACCAGTAAAGACAAACGGTCTGACCGTACCAATCCCTAATGCTAAAGTATAACGCCTGAAACTAAGGCTAATACACCCTAAGGAGTCCCTAACCGAGTCTCCCTACCTGTCAGCGGAGGTTGGCACCCTCTTGAACGCAAATGGCGCCCCCGCTCCTCGGCGGCTGCCCCTATTAACCCTGGCTGAATCCCTAAAAGAAGATATATCGGGATACTAAATACGGGTGGTGCCTTAGGGGCTATACTAGTGACCCAGATAAATAGGTCCCTATAGCTCGGTCAGACCCTAAAGATAAAGCAAATAGCAACAATACTTAAACCAATGCTTGCACGGCAATAGGAAAGATGTATATAACAGCTTAACGAATACAACTATATTATGATCACAGTTGGTAAAGTACTCGTATGCAAATACAATGGTTGCGGGGAAAAAAAAAAAAAAAAAAAAACACACACAACTGGTGAAAAACATATAAACTTAAAAGGCCTGAAACACTTATCTGTGTTCAGGTCTCGCCTCTACGCGTTTCCCCCCCATGATGTGGTTCCTCAGGAGGCATATGGGAAAAAGAGATACTGTGTGAATAGATCACATCAGAGATACATGTTGTGCCTGGTTGCAGGTCAAGGAAACACTGACTAAAACGCCATTAAATAGTCTCCTCCCCCCCTCCCCAATAGGGACAAAGGGTTAAGGGGCTAATTACCACCTGTGTTCGCCGCTTAAAACAAAAAAAAAAAAAAAAAAAAAAAAAAATATTCATGTTCATATTCATGTCCACCCCGCTCCAACAGCGCATGTGCCTGGGCGCAATGTTTCTGTCCGGCATCTCATCCCTGGACAAACAGCAAAAGCGCATCGACGCCGACTTAAGGCTAATGTAAATAATGCCATAAACACCTTTGCATACAGCTGGGTGCGATATTCATACCCACCCAGCTGTATAAGGGACACCCATACTGGAGCCACAGCAACGGAGGACAACTATACCGGGGTTACACAGGGACATTAAACCACACATGTTAAACATTATAGCTGGCACATTTTGCGCCCTAGAAGCGTAGTGATTCCGCCATTGGTTATATTTAAAGGACCCCTTACATGTAATCACAGCTGCACCGTCACATACACATGGCCCAAGTATAATATTATGGACACCTATTGGCGATCCCTTAAAACCTGGCGGCCCATACATGTACTTAAGAAAAAAAAAAAAAAAAAAAAGATATGGCGTTTACAAAAAATATTGGCATGTGATGCGGTACTACCCACCACACAACACGTGGTTTCCATGTATAACTTATAAAAGCACCACATACAAATAGTTTGTTAACCATGTACACTAATTGTATAAAAATAACAATACATATAGATGTATTTTTATGCATATATCACCTCCATATGATATTTAAATTCTGAAAAATACACTCAATATATAGTGTACATGTATAAGTATGCGGTGAACTATAGTCAGCAGAGACCAAAAACCCGCAACCACACTACCCTAAGTCTATTAAACGTAGATGATAAAGAGTATGCACATTGTGCACCACATTCCTATACTCTTATGAACATTCCTGCAGGCCATCTACTAGGTCTGCAGCGCTGTATTATTTTAAATCAGGGGAAAAGGGGAGCGAAGACAAACCTGACGAAAACAATTCACACAAAACAACCAAAAGTAAGCCGCTCGTTAAGTCCTCCTGGGGCTACTGAATCCGATTCAGTTTTCTTTGTTTTTCTTGTCATATATCATCCCCCAGGCTTACCCACCCATTTTTTGATGACTTTTCACCCTGACTGCTGTACTTCAGGTCCAAATAATTGCCAACCCTTATCCTTGGAGACTTCAACATCCCCATAAACAGCCCCACCTCCCCATCTGCCCATCTGCATCCCATCTTCTATCTAGAGATTGACCACTTCTCTTGTCCTCTCACAGTTTTCAACCTCTTATACACACAAAGATGGTAATACCATTTATCTGGTCGTTGTCCGGCTCTGCTCAATCTCCTACCTGGATAGCTTACCTTTTCCCCTCTATACTCCAAGACATTAGGACTAATCACAACTTACCATATATACTCATGTATAAGTCGAGTTTTTCAGCACTTTTTTTGGTTCTGAAAATGCCTCCCTGAGGGTGCAGTGCTTGTCGTGGTTGCATCACTCAGTGCCTGTGCGGGAAGCCACAATGTAAACAAACATACTCTTCTTTCTCCTTCTCCACCTCCTCTGATGAGCTATTCAGCTGCATGCCTCTGGGTTCACATCATGTGGGATCTACAATCTCATTGTTATCCTCTCTGTTCTCCCACTCCTCACCCTGAAAGTCACCCTCCTCCTGTTCCTGCCCTGTCAGTACAGTACATTCCGCATGCACCTTAGGTATCTGAGTCTCTACAGGATGTGCTCCATCCCCAGGGGTTAACATCTGTTGACGAGCATCTGGAAGATTCTGCTTGGACCTTACTTTGTCCGGCCCTGGATCCAACTGAAAAAAGATTTGCCCATCAGTGCAGATGTTTTCCTTCTCATGAGTCTGTGAATCTTTGAAGCAGACCTCTGATGCCCAACCCTAACCCACCTCTTCAACCTGTCACTAGCAATGGTTTTCTTCCCCTTATGCTTTAAACATACCTCGATCACACTCATGCTCAAAAAGCCCTCATTAGACCGATGTTTTGTGTATAGCTATCACTCGATATCACTTCTCCCCTATTCCTCAAAACTACTGGAACAACACATCGTTTTGAACTGACTTCCCACTTCTCCTCCTGCTCCCTCGTCGACCACTTAAAATGTGGCTTCTGACATCACCATTCCACTGAAACTGCTTTGACTAAAGTCACCAACAACCTACTAACCGCTACATCCAAGTAACACTGCAGTACTTTGTCCTCCTCCTGGAGGACCTGTCATCTGCCTTCGAGACAGAGGACCATTACCACTTACTACAGACTCTCATCTCTTGGCCTCACAGACTTGGCCCTATATTGGACCTCCTCATACCTAACAGACCAGACATTCAGTGTCTCCCACTCACATACCACTTCCTCATCTCACCCCCTATCTGTCGGTGTCCCCTAAGGTTCAGTTCTAGGATCCCTGCTCTTCTCCATCTACACCTTCGGCTTTGGACAGCTAATAACATCTCACAGCTTTCAGTTTTACCTCTATGTTGATGACACACAGATCTACCTCTCTGGATCTGATATCACCTCCTTACTAGCACCACAATGACTGTCTGCTATTTCATCATTCTTATATGGTAGATTTTTAAAACTTAACATGGATAAAACCAAATTCATCATATTTCCACCATCTCATTCAACCCTCCCAACTGACCTATCCATGAAAGTCAATGGCTTCCAACTCTCCGCAGTTCCACAAGCTTGACTCTGATCTCTCCTTCAAACCTGAGATCCAAGCCCTTTCCATTTCCGGCCGACTCCAACTCCAAAATATCTCCTGGATCCACACATTCCTCTACCATGAATCTGCAAAAACACTAGTGCATGCCCTCATCTTGCGCGTCGACTACTGCAACCTCCTGCTCTGTGGCCACCCTTCAAATACTCTCACATCCCTTCAATCTCTCCTAAATTCTGCTTGCCAACTAATTCACCTGTCACCCTGCTATTCCCTGGCTTCTCCCCTCTGTCAACCCCAGCACTGGCTTCCTATTGCCAAGAGACTCCCCTTCAAGACTTTGGCATACAAATCCATCCAAAACCTGTCTCATCCATACATCTGTGACCTAGTCTCTCAGTACTTACCTGCACGCAACCTCCGCTCCTCAAAAGATCTCCTTCTCTAGTACCCTCTTATGTCCTCTTCCCACAATCACATACAAGATTTGTCCCATGCATCCCCCCTTCTCTGGAACTCTGTACCCAACATATCATGCTCTCGCCTACCATGGAAACCTTCAAAAGGAACCTGAAGACCTACCTTTTCCAACAAGCCTACAACCTGCAGGAACCCTCATTCCACCAAACCACTGCATGACCACCTCTACCATTACCTACTGTATCTTCACCCATCCCTTGTAGATTGTGAGACTTTGCAGATAGGGTCCACTCTCATCCTGTACCAGTTGGTGACTCGTTTTTGTTCAAGATTATTGTACTTGTTGTTTGCTATGTATAGCACTTTTCACATAATAATAATTCATAATAATTTTACTATTTGTTCTCTGGATTAATCGATGCCACTTTTCCAGGTGTCTGACCCTAATTTCAGCAGCTTTTTGTTTTTGGTTCGGTGAACTTTGGGACATTCACAGAGCAGAACCGCAATGAACCATGAAAGGTTCACTCATCTCTAATCAGCAGTGTTACATCACCTCATAGCTGGATTCACATCTACACTGCTCAGTGCTTCTGCACAATTTACTCTATGCTGCTGCTTCTTTCTGTGTGATAACTAAGGAATGAAGAGCAGGATTCCCTAATGTCTTTGTGCTGTCCCGTGTATGGAAGACATAATGACAGCTAGTCTATAATGACAGGCTAAAAGAAGTCTGTTAGCCCAAGCTGACTGTATAAATAAAACTTATAGACTTGTAGGGAATATGTTATCTATACAAATTGGAGTTTTAGTGATCTATTCGCTGCCTCCCTTCTTCAGAAACTGAAGTTTAATCAGACTTGCTAATTAGGGGTTTTGGTGTATGCTTGGCATAGCGAATGTGCTCAGTGTGCTGTTCTGTCCACAAGTTTTATATGCTGCACCTTCCTTATTGTTGATTGACAATGCTGGCTTGCCTAAGCTTTCTTTGCATACACTGCTGGTGCCATGCCAGCTAGAGCTGTCAATCAACAGTTAGGGAGGCAGTGCATACAAAGCCAATCAGCTAGACCGTGCACTGAGTCTCTTGGTCATGCCAATTAGCATTTTTATCAAACTCAGTTTCGGTAGAATGAGGGCTACCCAGTTTGGGCTGATAGATTTCCTTTAACAGTCAATTGTAAATTATGAGATAGAGCCTGCAGAGAGAAAAACTGGGAGGAATGCATGATACAAGTCATACAAGTTCCTAAAATAATGTTTACTCCTCATGTGAATACACAGGGTCACTTATTTTGAAAAGTGACTTGAAAGTATAGCCGTTTAAGGTAAAAATAAAACTATTTGCTTTGCTGACAACAATCACATAACTTTCTTAGGTAATAACATTTTCAGATTTGCTTTGCTTTCCTGCTCTATAGGTAGTGTTATGTTAGCCCGCTTTTGCAGACACAGCAGTCTGATTTTCTCTATCTCTAGTCTGTGGTTAACTACATGTCCTGGATTTGTAAGCAAAATGTATTTTATAAAGTTTATTTAAGAGTAAAGGAGCATTTTTTGGTTTTGTGTATTTCTTTGTTAAGTCATGATGATTTGACATTATTTAAAGTTATGCTAATGTAATGGACTAATGAAATTCCATGTATGAATTATGATATAAAATTAGCTCTGCTTCCTCAAACTCGGATCAAAGCAAAATCTTCATGTTGTCTGGTTCCCTGTGCAAGTTTTAAATATTCATATCTTAATATAATAACACTTCCAGGGATGTTCAATCTCTGTGCATGAAGGTATGGTAGTCAAGGTACTAAAAATAAGCCAAAGCTTATATATCATTTCAATACATTTAAAGGGGAAGTTTAAAAATCAAGCATAAGATATCTCCATAAGCAACCAAGAGATGAACAGAGTCAGGTAAGTATCATAAGTGGTTTCAAAAATAAAATGGGACCATGATTTATTATTTTACAGTTCCATGATTTAGTCATATAATAAAGTACAAGCAGTGCTGAAAAGGTATATCTTGTACCATAGTAAAGGTACTATTACTTAAATGGCAGGGAAATAAAGAGGTTAAAGAGGTTAGACTATACTCACCTGGGCAGGCGGTTCAATCCAATGGGCGGTGCGGTCCGGGGCCTCCCATCTTCTTACGATGACGTCCTCTTCTTCTCTTCACGCTGCGGCTCCGGTGCAGGCGTACTTTGTCTGCCCTGTTGAGGGCACAGCAAAGTACTGCAGTGCGCAGGTGCCGGGAAAGGTCAGAGAGGCCTGATGCCTGTGCACTGCAGTACTTTGCTGTGCCCTCAACAGGGCAGACAAAGTACGCCTGCGCCGGAGCCACAGCGTGAAGAGAAGAAGAGGACGTCATCGTAAGACTATGGGAGGCCCCGGACCGCCTGCCCAGGTGAGTATAATCTAACATCTTTTTCTCATCTTTCAGGTTACATCGGGGACTTATCTACAGCATTTCAGAATGCTGTAGATAAGCCCCTGATGCTGGTGGGCTTAACTCACCTTCCATTTTGGGGGTGACAGGTTCCCTTTAAATGTAAGGAGTGAAACTTGCAGTATGCAAATTACTAATTGGAGGTAAGAAGAAGGACCTGTATTTCAATGTAATAGGTATTAGTGCCCTTGTTAGCCACAGCCCTAAATAAAATTCAACCTCCCATTTTGTTAGTACTTCTGTCCAACAATAAGTAGTAAAGAACAAGGAATAATCATGTAATCAAGATGATACCCAGTATGACTTACTGTAGTACTCTGAGAGTGATGATGTAGAAGGGAGAGATCAGGGGTTAATAAGGTTGAGGTGTCTATCAGACACCCCCATTGCTAAATAATCCACAAAAAAAAAACACATACAGAAAAACACTTTATTTGAATAAAAACTGCTCTCGTTCAGTACCCATGAAGCTTTTCCGATGTGGTTCTCATTCCTCACATCTTCCTTTGGCATCTGTGAATAGCATTATAGTAGTGCTGTAGTGAAGACAAATCTCATCAGAGCTGCTGGTTTTGTCTAGCAGCTTCAATGCTTGATTTTACTCCATCAATTCGGATAACCCCACCTCGATCTCTGGTGACTGACTGCTCTGACTTTCCAAAAGACTGTCGTTATTTTAGAAGAAAGTTGGTGCCTTCACTCAGTGTCAGACTAAGGTGCCAAGGGCCCACCAGTAGCAATGACTTTGGGGGCCCACTGTTCACCTGCATATAAATATTACACTACCCTTGTTCACAAATTTACCTATATCTCTATATGATAATAAACTGGGTAGTGCGGTTAATGAATGATGAGATGCTGCTTTTTTCTGTAGAGTAAATCATGTGAATTATGCCATGTGCTACCCATATATTGGGGTTGGGGGCCCATGTCTGAACAGGGGCCCACCGGGGTATTCCCCTGTTCCCCTATGGGCCAATCCGAGCCTGCCTTCACTCAGTAACTTTTTGTGGTTCACAGACCAGAGCATGTACACACACCACACTCTCTGCTGTGGCACCTCCATTTAGTGTAGTGAGGATTCAATAGGAAAAGCAGACACTAGCTTACTCGAGAAATAGTGCTGGCTATGGGCAAGACACTCCTGTCAATCCCTATGTGAATACTTTTCTGCCCAATGATGGCAAAAGTGTTGTTGGAATGATACCTATAGTGGCTAAACAGATTATAATATACTAGATGGTGGCCTGATTCTAACGCATCGGGTATTCCAGAATATACATGCCCACGTAGTATATTGCCCAGCCACGTAGTATATTGCCCAGCCACGTAGTATATTGCACAGTCACATAGTATATTGCGCAACCACGTAGTATATTGCCCAGCCACATAGTATATTGCCCAGTGACGTAGTAGATTGCACAGCCACGTAGTATATTGCCCAGCAACGTAGTATATTGCCCAACCACGTAGTATAATGCCCAGCCACGTAGTATATTGCCCAGCCATGTAGTATATTGCACAGTCACGTAGTATATTGCACAGTCACGTAGTATATTGCCCAGTGAAGTAGTATATTGCCTAGTGACGTAGTATATTGCGCAGCCATGTAGTATATTGCCCAGTTACGTAGTATATTGCCCAGTTACGTAGTATATTGCCTAGTGACATAGTGTATTGCCCAGTTACGTAGTATATTGCCCAGTGACGTAGTATACAGCACAGAGCCACGTAGTATATTGCACAGTGACGTAGTATACAGCACAGAACCACGTAGTATATTGGCCAGTCACATAGTATATTGCCCAGTTACGTAGTATATTGCCCAGTGACGTAGTATACAGCACAGAGCCACGTAGTATATTGCACATTGAAGTAGTATATTGCCCAGCTACATAATATATTGCCCAGCCAGGTTTGTCGCAGGTTAAAAAATAAACATATACTCCCCTTTCCGAGGGCCCCTTGTAGTCCACGGCAGCTTCCGGTCCCAGGGTTGGTATGAGCGCAGGACCTGTGATGATGTCGCGGTCACATGACCGTGACGTCATGGCAGGTCTTTCTAGCGCAGGCGCGCAGGGCCTGTGATGACGTCGCGGTCACATGATCGTGACATCAGGGCAGGTCCTTCTCCCATATCATCTTTGCCACCGGAACCTGCAATGGAAGATGGTGGCCGGCGCGAGCAACTATGGAGGGTGAGTATAGCAGGTTTTTTTTTTAATTATTGTTGGGGACACACAGGGTTAATAGCGGCGGTAACGGAGTGCATTACCCGTGGCATAACGCGGTCCGTTACCTTCGGCATTAACCCTGTGTTAGCGGTTACCGGAGGGGAGTATGCGGGCGACAGGCACTGACTGCGGGGAGTAAGGAGCGGCCATTTTCTTCCGGACTGTGCCCGTTGCTGATTGGTCGCGGCAGCCATGACAGGCAGCTGGCGAGACCAATCAGCGAATGAATAACCGTGACAGAAGGACAGAAAGAAAGACGGAATTGACCCTTAGACAATTATATGGTTGATGTATAGTAGTATATAGTACAGCCCACGCAGTATATAGCAATATAGCACAGCCCACGCAATATATAACACAGCCCACGTAGTATATAACACAGCCCATGTAGAATATAACAAAGCCCACTTAGTATATAACACAGGCCACGTAGTATATAACACAGGCCACGTAGTATATTGCACAGCCATGTAGTATATAGCACAGAGACGTGGTATATATCACAGCCCATGCAGTATGTAACAAAGGCCACACAGTATATAACACAGGCAATGCAGTATATAACACTGCCATGCAGTATATCACACAGGCCACATAGTATTTCGCACAGAGACATAGTATATAGCACCGCCCATGTAGTATATAACACAGCCCACATAGTATATAACACAGCCCATGTAGTATATAACACAGCCCACGTAGTATATAACACAGGCCACGTAGTATCACGTAGTATTGTACAGAGACATAGTATATAGCATCGCCCATGTAGTATACAACACAGCCACGTAGTATATTGCACAGCCACGTAGTATATAGCACAGCCCACACAGTATATAACACAGGCCACGCAGTATCTAACACAGCCCATGCATTATCTAACACTGCCCACGCAGTATATAACACAGCCCACGTACTGTATAGCAATGTGGGCACCATATTCCTGTTAAAAAAATAATTTAAATAAAAAATAGATATATACTCACCTTCCGGTGGCCCCTGGATCCAGCCCAGGCCTTTAGCGATGCTCGTCGCGACGCTCCGTTCCCAGTAATGCATTGCGGCAATAACACATGATGATGTAGCGGTCTCGGGAGACCGCTTTCGTCATTTCTGGGTATTGCCACAATGGATTCTTGGGACCGGAGTGTCGTGAGGAGTGGAAAAGGCGCCGGAAGGTGAGAATATAATGATTTTTTATTTTTTTAACATTAGATCTTTTTACTATTGATGCTGCATAGGCAGCATCAATAGTAAAAAGTTGGTCACTCAGGGTTGATAGCAGCGTTAAGGGACTGTGCTACACCATGTTATACCGCGGTGTAAGGCAGTCTGTTTAACGGACTGCTAAACTGCTATGGGGGCACTGACTGGAGGGCAGTAGGGAGGGGGCCCTGACTGGAGGGGAGTAGGGAAGAGGAATTCGCGGCCGGACTGTGCCCATCGCTGACACACAAGATTGCCTTGCGCAGGCGTGTACTACGGAGGACAGAGAATGAACTTCAATCCAATATTGCAGCCAGCATGCAGCCAGCGGGTAAGGAAAGGGTGAATCAGACACCCGAAAACTCCGCCCATATGACCCAAAACCGGTCCCGCCAAATTCAGGTGACAGGTTCCTTTTAAGTGACAAATAAAAGTTGGTGTAAATGGTTCATTCTCTAAATGGGATGAAGTCAGCAGTGGGGACCACAAGGATCTCGGTTAGGACCAATTCTTATTAATTTCTTTATTAGTGACTTTATCCATAGGATCGACAGTAATGAGGCAGACTTTTCTGATGAAAACTGAGCCTGACTATATAATATTTCAAAATGATCTGGATGTCTGAATCGGCAAATGTGGCGCTGCTGAGGGTCCAGTCGCCACAGAGTACTGCACCTCATCCAGAGATATGGTGTTCCGCTCTCAGGTAAGAAGGGGCACTGCACAGAACCCTACACCTGCATCCAACACTAGACAATTCAGTCAGGGCACCTGGACGTACCCTAAGGGAGGAAGGTCTCATCTCATCTGGATAGGAAAGGATGTTGGAGGAGTGGGTGGGGTAGGTAGAGTAGGGAGGAAGCTAATTAGGAGGGAAGCGAGTCAGATTGTGAGAGGACAGAGAAGAAGGAACATGTGCTAAGAAGGAGCTCCCTGTCAGAGGGGGCTAGAGAGAGACTGTGAAAGCAGAGAAGACGTGAGGGTCTGCAGCCCCTGACAGACAGAAGAGAGTTGGTGAGAGGAGTGGAGCTGAGCAGATGTGAGGGTCTGCAGCTCCTGACAGTAAGAAAGACTGAAACAGACAGAAAGGAGTTCCTAGAGAGAAGGGCCTGAAGGAAAGTGAAGTTAAAGAAAGAAGAGACAGAAGGGTCCCAGAGGCACGGGTGGCGACCAAATTAGTCATGGGGCTTGTTCCAGAAGTGGAGGGACCAGATCGCAGGCAAGGGGACCAGCCCCATTCTAGTGGAGATACTAAGGACTCTCTAGCTAACCAGAGGCTATGGTATCTGTATGTGCCACAGCCACATCTGCACACATTCGCTGAAAAGGCAGCCATATAGGATCCAGGGGGACGTAGAGCTCACCACCCGACAAGATCCAAGGCTGCTGGCTTGGGACACTGTGTGGCAGACTCAGGGCAGTAGAGGCGAAGCCAGCGCAGAGAGACAGCCAGAGAAAGGAACATAGAAAGAGGGTTCTGGAAAGTGCACCCAAATTGCTTGAGATCAGTTTGCTGGATCACAAACCTGGAGGACACAGCACCGTGGGTGGGGCAACTAAGAACTGTGAGTAAAGCTTTGGAAACTGCACCTTGCTGTGTCCTCACACTTATTTACTGCGCCATCCACCCTGCACTACAATCAACACAACTGCTATCACCACCATTTTCAATCTAAGTGCCCTGGGACTAAAGCTCTGTCTGTGGAGAGCTGTACCAACTCTGCTGTATCACCATCAGCCGCAGCGGTCTCTTCAAGCAGCATCGGCTAACATCTCACAATTGCCGAGTACCACAGGTGACGTCACGAACATTTTCATTTATAAACATTATTCCCAATTACTTCATCCCCTTTATTGGATGTGAGTTGCCCGTTAGGACCGTGGAGTACCCGGTACCGGGTTCCGGTGTTCACAGGGGGATGTCACGGTGGCGACCCGGTCCATGGCCCTGGGCACCCATGTAAAAGGGAAAGGGCTTTAAAGGGAATAAAGTTTATGTTCGTGACGCCACCTGTGATATTCGGTCAGTGGGGACCGACGCTGCTTTAAAGGGTCCTCTGGGGTGATGTTATGGCAGCTAGATGGTGAAGTATATTCCCAAGGTTCCCGGTGTGTAGATGGAAGATGTTGAATGGTGCAGTAAAGAACGAGGACACAGGTTTGCAGTCTCTTTACCTGGTTTACTGACGACTTCAGGCAGCCACAGTCCTGGGTACCAGATCACAGGGCAGGAAGGGTCCGGCCAGCTTGGAGGCAAGTTAGGAGTCCCCTTATTCAGGTGGAGATCAAAGCCTTCCTCTAACACGGTGGTGTTGTAGTCCCTTACTGCCTATGACGTCAGATAAGGTCCTCACAAATGTTCTCTCTCTGTCCCCCGTATAGGATAGGACATAACCCATATGAGTGGTGACTTGAGCCTGTTTATAGGGACTCTAGCACGCTCCGCGCTCTATGGGTGTCACTGTGCCTCCTGGGTATTAAGGCGGACAGGTAACTTAGAGTTCAGCTGTCCTGCTGATCTCTGAGTCCCTTACAACCTCGGTGTTCTGGCTACCGTGTCTGTGCCTCAGAAGGAGGCAGCCTGATCGGGGCTGGTCTTCCACTGGTGTTCCTCTCATGTGCTCTTCTCTACTACACACTCACTGCAATATAGTCGGCTTTCTGTATGTCTCTTTCCAGGAACTGCAGCACTGCTGTTACACAGCTCCGTACACCTTATCTGCCTTAGACTGCTCCAGACTGCTTGCTGGCACTAACTCACTGACTTTCCCTAAAAACTACCAAATATATGGGGAGTCACCTAGTAAATAGGATAAAAAGCTCCCGCTGGTGGCCTGGAGTGTGAATGTGTTGCATGCTTGTGTTTACCTGGTGACTAGAGTTGAGCGACCTTGACCTTTTTAGAGTCGAGCCGGGTTTCGCGAAACCCGACTATCTCAAAAGTCGGGTCGAGTGAAATCGGCCGATTATGACGTAAAGTCGGGATCGACCGAAACACGAAACCCAATGCAAGTCAATGGGGCAGCATAGTCGGCAGTGAGTGGGGGCCAGTAAAACACCTAGAGTGCCCATTTTAATGTCAAAACCATCCATTCTTCTTAATGAAGCTTGTCAAGCGTAATTTACCTTATAATAATTGGAAGGCATTTGAAATTGGGGGTCATTTGGCTAAAGTTGTGGTGGGTAGGGCTGGTTCAAGTAATTAGTGGGCCCAGGAAATCTGGACCACGTCACGGCAGTGGAGCAGGGAGAGGTAAGTATTTCAACTTTGCAAGTGCTGTGAACCTGAGCAAGCAGGGGGGGCCCACTCGTTGGCATTGGCACTGGCACAGGGCCCCTCAAAGTACAGCGGTGTGTTTGCACGGCGGGGGCGCCTCCCACCGGCAGCAACACTTTTGCGTACCATGAGAGGCCCTGTGCCAGTGACGTCGCCAACTAGTATTCCTCCCCCCACCTGATGAAGGAACCTGCACTTTCATCTGCACCTTCCTGTTTGTCCCCGTGTAAGGTGGTATGGTATGCGGGAAGGGGGACCTGACTTTCAGCAGGGTCACAATCTTGCAGTGTAGCGTGCACGGGAAATGTTGCGTTATGGGTCAATGTACCAGCAGACTCATCTATCACTGGCTGGGCAATGGGCAGGATGAGGAGGAAACACAGATATAGGCCCAAAGAATAAAGTGGGCTAAATGCAGTTCAAAATTGGTAACACAGGACTAATCAGGGGGCATTGCAGTGGAGGACAACTGGAATGAGAGGCTGACACAGAGAGTAGGCCCAAATCAGTAAGTAGTCGAAATGCAGTTCAAAATTGGCAACAGTAGTAAACAGGCGGCACAGCTTTGTTCAGTGGAGGAGAACAGCAAGGAGTGGCAGACACCGATAGTAGGCCCCAACCCAACTAGTAGGCCAAATGCAGTCTAACATTAACAACTACTTAACGAGCGCCTGAAAACGGAATTTCAGGACAGGAAACCAGGAGAACAGCAAGGAGCGGCAGACACCGATAGTAGGCCCCAAACCAACTAGTACGCCAAATGCAGTTGTTCCGTTTAACCACAATTTAATGAGAGCCTGAAGATAGAAGTTCAGGAAAGGCAACCTGGAGAACACCTTGGAGTGAAACACACCATCTCTCTACACCCCATACCCAATTTGTAGGTCTAATGCAGCGTAGTTTCCAACAACTACTAAACGAGAGCATGATGATCGAAGCATTGGCGAGGAAACCTGGGGAACACCTTGGAGTGGAACACACCATCTCTCTACACCCCATACCCAATTTGTAGGCCTAATGCAGCGTAGTTTCCAACAACTACTAAACGAGAGCATGATGATCGAAGCATTGGCGAGGAAACCTGAGGAACACCTTGGAGTGGAACACACCATCTCTCTACAGTGGAACACACCATCTCTCTACACCCCATACCCAATTTGTAGGCCTAATGCAGCGTAGTTTCCAACAACTACTAAACGAGAGCCGGAAGATCGAAGCAATGGAGAGGAAACCTGGGGAACACCTTGGAGTGTAACACACCATCTCTCTACACCCCATACCCAATTTGTAGGCCTAATGCAGCGTAGTTTCCAACAACTACTAAACGAGAGCCGGAAGATCGAAGCAATGGAGAGGAAACCTGGGGGACACCTTGGAGTGTAACACACCATCTCTCTACACCCCATACCCAATTTGTAGGCCTAATGCAGCGTAGTTTCCAACAACTACTAAACGAGAGCCGGAAGATCGAAGCAATGGAGAGGAAACCTGGGGAACACCTTGGAGTGGAACACACCATCTCTCTACACCCCATACCCAATTTGTAGGCCTAATGCAGCGTAGTTTCCAACAACTACTAAACGAGAGCATGATGATTGAAGCATTGGCGAGGAAACCTGGGGAACACCTTGGAGTGGAACACACCATCTCTCTACAGTGGAACACACCATCTCTCTACACCCCATACCCAATTTGTAGGCCTAATGCAGCGTAGTTTCCAACAACTACTAAACGAGAGCCGGAAGATCGAAGCAATGGAGAGGAAACCTGGGGGACACCTTGGAGTGTAACACACCATCTCTCTACACCCCATACCCAATTTGTAGGCCTAATGCAGCGTAGTTTCCAACAACTACTAAACGAGAGCCGGAAGATCGAAGCAATGGAGAGGAAACCTGGGGAACACCTTGGAGTGGAACACACCATCTCTCTACACCCCATACCCAATTTGTAGGCCTAATGCAGCGTAGTTTCCAACAACTACTAAACGAGAGCATGATGATTGAAGCATTGGCGAGGAAACCTGGGGAACACCTTGGAGTGGAACACACCATCTCTCTACAGTGGAACACACCATCTCTCTACACCCCATACCCAATTTGTAGGCCTAATGCAGCGTAGTTTCCAACAACTACTAAACGAGAGCCGGAAGATCGAAGCTCAGGAAAGGCAACCTGGGGAACACCTTGGAGTGGAACACACCATCTCTCTACACCCCATACCCAATTTGTAGGCCCAATGCAGCGTAGTTTCCAACAACTACTAAACGAGAGCCGGAAGATCGAAGCTCAGGAAAGGCAACCTGGGGAACACCTTGGAGTGTAACAAACCCTCTCTCTACACCACGGAAGGGCTGATTCTTAGGAAGGAAGGCTGTCGGAAAGAAGCAGGGCGCGTCCGAGGGTGATTATATTCTTATTAGGTATATACTCACCCTCGGACGCGCCCTGCTTCTTTATTTGTAATGAATGTTTATTTGCAATGTGGTTTTGACTTACTCTATTTTTTTGGTAAATAATGATTTTATTATTTTCATTGTTTTGCATCTTCTTGGCAATAATATAAAGAAGACGCGACAGGACAACACTCGGTGGATGCCATATCTGTGTTTAAAATTGAAAAAACCTTTCAGTTAACTACTTGCAGGAGAAAGTTATTGTAGCTGGTGGCCATTTTTAGTACTGTACCAGATATTTGTTGTATGTGTTTGTTTTTAATGTTAAAAAGTCTGCATTTGATATCTCTCCAGTATTTTCTTTTTTATAAGCAAAATACTTATTTTTATATTTTCTGATGTTGGTTCCAGGGGTACACGGGCAGCAGTGGTGTGGTCAGTGGAGGCCTAGTGGAAGGAGTGACCGCAGACAGGCATCGAAGGCCCAAAATAATAACACATGGCTGTAGGCAATTTTAAATTGGTTCCAGGGGTACACGGGCAGCAGTGGTGTGGTCAGTGGAGGCCTAGTGGAAGGAGTGACCGCAGACAGGCATCGAAGGCCTAAAATAATAACACATGGCTGTAGGCAATTTTAAATTGGTTCCAGGGGTACACGGGCAGCAGTAGTGTGGTCAGTGGAGGCCTAGTGGAAGGAGTGACCGCAGACAGGCATCGAAGGCCTAAAATAATAACACATGGCTGTAGGCAATTTTAAATTGGTTCCAGGGGTACACGGGCAGCAGTGGTGTGGTCAGTGGAGGCCTAGTGGAAGGAGTGACCGCAGACAGGCATCGAAGGCCTAAAATAATAACACATGGCTGTAGGCAATTTTAAATTGGTTCCAGGGGTACACGGGCAGCAGTGGTGTGGTCAGTGGAGGCCTAGTGGAAGGAGTGACCGCAGACAGGCATCGAAGGCCTAAAATAATAACACATGGCTGTAGGCAATTTTAAATTGGTTACAGGGGTACACGGGCAGCAGTGGTGTGGTCAGTGGAGGCCTAGTGGAAGGAGTGACCGCAGACAGGCATCGAAGGCCTAAAATAACACATGGCTGTAGGCAATTTTAAATTGGTTCCAGGGGTACACGGGCAGCAGTGGTGTGGTCAGTGGAGGCCTAGTGGAAGGAGTCACCGCAGACAGGCATCGAAGGCCTAAAATAATAACACATGGCTGTTGGCAATTTTAAATTGGTTACAGGGGTACACGGGCAGCAGTGGTGTGGTCAGTGGAGGCCTAGTGGAAGGAGTGACCGCAGACAGGCATCGAAGGCCTAAAATAATAACACATGGCTGTAGGCAATTTTAAATTGGTTCCAGGGGTACACGGGCAGCAGTGATGTGGTCAGTGGAGGCCTAGTGGAAGGAGTGACCGCAGACAGGCATCGAAGGCCTAAAATAATAACACATGGCTGTAGGCAATTTTAAATTGGTTCCAGGGGTACACGGGCAGCAGTGGTGTGGTCAGTGGAGGCCTAGTGGAAGGAGTGACCGCAGACAGGCATCGAAGGCCTAAAATAATAACACATGGCTGTAGGCAATTTTAAATTGGTTCCAGGGGTACACGGGCAGCAGTGGTGTGGTCAGTGGAGGCCTAGTGGAAGGAGTGACCGCAGACAGGCATCGAAGGCCTAAAATAATAACACATGGCTGTAGGCAATTTTAAATTGGTTCCAGGGGTACACGGGCAGCAGTGGTGTGGTCAGTGGAGGCCTAGTGGAAGGAGTCACCGCAGACAGGCATCGAAGGCCTAAAATAATAACACATGGCTGTAGGCAATTTTAAATTGGTTACAGGGGTACACGGGCAGCAGTGGTGTGGTCAGTGGAGGCCTAGTGGAAGGAGTGACCGCAGACAGGCATCGAAGGCCTAAAATAATAACACATGGCTGTAGGCAATTTTAAATTGGTTCCAGGGGTACACGGGCAGCAGTAGTGTGGTCAGTGGAGGCCTAGTGGAAGGAGTGACCGCAGACAGGCATCGAAGGCCTAAAATAATAACACATGGCTGTAGGCAATTTTAAATTGGTTCCAGGGGTACACGGGCAGCAGTGGTGTGGTCAGTGGAGGCCTAGTGGAAGGAGTCACCGCAGACAGGCATCGAAGGCCTAAAATAATAACACATGGCTGTAGGCAATTTTAAATTGGTTCCAGGGGTACACGGGCAGCAGTGGTGTGGTCAGTGGAGGCCTAGTGGAAGGAGTGACCGCAGACAGGCATCGAAGGCCTAAAATAATAACACATGGCTGTAGGCAATTTTAAATTGGTTACAGGGGTACACGGGCAGCAGTGGTGTGGTCAGTGGAGGCCTAGTGGAAGGAGTGACCGCAGACAGGCATCGAAGGCCTAAAATAATAACACATGGCTGTAGGCAATTTTAAATTGGTTCCAGGGGTACACGGGCAGCAGTGGTGTGGTCAGTGGAGGCCTAGTGGAAGGAGTGACCGCAGACAGGCATCGAAGGCCTAAAATAATAACACATGGCTGTAGGCAATTTTAAATTGGTTCCAGGGGTACACGGGCAGCAGTGGTGTGGTCAGTGGAGGCCTAGTGGAAGGAGTGACCGCAGACAGGCATCGAAGGCCTAAAATAATAACACATGGCTGTAGGCAATTTTAAATTGGTTCCAGGGGTACACGGGCAGCAGTGGTGTGGTCAGTGGAGGCCTAGTGGAAGGAGTGACCGCAGACAGGCATCGAAGGCCTAAAATAATAACACATGGCTGTAGGCAATTTTAAATTGGTTCCAGGGGTACACGGGCAGCAGTGGTGTGGTCAGTGGAGGCCTAGTGGAAGGAGTCACCGCAGACAGGCATCGAAGGCCTAAAATAATAACACATGGCTGTAGGCAATTTTAAATTGGTTACAGGGGTACACGGGCAGCAGTGGTGTGGTCAGTGGAGGCCTAGTGGAAGGAGTCACCGCAGACAGGCATCGAAGGCCTAAAATAATAACACATGGCTGTAGGCAATTTTAAATTGGTTCCAGGGGTACACGGGCAGCAGTGGTGTGGTCAGTGGAGGCCTAGTGGAAGGAGTGACTGCAGACAGGCATCGAAGGCCTAAAATAATAACACATGGCTGTAGGCAATTTTAAATTGGTTCCAGGGGTACACGGGCAGCAGTGGTGTGGTCAGTGGAGGCCTAGTGGAAGGAGTGACCGCAGACAGGCATCGAAGGCCTAAAATAATAACACATGGCTGTAGGCAATTTTAAATTGGTTCCAGGGGTACACGGGCAGCAGTGGTGTGGTCAGTGGAGGCCTAGTGGAAGGAGTGACCGCAGACAGGCATCGAAGGCCTAAAATAATAACACATGGCTGTAGGCAATTTTAAATTGGTTCCAGGGGTACACGGGCAGCAGTGGTGTGGTCAGTGGAGGCCTAGTGGAAGGAGTCACCGCAGACAGGCATCGAAGGCCTAAAATAATAACACATGGCTGTAGGCAATTTTAAATTGGTTACAGGGGTACACAGGCAGCAGTGGTGTGGTCAGTGGAGGCCTAGTGGAAGGAGTCACCGCAGACAGGCATCGAAGGCCTAAAATAATAACACATGGCTGTAGGCAATTTTAAATTGGTTCCAGGGGTACACGGGCAGCAGTGGTGTGGTCAGTGGAGGCCTAGTGGAAGGAGTGACCGCAGAGAGGCATCGAAGGCCTAAAATAATAACACATGGCTGTAGGCAATTTTAAATTGGTTCCAGGGGTACACGGGCAGCAGTGGTGTGGTCAGTGGAGGCCTACTGGAAGGAGTCACCGCAGACAGGCATCGAAGGCCTAAAATAATAACACATGGCTGTAGGCAATTTTAAATTGGTTCCAGGGGTACACGGGCAGCAGTGGTGTGGTCAGTGGAGGCCTAGTGGAAGGAGTCACCGCAGACAGGCATCGAAGGCCTAAAATAATAACACATGGCTGTAGGCAATTTTAAATTGGTTACAGGGGTACACGGGCAGCAGTGGTGTGGTCAGTGGAGGCCTAGTGGAAGGAGTGACCACAGACAGGCGAAGGCCTAACATAACAAAAATGTCAATACAATGGTATTGTCTGTGGCAGGCATTGAAGGATGTCAGCGCATAGACTAAACATTGGTGGAGCTGTGAGATAATTTTGCAAGTGGTAGAGCACTGTTTGAGCTGGGGTGGGGGGAAACTGTCTTGTGGCCGGCGGTACAGGCCCAGGGCCCCTCATATTACAACGGTGTGTCTGACGCTGGGTGCGCACCACCACCGCCAGAGACACTTTATTGTACTAGGAGGGACCCAGTGGCAGTGCCGTCGACCAAAAGCGGGCTCACCCACCTCTTCAGACAAACTGCACTCTCACGGGTGCTGTCGCCAAGTGTCGATACCACGGCCCCGTGTGGGGAGTTTGGCCATTTAGTGAGGTGTAAACATGTCGTATGCTGGACAATCAGGTGCAGAAAATTACGAGATTGGAAAAGGCATTCAGAATAGTCCACAGGCAAGACCTTTTCATAGGAAAGCTAGGTGTCAGCCGGGCAAGGTGGGGCAAAAGATTTCGAAATCCAGTTGTGGTTCATTTTAATGAAGGTTAGATCATCTACATTTTGGGTAGCCAGACGAGTCCTTTTTTCTGTTAGTATTGAACCTGCAGCACTGAATACTCTTTCTGATAGGACACTAGCTGCCGGGCAAGCAAGCTCCTGCAATGCATATTCTGCCAATTCTGGCCAGGTGTCTAATTTTGATGCCCAGTAATCAAATGGGAATGACGGTTGAGGGAGAACATCGATAAGGGATGAAAAATAGTTTGTAACCATACTGGACAAATGTTGTCTCCTGTCACTTTGAATTGATACTGCAGTACCTGTCCTGTCTGCGGTCATAGCAAAATCACTCCACAACCTGGTCAGAAAACCCCTCTGGCCAACGCCACTTCTGATTTCTGCCCCTCTAACTCCTCTGGTCTGCTGGCCCCTGCAGCTCGTGTGAGAACGATCACGGGCGCTGTGTGCAGGGAATGCCAGAAGCAAACGGTCAACAAGAGTTGATTGTTTGGTTGCTAATATTAGTTCCAAGTTCTCATGTGGCATTATATTTTGCAATTTGCCTTTATAGCGAGGATCAAGGAGGCAGGCCAACCAGTAATCGTCATCATTCATCATTTTAGTTATGCGTGTGTCCCTTTTGAGGATACGTAAGGCATAATCCGCCATGTGGGCCAAAGTTCCAGTTCTCAAATCTGCGGTTGTGCTTGGTTGAGGGGCAGTTTCAGGCAAATCCACGTCACTTGTGTCCCTCAAAAAACCAGAACCCGGCCTTGCCGCGCCACCAATTTCCAGTGGCCCCGGAAAAGCTTCCTCATTAAAAATATAATCATCCCCATCATCCTCCTCGTCCTCCACCTCCTCTTCGCCCGCTACCTCGTCCTGTACACTGCCCTGGCCAGACAATGGCTGACTGTCATCAAGGCTTTCCTCTTCCTCAGCTGCAGACGCCTGATCCTTTATGTGCGTCAAACTTTGCATCAGCAGACGCATTAGGGGGATGCTCATGCTTATTATGGCGTTGTCTGCACTAACCAGCCGTGTGCATTCCTCAAAACACTGAAGGACTTGACACATGTCTTGAATCTTCGACCACTGCACACCTGACAACTCCATGTCTGCCATCCTACTGCCTGCCCGTGTATGTGTATCCTCCCACAAAAACATAACAGCCCGCCTCTGTTCACACAGTCTCTGAAGCATGTGCAGTGTTGAGTTCCACCTTGTTGCAACGTCTATGATTAGGCGATGCTGGGGAAGGTTCAAAGAACGCTGATAGGTCTGCATACGGCTGGAGTGTACGGGCGAACGGCGGATATGTGAGCAAAGTCCACGCACTTTGAGGAGCAGGTCGGATAACCCCGGATAACTTTTCAGGAAGCACTGCACCACCAGGTTTAAGGTGTGAGCCAGGCAAGGAATGTGTTTCAGTTGGGAAAGGGAGATGGCAGCCATGAAATTCCTTCCGTTATCACTCACTACCTTGCCTGCCTCAAGATCTACAGTGCCCAGCCACGACTGCGTTTCTTTCTGCAAGAACTCGGACAGAACTTCCGCGGTGTGTCTGTTGTCGCCCAAACACTTCATAGCCAATACAGCCTGCTGACGTTTGCCAGTAGCTGCCCCATAATGGGAGACCTGGTGTGCAACAGTGGCAGCTGCGGATGGAGTGGTTGTGCGACTGCGGTCTGTGGACGAGCTCTCGCTTCTGCAGGAAGACGAAGAGGAGGAGGAGGGGGTGCGAACGGCTACAGCCAATTGTTTCCTAGACCGTGGGCTAGGCAGAACTGTCCCAAACTTGCTGTCCCCTGTGGACCCTGCATCCACCACATTTACCCAGTGTGCCGTGATGGACACGTAACGTCCCTGGCCATGACTACTGGTCCATGCATCTGTTGTCAGGTGCACCTTTGTGCTCACAGATTGCCTGAGTGCATGGACGATGCGCTCTTTAACATGCTGGTGGAGGGCTGGGATGGCTTTTCTGGAAAAAAAGTGTCGACTGGGTAGCTCGTAGCGTGGTACAGCGTAGTCCATCAGGGCTTTGAAAGCTTCGCTTTCAACTAACCGGTAGGGCATCATCTCTAACGAGATTAGTCTAGCTATGTGTGCGTTCAAACCCTGTGTACGCGGATGCGAGGCTAAGTACTTCCTTTTTCTAACCATAGTCTCATGTAGGGTGAGCTGGACTGGAGAGCTGGAGATCGTGGAACTAGCGGGGGTGCCGGTGGACATGGCAAACTGAGAGACGGTGGGAGATGGTATTGTTGCCACCGGTGCCCTAGATGCAGTGTTTCCTACTACAAAACTGGTGATTCCCTGACCCTGACTGCTTTGGCCTGGCAAAGAAACCTGCACAGATACTGCAGGTGGTGCGGAAAATGGTGGCCCTACACTGCCGGAAGGGATGTTGCGTTGCTGACTAGCTTCATTGGCCGAGGGTGCTACAACCTTAAGGGACGTTTGGTAGTTAGTCCAGGCTTGCAAATGCATGGTGGTTAAATGTCTATGCATGCAACTTGTATTGAGACTTTTCAGATTCTGTCCTCTGCTTAAGGTAGTTGAACATTTTTGACAGATGACTTTGCGCTGATCAATTGGATGTTGTTTAATAAAATGCCAGACTGCACTCTTTCTAGCATCGGATACCTTTTCAGGCATTGCAGACTGAGCTTTAACCGGATGGCCACGCTGTCCTCCAACAGGTTTTGGCTTTGCCACGCGTTTTGGGCAAGATACGGGCCCGGCAGATGGAACCTGTTGCGATGTTGATGCCTGCTGCGGCCCCTCCTCCTCCGCTTCAGAACTGCTGCCGCCTGCACCCTGTTCCCCCAATGGCTGCCAATCGGGGTCAAGAACTGGGTCATCTATTACCTCTTCTTGTAGCTCGTGTGCAACTTCGTCTGTGTCACCGTGTCGGTCGGTGGTATAGCGTTCGTGATGGGGCAACATAGTCTCATCAGGGTCTGATTCTTGATCAGCACCCTGCGAGGGCAATGTTGTGGTCTGAGTCAAAGGACCAGCATAGTAGTCTGGCTGTGGCTGTGCATCAGTGCACTCCATGTCAGATTCAACTTGTAATGGGCATGGACTGTTAACTGCTTCACTTTCTAAGCCAGGGACGGTATGTGTAAAGAGCTCCATGGAGTAACCCGTTGTGTCGCCTGCTGCATTCTTCTCTGTTGTTGTTTTTGCTGAAGAGGACAAGGAAGCGACTTGTCCCTGACCGTGAACATCCACTAACGACGTGCTGCTTTGACATTTACCAGTTTCACGAGAGGAGGCAAAAGAGCTAGAGGCTGAGTCAGCAAGATAAGCCAAAACTTGCTCTTGCTGCTCCGGCTTTAAAAGCGGTTTTCCTACTCCCAGAAAAGGGAGCGTTCGAGGCCTTGTGTAGCCAGACGACGAACCTGGCTCCACAGCTCCAGACTTAGGTGCAATATTTTTTTTCCCACGACCAGCTGATGCTCCACCACTACCACTACCCTCATTACCAGCTGACAATGAACGCCCCCGGCCACGACCTCTTCCACCATACTTCCTCATTGTTTTAAAAACGTAAACAAACTAACGGTATTTGTTGCTGTCACACAAATTACACGGTGAGCTATAACTTCAGTATGATTTAGCTACCCCTTTACAGGTGAGTGAGACCACAACGAAAATCAGGCACAATGTTACACACTCTGTTGTTGGTGGCACCAAATGAGAGAGATGCCACACACGCAGGACTGTCACTGAAGCACAAATGTAAATATTAATCTCCCACTGATTTGATTTTTTTTTTTTTTTAAGGGAGACTTTAGGAAAAAAAAATAATAGAATAAAATGATTTTTTCAGGAAGAATTTAGAAACCAAATAAAATAAAATGATTTTTTCAGGGAGAATTTAGAAAACAAATAAAACAAAAAAAGGCTTTCTATGGCCCACTGAGTGAGAGATGACGCACACAGGAGTCAGGAGTGGCACACAAGCCCAGAGGCCAATATTTATCTCCCACTTTTTTTTTTTTGTTCCAGGGAAAATTTATAAACCCAATAAAAAAAATAATAAATAGGCTTTCTATGGCCCACTATCTGAGAGACAGAGAGAGATGGCACGCTTAGGACTGGCACACAAGCCCAAAGGCCAATATTAATCTCCCTTTTTTTTTTAAGGGAGAATTTATAAAACCAAAAAAAAATAAATAAATAGGCTTTCTATGGCCCACTATTTGTGAGAGAGATGGCACGCTCAGGACTGGCACACAAGCCCAGAGGCCAATATTAATCTCCCACTTTTTTTTTTTTTTCCAGGGAAAGTTTATAAACCCAATAAAAAAAAAAATAAATAAATAGGCTTTCTATGGCCCACTATCTGAGAGAGAGAGATGGCACGCTTAGGACTGGCACACAAGCCCAAAGGCCAATATTAATCTCCCACTGATTGATTTATTGATTTTTTCAGGTAGAATTTAGAACCCAAATAAAGCAAAAAAAAAAAAAAAAGGGCTTTCTATGGCCCACTGAGTGAGTGATGATGCACACAGGAGTCAGGAGTGGCACACAAGCCCTGAGGCCAATATTTTTCTCCCACTGATTGAAAAAATCACTACATCAGGTAGATTTTAGAACCAAAATCAAGCAAAAAAATAAATAGGCTTTCTATGGCCCACTGAGTGAGTGATGATGCACACAGGAGTCAAGAGTGGCACACAAGCCCTGAGGCCAATATTTTTCTCCCACTGATTGATGTAGTGATTTTTTCAGGTAGATTTTATAACCCAAATCAAGCAAAAAAATAAATAGGCTTTCTATGGCCCACTGAGTGAGAGATGACACAGACAGGGATGGCACTCTAGCAGAAATGTCAATCTTAATCTCCCACAAAAAAAAAAAAAAAAAACAGGGAGTGTCCTTCAATTACTATCTCCCTGCAGTAATCTCAGCCAGGTATGGCAGGCAGCAATAAGGAGTGGACTGATGCACAAATTAAATAAAAAGTGTGTACAAACCAAAAAGATAGCTGTGCAGAAAGGAAGGAACAAGAGGATTTGTGCTTTGAAAAAAGCAGTTGGTTTGCACAGCGGCGTACACACAGCAATGCAGCTATCAGGGAGCCTTCTAGGGCAGCCCAATGAGCTACAGCACTGAGGGGGAAAAAAAAAAAAAAATGTAGCTTCCACTGTCCCTGCACACCGAAGGTGGTGTTGGGCAGTGGAAATCGCTACAGCACAAGCGGTTTGGTGGTTAATGGACCCTGCCTAACGCTCTCCCTGCTTCTGACGAAGCGGCAGCAACCTCTCCCTAAGCTCAGATCAGCAGCAGTAACATGGCAGTCGGCGGGAACGCCCCTTTATAGCCCCTGTGACGCCGCAGACAGCAAGCCAATCACTGCAATGCCCTTCTCTAAGATGGTGGGGACCAGGACCTATGTCATCACGCTGCCCACACTCTGCGTTTACCTTCATTGGCTGAGAAATGGCGCTTTTCGCGTCATTGAAACGCGACTTTGGCGCGAAAGTCGCGTACCGCATGGCCGACCCCGCACAGGGGTCGGATCGGGTTTCATGAAACCCGACTTTGCCAAAAGTCGGCGACTTTTGAAAATGAACGACCCGTTTCGCTCAACCCTACTGGTGACAGTTATCCTTCCTTGCCTCCAAATGTAACATCACTCTCCCCATGAAGAAAGCAATGTTACTGTGACGACCAGGACCCTGGGGTGCTACAGTTGCCCAGGGCCACGGACCAGGTCATTGCTGCCGTGACACATCCCCTTTAAAAACCGGCCCGTACCGAGTATCCCCATGGCCCTGGCGGGTGCTCCACAAGCACATGGCAGAGGAAGTATTGCTGCATATACATTAAATGGGAGTATACTCATGACTACAGAACAGGAGAAGGACTTGGAAATTCTGGTTAGGAAAGAGTCACTCTAGCCTATGGCATTCGATGAGAGAGCATCAGATGTGATATGCTACTGAGACTTGGCTAGTGCTCTGCTGTGAGAGTGATCCGAATGTCATGCTACTGTGCTCTGATCCACTCGCATGACCGGAGCACAGCTCCTGAGGAGACAGAGAAAGTACTTTCTCCATCTCCTCTGCTACCAGTGTTGGCAGTAATCACACTGCACTCTGGTGATATCCGAGTGCAGTGCAATATTTCACTAGCACACATAGACGTGCATGGGTTCCAGTGAGCCAAGTCTTGCTGCCAAACGTAACAAGCTGTGATTGTTCTCTCATGCCGAATTGGCATGAAAAAAAATTGCAGATCTGAGCTGCCCCATAGAATAACACTGGGCAGGGTGCTATGCATAGCACTCGGCCGTGTTATATGATAGTGTGACTCTGGTCTTAAATGTAAGCTGAGCAACAGTACTCAATGTCAGGCAGCAGCTTCAAAAGCAAACGAGTTCACCGCAGTTCAAATTCAACACAATGAAATTCTCCTTGTGAACTGTGGTGAACTCGCCTCTGCACCGTGAGACTCTCTCACGGTGCTAGCGGGAATCTCACCGCAGTTCAGCTCACCTGGGAACGCAGCCTCAGTGACCTGCGGTAACCTCGATGATGTCATCACTAGTCAGTGAGGCTGCGCTTGCAGCAGCTCATTCACCAGAGGTTCTCAGCCTAGACGGTGGCATCTTGGCACCGTCCAGGTTGAAAACTATCCCCCAGACATGGATTACGGCTTGAGACATAATGACAGACAGGTGAGGGATATTGTTGTTTTTTATTTTTGTTTTCTTACCGGAGACGAGGGATTCAGAGGAATTATGCATTAGGTGAGTATAACTGTGTTTGTTATTTTTAAATAAAAAAGTAAAAGTGTGTTTTTTTGTTTCAAATATAAAGACTTTATTCTGGCTGTGTCTTTATTTACCATATAACCATAGGATTAGTAATGAATAGGTGTATTATGACATGTCTATGACTACAAATTAGTAATTCCTCTCCATTACCAATGTATGGGCTTGATGTCACCGGACAATACAAAGATGACATCAACCCCACAAATATGAACCCCATTTGCCACAGCTACAGGGCTAGTGGGAAGAGCCGGGCAAAGCATTTTTTTTGAGTGTCTGCGGGCTGCTACATTTAGGCTACTTACCAGCCTGAGAATACCAGCTTCCAGCTGTTTGCTTTAGAAAGGCTGGTTGTCAAAAATGGGGGGAAAGGATGCTGTTTTTTTAAATTATTTTTTTAAATAATTAAAAAATACCCCAGCAGAATTTTTGCTTTCTTGGCCTTTTTTCAGAGAATAGGAATGATAACGCCAACATTTTTTCTCCACCCATGGTTGGGTGAGGGGAAGGGGGGGGGGGCGGAGGTGCTTCTGAGACATTGCAATGTGCAGAGTGGTGAAGATGTAGGAAGAGTTAGGAAAATGAAGGTCCACAGGCAGAGGAGAGGAGAGCAGCACACTCTCCCTAGTAGGACAAGCTGCATGAGGCAGGGTATTGGTCCCTAGAGCATAGACTTCCAGGGTCTATGCTAAACTGAAAGGCTGCTCGGTTTTCAAATAACGAGCTATAGTGTGCTTTTGCCTAGGAGCTCAGCAGCGCTTACAATCAGGGACACTGCTGCAAGAGAAAGTGGTTTTCACAGGATTTGAGATGCTTGCTCACTGGAAGGTATCACAGATCCATAACTGTTTACCTTGTACCCCTGTGGGTCCAAGGAATCATTTACCAGAGGTATAATTAACAGCAGGAAGGCTACACTACAGGGAAACTGAACTCTCACCATGCCAGCCTGATCAAAACCCTGTATGTGAATTGTATGAAAACTTCTGGAACTGATTGAAGAACTTCAGTAAAAATTACCAACTGATCTTTACCCTGTCTAATGCTGATTATTCTCTGCTGCACCATTCCTGTTCCAACTCCCCTGGGAGCCAGCCCTATTTGGGAATGGGTTAATCATCTGGCACTGGCCATCACAATCTAATTTCCAGGGACTCTCATCAGTGCCCAACCACACCAGGCCAAACATCCCAACTGGTGCCACAAACCTTTTAATTATTTTTATTATTAACCTCACAATTGACAAAGTCTAGTGTGCGCCCCCAGTCGGACTTGACCAGCACTTGGACTGCCATGACCCAATATCATTAATGCAGCGGCCTGGCTGGGGCGGCACATATACGTCACAGGAGACACTGAGGGCACATATATCACAGTAGGGCCTGGGATCACACATACATTACAGGAGGGACTGGAGACCTATATACATCACAGGAGGGACTTGGGGTCTATATAAATTACATGAGAGGCAGGGACTTCCATTGCTCTCGTGGTCTGTGGACTGGAGTGCACTGACTCTGCCGACAAATCATATCCTGACTTGATTCCACGTGTTGCAGTGTCCAGTAATGAATGCTGTATGTGTGTGCAGTGCACGCAGTATCAGTGGCAATTAAAAAGCTAGCGGCTGGCCTGAGTACAATGGTCTCTGGGAATCTGATTGAAGGCCAATGAAAATGTATGTGTGTGCAGTGCACGCAGTATCAGTAGCAATTAAAAAGCTAGCGGCTGGCCTGAGCACAATGGTCCCCGGGAATCTGATTGAAGGCCAGTGAAAACTACAGAGGTTCCCCACCCTTGCTGTAAGCAAATTCTGATGCAGAAGATTACTCAAAAGAAGTATTGAGTTCCTTTGAAAGGCACTGGTTTTTGGCCACATGAGGACTCCATAGTCTGGAGTAAATTACATCACATGCCTCTTTAGTACGTGCATTGTGGTTCCAAGGATGCTTGAGCACCCTGTACCCTGTGCACCACCAGCACATCAAACGATCTACGGTGAGACACTCCCACAAGGACTTACCTATACAGGACTTTTATTCATTCAGCAGCACACTGACTTTTGAGTGGTCTATTCATCATCAGTAACAAGCTTTCAATAATTGGAGATCTCAGCATATCTGTTTTATAATGCAGTGTCATTGTTCACTGTTCTATCAGGCTCCTTTCCGGCATTGCTCAGTGGCTGTGTTAACAGGTACGGGGATGCAACGGCACAGACAATGAGGAGGCAGTAGTATCCAACCAACAACTATTTTATTAGCTAACACAGAGATATATATTATATACAAGATGGTGGCCCGATTCTAACGCATTGGGTATTCTAGAATAAGTATGTAGTTTATTTATGAAGTTTTCAGAATAATGCAATTTATACACAGGATTTGGCCGGGCGCGACCAATTAGCGAAGCGTGGTTCAAATTCCGCCCCAATTCGCGGCCAGACTGTGCCTGTCGCTGATTGGTCACGCCTGGCCGGCCACAAACAATCAGTGAAGTCAGGGCTGTCTCCAGGTTTTTGAGGGCCCCGGGCAAAAGAGTCTCAGTGGGCCCCCCTTTTTAAACACATACCATGATTCATGATGCACAGATACAACAGAGAAATATACCACAGCCAAGTAGCATATAACAGCCCACATAGCATAGAGCACAGCCACGTAGCATATAACACAGCCCACATAGCATATAGCCCAGCCACGTAGCATATAGCACAGGCCACATAGTATATAGCACAGGCCACATAGTATATAATACAGCCCATGTAGCATAGCACAGCCACGTAGCATATAACACAGCCATGTAGCATATAACACAGCCACGTAGCATATAACACAGCCACGTAGTATAAGCACAGCCACGTAGTATATAGCACAGCCCACATAGTATATAGCACAGCCCACATAGAATATAGCACAGCCCACGCAGTATATAACACAGCCCATGCAGTGTATAACACAGCCCACATAGTATATAGCACTGCCCATGCAGTGTATAACACAGACCACGCAGTATATAGCACAGCCCACGTAGTATATAACACAGCCCACATGGTATATAACACAGGCCACGTAGTATATAACACAAGCCCATGTAGTATATAACACAGTCACGTAGTATATAGCACAGCTCACGCAGTATATAACACAGCCACGTAGTATACTGCCCAGCCACGTAATATATTGCACAGCTACGTAGTATATAGCACAGCTCACATAATAATAATAATAATTTTTATTTATATAGCGCCAACATATTCCGCAGCGCTTTACAAATTATAGAGGGGACTTGTACAGGCAATAGACATTACAGCATAACAGAAATACAGTTCAAAACAGATACCAGGAGGAATGAGGGCCCTGATCGCAAGCTTACAAACTATGAGGAAAAGGGGAGACACGAGAGGTGGATGGATATAGTATATACATAGTATATAGCACAGCTCACATAGTATATAGCACAGCACACGCAGTATATAACACAGCCACGTAGTATATTGCCCAGCCACGTAATATATTGCTCAGCCCATGTAGTATAAACGCAGTATATAACACAGCTCACGCAGTATATAACACAGCCCACGTAGTATATAGCATAGCCCACGTAGTATATAGCACAGCCCACGTAGTATATAACACAACCCACATAGTATATAGCACAGCCCACGTAGTATATAGCAATGTGGGCACCATATCCCTGCTAAAAAAAAAGAATTAAAATAAAAAATAGTTATATACTCACCTTCCGGTGGCCCTCGGATCCAGGCGAGGCATTTAGCAATGCTCCTCGCGACGCTCCGGTCCCAAGAATACATTGTGGTCTCGCGAGATGATGACATAGCAGTCTCACGAGACTGCTACGTCATCATCTCGCGAGACCTCAATGCCTGGCCCGGAGCATCGCGAAGAGCGGGAAAGGCGCCGGAAGGTGAGTATATAATGATTTTTTTTTAATTATTATTTTTAACATTAGATCTTTTTACTATTGATGCTGCATAGGCAGCATCAATAGTAAAAAGTTGGTCACACAGGGTTAATAGCAGCGATAACGGACTGCGTTACACCGCGGCATAACGCAGCCATTAACCCTGAGTGAGCGCTGACTGGAGAGGAGTATGGAGGGGGCACTGACAGAGAGTAGGAAGGGGCAAATTGCCGGCCACGACCAATCAGTAACGCGGGATTTTCATGACAGAAAGACAAACAGACAAACAGACGGAAGTGCCCCTTAGACGATTATATATATAGATAGACACACACATGCACATAGTCAAGGGAAAAAGTGAACAATGACATTACAGTAAATTGTGGCACAATCAGAACATGGTAATACAACTAAACAGGATATGTACACAATGTTATATACAGTTATATGAAAAAGTTTGGGCACCCCTATTAATCTTAAGCTTAATGTTTTCTAATAATTGTTTTTTTTTTTTGCAACAGCTATTTCAGTTTCATATATCTAATAACTGTTGGACACAGTAATGTTTCTGCCTTGAAATGAGGTTTATTGTACTAACAGAAAATGTGCAATCTGCATTCAAACAAAATTTGACAGGTGCATAAGTATGGGGACCCTTATCATTTTCTTGTTTTAAATACTCCTACCTACTTTTTACTGACTTACTAAACCGCTTTTTTTGGCTTTCTAACCTCATTGAGCTTTGATCTTCATAGCCAGGTGTATGCAATCATGAGAAAAGCTACTTAAAGTGGCCACTTGCAAGTTGTTCTCCTGTTTGAATCTCCTCTGAAGAGTGGCATCATGGGCTCCTCAAAACAACTGTCTAATGATCAGAAAACAAAGATTATTCAACATAGTTGTTCAGGGGAAGGATACAAAAAGCTGTCTCAGAGATTTAACCTAAAAAAGTAAAAAAGAGCAGTAAGACCGCACCCTACAATCACAGCATCTCTGTGGACATAAGGGTGCACGTCAGTACCAGGGGGTCCATCCCAGATAAAAAGTCCATATCCAGAGATTTAACCTGTCAATTTCCACTGTGAGGAACAGAGTAAGGAAATGGAAGAACACAGGTACAGTTCTTGTTAAGGCCAGAAGTGACAGGCCAAGAAAAACATCAGAAAGGCAGAGAAGAATGGTGAGATTATTATTATTATTATTTATTTATATTTATATAGCACCATTAATTCCATGGTACTGTACATGAGAAAGGGGGTTACATATAGAGTTATAGATATCGTTTACAGTAAACAAATTTACAGTGACAGACTGGTACAGAGGGGAGAGGACCCTGTCCTTGCGGACTTACATTCCATGGGATAGTGGGGAAGAGACAGAAGGTAGGGGCGAGGCTGCGGCTCTGGCGATGGCGAGGCGGCAGAATGGTTATTGCAGGCTGTAGGCTTTCTTGAAAAGATGGGTTTTCAGGTTCCGTCTGAAGGAGCCGAGGGTGGTGGATAGTCGGACGTGTTGAGGCATGGAATTCCAGAGGATGGGGGATATTCAGGAGAAATCTTGGAGGCGGTTGTGTGAGGAACGAATAAGTGTGGAGGAGAGTAGGAGGTCTTGGGAGGATCGGAGATTATGTGAGGGAAGATATTGGGAGATTAGTTCAGAGATATAGGGAGGGGACAGGTTGTGGATGGCTTTGTAGATCAGTGTTAGTAGTTTGAACTGGATTCATTGGGGAATTGGGAGCCAGTGGAGGGATTTGCAGAGGGGAGAAGCACACGAGTAGCGAGGAGAGGTGGATTAGCCGGGCAGCAGAGTTGAGGACAGACTGGAGTGGTGCAAGAGAGTTAGCGGGGAGGCCACAGAGGAGGGTGTTGCAGTAGTCGAGGCAGGAGATGATAATGGCATGCACAAGAGTTTTGGTAGATTGTGGACTGAGGAAGGAACGGATTTTGGCAATATTTTTGAGTTGGAGGCGACAGGAGGTGGCAAGAGTTTGGACGTGCAGTTTGAAGGACAGGGCAGAGTCGAGAGTTACCCCGAGGCAGCGGATTTCAGGTGCGGGAGAGAGCGTGATGCCATTTACCATAATAGATAGGTCAGGTAGGGGGGATACGTGAGATGGGAGAAAGATGATGAGTTCGGTTTTGTCTACATTGAGTTTTAGGAAGCGAGAGGTGAAGAAGGAGGATATGGCTGACAGACACTTCGGGATTTTGGACAGCAGAGAGGTGACATCTGGGCCAGAGAGGTAGATCTGAGTGTCGTCCGCATACAGGTGGTACTGGAAACCGTGGGACTTTGAGTTGTCCTAGGCCAAGAGTATAGATGGAAAAAAGTAAGGGCCCTAGGACAGAGCCCTGAGGGACTCCAACAGAGAGAGGGCGGGATGAGGAGGTGGTGTGGGAGTGGGAAACGCTAAATGTGCGGTCGGAAAGATATGAGGCAATCCAGGACAGGGCAAGGTCTTTGATGCCAAAGGAAGACTGTGTCGAAAGCAGAGGACAGGTCAAGAAGGAGAAGGATGGAGAACTGTCTGTTAGCTTTGGCTGTGAGTAAGTCATTAGTAATTTTTGTCAGGGCAGTTTCGGTGGAGTGGTGGGGGCAGAACCCTGGATGCTTGTCGAAGTTATTTTGTGAGATTGTTATGCCAAGGTTGCCTTTTGGTTCGTCGCACTGTGCCATGCATGAGAGGGGCGACTGAGTCTATGGCTGATGTGAGGGTGGAGTTATAGAAAGCGGTGGCACTGTCCGTGTCGTGGAGTGAAGATATGGAGGACAGAGGTAGGAGAGAGTCTGAGAGTCTGTGAATGTCTAGGTGTGCGAGGTTTCTGCGAGGATGTGGTAATGGCTGGACATGGGGGGCAGGTGAGGAGGACAAGGATGAGAAGGTGAGTAGATGGTGGTCAGATAGGGGGAAGGGAGAGGTCGTGAGATTAGATAAGGAACAGAGGCGGGTGAAGATGAGGTCTAGTGTATGTCCCTCTGTGTGGGTGGCTGTGGAGGACCACTGAGTGAGTCCAAAAGATGAAGTAAGGGCCAGGAGCTTGGAGGCTGCTGGCTGGCAGGTGTCAGTAGGGATATTAAAGTCACCCATGATGATGGTGGGGATGTCAGCAGAGAGAAAGTGAAGGAGCCAGGTGGAGAATTAGTCAATGAAGGCAGTGGCTGAGCCCGGTGGTCGGTATATGACAGCCATTTGGAGATTGGAGGGAGAGTAGATACGGACAGAGTGAACCTCAAAAGAAGGGAGGATAAGGGAGGGTGGGGGTTGGATAGGGTTGAAGGAACAGTTTTTAGAAAGAAGGATACCCACTCCTCCACCATGTCTGTTGCCAGAGCGAGGAGTGTGGGTAAATTGGAGGCCACCGTAGCTCAGTGTTGCAGGCGAGGCCGTGTCAGGGGGCGTCAGCCAGGTCTCAGTGAGGGCCAGGAAGGAAAGGTTTCGGGAAGTAAAGAGATCGTGGATCACATGGAGCTTGTTGTATATAGAGCGGGCATTCCAAAGTGCCCCAGAGAGAGGAAGCAGGTGGGTGGGGGTCAGTGGCACAGATTTTAAGTGTGAGGGGTTGCGATAGTTTCTCATAGTGTGAGAAGGATAGGGGTGAGGATTAGTGATGAATGAGGCGGGGGGGCAGGAATGGGGGATGTGTCACCAGCAGTGAGAATAAGCAGAGAAAGGGAAACAGGTGGGTGAAGGAGAGTGATTGGCTTATATTATATTTTGGTGGTAGAAGTCTGAGGTTATAGAGCAGGTCTGCAGATGAAGCGAGGTGGGGGGTAAGAGAGAGGGGGAGATAGTTATGTGGTTTGAGGGTGCAAAGGTATGGGGTTAGTGGAGGAGAGTGAGGATTAGTGGAGAAAAAACAGTGGGGGAAATGTGAGCATGGTTAAAGAGTAGGGGAAAAAAGGAAAGGCAAGTAAACTTAGAAGACAGTGTTTAGTCTTACTATCTGGCCGATTTCTGGACCATTTCTGGTATATTTCAGATGACACACTTAAAATATGTCACTTGAAATTATGTCACATCTGACTGAAGTCAGATCTGACCCACACCATGCAACTTATACCATTCAAAATTAGTGAGATCAGTCAAGGACAATCCTCAGACCACCCCTAGAGAGCTGCAGCATCAACTTGCTGCAGATGGTGTCACTGTGCATCGGTCAACTATACAACGCACTTTGCACAAGGAGAAACTGTATGGGAGAGTGATGCGAAAGAAGCCATTTCTGCAAGCACGCCACAAACAGAGTTGGTGGAGGTATGCAAAAGCACATTTGGAGAAGCCAATTTCTTTTTGGAAGAAGGTCCTGTGGACTGATGAAACCAAGATTGAGTTGCTTGGTCATACAAAAAGGCGTTATGCATGGCGGCCAAAAAACACAGCATTCCAAAAAAAAAACACTTGCTACCCACAGTAAAATTTGGTGGAGTTTCCATCATGCTTTGGGGCTGTGTGGCCAATGCCAGCACCGGGAATCTTGTTAAAGTTGAGGGACGCATGGATTCCTCTCAGTATCAGCAGATTCTTGACAATAATGTTCATGAATCAGTGACAAAGTTGAAGTTACGCAGGGGATGGATCTTTCAGCAAGACAATAATCCAAAACACCGCTCCAAATCTACTCAGGCATTCATGCAGAGGAACAATTACACTGTTCTGGAATGGCCATCCCAGTCCCCAGACCTGAATATCATTGAACATCTGTGGGATCATTTGAAGAGGGCTGTCCATGCTCAGCGACTATCAAACTTAACTGAACTGGAATTGTTTGGTGAAGAGGAATGGTCAAAAATACCTTCATCCAGGATCCAGGAACTAATTAAAAGCTACAGGAAGCGACTAGAGGCTGTTATTTTTGCAAAAGCAGGATCTACTAAATATTAATGTCACTTTTCTGATGAGGTGCCCATACTTATGCACCTGTCAAATTTTGTTTGAATGCAGATTGCACATTTTCTGTTCGTACAATAAACCTCATTTCAAGGCAGAAACATTACTGTGTCCAACAGTTATTAGATATATAAAACTGAAATAGCTGTTGCCAAAAAAACAATTTTTAGAAAACATTAAGCTTAAGATTAATAGGGGTGCCCATATTTTTCATATAACTGTACAAATTATCTTCTATAATTACAGTCAAATGGCTATTACCATCAATGGAGTGTTGTCCTCATACTCAAATTAATGGACGTCACTCTCACTACTGGTCCTGTCACCATCGTCCCTCTCTATGCTGCACAGAACATCACACAGGCCCTAATAGGAGTTGACAATACTACCTGCTAGTCCGGAAATCTCAAATTGGTGAGTTACTCGGTGTATGGTACACTCGTTATAATGGCCATCTTCGTTCTCTGAAGCACGGCCCCGATTTAACTCTGTACCATACTAACTAACCTGAAAGAAACGGCTCACACAAATGTCTTTCCTCTACGGCAAGCTCTCACTCACATTTTCTGGATTTCGTCTCTCATCTATGACCTTGGCTCGGCTCACATCACCCAGATCTGGTTTTTCGTCTCTGGCTTTGGCTTGGCTCACTTGACTCGGATGTCCCAGATCTGGCTTTAGCTCAACTCACTTGGCTCAGATCTCCCGGATCTGGTCTCTCATCTCTGGCCTTGCTCACACGGATTTTTTCTCTCTGCTTTTCACTCACATCTGACTATTCGGGTCAGCTCTTCACTCATATCTGGTCTCTCATAATGGCAGCTGTAAGCCAGCTCACTATACCTCATGTCCATCTTGCTACATGGCTGAGTACCAACTCCTCCCCTTAAAGGGAACCTGTCACCCCCCCCAGGCGTTTTTAACTAAAAGAGCCACCTTGCGCAGCAGTAATGCTGCATTCTGACAAGGTGGCTCTTTTAGTTCTGGGTGTGTAACTGCCGAAATAATCAGTTTTGTAATTTTTCCTAAATACCTTCTCTTCAGTCAAGGAGGCAGGTCTTTCCCTCCTGCTGCAGACGCCACACAGCCGTCACTCAAATCTTCTTGGTGCCAGGCGCCGCCTACTCACCACTGTTTTGAAATGGGCCGGTGCCTGCGCTCTTTTCTCCTGCCTTGGGCAGGCACAGTGAGCGCTGCCCGTCTGTCCTCGTATGCAGTCCAGCTGACTGCGCCTGTGCGGACGCCATGCCTGTGAATCCCAGCCCCGCAGTGTCTTCTTATTTATTCATACTACGGGGCTGGGATTCACAAGAAAAGAGCGCAGGCGCCGGCTCAGTTCAAAACAGCGCTGAGGAGGCGGCGCCCGGCGCCAAGAAGATTTGAATCACAGCTGTGTGGCATCTGCAGCAGGGGGGAAAGGCCTGCCTCCTTGACTGAAGAAAAGGTATTTAGGACAAATTACAAAACTGATTATTTCAGCAGTTACAGCACCGAGAACTAAAAGAGCCACCTTGTCAGAATGCAGCATTACTGCTGCACAAGGTGGCTCTTTTAGTTTCATACGCCTGGGGGGTGACTGGTTCCCTTTAACTGCACTCCTGGGCCTTTTATAATTACTAACTGCACCACAGCTCAGAGTTCCTACTAATGCAATTCTTTTTGCCTTCACCTTCTTTTTCTACTGTATGCATCTTCTCACTTGTCCATCTCCTTACAGCTGCATACACAAACCTCTTCCTCTGCTGTTAGCTTATGGTATTTGCTTTATTTTGCATCATAAATTTCATCGTGGTTGCTCCATTTACATCTAGTGCTATGCAGGGTGTCAGTGATTGATGCAGGAAGCATTTCTTTGTATTATTGCAATCTTCTGCCCCTAGCACTGGTATTCAAATTTGGATTGTCTGTGATAGTGCGGTAGTTTGTCTAGTATATTGTTTTTTTTCCCTAAAGTTGTTTCGCCAATTTTTTTTCAACACCAATCTACTGGAGAAAGAATTGCGACTTTTTCTAAAGTTGCAATTTATAAATCTGGCCTACAGCTATTCACCTGAATAACCACAGCCATTAATACACACCAAAATGGGTGAGAGCAGTGTAAAATCTGAAATTGTTGGGGCAGTATGCTGACTCAGTGGTTAGCATTATTGCCTTGCAGCACTGAGGTCCTGGATTCAAATTCCACAAAAGACAACATCTGCAAGGAGTTTGTATGTTTTCCCCTTGTTTCTGTGGGTTTCCTCTGGGAACCAATGTGATTCAATGGGTCAGTGTGGATTTTTTTTTTTCACTGACCGAAGATACATGTGAAAAATAAATAAATAAAAAATTGCAGCATGCACTAGCTTCTTCTGAGTCGCCCGCCAGGGCCGTGGGGTACTCGGTACCGGGTCCGGTGTTCACAGGGGGATGTCACGGTGGCGACCCGGTCCGTGGCCCTGGGCGCCCATGTAAAAGGAAAGGTCTTTAAAGGGAATAAAGTTTATGTTCGTGATGCCACCTGTGGTATTCGGTCACTGGGGACCGACACTGCTTTAAGGGGTCCTCTGGGGTGATGTTATGGCAGCTAGATGGTATAACTTCCCACAGGTGAAGTATGTCCCCAGAGGGCTCCCAGTGTGTAGATGGAAGTTGGTGAATGGTGCAGTAAAGAATAAGGACACAGGTTTGCATTGTCTTTACCTTGTTTACTGAAGTCTTCAGGCAGCCACAGTCCAGGGCACCAGATCACAGGGCAGGCAGGGTCCGGCCGGCTTGGAGGCAAGTTAGGAGTCCCCTTATCCAGGTGGAAATCAAAGCCTTCCTCTAACGCGGTGGTGTTGTAGTCCCTTACTGCCTATGGCTTTAGATAAGGTCCTCACAGATGTTCTCTCTGTCCCCGTATAGGATAGGACACAACCCGTATGACTGGTGACTTGAGCCTGTTTATAGGGACTCTAGCATGCCACGGGCTCTATGTCACCGTGCCTCCTGGGTATTAAGGCAGACAGGTAACTTGGAGTTCAGCTGTCCTGCCGGTCTCTGATGTAAGTCATAGAGGCCCTTACAACCTCGGTGTCCGGCTACCGGTCTCTTTGCCTCAGAAGGAGGCAGCCTGCTCGGGGCAGGTCTCTCGCTGGTATCCTCTCCTGTGCTTCGCTCTCCTACACGCTCACTGCAATATATTCGGCTTTCTGTATAATCTCTTCCCAGGAGCTGCAGCACTGCAGCTACACAGCTCCGTAAACCCTCTTCTGTGTCAGACTGCTCCAGTCTGTTTCCTGGCAAGAACTAACTTTCCCTACAAACTACCATATATATGGGGAGTCACCTAGTGAATAAGATCAAAAGCTCCCCCCGGTGGCCTGGAGTGTGAATGTGTTGCATGTTTGTGTTTACCTGGTGGCAGTTATCTGTCTTTGCCTCCAAGCGTAATATCACTCTCACCGTGTGGAAAGCAATGTTACTGTGATGACCAGGACCCTGGGGCGCCACACGTCCATAAGACAAATGAGATTCATTAATTCAAGTCTATGGGTTAGCAAAAACAAATTGTATGCCTTATGGAGACACAGTATAACAACAGGTTTTTACGTATAGTTTAGTTCTATAATATAGAAACTGTAACTGGTCTTGTAAATGGTTAATAGCAGCTACTGTAAAAAACGGATTGTATACAGACTGCACATGGATCAAAAGTGAGAGAAAAAAATGTTTTCTGGTGAACAATATTTTATACATTCGTATGAAAAGCGGTAATGCTTATAGTGGCCTCCCAACTCTCCCCCGACAGATGACATTGGGTGAGAGAAGGATCGGCACACTGCATGTCATTCCTTTTATTCTCCAGAAGATAAAGCTGCTAATAGCGGAGTCTGGCAGTGGCTCCCATAGAGAACACAGGAGCTGCTAGCCAAGCCGAACATTCCTGTATATGGGGGAGTCGGACAAGAGAGACCTTCAGCTTACAGCTATCCAATATATTCGGGAACCTTTAACCTCAGTTCTAGACCAATTTCATTCTTTCATTCGCACTTTGCTTTAGGCTTTGCACCCGGGATGTTTTTGATGTTGTGTATTTTTGCTGCATCAAAAATAGCAATGTGAATTGGATTTATAAAAATATACTGCCCACTGTGCATTTTTCCACTCAGTGTAAACTGACCTGCGGTGCGAGTTTCAAATCGGCAACATGTCAATTTTTCTTGCGGGTACGCTTAGTTTTAAGTGGAGATGTTTCCAATAGATTTGCATTTAGTGTGCAAAAGCAGGTAAAAATCTGTTTCTGCACATATCTTTTTAGGACATAATCCATGACAGAGACGCATTAAAAGTGCATGTAATTAGCACATGACTGAATCAATAAAGTTGTCAAAGCCAATACCAGGAAATATAAAAACGCAATGAAAAAACGCAAGCAACCGAATTTAAAGAATAGGTACAGATTTTGTGCGACACTTTTGGAATATTAAAAACTCACCAAAAGCTCATTGTGGGAACATAGTCTTAGGATGTATAAGAGCAGTCAAACCTTTACCAAAATGTTATGTAAAAGTGGCCATAAACATGAAGAGAAGAAGAATAGTGATGAGCGAGCATGCTTGTGTCCTAATTGAATTTATTTGGTGTGCTCGAAAAATATGGTCGAGTGCCGCGGCTCCATCTCTCGCGGCTGCTTGACAGCCGCCACACATGCAGGGGTAGCCTGTCCAACAGCCGAGAGACCTGCAGCCGTGGCCACTTGAGCATATTCTTCAAGCACATGGAAAATGCTCGATTGGGACACGAGCAAGCTCAGATAACACCTTACCCAAGCACAATCGCTCATCACTAATGAAGACCTGAGCTAAGAGACAAGACCAGTAATCAGGAATTTCCCCATCAACATCCCCTCCCCAACCCCTTCTATAACCTCTATCTGCCCCTTAGCCAGAAACTGGTTTACAGTCAGACAGGGCCGAGTTATGCAATACGCCATTAATGCAGCACTTCACCTTCCTGTCTAAAGAAGACTGAAAGCTTCAAAATAAGTTCCTTGAATTTCCCAAGTTGTGAGTCAGATAAGACGGCACTACACGCCCTGTTGTATAAGGTGAGCCTTCCATACCATCACTTCCTGAAACTGAATGGGTTAATGATGTGGCAACATAGTTTGTCTCCATTCCAGATTCTGTACCTGCCCATTACACTGAGGTATTGGAAGTATTTCCTCCCACTGTCCTGCGGGAAGGCAGAAGAAGAGCAGCAGGACAGAGAGCGCCTAGGACTCGCCTGTCTGTGATCTGGTGAGTCTTATGGGGATGTGTGAGGTGTGTATGGAGTCTGCAGCTGGAAGGAAAACGGAATTACCTTCAATTATTGTATTTTTTTTTCTTAACACTTTGTTAAAGAATACCCAAATTACAAGGGGGATAAAAAATCCTACTACTTAGACCAGGAGTCCACTGGGACATATTGATCCCAATAATCGCACGAGTGTGCACCCGGGAAGACACATTGTGAAATTGTATGTAATTTTTTTCTATGTAATTGGGTGACATCAAGTGTATACATGTGATGCCACACGTCTGCAATATTGTGCTTGTACTTATCACATAAGACAATTATTTTCCCCATCTTAGAACTATCCCCATCTTGGCTTTAACATTGTATGAAGTCACCGTTGAGAATTAAGGGCATGTTCACACCGGCTTCTCTTACATGGCTTTAGAAGTGAATGAAAAATCTACATAGAACAAAGATCTTACCGCACTGCACATATCTGCCATCACAAAATCATTAATGGCACAAAAGTGATAATCTCCCATTCCCCCATTACTTTGTGAAATTTGAAAAAAAAATTCTCATAATTCCATCAAATTACCTCGTGCCCTAAGACATAATTTATCAAAAGTATGGACCGCTTGGAACACAAGTTTTCCTCCATATCTATCTAAACAGTTTTTCTTTTCTTTGCCAGACTTCATGTTAATACTATATGTCAAATATTAATACATTAGAAGAATTGAAAATTTCTCATACAATGTTTTTCTTATAATTTTCCCATGAAGATGTTGTGCTCAGATGATCCTCATTTTGTTTTCCTTCTTTTTCCCTTCGTTATTTCCTCCTTTCCCTTCCGCTTTCCTATTTTCCTTTCCTATGTCCCTTTCTTTACAGAAATCTATATTACCCTAATAAACCATCTTCTCCTATCCCCGTTCCCATACATTCTCTCCTGTTACAGCTTTTACATAAGTAATACTGCTTCAATCTTATTTATAAAAGTTGCTCTTTCATATTTTTATCCCTTCCCCCTTATATAGTAAAATTCCCCTTAATAAAAAGAATTTTGATTTAAAAAAAATCTACATAAAAAAACCTCTGTGTAAACCTACCTCTAAATAGTTGTATGTGTTCTACGAATCTCACCACAGAGGTGGCAAATTATCCATCAATGATATTCAGCTGATAACTGTCATGCTAAGGGTTCATTTAGACATCCGAATTTTCAAAGAAAAAAAAAAAACTAGACCAATTATTCTGCTCAGACTTTGATCAGGGTGCGTCCGGAGTCTGATCTGAGGGTGGTCCGAGTGACATTTGTTTTTCTCATACTTGCATTACTGATTTTGATCCGATCAAAATTGGACATGTCTGCACGTTTTTTGGTGGACTTCAAAGTCCACAAAAATTCCCAGCCATCTGAATGGCTCCATTCACTGTCACACAATACGAGTGCTAGCCATGAATATTCCGGACAGCACTCCTACACAAAAATCAGACATCTGTATGAGCCCCAAAGTAATTGGTGACAGGAAAGTTTATTCACAATCAGAACATATATTTACGGGTCCGTGCCACGTTCAGTAATTGGCAGCACATGTCTGCTGCTTCCAAAGAGCAGGTGATTCTCCATGTGTTCATTGAACCGTGCGGAATAACTGAGTCCAATATATTGTACGGGTGACATTTATCTTGTGGAGACTCGCGTCTTCGCAAGATAAATTGACCTGCTGCAGTCTGGAAAGACGCGACACATGTCCGTCTCTGCAGGTGATCCGCGGGGCTCAGTGCACACATAGTGGACATGGGGTTTCTTGAAATCCCATTCACTATTCTGTAACATTTGGATGCTGCGACTGTACACAGCGCCAACCCGCAGCGTTTACTGACCGTGGGAACATGCCCTAAGAGTTTTGCCCTTTGCAAGTTTCCTGCTACTAACTGCTTAATTACCTTCTAATATATTCTGTGCATGATATCTAGTGAAAATATATTAAGGAGGTTTTTTTTTCTCTTTAAGTAAATATTAGCACCTGACACATGTAGCCTGCGGAGTACCAAGATGCATGGAGACCACATGATGCCCAAATAGTCTCATGCAAGTACGCGACTATGGGCTCGCACTTCTGTATAACACGGCGAGTGCTACCTGATGTTTTATCGGATAGCACTCGTCCCAATGTTATTCTATGGGGCAGTAGGGCCCGGTTCCGCATATGAAAACAATGGCAGCATGCTGCAAGTGCATCTGAGAACCAGATCACACACACCCATAGACTTGTATGAAACAATGGACTGCACTCGGTTGGCGTCTGAGTGCAGCCTGATAAGTCAGCAATGGAGAAATTACTTTCTCCTTCTCATCCGCACCTGTGCTGCAATGTTCTCATGTGAGAGGATCGCAGCACAGTGAACTGACACTCAGCTCACGCCTGCAGCAGAGCTGGAGCCGAGTGTCATTAGCATATCCAGCCCAATTCTCTCACATGAGAGAACATACGGCAGTGTGAGCCAACGCACATAATAATAGCACCCTGCATGTGCCAAACAGTGCGGTACATACATTCTCCTTTCCACAACAATCTCAGCCTCTTGTTTTTTCCTAATGCCACATGCATCAACAAGGCGTGTGCCCTTATAATTAGTGTGGCACATGGAGCACAGCACTTGTCAATCTTCTCTTTGTTTCCATGCCTCACCATTTTCTAGATCTCTGCTTGCTGAAAGTTGTTTGTGTTTTCATCCGTCTGTTAGGCCGGGAGTTGTTTTTTTTTTGTTTTAATTTTTTCAATTTGCTAGATCAAGTTTTGATTCAGTTTTTAAATTTCTTACTGTATAAAAAAAAATGTTCTTAGTGGTTTTCACTTATCAAACTGTAAAACATGGCGAGTTTGATCAGACAAACACACGACCGAGGTGGGCAATCAGTCTGCAAAAAAAAAAGGGAACTTGAAAAGGCCCAGTGATTGCAATATGACCATGATTTAATTGTAAAAATAATAAGGATAGCACACCTACCAAGAAAACAAATGATTGAAAGAGACGTTAATTTGCAACGATCTATGAAACAATTTGCAATGTTTTCTAAATCTATCAGTGTCGAGTTCAGACAGCGGCTCACAGGTGATTATCCAGACTGGATACAACTATGTCTATCTTCCAGCTGGTAAAAAAGCTTTCAGCCTGGATGTCCACAAGCGTGTCAAGCATCCACTGACCGCAATCAAAGACCTAGAAAATGGTTAGAAACTAGAACACGAAGGGCCAGATTTCTATGTATCTGTTATTCACTTCGTGCCACTATTTTGACAGCCTTGAAAAGTGTCCACGAACATATAAGGTCTGATTCAATGCTGCATTTTTTTTTTCTATTTTTTTTGTGTTTTATTTTTCATTTGCACTTTAGTTAAAGTCTATTTTGTGTTTTGTTTTGTTTTGTTTTTTTTGCTTGTGTTTTTTATTCTTAGGGTATGTGCACACGTCAGGATTTTTAGCGTTTTTTTTGCGGAATTTCGCCATAAAAACGCTATAAATCCGGTAAAAAAATGAAACGCTAACATTATGCATCCTATCTTTTAGAATGCATTCCGCATTTTTTGTGCAGATGTTAGCTTTATTTCCGCAAAAAAAAACGCATACCGCAAAAACCGGACATGCTCTATCTTTTTCCGGATTTTTTGCGGATTTCCTATCAAAAAGGTCATTCCGGGAAAAAAAAAAAACGCAAAAAATCCGCAAAAAATCAGCGCAAAAAACGCGCAAATTCCGCGCGAAAAAAGCACGCGGATTTCTGGCAGAATTCTCAGGATTTTGTCAGGAAAAAATCCTGACGTGTGCACATACCCTTATCATTGCGGTTGAGATTTCAAGATATTTTGGATCGATTCATTAATTGCACTTTCTAAAAAAGTTACAACAATTTTGTACAAATTTACTCCAATCTCTCCTGGAATAATTTTATGTACACTAGAAACTTTTGTGCAAATGTTGTGATATTTAGCAAAATGTGCGACTTTCTGAAATTCGCAAAGAAGGCTGAAAGCAATGATAAAGAGCTCTTTTGATTTTGCCCAACGTTTATAAACTTCTTTGCTATTTTTAAGAATTTGACTCAAAAAAAAGTCAATGAATACCACAAGACAAAAACTGTAAAGTGACTTTAAGAAAATGACAAAACAAGCCCTTAGTGCCCTACAGTATTCAGTTTCTGGACACGGGCGCAGTCTGTAATAGGGCTCCCACCTAACTCATGCCATAAGTAATATTAGTGTTATGAGTGACGGGATTTTTCTCTTTTTGCTTACAAGGACCATAGTGTTTTGTTCTTATATATATTAGGGTATAGGCATGCTTTGAGGTTTCTTTCAGGAAACAGTGGTATTTTTTTTTCTCCCAGAAGTGTAATTTTTGGTGTCTTTTTCGGCGACTTGTTTTAAATTTTAATAGCATAAACTAGTAAGCAGCTTCCAAGTATAAAGGTCTGAAGAATGGGCAGGTCAATATTTTAAAAAGTCGTGGGTCCTATTAGTCATGAATGGCGTTGTTCAAACCAGTCTTGATTCGGAGGTGTGCTGGAGTCAGACGCTCCTGATTCAGGAAGCGGTGCACGCCTCTTCGCGAATCTGAAGCATCTGACTAGAGTTGTTTGCCTCCGTGTGCTACTCCAGAAATCTCTGACCGGAGTTAGACCTCTGACGTATGGACACCACAGTGTGTAACGAATTAGGCGAGCTGCGCTTCATGACCCCGGGCGCCCCAGCTCCATCCATTTCACAACTGGGAAAAACTATTTTGACGTTGCCAAAGGTCTCAATTTCTGCACAACTCTGAGTTGCGCCTAAATTTTGTGGCTCTTCTACAAAGAATTCTGGCATGAAAGCTTTGATGAATTGGGCCCTTAGTGTCCACGGAAAAATGAAGCTCCAAAACTGAAAATATGCACAGCAAATAATTAGATCCGAGACACATATATGAGTCCTCAGATGGACAGAACAACACTCCAAAAATAGTATATAACATCCGAAAAAAGGAGTCACGGAACTGCCACTTCAAGTATATAAAAATAACACCATTTATTAATAACCTTTAAAAAGCTCAATACACATACACAAATATAATCATAAATAGAGTAATTATTGTGAATCACGAATAGGGTAACAAGACCAACAAACACAACCAAATCAACGGCTTGAGGTCTCAGGTTCACTAGAAGCACATGTGTAATGAATAGTATTCCATAACTAGTCCAGCTAAGGACCCGTAGAGACATATAAATCTAAATAATCATACTGCCCCCGGAAGAAGCCTACGCGAAACGCGCGTAGGGGCTGGCGTGACTACCTACACAACTCAGCTGACATGGGTGAGGTCGAGTCTTGTATGTTTATTTAGATTTATATGTCTCTACGGGTCCTTAGCTGGACTAGTTATGGAATACTATTCATTACACATGTGCTTCTAGTGAACCTGAGACCTCAAGCCGTTGATTTGGTTGTGTTTGTTGGTCTTGTTACCCTATTCGTGATTCACAATAATTACTCTATTTATGATTATATTTGTGTATGTGTATTGAGCTTTTTAAAGGTTATTAATAAATGGTGTTATTTTTATATACTTGAAGTGGCAGTTTCGTGACTCCTTTTTTCGGATGTTATATAAAATATGCACAGCAAGTAGCTTTACCATTGCAGTACAAATGTTATATTTTTTTGTGTTTAGAGCTTTTTCAGGTGGATCAGAGTGTACCCACTTGAAAGACATTGTGTGCACGTATCCTTTAAGACTCATTCAGACGAGCGTGTTTACATTGTGGAAAACATCCAGATATCACATGGACCAATCGTAGACAAATTACTAGGCATTTTTCCACTCAACAATTTACAATGATCTGTGTGTAAATAAAAGAAGTTGCAGCATGCATTATTCTGGTCTGTTTTACTGACCTCATGAGTGTATTCAATAGAAGGAAACTCCTGCACTTGTCCGCAATATGGACGAGTGTAAGGCCGGGATCACACATACGCGAGATACGGCGGAGTCTCGCAGGTGAAAACCCAGCTCTGGCGCCGGCACTCCAGCTGCACAGCAATACATGGAGCTGCACGCTCCGCTCCGGAGTGCCGGCGCCAGACCTGGGTTTTCACCTGCGAGACTCGGCCGTATCTCACGTACAGTGGGGCAAAAAAGTATTTAGTCAATCAGCAATAGTGCAAGTTCCACCACTTAAAAAGATGAGAGGCGTCTGTAATTTACATCATAGGTAGACCTCAACTATGGGAGACAAACTGAGAAAAAAAAATCCAGAAAATCACATTGTCTGTTTTTTTAACATTTTATTTGCATATTATGGTGGAAAATAAGTATTTGGTCAGAAACAAAATTTCATCTCAATACTTTGTAATATATCCTTTGTTGGCAATGACAGAGGTCAAACATTTTCTGTAAGTCTTCACAAGGTTGCCACACACTGTTGTTGGTATGTTGGCCCATTCCTCCATGCAGATCTCCTCTAGAGCAATGATGTTTTTTTTCTTTTCGCTTGGCAACACGGACTTTCAACTCCCTCCAAAGGTTTTCTATAGGGTTGAGATCTGGAGACTGGCTAGGCCACTCCAGGACCTTGAAATGCTTCTTACGAAGCCACTCCTTCGTTGCCCTCGCGGTGTGCTTTGGATCATTGTCATGTTGAAAGACCCAGCCACATTTCATCTTCAATGCCCTTGCTGATGGAAGGAGGTTTGCACTCAAAATCTCACGATACATGGCCCCATTCATTCTTTCATGTACCCGGATCAGTCGTCCTGGCCCCTTTGCAGAGAAACAGCCCCAAAGCATGATGTTTCCACCACCATGCTTTACAGTAGGTATGGTGTTTGAGGGATGCAACTCAGTATTCTTTTTCCTCCAAACACGACAAGTTGTGTTTCTACCAAACATTTCCAGTTTGGTTTCATCAGACCATAGGACATTCTCCCAAAACTCCTCTGGATCATCCAAATGCTCTCTAGCAAACTTCAGACAGGCCCGGACATGTACTGGCTTAAGCAGTGGGACACGTCTGGCACTGCAGGATCTGAGTCCATGGTGGCGAAGTGTGTTACTTATGGTAGGCCTTGTTACATTGGTCCCAGCTCTCTGCAGTTCATTCACTAGGTCCCCCTGCGTGGTTCTGGGATTTTTGCTCACCGTTCTTGTGATCATTCTGACCCCACGGGGTGGGATTTTGCGTGGAGCCCCAGATCGAGGGAGATTATCAGTGGTCTTGTATGTCTTCCATTTTCTAATTATTGCTCCCACTGTTGATTTCTTCACTCCAAGCTGGTTGGCTATTGCAGATTCAGTCTTCCCAGCCTGGTGCAGGGCTACAATTTTGTTTCTGGTGTCCTTTGACAGCTCTTTGGTCTTCACCATAGTGGAGTTTGGAGTCAGACTGTTTGAGGGTGTGCACAGGTGTCTTTTTATACTGATAACAAGTTTAAACAGGTGCCATTACTACAGGTAATGAGTGGAGGAAAGAGGAGACTCTTAAAGAAGAAGTTACAGGTCTGTGAGAGCCAGAAATCTTGATTGTTTGTTTCTGACCAAATACTTATTTTCCACCATAAAATGCAAAAAAAATGTTAAAAAAACAGACAATGTGATTTTCTGGATTTTTTTTTCTCAGTTTGTCTCCCATAGTTGAAGTCTACCTATGATGTAATTTACAGACGCCTCTCATCTTTTTAAGTGGTGGAACTTGCACTATTGCTGACTGACTAAATACTTTTTTGCCCCACTGTATGTGTGATCCCGGCCTAAGAAGCCAAGCACATTTTGCAGAAGTTACTGTTTGATTTATATATTTTTTTAATTTAATACAGTTGTCTGAACCCAGCCTTAAACTGGAGTTAGCCATATATAACATACACATCATAAAGTAAAGACTAAAGTACACAGCTACATGCTGAGACTACTTTACTGTAGTGCCGCATACATGGAGTCTGTACTGTATGATGGCACATGGAATCCTTCCAGCTCCATACTGCAGAGCTATAGTGGTGATGCTAAAAGATTCCCCTGTACAAGATGTCCGTAATGACCTAAGGTCCCCCAACCCAAGCTTACAGCCTTCTTTGTTCCATGAGGGGGTAAACTTGAGTTACGAGATTTGCAGTTATTTTGGCCATTGTGGTCCATGTATAGATGAAACCTGCCCACACAGTGATGGACTATGCCTCTATATATTTTTTTTCTTTCTCCCATGTTCCAACAAGAAAAAAACTCTGAATGAATTCATAGATAGGCCATTTATTTCTATGGGTGCCATATTATACTGCCAGACGAAATAATAGCTACAGTATGTGCATGAGATTTACTAGCAAATACTAAGGGACTATTCATTTCTTACAGTCAAGATAAGATTTTGGCCTTGACTTTGTCAAAACTGCCCTATATTTTTTAATGTGTTTTTTTGCCAAATTGTTTTAGTTGTGGCAAAATTGTGCCGTCTTGATACCCCACAGTTTTGCTGTCATTATGATTATCGCAGGAAAAAAGTGTGACAAAATCAGAAAGAAAAAAATTCTTTCAAGTACACCCATACTGAGTGTATCATGGTGTTGGGAGTTTTAACATGGTGTAATCACAATTTACTGTCTCACCCATTTCCATGTCCTCTTCGACAGCCTGCCACACACTTTGAAAATCTATGAATCACCAAATAATCATGCCTCTTTAATCTACTTTTCTGTTTCTGAAAAAGTCCTTAGGTTTTAAGTTCCCATGAGTTTTTAATGCTGTGTGTCTTCACTGCGCCAAAAAGGCAGCGTCTTACAGTTCCAGCAAAGTGGATAGGATTTATAAAAATCTCATTCCTCTTGTGATAAATCTATATCACAGTGTAATCTAATCTGTGGTTTTTGAAATCCTCAACATCTCAAGCTCTCTTATGGTTGTGCTGATTTTTATATGTAGATTTTCTCCATAGAATTGCATTAGATGCTGAAAATTTGCAGGTAAAAAAAAAATCATATAATCTGCCCAAGCCTGTATCAATAAAGTTTTGACAAAGTCAGATTTCAGGAAGTATTTCACGTGCACATGTTGAGTATTTGGTGGTTTTTTTTACCTCAATATTTGTAAGCCAAAATCAGGAGGGGAACAATCAGAGGAAAAGTATAATAGAAACACATCACCACTTCTGTATTTAACACCCACTCCTGGCTTTGGCTTGCAAATACCTAAGTAAAAATGCTCGCCAAATACTTATAGTGGGGGAAATAAATATTTGATCCCTTGCTGATTTTGTAAGTTTGCCCACTGACAAAGACATGAACAGTCTTTAATTTTAAGGGTAGGTTAATTTTAACATTAAGAGATAGAATATCAAAGATAAAATCCAGAAAATCACATTGTATAAATAATATAAATTTATTTGCATTTTGCAGTGAGAAATAACTATTTGATCCCTCTGGCAAACAAGACTTAACACTTGGTGGCAAAACCCTTGTTGGCAAGCACAGCAGTCAGTCTTTTTTGTAGTTGATGATGAGGTTTACGCATGTCAGGAGGAATTTTGGTCCACTCCTCTTTGCAGATCATCTTTAAATCATTATGATTTTGAGGCTGTCGCTTGGCAACGGAGCTTCAACTCTCTCCATAAGTTTTCTATGGGATTAAGGTCTGGAGACTGGCTAGGCCACTCCATGACCTTAATGTGCTTCTTTTTGATCCACTCCTTTGTTGCCTTGGCTGTATGCTTTGGGTGATTGTCTTGCTGGAAGACCCAGCCACAACCCATTTTTTTATGTCCTGGCGGAGAGAAGGAGGTTGTCACACAGGATTTTACGGTACATTGCTCCATCCACTCTCCTATTGATGCGTTGAAGTAGTCCTGTACCCTTAACAGAGAACCCCCCAAAACATAATTTTCCACCTCAATGCTTGACAGTGGGGACGGTGTTCTTTGGGTCATAGGCAGCATTTCTCTTCCTGCAAACATGAGTTCAGTTAATGCCAAGGACCTCATTTTTTTTACTCATCTGACCACAGCACCTTCTCCCAATCACTCACTGAATCATCCATGTGTTCATTGGCAAATTTCAGATGGGCCTGCATATGTTCCTTCTTAAGTTGGGGGACCTTGCGAGCACTGCAGGATTTTAAACCTTTATGGCATAATGTGTTACCAATGGTTCTCTTGGTGACTGTGGTCCCAGCTGCCTTGAGATCATTAACAAGTTTCCCCCGTGTAGTTTTAGGCTGATCTCTCACCTTCCTCATGATCAAGGATACGCCACCAGGTGAGATTTTGCATGGTGCCCCAGATCGATTGACAGTCATTTTGCATTTCTTCCATTTTCTTACTTTTGCACCAGCAGTTGTGTCCTTCTCACCCAGCGTCTTACTTATGGTTTGGTAGCCAATTCCAGCTTTGTGCAGGTTTATAATCTTGTCCCTGACATCATTATAAAGCTCTTTGGTCTTGCCCATGTTGTAGAGGTTAGAGTCTGACTGATTAATTGAGTCTGTGGACAGGAGTCTTTTATAATGGTGACTATGTAAGACAGCTTTCTATAATGTAGGCAACGAGTTAATTAGGAGCGTCTAACTGGTCTGTAGGAGCCAGAACTCTTAATGGATGGTAGGGGATAAAATACTTATTTCTCACTGCGAAATGCAAATAAATTTTATATTATTTGTACAATGTGATTTTCTGGATTTTATCTTTGATATTTTATCTCTTAATGTTAAAATTTACCTACCCTTAAAATTATAGATTGTTCATGTCTTGTCAGTGGGCAAACTTACAAAATCAGCAAAGGATCAAATACTTATCTCTCCCACTGTAACATGTAAACATGGCAAATCAAAACCACTTTATTTAAATCAAACAAACCAAAAATAGATAAAAATTGTAAAAGAAAATTATTCTGCCATACAAAGTGTGCTGTGTGCTCATCTAATGTCATTTATTAAGCTGAAACAGATATACTGAGAGCTGGCATAGGAAGATAGGCAAGTGAAAAGACTCACACAGTTAATGCCTAAGGCTAGGGTCACACTGCGTTATGGCGGTACGTTTAACGGACTACGTTACACCTCGGCATAACACGGTGTAACGTAGTCCGTTAACGCCGCCATTGATTGTAATGGTGAATGCATTGCTAGCGCACACCCACATTGGGCGTGCGCTAGCGATGTGCCGTAATTTGAGTGACGGACCGCGAACGCTGTTTGCAGCGTTCGCGGTCCGTTCCTCGCTAGCGCAGATCGGGATCTGCGCTAGTGGGATCGGCAAACGCGATCCCTTTTGGGACATTGCGTTAGAGCAGTCCGTAGCGCTATGCGCTAAACGGACTGCTAACGCAATGTGCCCTAGCCTAACTGAGTGCCTGCAAGAGTACACCTCCAACTGCTTGTCAAAGATGATAGGAAGCAAGAAAGTAATTGCATAAATAAGAACTGAAGAATGAAGTGCATGTTCCCTGAGGGAAGAGATTGGAGGTGGCACCAGGTCAGGTGGCAGCTGTTAATTATAAAAGGCCCAGGAGTGCAGTGAAGGAGAGGTGTCAGCACTTGAACCTGTAGCAGGATGGACATGTGGTACAGTGAGGTTGGCTTATAGCCGCCATTACGAGTTTACAGACCAGAGGGACTGGGAACAAAGCTAAGTGTTGGGGGCCAGAACTGAGTGATTGAGAGCCAAGAGAAACGAGCAGATCATGTTGGGGGACATTCTTGAGATCGGCAATGTGAGGGGCAGAAGTACGGTACACAGGGGACCTGGGCCACGCTTCTGAGTATGGAGGCAGCTAGAGAATGTATGCTAGAAGGGACCCACCAAGAAAGGCCATGCAGACTAACGGTTTATTAACAAAGACTCCCATTAGGGCCTGGACAGCGTGTGTCATTACCACCAGAGTGACCTGGTGATTGATAAGAATCTGACTGTGACCCCAAATGGAACTGAGTGACAGGATAAAGAGGATTATATCTAAATGTTCATTGCTTGGCATCATTGGGTTTAATTGTTATAACTGTGAATGCTGCTTCTTACCAAAGAAGTAACTTATGTTTAGATTGCAAAACAGTTTGTTGGTCTCAAAATCTACTAACCTTGTTTAATTTTGTATCCTAATCATTCAAATTCCTATGTCAGAATAATAATTATCAATCTTTGGTTAAGTTATCACTGCGTCCTCATCTTCTGCGATGTTACATTTTAAATACCTTTTCACAGATATATTTATATTTTTATATATTGTTTAGTGCAGGGGTGTCAAACTGCATTCCTCGAGGGCTGCAAACAGGTCATGTTTTCAGGATTTCCTCGTACTGCACAGGTGATAATTTAATCAACAACTCATTATTTGTGTAGGTGATTAAATTATCACCTGTGCAGCATAAGGAAATCCTGAAAACATGACCTGTTTGCAGCCCTTGAGGAATGCAGTTTGACACTCCTGGTTTAGTGTATATTTTTTGCGATGGGTGGATGTCATAGCATCCATCCACTCTCTGAGCAGCCGTATATCTTACGAGTGTCCATTTTTACTCATGCATATTATTGCAAAAGTTTGGTAAGGAGTTGTTCCCCATCAATAAGCTGCTTATCATTGCCTTAATAGATTTGGTTTGTATTGTAGCATCTCTGCTGTCATTGGCATGTTAAGGCCTAAGGCTACGTCCCTACGATCAGGAATGGCAACGTTTTGCAAGCGGTGTATTTTCGCTGTGTCCAAAATGCTGCATTCTAATTGCCGCACTTCTTTGTCAGTACATGCGGATTTACATGTAATGACATTCAAGTGGTCAAAATCTGCAGTGGAGACTAGCGTCTCTGCTACAGAAATTAACATGCTGCGGCTCTGAAAATAGCACCGCGGGTCAGTTTATGGAGTGTCAAATAGACGCACAGTGGGCATGGGATTTCTATAAATCCCATCCACTGTGCTTATGTAGAACGCAATGAAAATACACTGTGTCCAAAACACTACTGTTCCTGATCATGGACATGTAGTGATAAATGTTATTAGAAGATGATTCAGTTGTACAATATTGAAAGTCAGGAGCAAAGATCATTCATAAATATTTTGTATCTAAGCTACATTCACACGATCAGTATTTGGTCAGTATTTTACCTGTAAACCAAAACCAGGAGTGGGTGATAAATGCAGAAGTGGTGACGTGTTTCTATTATACTTTTCCCCCTGGTTTTGGCCTACAAGTACTGATGTAAAATACTGACCAAATACCGAATGTGTGAACGTGGCCTAATAGGAATACTGAAGCGTAAAGAAACTGGAAACCAGAAATTGCAGTAAATAGCCAGATTAGTGAGATTAGATTAGCCAGATTAGTCATTTGGTTTGAAATAATCAGTGCTGTGTCACATTTGAGACAAATTGTACTCCAGTACCCTAGTGAAGTACAAAATCTGCCTGATGTTATTTAGTATATTACTTAGTTGAAGCTTAACCTGTGATATTTTAAAAGTTCATGCTACTTTTATATTAGAAAAGTCCAAAAAAAAGTAAAAGTCACAAAGAAGGGAGCATCCTTTCATTTTGCGCAATATTCATCAACCACCATGGATCATTTTGAAGAATTTGGAGCAAAACATGCAACAACTGCCAAAAGACAAAAATAAAATTTACTTAAAAAAAAAAAGCAAATAATGAATCGTGGTCTAACTTGTAAAAATGTTAAAGATTTCAAAAATATTAAAGTTTGCTCTTTCAGCAGATACTTTGCTTCCTTATTTCCTGCCTTCCAGTAATACAAACAAGTCACAAACAAATCTATATATTGTTGTTTGTAAGAGCGGGTGGCAAACTGATGACAGTGTGGAAATCCCAATAAGGAAGAGTGAAAGTTGTGAAAGTTCCTCACGAGGATGCCTATGTAGTCATACCTCTGACAAAATTATAGGACGCAATACTTTATGTAGATCAGGGATGCACAAACTTTTCTGGTTAGAGGGCCACTTTGTCAGACTGAACCACACCTAAGGGCTACAATTATTAAACTTAAATGGATACCAATATTTGACAATTATTGCATGTCAAAATATATTCTATAAATGTACAAAAGGTTTAATTTCCAGGGCTCCCACCTTTTAGAGAATAAGGAGTCCCCATTTCTTATGCCCACAGTTCAGAAATGAAGATATGAGATATTACTTGCATGAGTTTCTCCTCTGTGGTTCATGTGAGTTGAGGAAACAGCGTTGATGAACCTGTGCTGAAAAGATGTTTCACGGCCCCCATGAAACCAATGTAAAGACAGACACCCATTTGAACGACCACATATCTGTTCCCGAGTGCAGCAATGTATTCCGAAGATACCATTTCTGTAGATGTACCAGAGATGACCCCAAGGACCACACGTGGAGCATGCACTGGTCTGTTTTTTGGACCAGTCGGTGCCAAGTTAAATGGCAGATAATTCCTGCACAAACCACTGAAGGAACAAAGTTCATTTTACAAGTGACTTGTGCCAGAAATGCTACTCCAGTCACGGACCTTTTGATGAATATGTCAGGTGTGCCATGCCCCATGCCAACTCCTCCCACTGGGCAAAACTATGGTGAAAATGCAAGAATTCTGACAAAAACACCTTCATAAATCCGGCCTCAAATATTTAGTATGAAAGGAAAAAAATGTCCTTTTAAAACAAGGTGGAATACACCGTCTTCATGTTCTTGTCGACCAAAAGGCTTATTTCTATGGCGAGAGATGCTTGGCTCAAGGAATTTTACCCACTCCTGATTTTGGCTTACAAATACTGATGTAAAATACTGAATGTGTGAACGTGGCCTAACAATTGTGAGACTTGCTTATAAATACCAAGAGATACGACCCTCAACTAACCTAAAAAGTTGTCCTGCCCCACAATTGAGAGGTGCTCAGATCACACTCTGAGTATTTGCAAATCACGTCTTTTTCAAGCAAGTGAAACAGTTGAGGTTCTCAAAAGGAACATTCTTACGAAAATGCTGGTTTATTTTTTTCTGAAGCATATTTTTTTTTTTTTTTTTTTTTTTTTATAATTTATTTCCTGATCACTTTTTGATGCTTGTGTGTTTGTTTTTTTACAGCATTTTTGTGCCATTTTATTTTTCATTATTGTTTAGAGGTCATATGTTTAAAGTTTATGCAACAATGAAGAAACCACATGCATTTTTCAAGCAAAAATGTTGACAAAATGCTCAAAAAGATGCCAGGGCGTCTCTTGAGACTTTCAATTGATTTGTGTTGTAAAGCATAGATCATCTTCAGAGCAGAAAATGCCAGAAAAATGGTTAGGTCACTTTTTTTTTAACCGCTTGGTGATTTTTGGAAACTTAAAAGCTGTTAATCGAAGCTCAAAAGTTAATCATATGATGAACAAGTGTTTTTATGTAGAAATGTATATGATCATGCTTTTGAGCATTCAGCTAGCACTTTTTCAGGCTGTTTTCAGAGTCAGTCTGCCTGAAAAACATGTTGTGTGAACATATCCTTAGGCTTTGTTCGCATGATGAGTATTTTATATTTGATGATTTTTTGATGTTGACGATTTGCTGCAGCGTTTCTGCGCCTTTTTTGTCTCTTTTTAGTATCGCATGTTTTTAATAAAACTGCTTTGTTTTTGATACTTCCTGGTATTTGGCTTTGACTCAACTTAATTGATATAGTCATGTGCAGATTACATGCGTTTTTAACCCCTTCCCGACCTGTGACACAGCGTATGCGTCATGAAAGTCGGTGCCAATCCGACCTGTGACGCATATGCTGTGTCACAGAAAGATCGCGTCCCTGCAGATCGGGTGAAAGGGTTAACTCCCATTTCACCCGATCTGCAGGGACAGGGGGAGTGGTAGTTTAGCCCAGGGGGGGTGGCTTCACCCCCTCGTGGCTACGATCGCTCTGATTGGCTGTTGAAAGTGAAACTGCCAATCAGAGTGATTTGTAATATTTCACCCATTATAACGGGTGAAATATTACAATCCAGCCATGGCCGATGCTGCAATATCATCGGCCATGGCTGGAAATACTAGTGTGCCCCCACCCCACCCCACCGATCGCCCCCCCAGCCCCCCGATCTGGCCGGTACACTGCTCCGGCTCCCCTCCGTCCAGTGCTCCGCTCCCCCCGTGCTCATGTCCGCTCCCCCCGTGCTCCAATCACCCCCCCGTGCTCCAATCAACCCCCCCTGCATTCAGATCCACCCCCCCGTGCTCCGTTCCACCCCCCCATGCTCCGTTCCAGCCCCCCCGTGCTCCGTTCCACGCCCCCCGTGCTCCGTTCCACGCCTGCCGCGCTCCGATTCCCCCCCCCCGTGCTCCGATCCCCCCCCCCGTGCTCCGATCCCCCCCCCCGTGCTCCGATCCCCCCCCCGTGGTCCCCCCCACCCCATCATACTTACCGATCCAGCCGGGGTCCCGTCCGTCTTCTCCCTGGGCGCCGCCATCTTCCAAAATGGCGGGCGCATGCGCAGTGCGCCCGCCGAATCTGCCGGCCGGCAGATTCGTTCCAAAGTTCATTTTGATCACTGAGATAGATTATATCTCAGTGATCAAAATAAAAAAAATAATACATGACCCCCCCCCTTTGTCACCCCCATAGGTAGGGACAATAAAAAAATAAAGAAAATTTTTTTTTCCACTAATGTTAGAATAGGGTTAGGGTTAGGGTTAGGGCTAGGGTTAGGGTTAGGGGTAGGGTTAGGGTTAGGGCTAGGGTTAGGGCTAGGGTTAGGGTTAGGGCTAGGGTTAGGGGTATGGCTAGGGTTAGGGGTAGGGTTAGGGCTAGGGTTAGGGTTTCGGTATGTGCACACGTATTCTGGTCCTCTGCGGATTTTTCCGCTGCGGATTTGATAAATCCGCAGTGCTAAACCGCTGCGGATTTATGGCGGATTTACCGCGTTTTCTTCTGCGCATTTCACTGCGGTTTTACAATTGCGATTTTCTATTTGAGCAGTTGTAAAACCGCTGCGGAATCCGCACAAAGAAGTGACATGCTGCGGAATGTAAACCGCTGCGTTTCCGTGCAGTTTTTCCGCAGCATGTGTACAGCGATTTTTGTTTCCCGTAGGTTTACATTGAACTGTAAACTCATGGGAAACTGCTGCGGATCTGCAGCGTTTTCCGCAGCGTGTGCACATACCTTTAGAATTAGGCTATGTTCACACGGTGCGGATTTGGCTGCGGATTGGCCGCTGCGGATTCGCAGCAGTATTCCATCAGGTTTACAGTATCATGTAAACATATGAAAAACTAAATCCGCTGTGCCCATGGTGCAGAAAATACCGCGCGGAAACGCTGCGTTGTATTTTCCGCAGCATGTCAATTCTTTGTGCGGATTCCGCGGCTTTTTACACCTGTTCCTCAATAGGAATCCGCAGGTGAAATCCGCACAAAAAACACTGGAAATCCGCGGAAAATCCGCAGGTAAAACGCAGTGCCTTTTACCCGCGGATTTTTCAAAAATGGTGCGGAAATATCTCACACGAATCCGCAACGTGGGCACATAGCCTTAGGGTTAGGGTTGGAATTAGGGTTGTGGTTAGGGTTGTGATTAGGGTTATGGCTACAGTTGGGATTAGGGTTAGGGGTGTGGGGGGGTTAGTGTTGGAGGTAGAATTGAGGGGTTACCACTGTTTAGGCACATCAGGGGTCTCCAAACGCAACATGGCGCCACCATTGATTCCAGCCAATCTCGTATTCAAAAAGTCAAATGGTGCTCCCTCACTTCCGAGCCCTGAAGTGTGCCCAAACAGTGGTTTACCCCCACATATGGGGTATCAGTGTACTCAGGATAAACTGCGCAACAATTACTGGGGTCCAATTTCTCCTGTTACCCTTGTGAATCTAAAAAAATGCTTGCTAAAACATCATTTTTGAGGAAAGAAAAATGATTTTTTATTTTCACGGCTCTGCGTTGTAAACGTCTGTGAAGCACTTGGGGGTTCAAAGTGCTCACCACATATCTAGATAAGTTCCTTGGGGGGTCTAGTTTCTAAAATGGGGTCACTTGTGGGGGGTTTCTACTGTTTAGGCACACCAGGGGCTCTGCAAACGCAATGTGACGCCCGCAGACCATTCCATCAAAGTCTGCATTTCAAAAGTCACTACTTCCCTTCTGAGCCCCGACGTGTGCCCAAACAGTGGTTTACCCCCACACATGGGGTATCAGCGTACTCAGGAGAAACTGAACAACAACTATTGGGGTTCAATTTCTCCTGTTACCCTTGGGAAAATAAAAAATTCTGGGCTAAATAATTATTTTTGAGGAAAGAAAACGCATTTATTATTTTCACAGCTCTGCATTATAAACTTCTATGAAGCACTTGGGGGTTCAAAGTGCTCACCACACATCTAGATAAGTTCCTTTGGGGGTCTAGTTTCCAAAATGGGGTCACTTGTGGGGGGTTTCTACTGTTAAGCCACATCAGGGGCTCTGCAAACGCAACGTGACGCCCACAGAGCATTCCATCAAAGTCTGCATTTCAAAACGTCACTACTTCACTTCCGAGCCCCGGCATGTGCCCAAACAGTGATTTACCCCCACATATGGGGTATCAGCGTACTCAGGAGAAACTGGACAACAACTTTTGGGGTCAAATTTCTCCTGTTACCCTTGGGAAAATAAAAAATTGCAGGCTAAAAGATCATTTTTGAGAAAATAATTTTTTTTTTTATTTTCATGGCTCTGCGTTATAAACTTCTGTGAAGCACTTGGGGGTTCAAAGTCCTCACCACACATCTAGATTAGTTCCTTTGGGGGTCTAGTTTCCAAAATTGGGTCATTTCTGGGGGATCTCCAATGTTTAGGCACACAGGGGCTCTCCAAACGTGACATGGTGTCCGCTAATGATTGGAGCTAATTTTCCATTTAAAAAGCCAAATGGCATGCCATCCCTTCCGAGCCCTGCCGTGCGCCCAAACAGTGGTTTACCCCCACATATGGGGTATCAGCGTACTCAGGACAAACTGGACAACAATATTTGGGGTCCAATTTCTCCTACTATCCTTGGCAAAATAGGAAATTCCAGGCTAAAAAATCATTTTTGAGGAAAGAAAAATTATTTTTTATTTTCATGGCTCTGCGTTATAAACTTCTGTGAAGCACCTGGGGGTTTAAAGTGCTCAATGTGCATCTAGATTAGTTCCTTGGGGGGTCTAGTTTCCAAAATGGGGTCACTTGTGGGGGAGCTCCAATGTTTAGGCACACAGGGGCTCTCCAAACGCGACATGGTGTCCGCTAACAATTGGAGCTAATTTTCCATTCAAAAAGTCAAATGGCGCGCCTTCCCTTCGGAGCCCTGCCGAGTGCCCAAACAGTGGTTTACCCCCACATATGAGGTATCGGCGTACTCGGGAGAAATTGCCCAACAAATTTTATGATCCATTTTATCCTACTGCCCATGTGAAAATGAAAAAATTGAGGCGAAAAGAATTTTTTTGTGAAAAAAAAGTACTTTTTCATTTTTACAGATCAATTTGTGAAGCATCTGAGGGTTTAAAGTGCTCACTAGGCATCTAAATAAGTTCCTCGGGGGGTCTAGTTTCCAAAATGGGGTCACTTGTGGGGTAGCGCCAATGTTTAGGCACACAGGAGCTATCCAAACGCGACATGGTGTCCGCTAACGATGGAAATAATTTTTCATTCAAAAAGTCAAATGGCGCTCCTTCCCTTCCGAGCCTTACCATGTGCCCAAACAGTGGTTTACCCCCACATGTGAGGTATTGGTGTACTCAGGAGAAATTGCCCAACACATTTTAGGATCCATTTTATCCTGTTGCCCATGTGAAAATGAAAAAATTGAGGCTAAAAGAATTTTTTTGTGAAAAAAAAGTACTTTTTCATTTTTACGGATCAATTTGTGAAGCACCTGGGGGTTCAAAGTGCTCACTATGCATCTAGATAAGTTCCTTGGGGCGTCTAGTTTCCAAAATGGGGTCACTTGTGGGGGAGCTCCAATTTTTAGGCACACGGGTGCTCTCCAAACGTGACATGGTGTCCGCTAAAGAGTGGAGCCAATCATTGATTCAAAAAGTCAAATGGCGCTCCTTCCCTTCCAAGCCCTGCCGTGCGCCCAAACAGTGGTTTACCCCCACATATGAGGTATCAGCGTACTCAGGACAAATTGGACAACAACTTTCGTGGTTCAGTTTCTCTTTTTACCATTGGGAAAATAAAAAAATTGTTGCTAAAAGATAATTTTTGTGACTAAAAAGTTAAATGTTCATTTTTTCCTTCCTTGTTGCTTCTGCTGCTGTGAAGCACCTGAAGGGTTAATAAACTTCTTGAATGTGGTTTTGAGTACCTTGAGGGGTGCAGTTTTTAGAATGGTGTCACTTTTGGGTTTTTTCAGCCATATAGACCCCTCAAACTGACTTCTAATGTGAGGTGGTCCCTAAAAAAAATGGTTTTGTAAATTTCGTTGTAAAAATGACAAATCGCTGGTCAAATTTTAACCCTTATAACTTCCTAACAAAAAAAAATTTTGTTTCCAAAATTGTGCTGATGTAAAGTAAACATGTGGGAAATCTTATTTATTAACTATTTTGTGTCACATATCTCTCTGGTTTAACAGAATAAAAATTCAAAATGTGAAAATTGCGAAATTTTCAAAATTTTCGCCAAATTTCCGTTTTTATCACAAATAAACGCAGAATTTATTGACCTAAATTTACCACTAACATGAAGCCCAATATGTCACGAAAAAACAATCTCAGAACCGCTAGGATCCGTTGAAGCGTTCCTGAGTTATTACCTCATAAAGGGACACTGGTCAGAATTGCAAAAAACGGCAAGGTCTTTAAGGTCAAAATAGGCTGGGTCATGAAGGGGTTAATGTTGATTTTCCTAATCTAATGCAAGTGTATGGGGGGAAAAATAAATATACACACAATCACTTTGAATAATTAACCCCTTTTTCCCCTGGTAAAGGAACACTGATGAGCATAGCACTTGTACCAAGCAGCAATTGTTTCTTTTAACTCTTTGTAACGCACTGCCGGGCTATGATGCGGTCTCTGAGCTCCAGGTTTGGCATTAATGTTGTCATATTGCATTTGGTCAGTTATTGCAGGTTAAGTAAAGGTTGCAGTGTTGTAAAGTTATTGTGTAACCCTAACCTAAATGTGACTGAAAGGAATAAAGGGGAAATCGGGCCGTTACAGCAGAACTGTCCTTTTTACTGTAGAGTCGCAGTGTAGAACAGAGCAATAAGGGGTTTGTTTAGAAATCTAATCAATGGATGACTAACAATACACAATCCAAAGATAGCGATCCTTAGAAAGGCTTTCCCCACTACAACCTGAATAACTGATTCATACCTGTACTCTTCTCTTTCTAGGAATAAGAGCAGGAGGAACATATTTTCCTTTATCAGTCATAAGTAAATTGTATGCCCAACGTAAGACATCACCTGACCATCCACTAAAAATTTTTTGTCATCTTAGTCACCATTCCAATCTTAAACATGTTAACCCTAAAAGATCTGGCAAATGGGGGTCTAGTCACTATGGTCACCATATAATCCAATAAAATGTATGTCACGAATGATGACAATGGGAATACCTTCTTAAAGAGGATCAGTCAATAGATTTCACAATACAAACTGTTTTTTTTTTTTTTTTTTAAAAAGGACTATGTTAGCAGATTTTTGTTATTAAATCTGAGGGCAGTACAATGTAGTGGCAGAGAGCCTGATTCCAGGGATGTATCACTTACTAGGCTGTGTTCTGTGGTTTCTATACATTCAATACATCTGTAAAACCCCACCATCACCACTGATTGGCAGCTTGCTGACAATGTACACAGGAAATAGCCAATCAGGGGTGTGGGCGGGGTTACATACGGCTCCGCATTCTGACAACTGAGAAAAAAGGGATTCTATCAAAACTGCATCAAGCAGTCCACTAAGTGATACATAGCAAAAATCTGCAGACATATATCCTTTAAATAAAACTCTTAGGCTGTGTGCACATGATGCAGATTTGGTGCAGAAAAATCTGCTGCAGTTCTGCACTAAATCTGCATCTCCTGGCAGAATCTGCAGGTGCGTTTTTTATGCGTTTTTTATGCGTTTTTGATGCGTTTTTGATGCGTTTTTTGAGCACAAATCTGCACAAAAAACGCATCAAAAACGCATCAAAAACGCACCTGCAGATTTCTATTATGGAGGGGTGCAGAAACGCTGCAGAACTGCACAAAAGAAGTGACATGCACTTCTTTGAAATCTGCAGCGTTTCTGCGCAGATTTTTCTGCACCATGTGCACAGCTTTTTTTTTTTCACATTGATTTACATTGTACTGTGATCACAGTGCAGTTCTGCAGCGTTTCTGCTGCAGAAAAATCTGCTGCAGTTCTGCACTAAATCTGCATCGTGTGCACATACCCTTAGACCAGATGAAACTGGTGTACTTATTTTGAAAATACATCTCAGAATGGCTGTATAATCCTTGCTGAAAGTCTTCCGGTCAGATAAGATGAGATGAGCTAGTCTATCTAGTCCAGGTAGAAAGAATCTCTACAGCACTTCTGACGTGAATTTTCAAAGTGTGTACACAAGTCTCATCAGGTCTAAGAGCTGTTTATTAATATACTAGATGGCAGCCCGATTCTAAAGAATCGGGAGTCTAGAATCCATATATACTTGAAATTCGGCAGGAGCTTGAAGAGCAACGTCACTGGGCCCGCCTCCACGCAGTAGAAACTTGCTGTGAGGTAAAAATTCAAAAATCACACCAAAATGGCGGGCGGAGTGTGTCACAGTACGGCACGTTTCTGATTGGTCGCTCGCAGCAGGCGGCAACCAATCAGACACTGGACACTGTTGATGTCACTTATCTCCGGACATTAGCTCCGGATATTAGCTCCGGACATTAGCTCCGGACGGAAGTTGGCACAAATTGCAGGAAGTAGTATTCTAGGCAATTATATATAAGATGTAATGTATATTGTGAAATCTGGTGACAGACGCTCTTTAAAAGTCTTCTGTTGTTAAAAACTTGGTAAAGGTGGGTGACTATTGGCAGAGCTGCCATTACAACTGTGCCTGGCACAGTGACCTTCTTCTGTTGTGCCCAATGAAAAACACTCTTTACTTCTGTATCTTGGCAGGTGTTGTAGTCATCTATTCAGGACTGCAGAAAAGTTGGGTTACCATTCCATCTCTGGTTAAAAACAAGAATTCACAAATTCTATCTTATGATGATTCCTTTAATTGTAAACCGGATTGTAAATATAGCTCATTACATAAGAGTCATCTCAGGTAAATGAAAAGCCTCCTACAAAGTGTTATTAGGAACCTTAATGGAATGTGAATACTGAAAATCCTTCACGTAATAAGCTGTAATGATAGACTGCAAAGCAAAAAATGTCACCTGGATTTGAGCCATCTTGCCTTCACCCATGATCATCTTTCATGTGTTGGCAAGCGATCCAGGAAATATACCGTGTGCTCAAATGTAGAAGATATTTACTCCTAATTTACTTGCCCAACTATATTAAAATTAGATAATATAGTGACCATAAAAAGTATAGACTGGGCACTGTTACTGGTTAGATCTATGCTACATGTATGTGTTGTGCAGGTTTGACCAAAACCAAACCATATTTCTACTAACAAAACACTAATACATATATAATCTGTTCAGCACATTGATATCAGGGTTAGATGGAAAGTCTTATGTCGGCCATTATGGCTCCCTCACGGGTTGTCGGACAGCTATTTCAGAATCCTAATTGCTAAATGGAAAATTGTTTATATCTCCTAGTCCATTACTTCTGTGCAACAAGACAGTAATGCTGATTACTAACATTAATCGTCTTTCGGATAGAGTCAGACGGCGGTGTAAGTTGGACGAGGATCATAACACAATGCTCGGACTGACCGTCAGCTCTCTCAATCCGAGCATGACATCATGTATTTCTTTTTCATCAGAGGGCACTATTGTATTTAGAAGCAGTAATGCTAGGTGTTGGCAGCTTTGTCTTGTTTCAAGTGAATAGAATAAAATCTGTAATTTCCAGTATACCCTGTTGCCTCCTCCCCTGCCCGGGAGATGTTGTATGATCAGACCATGTCCCTGTACGGTCAGACACCGCCATTACACAGTACATAGCAGGGGCACATTTATAAGATTATCTCAGCATAGGAACATTTTATCTAAACACATCCAATTGTGGAATTTATTATTATTCCAAGATCTATTGTTTAAAATGAACTTTTGTTCACGGGAAAACTCCTTTGAGTTTAGCCAACATATGATCTCGCTCTAACCCCAAGACTGTTATTTAGTCATGGCCAATCATGTTTGTATTTGTATCATTGTGATCATTGTGATCTAAATGTTATATGACTTCCCATAGGTAGCATAGCATGACAGATGATATCACTGTCTTAATTTATTAGTTTAATAATTGTGGTAAATTTATATAGGAACTTGCATGAGAAAAAACAAGCAACACAAAATAGTCCAGAGAAGCGAGAGTTAACAGTAGATTCAGCAAAACCACTACAAGTTAAAACGAGAACTAACGTTCTTACGGAGCTGATGGGAAATTATTGAGCAAGGTGGGGCTTTTAAGAAAATGCATTATATAAAGACAGCCTGGCCACACAAAATCAGATCATCAGAAGTGTGACACTGTATCTGGTGAGTACCGTATTTTTCTGACCACAAGGCGCACTTTGTAACAGAAAGATCATCTTGCGAAAATGTATGTGTGTCTTAGTCCATAGTCAATAAGGTCAGCACTGTCGGACCACCCTGCTACCTTTTTCCTGGTATTATATAGGGCTCTATCAAATTAATGCCCTTCTCTGGCTCTCTCTTGACCTGGGGTGCACAACTCCGTTCTCAAGGGCCACCGACAGGGCATGTTTTCAGGGTTCTGTAGTATTGCACAGGTGATGATTCCAAGACTAAGGAAATCCTGAAAACATGCCCTGGTGGTGGCCCTTGAGGACAGAGTTGTGCACCCCTGGTCTAGGCCTATTTAGTTTGGTCTATATTCTCTGTTTTGAGGGGTATAGTTTTTAATGCATCTCTAATAAACTATTTCTTAGGGGTTTTATATGTAAGACTGGATTATTGGAGAAGCACAAAGATTGTGTGTTCTATGACTTATTAAGAAGCAAGGAGCCCATTTACTATTATTGTCTGGGGTACCACTACTGTCTGTGTCTGACCCAGGGTAAAACAAAAAAAAAATTATTTCCGTAATCTAAAGCCTGGTAAAATGGGGTATCAGAAAGCTGATTATGGGGGTCTTTGACTCTGAGTGGGATTGTTTCTTTACACGTTAGCCGTTAACACATAGATATATGACAGGTTTCAAACAAATTTCCAATAATTTAGCACATAATTTCATAGCTAGGCAAAGTTCTATAGAGAATTTAGCATCTGAATTAGTCATGGGGGGTGTTTGGTGAAAAGTATTTGATGATCTCCTAATTCAGAAAAAAAACCCACATAACTGCATAAATAGATAATTTTATGCAATAATTAAATTTTATGCAATTACAGCCACATTACCGCCAAACTGCTTGACCTTGCTCAATACACTTGCATTCAGCAAGGCTGGACGTCTAATCCGCACATGACATCATGTATACAAATCGCATGCACGCGGTCACGCGCCTACCGCTTCTGACATCGGAGAATCCTCACAGTGCACAGTGCAAATAATGTGAGGATTCACAAGTCTACAGTCACATAGAGTGACTGCAGACTTGTACCCCAAGGCCAGACAACCCATTTAACCCCTTTCCGACACTGGGAGTAACAGTCTCTGACATGGGCTCCGGCACTGACATGTGCCTCTAACAGCAGTGGGTGGGATCGCGATCCACCCGCAGCTATTAACCTGTTAAGTGCCACTGTGAATCTCTGACAGCGGCATTTAGCTCGTGCTTCTGGAAATCCCGCCCATCGGTGTCCCCATCACATGATCGCTGGTTACCGATGGCTTGGCATGACAACCAGAGGTCTCCAGCAGACCTCTACGGTTGTCATAGCTGGATTGATATGAGCCATCGCCTGTATGTAGCAGAACCGATCAGACAACTGCAGCTTCTAGTCTCCAATGGAGACTATTGAAACATGCAAAAAGTTTTCAAAAAAATTCAAAAACATTTTTTTTAAAAATGTAAAAGTTCAAAAACGATTAAAAAAAAAGTCAAACATGCACATATTTGATATCACCACGTTCAGGGTCACCCGATTTATCTATATAAAATAAAGAATTAACCCGATCGGTAAACAGAGTCTTGAGAAAAGAAATCAAAACACCAGATTTAAATTTTTTTTGGTCGCCGCTACATTGCAATAAAATGCAATAACGGGCAACTAAAAGATCGTGTATATACACCAAAATGGTATTAATAGAACCGTCAACTCGATGCACAAAAAATAAGCTGTCTCCCAGCCCCAAATCATGAAAAATAGAGACACTACAAAGTCTCGGAAAATGGCATCATTTTTTTTTTTTTTTACCAAAGTTTGGATTTTTTTACCACTTAAATAAAAAAGAAGCTAGACATGTTTGGTGTCTATGAACTCGTAATGACCTGGAGAATCATAATGGCAGGTCAGATTTTGCATTTAGTGAACATGGTAAAAAAAAAACTGCAATTGCTGGAATTGCACTTTTTTTTGTAATTTCACCGCACTTGGATTTTTTTTGCCGATTTCCAGTACACAATATCTTAAAACCAATCCTGTCGTTCAAAAGTACAACTTGTCCCGCAAATACAAGCTCTCATATGGCAATTTTAACTGAAAAAAATAAAAAAGTTATGGCTTTGGGAAGAAAGGGAGCAAAAAAGAACACAAAAACAAAAATACCTCCGGGCGTTAAGGGGTTAATGGTCTTTACTTTGAATAGGCCATCAATGAGTGATCAGTAGGGATGATCAACCTAGAAATGCAAAAACGCTATGTATCTGCCAGTTTCTCTGTTGAGCAAAAAGATTCACAAGTCCACTATTTATTTATCCATCTGTCACATTTTGGGAGCCGAGGCTCCATTACAGCTAATTTTAGACTACACACATGTGTAATTATTACAATAATCCTAATGACTAAGGTTTTCTATATTTTTATCCAGCGTGCAGTGCTGAATTATCTCACCCTGCAGGAAATATAATACAGGCTTCAACTTGCTGCACAGGTAGCCAAGAAATTCACCTTCTCGCATATAAAGCTAGCCAAAAAAATCAACAAAACATTCCACACCTTAACGACATCACTATAAAATATATGTTCTGTTTCCAGTATGCAATTACTCTACTACTAAATGTGTATTAGAGGGAATAAAAACAAATGGACATTACTTTTTTTTTTTTTATAAAATACTGTATTTCGAATTTGCACTTTTCTGTACCTACCTGTCTTATATGTGTTGAGGTGGACAGATAAGTTAAAGGGGGGAGGGGTTAAGGTAATTTGGTATTGATGGTCTATCTTCAGATGGGCCATAAATATGAGATTGGCGCAGGTCTGACCCCATTTATCAGCTGACTGATGGAGCTTTAATGCTCTGGATAGTGCTCTATCCCCTTAAATGGTTTACAAAATTTTTTTATGTTTTGCATTTTTAATGTTTTGTATTTATGTAAAAAAATGTTTAACTGTTAAAATTAAACTGTTTTTAATATTTTTTGTATTAATTCAGCCACTTTCTCCTATCTAATGCACTCTAACTGCATCAGCTGTGAACTGTGCACACCCCTTGTCAAGCCCAGTTCTCTGCTATAGATAAAGCCCGATGCCTTGTGCTGCAATTTCCCTCTGCCACTGCGACTGTGATCAGAGAGAAGGATTGTCAGCTGCACTGCTCAGATCACAGTCATTACCGGTGAGCGGTGAGCACATATCCGGGCACCAAGGCAGCAGTGGTCCCTTTATCCAGGTGTGAGAACAGCTCACTGGATAAAGTCATCACCACAGCCCTGGTGCCCAAACCTGAGTTTACCACTCGCTGATAATTGTGATCAGAGCTCTGCAGCCGGCAATGTTATGATTGCTCCACTTTGTTCACTGTAAGTATCGGTGAGTGAAGACCCAACCCAGTGCACACGACACCACCCCTCTCGAATGGCTGTGCCTATGTTCAATTGCTGTTGGTTGTTTTTCTTCCTGGGAAAGCTGGTTGGCAAGTTATCGGGGAACAGCTTTCCCAAGAATAGAAACAGTGACTGAAGAAACTGTCAACATAGGAGGAGGCATAAGAGGGGGTTGTAGTATGCGCCTGCATCCCCCACCCCTAAGGCCAACTCTAGTCAATGCCGATCGCCGGGAAAAAAATTACATTTAAATACCATCCCCTTCTCTAAATTGGGGTTCAATTTAGAGGCATGTTAATTTCTGCCTGAAGCAGGTTGGTGTGATAATGTACATTAAAGCAACTAACTTTAATTTTTTTTTTTTTTTTCATAGCAATTAGAAAGAAGATCTGCAGTAGAAGAGACCATACATCACCATGAATGACTCAGATTCTGGGATGAATAATTCGGATCCGTTCTCCTGCTATCACCCATCTATTGTAGACTATCGTTACTTTGCAGTGACATGGGGTATCATCGTGTCTTTGGTGGGGACAGTCGGCAATGTGCTAACAGTATTTGCCTTTGCTTTGGATAAAAAGCTGCAGACTCGTTTCAATCTACTCATCATCAATCTAACTTTGGCGGACATCTTGTACTGCACGTTCCTGCAGCCTTTCTCTGTAGACTCCTATCTACACTTATACTGGAGAAGTGGGGCCTGTTTCTGCCAGATATTCGGAATGCTGTTGTTTGTGTCCAATTCTGTATCAATTATGAATTTGTGCCTGATCGCCATCAGCCGTTACATTCTCATCACCAACAATAAACTCTTTGATCGTATTTTTTCCAAGACAGGTGCAACACTCATTCTCCTGGGCACCTGGGTGGCAGGCTTTGCTAGTTTTGCACCACTTTGGCCAGTCTACGTGCTAGTTCCTAAAGTCTGTACTTGTAGCTTCCATCGAATAAGAGGGAGACCTTACACCACCATTCTGATGGGATTTTACTTTGTGGTGGGCCTAAGCTGTGTTGGAATCTTCTATTTGCTCATCCATCTAAAAGTTAAATCTGCTTCCAAAGCCTTGGACCAGTACAAACTTACCAATGTCAAAAGTACAAAGGCAAATGTTTCCAGTGCTAACTCTGCCGTAAATAGTAAATATCAGGAGGTGGAAGACAGTGGTGTAGACACAGGGGCCTCCAGTGAGATCATCTCGGAACATGTTACTACTTCCAAATCTACAGTGATCTCTTATTCTACTGATTATGTTAGATCAGCCCCTGCCACAGTGCCCCAACCAAAGGATTCTGGATCCGATTTCAAAAAAGTCACTCGTATGTGCTTTGTGGTTTTTCTATTCTTTGTGGTTAGTTATATCCCCTTTTTGTTGCTCAACATATTTGATGCAAAAAATGCTGCACCCCAAGTTATTCATATGATAGCAGCAAACCTCACCTGGTTAAACAGTTGTATCAATCCCATACTATACGCAGCCATGAACCGACAGTTCTGTGAGGCATACAAAAGAGTGCTCTTTTTAATCATTAATAAATTCAGAAGGACATAAGGCTTCCAAGAACTGTACTGTGAACAAACATTAGAAATCTGAAGAACAGGCATCACTAAGGGACTGTTTCTTTCAAGAGTCGCTATTAAAAACATTTTTTTCATCTAAAGTATTTCTGAATGAATTCAAACACAGATCAAAATGTGGAGACAAAAAATAATATATTGCATGGCATCTAAAAAGACATTTGCATTCATTTTCTAACATTTACCGGTATTTCCAAAAAGAACAGTTGAAATATACAGTAACTCAAAACTTGACATTTTAATTTTTATTTTCTTTCACATGAACCTGTTTGTATATAATATATTTATAAAGCTATTAAATGTATATAGTTAATAATAAATGTTTATATTCTTATAACTGATGAGAAAATCTGTCTTTATTATGACCACATGTCTTCGTTTTCTCTATATTATGTCTACCTGCTGAGTCGCACCTTATTTTACCTACAGTACCAAGGAGAGGAAAGTGACAACAGCACTGATAATCTAGGCTCAGACAACTGGCTCTTACGGCCATGGGAATAAATACTATAAATTTGGTGGTACCTGGGTCTTCAATGCCTGCAGCTTTTGTTTTAAGACTAAGTTTGAGTTAAGACGGCGGAATAACACTGGGGTTTAGATGGCACGATCGCAATCGTTAAACAATCGCCAATCAGCTACATGCAAGCCAAATGACGGTTGTTCAGTAGCCGGTTCGGATGTGCTGACCACATCCCCATGTGCACAGAACGATCTTTAACATGATATTCTATACACACAGAACAATTGATTTATCAGAAGCACACATTGCGCTTTCACTGGATAAGCTTAAAATTCATTACACCTAAAAAGTGTTTTTACTCTTTTGTTGTGTGTTTACCGGCCAGTTTAGATAGAATACTCGCTCTCGATCAGCCAAACAAACGGTTATTTCATGTTGATTAGACTGTCTAAATGGGCTCAAAAACTTTCCTTAAATAGGACCTGTCATCATGTAATACTTTGGCCAGTTTTTGCTCTTATTAAGGGGAGAAGTGGGAATAAAGTATTGCTCTTTTTTTCCTTAGGCTGCCATCACACTAGCAGTATTTGGTCAGTATTTTACATCAGTATTTGTAAGCCAAAACCAGGAGTGGAACAATTAGAGGAAAAGTATAACAGAAACACTGGTGATGAGGAGCAAAAAGGGGGGCCCGAGCGAGCACGCTGGCAGCCGGTCCGGTCCGTGCTCTGCTTGGGCCCCCCTTACATTTTTATTCAGGCTGCGACTGCGCGGCTGCCACTGTGCCTAAATGAGCCCTGTAGCTTTAAGGCGGCCGGGCCCGCGGTGCATCATGGGCCGCAAGTTCGTGATGTCACACGCTGCCCTGCTCCACTTCCTCATTCCGGAGCAGAGCAGTGTGCGGTGTGCCACCACGTGGCTGCGCCTGCGGACGGCGGAGGAGCAGATGGCGGACGGAGGGAGCAGAAGAGGCAGGCGGCAGCGGGGGACCGGCAGAGGACCAGACGGCGGAGGAGAAGAGGCAGGCAGCAGCGGGGGACCAGCGGAGGACCAGACGGCGGAGCAGAAGAGGCAGGCGGCAGCGGGGGACCACCGGAGACACTGGGGGCAGAATGCTGGAGACACTGGGGGCAGAACCTCAACCACTTCTGTATTTATCACCCACTCCTGGTTTTGGCTTACAGATATTGATGTAAAATACTGACCAAATACTGCTAGTGTGACGGCAGGCTTATTGTGGTTTTTTTTTTTTTTTATTATTATTATTTAAACCAGACATACGGTTACGGAGATATAGGACTTTGTAATTAGTGCTACGTTTTCTAGTCTTTGGAACCAAATGGTGAATTAAAAAAAAAAAAAAAATCATACTCAGGAGAGCAGTAAAAATAAAGTAGGAGCAAGAACTTTTAACTTTTTACCTGCTAATTATGCAAATTGTCTCTTCAGAGAGGAAGAGAACTAGAACTCTAGTGCCACCTATTGGAAGTAGCAATCCTACAAGTCAATGTCGACCCTTTAACGAGCCTTGTCACATGACTTAGGATAATAGCCAAACCAGAATCTCAATTTGCAGACATTGACTGTTAGGATTGGTACTTCCAATAGGTGGCACTAGAGTTCTAGCTATCCTCCTCTCTGAAGAGACAATTTGCATAATTAGCATATTTCCCAGAGGAGCATTGCGGCTTTAAGACTCCTCATCTCGGCATGCTTAGCATATCATTCTCCGCAAGGAGAAATTATACTTCTTGGATAACTTTTTACCTGGTAATAGATCCTCACTCTAAGCCTTCTGTCATTGTGCATCTGATACCAGATTGGATAATGTTTACCTGCTAAATCCTCTTTAATTGACTCCAATAGGGTAATTCTTTAATCTGTGACTATACCGTGATGAGGTTGTCCATGAATTAAAAGCCTAGGCCCTCCTAAACCCTGAATATCTTAACTATGAGTTGGTTAACACTACAATTTCAGCATGATCGGTGGAACATCTAATATAAATGGAAGAATCCTTACTTTTCACAGCGACATTAACTGGTTGGGAAGAACATACAGTTTTAATGAACTTCAAAATTTAATCCCTTAAATTTCAGACAAAAATACTCCTCTGAGGTCTGGCTCAATCCTCTTGCCAGTGAAAATGCAAGAATGCTTCGTAAGTATCCTAAGTATGGGAGTACAGTATAGAGATATAGCTAGCAACCAAACTCGTTATTTAAGGTGTATAGAGACTTTAAAGGCAAAAATGTGCTAAACTGCCCCCAAAAATGTAGCCATACATTGGTTTTAATGTTACTCTCTCCTTACTTTGTGAACATGACCACTGCTGACAATCACAGCCCAATGAGGTTACATAGATGGGCCAGGGGGCACAGATGCATATGCTCCCAAGGACAGTCCTCTAGCTGCCTCTTAGGGCCGCTCAGCCACACATTGCTTTGGCAGCTTCACAGTACCTTTTACATGCTCTCAAGTTTTTTTAGCAGGAATAGTTTGTATATTTAAGCTGGATCTTTCATGTAGCTTTCTCAATGCTTCCCACATTCCCTTTGCTGTGTTCTCATTCCTTATGTGGATTAACTGATCATCCTCCACTAATAAGCGGGTAGTAGCTCTTGTTTTTTATGTTTTTTACCTCCCATAAATCATCTTTAGACAATAACATCTCCAAATTGAATTTACATAACTGATAGTTCTCATTGTTCAGCTTAGCTACTGTGAGTCTCAGCTCTGAACTGCTGCTCATTGTAACGCTCATGCCCAGACTAGTTTGTGCGGGGGTGTGGACCCACTGGACCACAGACCAGAATTCCCTGGAAGGGGATTAACTAAGTAGCTTCCTAGGTGTTTGCTGGAGCCTCAGATGGTGAGGTCAGACTTGTGCGGCAGGTAGCTTCAGGGTGGTGTTTGGCTGTGGATGCTGATCCCACCAGGGAACAGGACACAGACAGGCAGTCAAGACTGTGACACGGACTGACGGACGGGTGCAGCAGAGGCCCTGACGGGTAAACTGGTTTGACAGAGACACAGACTGGCAGACGGGTACGAAAGAGACACGGGCTAATGGACAGATACGGCAGAGGCCCGGACGGGCGGATTGGCTTGACGGAGATGCAGGCAGACGGGCACAGCTGGCATTCAGGCAGGACAGGAGGACTGAACTGGAACACTGGCAGGACCAGTATTGACCGGTATACAGGTAGGCATGTCAGATGCTTAGGAACAGGTAGAGAGCTGTTCCAACAGGAGGAATGGAGGAAGGCAAAGACCGCAAGAGCGGAAGCAAAGCAGGAGCACAGGAGGAGGAGCCAAGGGCAGGAGCCGAAGCCAAGAACAGAGATGCAGGGGGTGGAGCCAAGAGCGGGAAGCGGAGTAAAGTTGGGGAATGCAGGAGGTGGAGCCTATAGCGGGAGGCGGAGCTGAGAGCAGAGAAGGAGAAGACAGAGCTAGGTAGAAATGCAAGAGCAGAGCCGCAGAGCGATAGCTGAGCGGAGCCACAGAGCAAGACCACAGAGTGTAGAGCAAAGCAGAACCACAGAATGCAGAACTTTGAACAAGCAGAGCCACGGAGTACAGAGCCAGGAGCAGAGCAAAGCAAGACACAGGGTGCAGAGCCAGGAGCAGAGCAAAGCAAGACACAGGGTGCAGAGCCAGGAGCAGAGCAGAGCAAGACACAGGATGCAGAGCCAAGAGCAGAACAAGGCACAGAGGGCAGAGCCGAGAGCAGAGCAGAGCAAGACAAAGAGGGCAGAGCCGAGAGCAGAGCAAGACACAGAGGGCAGAGCCGAGAGCAGAGCAGAGCAAGACACAGAGGGCAGAGCCGAGAGCAGAGCAGAGCAAGACACAGAGGGCAGAGCCGAGAGCAGAGCAGGACACAGAGGGCAGAGCAGAGCAGAGTGGAAATGGTTAACAAACAAAGAGACAACAGGAATGGACATAGACCAGAGTGCAGACAGGAACTGACAGATACCAAAACTGGATATGGATACAGATTCAGACCAGGGTACGACGCCCCACTGGGTGGCGAACACAGAACACAGACCAGGGTAGAATGCCCCACTGGGTGGCGAACACAGACCAAGGTACAACACCCCACTGGGTGGCGGACACAGAGACAGAACCAGACACTTCAGCAGCTAAGTACTGACTGAGGAAGTAAGTTTGCTCAGGCGTCCTCCAAATGGGTGAGGATGCCTTAAGAATCAGAGGCCTTTAGGCTATTGGCCAGGGACTCCTTAGGGAGGTGCACACAGATTGAATAAGAAACAGGAGTTGCTGGCACCGCCCCCCTATGCACACAGACAGAAAGAGTACACAGAGCAAGCGGCCATGGAGCCGGCAGCAGACAGATCTCACAGCATGGCACAGGGTGAGTGAGTTGATATATCAGGCAGGTGGGGGATGGAAGGCCATGCAGTTATGCTGGCAGGGTTGTTACACTCATCTTTCACTTATTTGTCTTGCTTGTTTGTAGAGAATTGCTCTGAAGTATTCTTTTGCATTCCCCAAGTCCTTTTTGTCTTCTATGCTCATAACCTGTTGCATAGTTTGGTAGCAGAAGAAACCTGTGAAAGTAGATTATATGGGGTAATTCAACTTTTATCTACACAGAACATGAGGTACATGCATCAGCTTCTTAATATAGCATAACAGGAAATCTAAAGGACCTTTTTACCAGAGAGAAAGTGAAACCAAAGTACAAGTATATGCATTACATTCAACTTAGTATATAACAGTAACAACATCGCCATCTACTGTCAGAAAAGTGTAAACTACTCCTGCAAAAATAAGTCTGTATCTGTTACATATCTGCCAACAGAAAGACACCAGACACAACAATGCAGATGAGATGAAGGCTGCTATCAAAGCAACCTGGGCTTCCATAACACCTCAGCAGCGCCACAGGCTGATCACCTCCATGCTACGCCACCAGGGCTGCCACTAGAAATTTCGGGGCCCCATACTGGCAAAATTTTCGGGGCCCCCTTGAGACTCCACCCAGGCTTCACCCCAGCCCCGCCTCCACGCTCCACCCCTCGAACTGTCCACAGTCCCACCGCTCTCTCTTGGAAAAACTCCACTTCTCACCTATCACACATTAACAGTTCCCATCACCAGATCACATATATAGCCAGCAGCTTTTGTTTTGGCCAAAAGATTTTTTAAGCCGCCACCATAACACGGTAGACACTTTTGGCCGGGCCCTACTCTACTGTAACCTATTAAATATTTGTTAAAATATGCAATACAATTTAGGTATATTTTTATTTATTTTTCAATTTTTAAAATGACCAATAATATCACATAAAAAGAACAAATACCGCTACACCATGACCAGATGACATATTACCACTACAGTGATCGAATAATATCACATACAAAGAACAAATACCGCTACACCATGACCAGACCGCATATTACCACCACAGTGATCGAATAATATCACATACAAAGAACAAATACCGCTACACCATGACCAGGCCACATATTACCACCACATAGTGACTGAATACTACAATTCTGATCAGTAATAAAAAAAAGCACCATACTATCACCATAAGTGCCATTATACACAGGAGATATGTACTTAGTATGCAGTGTCTGTGTACAGATAATACAGTGATCACTAGTGAAATTATACACAGGAGCTCTGTATGCAGTATACAGTGTATGGTGTCAGTGTATAGGTAACACACTGACTCACCAGTGACGTCTCTAGGTGAAGTCCTTCATCTTTCATCCAGCACAGACCGCCATCATTTCATCCAGCCAGGACTTCTCTCTGCAGGAAATAACACAGTTATCTCGAGCTCCGCTTGTAGAATACATTACTTAATTTTTCCTAACTTCTACATTACACCACATGAAGAAAAAGAGGCGACATAGTGTCACTCTACACAGTAACAGGACCGCCCCCCCCATTTAAAAAAAAATAAAAATAAAATAAATACATCACTGCAGTAATAATATCCCTAAATTAGCCCCTATGGTAATAATATTCCTCATCCTGGCCACCGTGTGTCTCATTCCTGGCGTCAGCCATATGTTCTCCCATCCTGCCCTCATGAGTATCCATTCTGCCCCATATGATCTCCCCATCCTGCCCCATATGATCGCCCCATGTAATCTCTCCATCCTGCCCCATCTGTCTCCATCATATCCATCCTGCCCCATGATCCTGCACGATCTGTCTCCAATTCTGCCCCCAGTGTCTCCAATCATGCCCCATGTCTCCATTCTGCCCATGTCTCCAACCATGCCCCCGTGTCTGCAATCCTGCCACTTGTCTCCAATTATGCCCCCTGTGTCTCCATTCTGCCCCATCTGTCTCCAATCCTCCCCCATCTGTCTCCAGTCATGCCCCCATGTCTTTCATTCTGCCCCGTGTCTCGCATTCTGCCCCAATGTCCAGCATACTGCCCCTGTCACTGTGTCCAGCATTGTGCCCCTGTCACTGTGTCCAGCATTCTGCCCCGTCACTGTGTCCAGCATTCTGCCCCAGTGTCTCCAGCATTCTGCCCCAGTGTCCACCATTCTGCCCCTGTGTGTCCACCATTCTGCCCCTGTGTGTCCAGCATTCTGCCCCTGTGTGTCCGTCATTCTGCCCCTGTGTGTCCGTCATTCTGCCCCTGTGTGTCCAGCATTTTTCCCCAGTGTGTCCAGCATTCTGCCCCTGTGTGTCCACCATTCTGCCCCTGTGTGTCCAGCATTCTGCCCCAGTGTCTCCAGCATTCTGCCCCCAGTGCTCCAGCATTCTGCCCCAGTGTCTCCAGCATTCTGCCCCAGTGTGTCCACCATTCTGCCCCTGTGTGTCCACCATTCTGCCCTGTGTGTCCACCATTCTGCCCCTGTGTGTCCACCATTCTGCCCCTGTGTGTCCAGCATTCTGCCCCTGTGTGTCCAGCATTCTGCCCCTGTGTGTCCAGCATTCTGCCCCAGTGTCTCCAGCATTCTGCCCCCAGTGTCTCCAGCATTCTGCCCCAGTGTCTCCAGCATTCTGCCCCCAGTGTCTCCAGCATTCTGCCCCCAGTGTCTCCAGCATTCTGCCCCCAGTGTCTCCGGTGGTCCCCCGCTGCCGCCTGCCTCTTCTCCTCCGCCGTCTGGTCCTCTGCCGGTCCCCCGCTGCTGCCTGCCTCTTCTCCTCCGCCGTCTGGTCCTCTGCCGGTCCCCCGCTGCCGCCTGCCTCTTCTCCTCCGCCGGGTCCCTCGTCATCCGGTGGTCCCCCGCTGCCGCCTGCCTCTTCTGCTCCCTCCGTCCGCCATCTGCTCCTCCGCCGTCCGCAGGCGCAGCCACATGGTGGCACACCGCACGCTGCTCTGCTCCGGAATGAGGAAGTGGAGCAGGACAGCGTGTGACATCACGAACTTGCGGCCCATGATGCACCGCGGGCCAGGCCGCCTTAAAGCTACAGGGCTCATTTAGGCACAGTGGCAGCCGCGCAGTCGCAGCCTGAATAAAAATGTAAGGGGGGGCCCAAGCAGAGCGCGGACCGGACCGGCTGCCAGCGTGCTCGCTCGGGCCCCCCTTTTTGCTCCTCATCACCGGGCCTCATACTGCAGTGATGCCTGTAATGCCCTGATGGTGGCCCTTTACGTCGCATTGATGCTGTAATTGATGCAAAAGGAGCCCCGACCAAGTATTGAGTGCATTTACTGAACTTACATTTCAGTAGGCCAACACTTCAGATTTTAAAATAATTTTTCAAGCTGGTGTTATAAAATATTCTAACTTACTGAGATAATGACTTTTGGGTTTTCATTGACTATAAGCCATATTCATCAACATTAACAGAAATAAACACTTGTAATAGAACACTCTGTAATGACTCTATATAATATGAGTTTTACTTTTGTATTGAAGAACTAAAATAAATAAACTTTTTGATGATATTCTAATTTTGTGAGAAGCACCTGTATATTATAGGTGCCTGCTGCCCTATGTGGGCCAGGCTCTGCTTCCATGCTCTCACCAAAATCCCTGACCTGTTCCATCACAGATATATGCATCATGGGGTGAAAAGGGGTTAAGGCCATGACTGGCAACCAAGCAGTGGAGACTTCAATGCATTCAATGGCGCAATGTCCAGCAAAAAAAGACTCTTTCAAAGTCTGGCTTAATCCTCTGTTCCCAATGAAAATACAAGAATGCTTAGCAAGTATCCTAATTATGGGAATATAGAGATATAGATAGCATCCAAACTAATTATTAAAGGTGTACAGAGACTTAAATGTAAAAAATGTGCTAAACTGCCCCGAAAAAACGTAACTTGTTAATTCCAATGCATTACTGGTCCCTGTTAATCTCTCCATACTTTGTGTACAAGACCACTACAGGACCAGGCTCTGTTTCCATGATCTCACCAAAGTCCCTAACATGCTTTATGACAGACATATGCAACATGGGGTGAAAAGGGGTTAAGTCCTCAACTGGCAACCAAGCAGTGGAGACTTCAATGCTTAAAAAAATATACATAAAAAATATAGTTTTCTTGAAACATGAAGACTTTCTTCAAGCAGTGTTGCAGGAAAAAAGTGTCTTCTAAAAACTTGCAGTAAGTTTGGAAGTTGATTTCAAGTCTATCTTCAGCTCGAAAACATCCAACTAGCTCATCTTTAATAATACCAGCCCATAGCAGTGCCCCACCTCCATCTTGCTAGCATCTGAGTCAAAGTGGAAGTTTGTGCCCATTATTAATCCAGCCACAAGCCCATCCATCTTTTCCATCAAGAGTCACTCTTTCTCATCAGTTCGTCAGTCTATAAATCTTTCGAAAAATTTGTCTTCAGATATTTCTTGGTCCAGCCTTGATGTCTCCACTTCTGTCTTGTTCAGTGGTGGTCAGGTTTCAGCATCCCTTGCCTTGGTCATGTTTCTGAACACTGAACACCTTGGGCTGCCGTCACACTATCAGTATTTGGTCAGTATTTTACCTCAGTATTTGTAAGCCAAAACCAGGAGTGGGTGATAAATGCAGAAGTGGTGCATATGTTTCTATTATACTTTTCCTCTAATTGTTCCATTCCTGGTTTTGGCTTACAAACACTGAATACTGACCAAAAACTGCTAGTGTGACGGCAGCCTTGTACTTCACCTCGCACTCAGTGAATTTAATAATGTTTTAAGTTTATTTGCTTGGAGATAATAAAAACTAATGTTGCAATACAGTTTAACAATGTGGGAAGCCACTATATGCTGAAACCGCCACAAGTGCAATATTATCTTATGGTGTACAAAACACTTCATGATTGACACTTGAACAAAATGATTGCTGTCTGTACAAAGCGTTCAGGACAAAAAAAGCTGTTTTTTATTTGTCTCTGCATTCTGTCTGCCATAACGTTAATAATTTCATAATAACATATTTATATGAAGCCCAGTTTTTGCAAACCAGAAGTTCTTTCGTTTGGTACAATTTTCAGGTATGTATATGTTTGTATTTAACTCATATTACATTTATATTGTAATCGAAATACAGAAACAAAGTTTGTTTCCTTCCGTTATATATATATATATATATATATATATATATATATATATACATACAATGCCTACAAGTAGTATTCAACCCCCTGCAGATTTAGCAAGTTTAATAAGATGCAAATAAGTTAGAGCCTTCAAACTTCAAACAAGAGCAGGATTTATTAACAGATGCATAAATTTTACAAACCAAAAAGTTTTGTTGCTCAGTTAAATTTTTATAAATTTTAAACATAAAAGTGTGGGTCAATTATTATTCAACCCCTAGGTTTAATATTTTGTGGAATAACCTTTGGTTGCAATTACAGCTAATAATCGTCTTTTATAAGACCTGATCAGGCCGGCACAGGTCTCTGGAGTTATCTTGGCCCACTCCTCCATGCAGATCTTCTCCAAGTTATTTAGGTTCTTTGGGTGTCTCATGTGGACTTTAATCTTGAGCTCCTTCCACAAGTTTTCAATTGGGTTAAGGTCAGGAGACTGACTAGGCCACTGCAACACCTTGATTTTTGCCTCTTGAACCAGGCCTTGGTTTTCTTGGCTGTGTGCTTTGGGTCGTTGTCTTGTTGGAAGATGAAATGACAACCCATCTTAAGATCCTTGATGGAGGAGCGGAGGTTCTTGGCCAAAATCTCCAGGTAGGCCATGCTATCCATCTTCCCATGGATGCGGACCAGATGGCCAGGCCCCTTGGCTGAGAAACAGCCCCACAGCATGATGCTGCCACCATGCTTGACTGTAGGGATGGTATTCTTGGGGTCGTATGCAGTGCCATCCAGTCTCCAAACGTCACGTGTGTGGTTGGCACCAAAGATCTCGATCTTGGTCTCATCAGACCAGAGAACCTTGAACCAGTCAGTCTCAGAGTCCTCCAAGTGATCATAAGCAAACTGTAGACGAGCCTTGACATGACGCTTTGAAAGTAAAGGTACCTTACGGGCTCGTCTGGAACGGAGACCATTGCGGTGGAGTATGTTACTTATGGTATTGACTGAAACCAATGTCCCCACTGCCATGAGATCTTCCCGGAGCTCCATCCTTGTTGTCCTTGGGTTAGCCTTGACTCTTCGGACAAGCCTGGCCTCGGCACGGGAGGAAACTTTCAAAGGCTGTCCAGGCCGTGGAAGGCTAACAGTAGTTTCATAAGCCTCCCACTTCCGGATGATGCTCCCAACAGTGGAGACAGGTAGGCCCAACTCCTTGGAAAGTGTTTTGTACCCCTTGCCAGCCTTGTGACCCTCCACGATCTTGTCTCTGATGGCCTTGGAATGCTCCTTTGTCTTTCCATGTTGACCATGTATGAGTGCTGTTCACAAGTTTGGGGAGGGTCTTAAATAGTCAGAAAAGGCTGGAAAAAGAGATAATTAATCCAAACATGTGTAGCTCATTGTTCTTTGTGCCTGAACTACTTCTTAATTCTTTAGGGGAACCAAACAAAATTCTGGTGGGTTGAGGGGTTGAATAATAAATGACCCTCTGAAAAGACTTTTCACAATTTAAAAAAAAAATAAACAAAGAAATAACATTCTTTTTTGCTGCAGTGCGTTTCACACTTCCAGGCTGATCTACAGTCCAAATGTCACAATGCCAAGTTAATTCCAAATGTGTAAATCTGCTAAATCTGCAGGGGGTTGAATACTACTTGTAGGCACTGTATATATATATATATATATATATATATATATATATATACATACATATATATATATACAAGTGGTTCTCACTAAATTAGAATATCATCAAAACGTTTTTTTTCAATTCTTCAATACAAAAAGTGAAGCCAGGTGATAAAACCTTCATTGTAAGTAAACACCAGCACACAATCTGACATGTGACACGCCTTTTTAAACTGTGTTTTAATCCCTACCTCACCCTCAGATTACATAGCAAAAACCCTCTTACATATTCCTTTTTTTTGGTGAAGTGTTTCAGGTGACAGACTAGTGGAATGCCCATAATGTCCTTTTGTTCAGACCCCAGAGTCTACTCATTTATTGCAAATCTTGAAGTCCAATGGTTTATTGACCTCATTCAAGGTGTTCAATGGTTTGCTTGTCATTTTATTTGTGAGGCGTGAGATAAAACTGTCCCAATAATTAACTGATTTATGTCTTACCAATGACATTTCTCAAACATTATTTTTCGACGTATTTCGTCTTGCATTTCTAGATTTCTCAATTTTTCATCAAGCATGTACAATCATTTCCCCCTTAAAATGAAAGACAGTTCCCAAAGGTTTATAAAAAGGAAACATTTTGATGTCATTTTCCTGCTGACTCTCAAGTCTAATTTCCATAATTATGGAAAAACCTCAGGGAACCCAAACAGAAAATGATTTGTGTTTCATATTGCTACAAATGCAAAAAGAATAACAGTAAAGTCGTTTCAAAGGTTGTAGGAACCTTGATTTGTTACAGAATGAGAAAATGTAATTTCACATGATGGAAGTGTAGTATTGTGATGTATCATAGTAAAACAATCAAGACTCTGACTCACACCTATACGTTCTTTCACCCATGGCAAATGTTACATCAGCTGCCCTAGCCCTTTGTAAACCCTGGCCAAATCCGATTAATTTGGGGTGATCCACTGGCATTTAGCACTTGGGCCCTTACAGTCAGCTCCTCACCTCACCTGTATTTCTAAATACGATATCACTAAGAATGCATTTTTGTATTACAAAATGTTCATATTCCTGTGTAAATTAGCTCTCTCTGGCCAAGGGAAATAAAGTATTTTGCAAGTAATACCAAGAAAAGGTAGATCCTAGTGATGAATAAATGTGCTCAGATAAGGTGTTAGTAGTAGCTACCCTATAAGTAAAGCTCAGACACTTTATGGAACCTTACAACGTGACCAAGAGTAAATGCCAAGTCAGAAACTCATCTGTAGACAGTAGGTAGCTTTTTGGGAGATGTTCACCCCTCATCAGTGTAGAGCAGGCTGAATGCAATGCTTTTAAGGCAATGTGGGGGAAGTACTGCTCCTCCTTAGAGATCAGCTGAGTATGACCATGTATGTTTGCAGAAATAACCAAAAACATAAATACAGCACCAGAACCAAGGTCAGTACAGAAATCAATCCACTTACCTATTTAAGTTTAGGTATCACGTAAAGCTACGCCTACCAGTATGACCGTAGCAATGGTGCGGGAAGGTTAGTAGTTGTTGCTTCACAAACAAGAATTCTACCATCTACCTTCACTCTGTAGAGCAGGCATAACTACAGTACTGATGAGATGCTATCATTTACAGAGTAAACTATGACATTCTGAAATTCACAGGTGACATCTTCTCCAATTACAGTCACTCTTTTTTTTTCTCTCTCATTTAGTCTAGACTAGTGATGAGCAAGTGTACTCGTTGCTCGGGTTTTCCAGAGCATGCTCGGGTGATCTCCGAGTATTTGTAACTGCTCGGAGATTTAGTTTTTGTTGCCTCGGCTGCATGATTTACAGATTCTAGCCAGACTGAGTACATGTGGGGGTTGCCTGGTTGCTAGGGAATCCCCACATGTAATCAAGCTGTCTAGTAGCCGCAAATTTCCATAATTTCCCACGGGATCAATAAAGTGTATTGTATCGTATCGTATCGTAAATCATGCAGCTGTGGCAAGGAAAACTAAATCTCCGAGCAGTCACAAATATCCGGAGACCACCCGAGCGTGCTCGGGAAATCACTAGTCTAGACCATTACTATGAATTCTCCTAGCTGTGACGTCAGCTCCTCGCTATCTCAGCTTATGCACACATACACTGTCTTCCTGAAAAAACAAATGTCACAAATAGGGTACCTGAAAAAAATAAATGAATCACATTGTATCCCAGAATAAAAATACTCCCTACATTATGTCCCTGACCAAAACGATGTCCAACACTGTGCCCCGTGAATAGAAATTACTCAACACTGTGCCACTGAATTCAAATGTCCCATAATTTTCCTCTATGAAGAAAAGTATATAGTACTGTAAGTACCCAAACACCTCAGTAAATAATAGCAAACAGCCAATGATCAGTTGATGCCAGGGAGGCAAGGCCTGACCTCTTTTGGCCAGGCTCCTATGGAAAGACACAAGTTGTGCTTGGTACTGTGACTTCTCTGTGGTTGTTATACCTGTGCTATGATATAACTCTGGTGATTTCCCTGTATTGTGAAATTTTTGTGGTTATTATCCATGTGCGATGACATTACTGTGGTTTTGATCAGTGTACTGTGATATCATTGTTTATTTCCCTTTACAGTAGCACCAATGTGTTTCCCTCTGTGCACTGTGGCTTTATGTTGATTCATGTGTCTGTGGTTTAGTATCATTTTGTGCCTTATGCATGTTCTGTGACCATTCATTGACACTACAAATATATTTTTAGGAGTGTACGTATATAAGGTGCAATAGTAATATTGATTCCCAATGGCAGATTGTATTCACATCATTGGAAGGGCTCTCCACATTTGAAGGGGGCTCAGGAGTTGAACACCCCTCCACACGCAGCAGGTACCAGCTATATTGCATAGCATCTGTCTCTAGCAGCCACGACTGGTCCCAAATCCCAGATACACCTGTTAGACATTTAAATGCTGCTGTCCATCTCTGACAGTGGCATTTAAATGGAACATGCTAGACCGATGGGTCAATGTGACAGCCGCAGATCGAGGGAGATTATCAGTGGTCTAGTATGTCTTCCATTTTCTAATTATTGCTCCCACTGTTGATTTCTTCACTCCAAGCTGATTGGCTATTGCAGATTCAGTCTTCCCAGCCTGGTGCAGGGCTACAATTTTGTTTCTGGTGTCCTTTGACAGCTCTTTGGTCTTCACCATAGTGGAGTTTGGAGTCAGACTGTTTGAGGGTGTGCACAGGTGTCTTTTTATACTGATAACAAGTTTAAACAGGTGCCATTACTACAGGTAATGAGTGGAGGAAAGAGGAGACTCTTAAAGAAGAAGTTACAGGTCTGTGAGAGCCAGAAATCTTGATTGTTTGTTTCTGACCAAATACTTATTTTCCACCATAATATGCAAAAAAAATGTTAAAAAAACAGACAATGTGATTTTCTGGATTTTTTTTTCTCAGTTTGTCTCCCATAGTTGAGGTCTACGTATGATGTAAGTTACAGACGCCTCTCATCTTTTTAAGTGGTGGAACTTGCACTATTGCTGACAGACTAAATACTTTTTTGCTCCACTGTACATGAAATTGGTATCAATAATGATGTCAACTGACCGCTCAAAATGCAGGCCCTCATTCAGCCTCATTAGAAGAAAAAGAAAAATATAACGAGATTCAGAAAATTACAACACAGAGCAAAAAAACTAGGCTTTTACAATATTCTGAATTTTTGTTTCATCACTTAAATAAAATTTAAAAAAATTGACACATGTTTGGTATCATTGCAATCGAACTCATCTGAATAAAGAAGTTTCCTGTTCATGTGGCGCCCCAGGGTCCTGGTCGTCACAGTAATGTTGCTTTCCCCACGGGGAGAGAGATGTTACGTTTGGAGGCAATGAAGGAAACACAATGCATGCAACATGTTCACACTCCAGACCAGAAGGGGCAGCTCTAAGCCTGTTTAAGGTGAACTCCCCTATAAGAACATCCTGACCTGGAGGGAAAGGGGTCAGTTCCTGTCAGAAAGGCAGAGGGAAAGGAAGCAGAGGACCCGTGTAGCCGGAAGTGCTACAGCTCCTAGGAAGAGACATTCAGAAGGCAGAACTGTACTGCAGTGAGCATGAAGGAAGTCAGAGCAAAGGAGAGGATACCAGAAGGGGACCAGCCCTGCACAGTCTGCCTCCTTCTGAGGCGCAGAATCCCGGTAGCCGGAATACAGAGGGAGTAAGGACCTTTATGCTATACTCCAGAGACCGGCAGGACAGCTAATTGCAGGTTACCTGTCCGCACCTACACCAAGGAGGCATGGCGGCACCCCTCAGAGGCCGGGGCGGGCGAGAGTCCCTATAAACAGCCTCAAGCAACCAGTCATACGGGTTTTGTCCTATCCGTCTACGGGGGACACAGAGGGAGAGACACCACATCTTTGAGACACTTATGAGAAGCCACCACTACAGAGCAAGGGAAGGCTATTGATTTTCACCTGGACAAGGGAACTCTGGACTTGCCTCCAAACCGGCCAGACTCTGCCTGCCCTGTGATCTGGTGTCCTGGAGTGTGGATGCTGAAGTCTTCAGCAAAGGTAAAGAGACTGCAACCTTGTGTCCTCGTACTTCTCTGCGCCTCTCACCATCCACCATCTACACACCGGGAAGCCCTGGGGACATACTTCACCTGTGGGAAGGTATACCATCTAGCTGCCATAACATCACCCCAGCAGACCCCTACCCCTTAAAGCAGCGTCGGTCACCTTGACCAAATACCACAGGTGGCGTCACGAACACAAACTTTATCCCTTTAACACTAGAAGTCCCAGAAATTTCGAGCTCCAAAGGTTCCAAAGGTAGAAATGTTAAATGACCCCTCTCTGGGACTTCTAGTGTTAAAGACTTTTCCCCTTTTCACGGACGTCCCAGGGCCACGGACCGGGTCAGCCATCGTGACATCCCCCTGTGAACCGCAGGACCCGGTATCGAGTACCCCACGGCCCCATGGGGGCGCTCCATTAATTTTTACTTGTGCAATGAACGTCATAACAACAAAACCCATTAAACAATGACGGAATTGCATTTCTTCTAACATTTCATAACAGCAAAAACCACAACAGGAGGAAAAAAGGAGGAAAAAAACTCCACTATTATAGAGAAAACACTACAAAAAAACAGGCAAAGATGCTTACCTGCCTAGGCCTCAAGTCAAAAGCACTATCATGGTGCAGCGGGCCCAAGTAAAGATGGCAAATACACAGGTGCTGTAACACCAAATGAGACAGCCAGCCTGCAATCAAGGATTGGCCGCTTGGCACACCAGTGCAAATAAATAATCTGCAGCAGTGTTCACACAGAGTATGCAAAGCATCTGGATCTTAGCCTATTAGTAATGCCCTGTGGTGGGCTGCCCAATGCTGACTGTAATGCGTCCTGTGTGAACAGAGGCTACAACTTACAAAGCCATCAGGCCCCAACTGCACCTCAAAAAGTAAAACTAAAAAAGTGCACAAGAACATATCAAAATATGTCAGGTATTAGTTAATATTATGGCCATAATACGTAAGCTGGCAATCCATGTCACAGGTCCTCACACTTGCCAGTCCTACTCTAACAGCAAAAACCACAACAGGAGGAAAAAAAACAGGAAAAAACTCCACTATTCTAGAGAAAACACCACAAAACAACAGGCAAATGTGCTTACCTTTCTAGGCCTCAAGTCAAATGCACTATCATGGTGCAGCGGGCCCAAGTAAAGATGGCGACTACACAGGTGCGGTAATACCAAATGAGACAGCCAGCCTACAATCAGGGATTGGCCTCTTGGCACACCAGGCAAATAAATAATCTGCAGCAGTGTTCACACAGAGTAAGCAAAGCATCTGGATCATAGCCTACTAGTAATGCCCTGTGGCGGGCTGCCAAGTGCTAACTGTAATGCGTCCCATGTGAACAGAGGCCACAACTGCACCTCAAAAAGTAAAAGTAAAAAAAGTGCACAAGAACATATCAAAATATGTCAGGTATTATTTAATATTGCAAAGCAAAAAAAGGGAGGAAGCCAGCATTGCTTATGGTCAGAACGCAATAACTGAAGTGCAATTGCACATAAATTCTAACTGCATTTCAAATATGAGACATTTAGCAAACAATTGATCAATTCTTTGAGCTACCCCGCCACTTCACGGCAATCTCATAATGGGGCAGTCCTAATCTTCGTATTTTATTTGCATTGTGCCATTATGGCCTCCTGAATGTATAAAGAGTATAGAAAAAAAAAAAAAGGACCACATTAACTGCAAACTGTACCTGGAGCATTTTAAGAATCACTCCCTTGCTGCCAGGAAAGGCAAGCGCAGGTAAAGGCCGATCAGGTCCAGTGCGGACATTTCAGATCTGGCTTCCACACTGCCAAACCCGCACCAAAGATGAAGGGTGAGACAGGCTGAGACACAGGTGCACAACTAACTTGAGCCTGAGGCGGGGCAGGGCTGCTGTGTGTGTGCACAGCAGCCTATCAATCACAGTGAACACAGAAAGAATGGCGCACATAACCCAGCGTGCGCGGCAACAGTGGTGGTCAGCCACATACCAATGCAAAGCAAAAAAAGGGAAGAAGCCAGCACTGCTTATGGTCAGAACGCAATAACTGAAGTGCAATTGCACATAAATTCTAACTGCATTTCAAATATGAGACATTTAGCAAACAATTGATCAATTCTAATCTTCGTATTTTATTTACATTGTGCCATTATGGCCTCCTGAATGTATAAAGAGTATAAAAAAAAATTAAAAAAAAGGACCACATTAAGTGTGAACTGTACCTGGAGCATTTTCAGAATCACTCCGCACTGGACCTGATCGGCCTTTACCTGCGCTTGCCTTTCCTGGCACCTAGGGAGTGATTCTGAAAATGCTCCAGGTACAGTTCGCATGTAATGTGGTCCTTTTTTTTATACTCTTTATACATTCAGGAGGCCATTATGGCACAACATAAATAAAATACGTAGATTAGGACTGCCCAATTATGAGAATGCCGTGAAGTGGCGGGGTAGCTCAAAGAATTGATCAATTGTTTGCTAAATGTCTCATATTTGAAATGCAGTTAGAATTTTTGTGCAAATGCACTTCAGTTCTTGCGTTCTGACCATAAGCAGTGCTGGCTTCTTCCCTTTTTTTTTGCTTTGCATTGGTTTGTGGCTGACCACCACTGTTGCCGCGCACGCTGGGTTATGTGCGCCATTCTTTCTGTGTTCACTGTGATTGATAGGCTGCTGTGCACACACACAGCAGCCCTGCCCTGCCTCAGGCTCCAGTTAATTGTGCATCTGTGTCTCAGCCTGTCTCACCCTTCATCTTTGGTGCGGGTTTGGCAGTGTGGAAGCCAGATCTGAAATGTCCGCACTGGACCTGATCGGCCTTTACCTGCGCTTGCCTTTCCTGGCACCAAGGGAGTGATTCTGAAAATGCTCCAGGTACAGTTCGCATGTAATGTGGTCCTTTTTTTTTATACTCCTTTTTTTTTTTACTCTTTATACATTCAGGAGGCCACTATGGCACAACATAAATAAAATACGTAGATTAGGACTGCCCCATTATGAGAATGCCGTGAAGTGGCGGGGTAGCTCAAAGAATTGATCAATTGTTTGCTAAATGTCTCATATTTGAAATACAGTTAGAATTTTTGTGCAATTGCACTTCAGTTATTGCGTTCTGACCATAAGCAGTGCTGGCTTCTTCCCTTTTTTTTTTGCATTATTTAATATTATGGCCATAATACGTAAGCTGGCAACCCACGTCACAGGTCCTCACACTTGCCAGTCCTACTCTAACAGCAAAGACCACAACAGGAGGAAAAAAAGGAGGAAAAAAACTCCACTATTCTAGAGAAAACACCGCAAAATAACAGGCAAATGTGCTTACTTGTCTAGTCCTCAAGTCAAATGCACTATCATGATGCAGCGGGCCCAAGTAAAGATGGCGACTGCACAGGTGCGGTAAAACCAAATGAGACAGCCAGCCTGCAATCAGGGATTGGCCTCTTGGCACACCAGTGCAAATAAATAATCTGCAGCACTGTTCACACAGAGTAAGCAAAGCATCTGGATCATAACCTATTAGTAACGCCCTGTGGTGGGCTGCCTAGTGCCCACTGTAATGCGTCCCATGTGAACAGAAGCCACAACTTACAAAGCCATCAGGGTCCAACTGCACCATATTTCATTACAGTTGGAATTTTTTCCCCATGCTTGAGTACATTATAAGGTAAAAAGAATAGTGTCATTCAACACTACAACTTGTTCCGCAAAATAAACAAGCCCTTACATTCTTTGCAAATGGAAAAAAATAAAATAAAGTTCTGGTTCTTGAAAGAAGACGATGGAAAAAATGAAGATGCAAAAAGGAAAAATTCCCTGGTCTTGAAAGGGTTAAAGTTGGGGGGCCTATGTTTTAGATTTTGTATCTTGACCCAAGTTGGACCTCTGCTGGAGAGCAATAGTCTGCGTATACTGAATGGATTTACTGTTAGCAGTTGTGGTTAAACGGCCATTTGCCTTTCCTACAGTAAACCACCAATGTTATAGTTCTCTTTTATTTTGTAACTTTAGTTCGGGGATACATAGCAGCTTTGGCCTCAACAAACTTTGTGCATCCAATGATTACAGTATCCGATGCCACTGATCACAATAGAATTACAGATTTAATTTCAAGAACACAAGACTTTATACTGTATACAGTATATGCTATGATGCTGCACTACTGGAAAGCATTTATTACCAGTGAATGGTATATTGTAGATATGTGTAACCAACAGTAACATATAATTATGTTTAACTCACCGCCATTTTTCATTATCTCTTACAATGGCAATGTTGGATATAATTAAACAATCAATAAATTAGGATATATGTTTATTTTTCTTATGTTCCAGCTGTGGCATTACGGAGCCCTGAATGGCTTTTCCCCAATAGGTAGACATTAATCTCCGTATTATAATGTACTTCATAAAGGGACAATGCTGTAAAAATTGCTTTACTTGTTTACCTGGCAGAGTTCTGTGAGACACTTTGAGTCACATAAAACCTGTTCCCTTGGCTACGCTTTTATGTGTTAGTGCTCAGAGTTTCTATCATTCCACATGCCAGCTTTACAAGGATGTATATTTATATATAAAGTCATTAAATGTACAACTCATTCATTTTCTTGTGAAAGGCATAAAATCAGTCTAACTCCATAAAACTTGTCATATTGCAGATATATTTGCCATGATAATATTGTATTTGTGACTAGTGTGCGCAACAGAGCAGGAAGAGACAGCAGACCGGTGAACAATCCAACAAACTTTATTGCGTCCCTTGGAGAATATTAAAAAAAAACAGATATAGTTCCCCAGGGTCTATAACACGGCATCAGGGACAAATCCAAGGGTGTCACCCATTTATTCGGTGCTAAGGAGAATGCAACCATAGTCCTTAGACTAGCTCCTAAAACCCAGCAGGGTGGACAAGACATCACAATACCATGTGGTCGATGATCCCCAATATCTAATAGTCCATACACTGGCAGCAGGACCAGGCGGCAGCAGCAGATCCTAGCCCTTCCAAGAAATAGTGTGAAGGGTTAAACTAAGAAAAATTAAAGCAATCTTCATTTTGTGCTTTTCCACTCCATCTTGCTGTTTTGAGATAAATTTTTGTTACTAGGTAAAATTCACAGCTGTTATGAGACCTTAATTGTTTCAACCTGGACAGGACATGAGACTGAGGGTGTATTGTTCTATGAGACTTTGACGTACAGACTGTTCCTGCATTCTTATAGGTTAAGAACTGTGAGCGTGTTCTTATGCTGATTGGTTGAAGTATAACTTCTATGATTATGAAAAGTGATACACAATAAACGGGGGCCAGAGATCTGCGCGATCCCCCCAAACAGAGACACATGTCTCCGTCTGGTCATTTTCAGTTGCCGGCAACGCTTTGTAGATCAATTTGAAAATCACTGAGTCAACCGTGAAGGTTCACTTTAGATGCTCCCTCAACAATAGCACCAACTGCCCGAACCCAAACATATCTTTCTTTTTTTACCTGCTTCTTGAAGGAAGCCTCCTTGTTTTGAAGAGATACTCACGCCCCACCCCGTTAACCATGAGGTACATTTAATTCAAAGAGTCAAACGAGGTTCCAGAAGTCTGTTTCTGGCCAGTCTGAAAAGTTGTGTATCAGCAAAACCCTCTGCAGAGAGGAACAAAGACACACACTCCCCCTCCAGATGGAGGACAGGGAATGCTAACGGTGACCTAATTACATTATGGTTCATGGAGGCCAACTTGGGGTGACACATTGTTGCAATGCACATTCCTTTAATATGGTCTCTGTAGGCAATGTAGGCAGTGCCTTCACCCAAGTCTTGCTGGGTGTTCTATAAGAACAATAGATGAGATTAAAACTCCTTAACAGGTTTATTTGAAGTGGTCAAATATTGAAAAAGGCAGGAGATGAAGAAGGAACAATAAATCATGCAAAAGAACAGGCATAATATACCCCTAGAGATAATGGATGTGCTTAACAACAGGTTGAGTTTGAGGTGACCGCATGGGTGATGTACAGTCTGTCGATATGGACAGCACTTTCCCAAACCTCTTACACTTCTGTGCCACGGTTGATCACTAGAGATGAGCGAATCCAAAATTAAATGTTCGGTTTGACAGTTAATGTCTGGTGTTAAATGCCAAAACATGGAATTCTCCTGCAAGTCCGATGCAATGTTTGGAGTTCCTGGGGGAGAGGAAAGAGAGATTTCCAGCTCAAAAGTTTGCATTTCTATTTTTTTCAATGGGGTTCTGGGTACACTTTGGAATAAAGTTTGGGTCGGGTACCAGAACTCGAAATTCGAAAGTCTGCTCATCCCTATTGATGAAGATTACACTCAAACATCATATGGGCTTATGCACATGACCATATATTCAGTCCAAGTGCTATCTATTAAAAAAGATCCCCACTCAGATGTTATTCAATGGGGCAGTGCAGATGAACTTTTTTTTTTACTGACTGAATATGCGCGTGATAAAGAAACCCACAGTATGCACCAGTAAATATATAAATCGGATGAGACTCAGTCATTCAAATCTATGGGTGAGAGAAAAATAACAGATGTCATACAGTGCCTCAGTACAGCATCTGATTAGTACAGATGCCTTGCAATTTTTTAGCTTTGGAAACGCTAAATGGTCTTGTAAATGCTGCTGTAAATAAAGGATTGCATATGGATGACAGGATTTGAACAGCTAAGCCTCTCTGATACTCTTTTGGAGGAAATTATATTGTATATTTACTCTAAGTACCAAATGTAAAGCTGAGGTCTAAGGAGCAATGGGAGGAAGACTTGGGGATCTCTCTTATTATAGGTTGATGATCTCACAACTCAACAGTGGAACAATTTCAAAAGAGAGTAGTCAAGTGTAATTAACAGAAACATCTCTTAAACTTTTTCATTGAACCTGTTATGTCCCTGCATATCTACTGTACATACGGTATTGACTATTGTCTTCTGCCTCTCATTATGTCCCTGGATATCTACATAAAATATTCCCTTGCTTTCGACAATGTGATAGCCTTGGAAACATCTTACATGTATGGTGGACATGTCCAGTAGTTCGCTCATTGTGGAATAGAGTGGTATCCCTTATATCCTTAATTACTGGATAGCACATAGCTCTACAGTTATTTTGCTAGGGGACGGACCACCTATGACAAACAATAAAACCCATCGCATTATATGGCAACTAGAAACCACATTGCCTCCCAATGGAAATCTCCCTACCTCTCCCTTATTGCTGTTAAACAATGTATCAATCTAATAATGCTTTTTGAGAGAATAGAAGCCACTCGATCTGATAAAGTGAAACAGTTTTTTAATACTTGGGACCCATGTCTTCATATTTATACTGACCCGAATCTTAGAAGAGCTACAGTATCTTCCTTCCTCCATAATATCACTAATGGAAATGTTATTGCTCTATGGTCATTAAGCTATCTCTTTAGGAAATTGTAGAAAACTGTTGTTTTATACAGTAGGCACAGAAAGTATTCAGACTCCTTTACATTTTTCACTCTTTGTTTCATTGCAGCCAATGAATGAGTAGAGCCATCTCAAGGAGGATCACAAGGAAATGGACAACATGTGACTTAAATATGAGTGTCTGAGCAAAGGGTCTGAATACTTATGACCATGTGATATTTCAGTTTTTCTTTTTTAATTAATTTGCAAAAATTTCTACATTTCTGTTTTTTTTTTCAGTCAAGATGGGGTGTAGAGTGTACATTAATGAGAAAAATAGGAACTTTTTTGAATTTACCAAATGGCTGCAATGAATCAAAGAGTGAAAAATTTAAAGGGGTCTGAATACTTCCGTACCCACTGTGTATATACAACATTATGATCTCTGCTCTCCCCCTCATGCAGTGGACAGAATCATTCATGCAATTGTAGACACATATGGACTTAACTGTGGAGAAGCAAGAATACCACATCAGACAATAATGGGACAGCAATCTCTCCCCAAATTCCAGGAATTGGTCTCCTCACTTCCCAGACATTTACAAACTGTTGTTTAAAAGAAGAGATTTAAATAAAAAATAGTTATATACTCGCCCTCCGGCATCCAATGAAGCTGTCCCGATGTGCGCGATGCTGCCGCCAGCTTCCGTCCCCAGTGATGTATTGCAAAATTACCCAGATAACTTAGTGGTCTCGCAAGACCGCTAAGTCATCTGGGTAATTTTGCAATGCATCACTGGGAACGGAAGCTGGCGGCAGCGTCGCGAGCATCGTTGGATGTCGGAAGGTGAGAATAGCACAATTTTTTTATTATTTTTAACATTATATCTTTTTACTATTGATGCTGCATAGGCAGCATCAATAGTAAAAAGTTGGTCCGGGATGGGGCGACACACTGCACTGACTGGAGGGGAGTAGGGAGGGGCCAATTTGCGGCCTGACTAAGCCTGTGGCTGATTGGTCGCGGCCTGCCGGCCGCGACCAATCAGCGACACGGTATTTCCGTTGCAGACAGACAGAAAGACAGGCAGACAAACAGACGGAAGTGCCCCTTAGATCATTATATAGATAGATTAGAAACTTCCACCACTGTTTACCTTGTTTCTATGCACTGTAATCTGCCTCTACATTAAAGATCATATTTTTTTTCTCATTTGCTATCTATCTATGTATTGTGTGTTCAAGCAGATGTAATATAATAGACTACATACACATATTGTGTAGAAGCAGACTGGTGACGAATGGCTCAGACACATGTTGAATAGTTAATATATTTTTACTTCTGGTCTGCACAGAGGTATAGTGCGGTACCTCTCTAATGGTGTCTGGTAACTTCGATATATTTCTGCTCAGCCCTCAGTTTGTGCTGTGCTACACTTGCGCATGTGCTGCTATCTGCGCCTGAGTTATTGCATGAAACTTCCAATTCAGCTTATGTCTGTGGCCTACAGCCTAAACCTTCGCACTCACAGACCTTGCTGGCATTCCAAGTGTCCAGCCGACAAACACTTAAAACTCCTTGATACTGAATACGTAAAACTGTTTGAATGTTGCATAATTTCGATTCCATTCGTAGTTGTGCAGGAATGTTGTGACTTTTGATGCTTCTATGCCAGAAATGAGCAAAGCTTAAGTGTGAGATGGCATGGTGGAGCACGGCCTTCCGTTTTTTAATAATTTACAACACAGAAAGTAGAATCTTGCATTGATGCATGGCAGCTGAGCTGGCAGGGGCATAATTCTTACTGTGGTGCACGGCAGCTGAAGGATCCACCAAATAAGAGGCGACTCATATTGAATTTGAACATCTTACTCCAGAACACACTCTCTTACGCCAGAGTAACTTTTAATATACAGGGTGGTCCAAAAGTAGGTGGATAGTATGTGTAATAGGAATATGAAGGGGAAGATTTATCAAACATGGTGTAAAGTGAAACTGACTCAGTTGCCCTTAGCAACCAATTAGATTCCACTTTTCATTCTTCACAGACTCTTTGGAAAATGAAAGGTGGAATCTGATTGGTTGCTAAGGGCAACTGAGTCAGTTTGACTTTACACCATGTTTGATAAATCTCCCCCTTCATAACCCTAGTACACAAACTGTCCACCTACTTTTGGACCACCCTGTATTTCCCACGCCTCATCCTACACATGCTCCGCTAATAATGGCATACCTGGCCAGGATTGGAATGAAAACTTAAAGAAGTTATCCACTACTATAAAGTTTTTTGTTTTTTTTCATAAATCTTGCTATTATGTGCCACTGAAAACATCTACTGTGTTTATTTTAGCAATATTAGCTGTTATCATGCTGTAGCAGCACATCTTCAGTTCTGGATTCAGCTCTCATGGGGTTAATCGACAACTTCCTTATTGTGACCTAATACTACAAGTTCCATGATGCTTTGCACTGCCACTAAGCCCGAACCTAGCACACCCACTCCAAAAACACACCCAAACCCCTCCTTCTCTCCCTCCTCTCTCTTCAAAAAGATGTGTGGTGTCATTTCTGTCCAACTCGTCTTTTACATTTGTCCAACCCACACTCCATTACACACAGAGATAGATAGATAGACAGACAGACAGACAGATAGATAGAGAGAGAGAGAGAGAGAGAGAGAGAGAGAGAGAGAGAGATATGGGATAGATAGATATTAGATAGATAGATAGATAGATAGATAGATAGATAGATAGATAGATGATAGATAGATAGATAAATATAAGATAGATAGATAGATATTAGATAGAGAGAGAGATAGATATGGGATAGATAGATAGATAGATAGATAGATAGATAGATAGATAGATAGATATTAGATAGATAGATAGATATTAGATAGAGAGAGAGAAAGAGATATGGGATAGATAGATAGATAGATAGATAATAGATAGATAGATAGATAGATAGATAGATAGATGTGGGATAGATAGATAATAGACAGACAGATAATAGATAGATAGATATGGGATAGATAGATAGATAGATAGATAGATAGATGATAGATAGATAATAGATAGATAGATATGGGATAGATAGATAGATAGATAGACACAGACAGACAGATAGATAGAATTAGATAGATATGGGATAAATACATACAGATAGATCTATATATCTATATGTCTATTTCCATAGATATGTCCATATCCATGTTTCTAAACCCCTTCACCCCTGGAGCTTTTTTTCGTTTATCGCTCCCCTTCTTTCCAGAGCCATAATGTTTCCGTCAATATGGCCATGTGGGGGCTTATCTTTTGCGGGACAAGTTCTACTTTTGAACGACACCATTGGTTTTACCATGTCGTGTAACAGAAAATGTGAAAATAATTCAAAGTGCGATGAAATTGCAAAAAAAGTGCAATCCCACACTTGTTTTTTGCTTGCCTTTTTGCTAGGCTCACTAAATGCTAAGGCTGTGTGCACACGTTGCCGATTTGATTGCAGATCCGCAGCGTTTTTTGCCGCACAGAATTGCAGCAAATCCGCAGTGTAGTGCACAACCAATGCAAGTCTATGGGAGCCTCAGACTTGTTGTGCACATGCTGCGGAAAAGACCGCACCGAAACGCAGCTTTTTTTTTCTCCGCAGCATGTCACTTCTTTTGTGCCGAACTGCAGCGTTTCTGCACCCTTAGGCCGGGATCACACACAGCGAGATACGGCCGAGTCTCGCAGGTTAAAACCAAGCTCTGGCACCGGCACTCTGGAGCAGAGCGTGCAGCCGCACAGCAATACATGGAGCGGCACGCTCCGCTCCGGAGTGCCGGTGCCAGAGCTTGTATCTCGCTGTAGTGTGACTCCGGCCTTACACTTTCATTGAGATGTAACAAATATCTCCAGTTTTGCTGCGGATGTGGGTCCGAGAAACGCTGCAGTTCAGGAGGAGGGAAGTGTGTGGGTGGTGACAAGGGCCGAACTGGCCATCGGGCACTTCTGGCAAATGCCAGAAGGGCTGGTGCCAGTAGTGGGCCGCTGCACTCTTTCCCCCTCCTTCCGCCAGTGCCGCCGCCGCATTCAACTATACCGGCGTCTATGACGCCGGTATAGTTCAATGCAATGATGCAATGCAATGCAATGACGCTCCCTCTCCCATCATTCCCCGCTCTGCCTCTGACACTGCGGGTGCGCGATGACGTCATATCATCGCACACCTGCTGTGTCCCGGGCAGACTGCAGCCGCCGAGACAGGAGCAGCGCAGGCAAGAGGAAAGGTGAGGAGAGTGTGGAGCCATTATCGGGGGGATGAGATGTGGGTTGCGCTGTATATACCACTGTGTGGGCTGTGCTGTGTATGTACCACTGTGTGGGCTGTGTATATACCACTGTGTGGGCTGTGCTGTGTATATACCACTGTGTGGGCTGTGCTGTGTATATATCACTGTGTGGGCTGTGCTGTGTATATACCACTGTGTGGGCTGTGTATATACCACTGTGTGGGCTGTGCTGTGTATATACCACTGTGTGGGCTGTGCTGTGTATATATCACTGTGTGGGCTGTGCTGTGTATATACCACTGTGTGGGCTGTGTTGTGTATACTACTACGCGGGCTGTGCTGTATATACTACTACGCGGGCTGTGCTGTATATACTACTACGCGGGCTGTGCTGTATATACTACGACCCGGACTGTGCTGTATACTACTACACGGGCTGTGCTGTATACTACTACACGGGCTGTGCTGTATATACTACGACCCGCGCTGTGCTGTATACTACTACATGGGCTGTGCTGTATACTACTATGCGGTCTGTGCTATATACTATGCAAGTTGTGCTATGTTATATGCGGGCTTTGATATATACTATGGGAGGTATATTATATTCTATGGGGGAGGCCGTGTTATATACTACTAGCTATTGAACCCGTTCTACGCCCAGGTGGCGAGCATTTATAATGGTATATGGTCTCCATCCTGTTATGTGCTGCTCCCATCCTGCGCCCCCGTTCTGCCATGTGCTCCCATCCTGCGCCACCGTTCTGTAATTTGCTGCTCCCATGCATATGGCCGGTACACTGCTCCATTATGGTTCATGGCCCCCATAACATGCTCCATAGTATATGCCCCGTACACTGCTCCATAAATGTTGATGACCCCCATAAGATGCTCCATAGTATTATATGCCCCGTATGCTGCTGCGATATATATATATAAAAAAAAATAACATACTCACCTATCGTCGCTGGGCGCCGAGAGCTGGGGGGCCTTAGCAGGCGGGGACACCGGCGCGCTGTGGGGGTCAGGTGCCGGTATTGCCGCTAGCTCAGGCCCCCGACACTTGCTATATTCACCTGTCCCCTGTTCCAGCGCTGCACGCCACTTCTTCCGGGTCCTCTGGCTGTGACTGTTCAGTCAGAGGGCGGCGCGCATTAAGCGCGTCATCGCGCCCTCTGAACTGTGAAAATCACAGGCAGAGGACCTGGGAGACGGAGCCACACACAGCGCTGGAATGGGGGACAGGTGAATATAGCTTATACTTACCCTCCTGACGCGTCCCTGCCTCTCCGTTTACGCATACCTCGATCTCCTGGGAGCATCACTCTGTGAGGTCCAGACTGCGCCGGCGCTTGCGCAGTCTATAAAGGCTTTGGACAGAGTGACGCTCCCAGTGTTATATTATAGATGTGGCTGTGTTATATACTACTGCGGGGGTATATTCTATTCTATGGGGGAGGCTGTCTTATATACTATGGGGGGTATATTATATTCTATGGGGGAGGCTGTCTTATATACTATATGCGAGCACATTTGCAGGATCCGTTTTTTTCACCGGATCTTTTTTTTTCTGCCGTATCTGTTTTTTTCTCAGAGTTGTATTAGCGCCGGAGTGCGCCTGATGGCCACACGTTTCATCCGTTTTTTGCTAGATCCATCGCTGTGCATTTTTTCGACGTACCGAAAAACCGTTTCTCTGTATGTGTTTTCCGTCCGGCGGAAACAGCTTTTTTGACGTATCCTGCAAAAAACGGATGAAACGTGTGGCCATCAGGTGTAATCCGGCGCTAATACAACTTTATGAGAAAAAACGGATCTGGCGTAAAAAAAAGGATTCGGCGAAAATAAACGGATCCGGTGGAAAAAACAGATCTGGTGGAAAAAAAAAACATCCGGCGGAAAAAAACGGATCCGGCGGAAAAAAAACATTCCGGTGGAAAAAAACGGATCCTGCAAATGTGCTCGCAGGATGCGTTTCACCCATAGACTTGTATTAGCGACAGATGGCCACAAGTCGCGTCCGTCGTGCTACGGATCAGTCGTGTTTTGGAATACCGTCGGCACGAAAAAACGTTCAAGTGAACGTTTTTTTGGCCGTTGCGCCCGCTATTTTCTACCGCGCATGCGAGGCAGAAACTCAGCCCCCTCCTCCCCGCACTTCAGAATGGGCAGCGGATGCGTTGAAAATCTGCATCCGCTGCCCACTTCGTACACAAATTTCACAACGTGCGTCGGTACGTCAGCCCGACGCATAGCGACGGACCTGTACCGACGCAAGAGTGAAAGAGGCCTTAATGAGCGTTGAATTTTTTAAAAATAAAGAAAAAAACGGCGTGGGCTCCCGCGCAATTCTCTGCGCCAGAGGGGGAAAGCCGACGGCCGGGGGCCAATATTTGTAGCCTGCTATGAATATCAGCCCGCAGCTGTCTGCGTAGCCTTTACTGGCTATTAAAATAGGGGGACCCCCAAAAAAATGACGTGGGGTCCCCCTATATTTTATAGCCAGAAAGGCTACGCAGACAGCTGCGGGCTTATATTCATAGCCTAGAGAGGGGCCATGGATATTGCCCCCCCCCCCCCGGCTACAAATACCAGTCCGCAGCCATCCCAGAAATGGCGCATCTGTAAGATGCGCCAATTCTGGCACTTAGCCCCTCTCTTCCCACTCCCGAGTAGCGGTGGGATATGGGGTAATAAGGGGTTAATGTCACCTTGCTATTGTAAGGTGACATTAAGCCGGGTTAATAACGGAGAGGCGTCAATAAGACGCCTATCCATTACTAATCCAATAGTAAGAAAGGTTTAATAAAACACACACATTTGGAAAAAAGTATTTTAATATTCTTCATTTAACCATACTTACCATACTTCAGCGCCTGCAAAAAAAAGTAAAATAATAAACCGTATACTCCCTGTCCGACGCAGTCCAATTAATAACGAGTGTCCCACGACGATCTCCCCTATAGAACAGTGACATCGGGTGATGTCACTGCTCTATAGGACCTTCAGTGACACACTGACAGGAGACAATGGCTCCTGCAGTGCATCACTGAGGTTACTCTAGTTCACTGGTCTCACTTTATGGCAATTGCTGCGTGGGAAAATGTCTCACCCAGCAATGCCAATAGTGAGACTAGGGACTATTTTCTCACAGGGGCGTAGGAATACCTTGTGAGGAATACATGATGGAAGGATACCTTCCATCATTGTGTTCCTGGAGCCTCTGGAGAGTGGTCGCATCAACTGATGCTCCTGCTCTCCACGGGAGATCGTTGTGGGACACTCGTTTTAATTGGATTTCTGCGGACAGGGAGTATATTGTTTGTTTATTATTTTAATATTTTTTACAGGTGACAATGGCTTCGGGGAACAAAGTGACAAGTGATGGTGAGTATGTACTCTATGTTATATGTACTGTATGTCTGTAGTATGTATGTACTGTATGTCGCATGTCGTCGCATGGTGCATGTTGTCGCATGGTGCATGTCGTCGCATGGTGCATGTCGGCGCATGGTGCATGTAGCATGTCGCCGCATGGTGCATGTCGCATGGTGCATGTCGTCGCATGGTGCATGTCGCATGTCGTCGCATGGTGCATGTCGCATGTCGGCGCATGGTTCATGTAGCATGTCGTCGCATGGTGCATGTCGTCGCATGGTGCATGTCGCATGTCGTCGCATGGTGCATGTCGCATGTCGGCGCATGGTGCATGTAGCCGCATGGTGCATGTCGTCGCATGGTGCATGTCGCATGTCGTCGCATGGTGCATGTCGCCGCATGGTGCATGTCGCATGGTGCATGTCGCATGTCGGCGCATGGTGCATGTAGCATGTCGCCGCATGGTGCATGTCGTCGCATGGTGCATGTTGTCGCATGGCGCATGTCGTCGCATGGTGCATGTCGCATGTCGGCGCATGGTGCATGTAGCATGTCGCCGCATGGTCCATGTCGCCGCATGGTGCATGTCGCATGTCGTCGCATGGTGCATGTAGCCGCTTGGTGCATGTTGCATGTTGTCGCATGGTGCATGTTGTTGCATGGTGCAAGTCGTCGCATGGCGCATGTCGTCGCATTGCGCATGTCGTCGCATGGCGCATGTCGTCGCATGGTGCATGTCGCATGTCGTCGCATGGTCATGTCGCATGTCGTCGCATGGTGCATGTTGTCGCATGGTGCATGTCGCCGCATGGTGCATGTCGTCGCATGGTGCATGCAGCATGTCGCATGGTGCATGTTGTCGCATGGTGTGTGTTGTATGTATGTATGTACTGTGTTTTTTTTTTTTTTTTTACATTCAACACATTAGCCGGATGATGGGACTACTACTGTCCCATCATTGGCTAATGTGTCACTCACTGTCAGTGTAGCAGGCAGAGCCCGATGGGACTTGTAGTCCCATCGGACGATGCCTGCATACACACGCACGGCGCCGGCACACACACACACGCACGGCGCCGGCACACACACACAGCGTCGGCGCACACACACACGCACAGTGTCGGCGCACACACACACACGCACAGCGCCGGCACACACACACGCACAGCGCCGGCACACACACACACACGCACAGCGCCGACACACACACACACGCACAGCGCCGGCACACACACACAGCGTCGGCGCACACACACACGCACAGCGTCGGCGCACACACACACACGCACAGCGCCGGCACACACACACGCACAGCGCCGGCACACACACACACACACGCACAGCGCCGACACACACACACACGCACAGCGCCGACACACACACGCACGGCGCCGGCACACACACACAGCGTCGGCGCACACACACACGCACAGCGTCAGCGCACACACACATACGCACAGCGCCGGCACACACACACGCACAGCGCCGGCACACACACACACACACACGCACAGCGCCGACACACACACACACGCACAGCGCCGTCACACACACAGGCACAGCGCCGGTGGTCACAAGCGCCGGCGGGCACAAGCACCGGCGCCGGCGGGCACAAGCACCGGCGCCGGCGGGCACAAGCACCGGCGGGCACCGGCGGGCAGAAACACTGGCGGGCACAAGCACCGGCGCCGGCGGGCACAAGCACCGGCGGGTAGAAACACCGGCGCCGGCGGGCACAAGCACTTGCGCCGGCGGGCACAAGCACCGGCGGGCACCGGCGGGCAGAAACACCGGCGGGCACAAGCACCGGCGCCGGCGGGCACAAGCACCGGCGGGCAGAAACACCGGCGCCGGCAGGCACAAGCACCGGCGGGCACAAGCACCGGTGGGCAGAAACACCGGCGGGCACAAGCACCGGCGCCGGCGGGCACAAGCACCGGCGGGCACCGGCGGGCAGAAAGACCAGCGCTGGCGGGCAGACCCCCGGCGACCGCAGCACAGCCCCGCCCTCAGATCCCAGCATGCCACTGAGCAGTGAGCACACACAGAGCCCCGCCCGCCCTCAGCACAGCCCTGCAGGCAGCCCCCAGCCCCGCCCCCAGCCCAGTCACTCTTGCTGAGTGACTGCAGACTGTGGGGGCTGGTCACACCTGCTGCTGACATCACGTCAATTTCTAGAGCCTGGAAATTGACGTGATGTCGGCGGAAATGAGCGGCGGCTGCAGTCTGGGGGTCATGTGACCCGTACCCAGCTGCAGCCATAGCGCCGCTCACAGGCGAAAACGTCAACAGAAGGTAATGGCACAATTCATTAGGGGCCCCGGGGGGGTACATTGGGGGGTTAATTGAAAGTAGTGGACAACCCCTTTAAGACGTTATGCCTTATTAAGGTGTTTTACACCAGACACTTACATGAATTGGCCCCATAGTATTTGGCCCTGCAGTTGCATCTATTGTCCATAAGAAGCATTGCAGACATTTTCGGTACATAAACTTGCATCACTTGCATTAACCCCTTAACAACCGCCGATACGCCTTTTAACGGCAGCAGTTAAGGGTACTTAAACCACAGCACCGTTAATTAACGGCACTGTGGAAAAAATGAATAGCGTACCCCAGAGTTGGATTTTCTCTGGGGTCTCGGTTGCCGGGGGTAGCCGAGACCCCAGAGAACATGATTCGGGGTTTTTTTTTACCGACCCCGATTGCTGGTAATTAACCGTTTACCGTCGGTCGCAAAAAAACCGCAATTTCCCATTTAATTTCTCTGTCCTCTGATGTGATCGCACATCAGAGGACAGAGAAATGGGGTCCCCGATAGCCCCCCGATACTCACCTGTCTCCCCCGGTGCTACTCGTGGCTCCCGATGGGCGCCGCCATCTTGTTCCGGCCAAAAAATAGGGGGCGCATGTGCAGTGCTTTGGGGTCTCGGCTGCCAGGGGTAGCCGAGACCCCAAAGAACATGATCAGGTTCGGTTTTTACTGACCCCTGTTTTGCGATCGCCAATTAACTGTTTACCGGTGGCCGCAAAAAAAAAGAAGCTATGTGTCATTCTCTGTCCTCTGATGTGATCGCACATCAGAGGATAGCGAAATAGGGGGATTCGGGGACCCTGTTATACTTACCGGTGTCCCTTGGTCTTCCTGCGTCCCGTCCTGCCCGCCGACTTCATCCGGTAAGAAAATGGCGGGCGCATGCGCAGTGCGCCCTGTTATGACCTGGTGGTTAAGAGGCCACACTGATATGACCTGGTGGCTAAAACGCAACATGGGACGAGCTCTGAGAAGGTGGTATCTCTACTGACCGCAGTCCCTAATCCTAACAACAACACTAGAAATAGCCGTGGGATGTTCCTGACTCTCCCTAGACACCTCTTCACAGCCTAAGAAATAACTACCCCTAACGAAGGAAATAGAAAGCTATCTTGCCTCAGAGAAACACCCAAAAGGAAAGACAGCCCCCCACAAATATTGACTGTGAATGGAGAGGGAAATGACGTACAAAGAAATGAAATCAGAATTCAGCAAAGGAGGCCAATACTAAACTTGATAGACAGAGAGAAAAGGATACTGTGCGGTCAGTATAAAAAACTACAAAATCCACGCAGAGTTTACAAAAAATGAACTCCACACCGACTCACGGTGTGGAGGGGCAAATCTGCTTTCCCAGAGCTTCCAGCTAGCCTGAAAAAGACATAGTGACAAGCTGGACAAAAAGAGACATATTTGCAAAGCAATAGAGTCCAACAAAATGGACAAACAAAACTAGCAAAAACTTATCTTTTGCAGAAAAGGACTGGCCATATGAGAAATCCAAGGAGAGAACCAAATCCAACCAAGAACATTGACAGCAGGTAAGAACTAAAGCCCAGAGCAGGTTTAAATAACAAACCCAGGCAAGGCGATTAGTGAAGGCAGCTGCTACAGCTACCTAAAGGAGCAGCAGTTCCACTAGAAACCACCAGAGGGAGCCCAAGGGCAGAACTCACAAAAATACCATTAGCAACCACAGGAGGGAGCTCCAGAACAGAATTCACAACAGTACCCCCCCTTGAGGAGGGGTCACCGAACCCTCACCAGAGCTCCCAGGCCGATCAGGACGAGCCAAATGGAAAGCACAAACCAAATCGGAAGCATGAACATCGGAGGCAACAACCCAAGAATTATCCTCCTGGCCATAACCCTTCCACTTGACCAGATACTGAAGCGTCCGCCTCGAAAAACGAGAATCCAAAATCTTCTCCACCACATATTCCAATTCCCCCTCAACCAACACCGGAGCAGGAGAACCAACGGAGGGAACCATAGGTACCACATATCTCCGCAACAAGGATCTATGGAACACATTATGAATGGAAAAGGAAGCTGGAAGGGCCAAACGAAAAGACACTGGATTGATAATTTCAGAAATCTTATAAGGCCTAATAAAGCGAGGTTTGAACTTAGGGAAAGAAACCTTCATAGGAACATGACGAGAAGACAACCAGACCAAATCACCAGCACGAAGCCGGGGACCAACACACCAACGACGGTTAGCAAAACGTTGAGCCTTTTCCTGAGACAACGTCAAATTGTCCACCACATGAGTCCAAATTTGCTGCAACCTGTCCACCACGGAATCCACACCAGGACAGTCAGAAGGCTCCAGCTGCCCTGAAGAAAAACGAGGATGAAAACCAAAGTTACAAAAGAAAGGCGAAACCAAGGTAGCAGAACTAGCCCGATTATTAAGGGCAAACTCGGCCAAAAGCAAAAAGGTCACCCAATCATCCTGATCAGCAGACACGAAGCATCTCAAATAGGTTTCCAAGGTCTGATTGGTTCGCTCCGTTTGGCCATTTGTCTGAGCATGGAATGCAGAAGAAAAAGACAAATCAATGCCCATTCTAGCACAAAAGGACCGCCAAAACCTAGAAACGAACTGGGAACCTCTGTCAGACACAATATTCTCCGGAATACCATGCAAACGAACCACATGCTGAAAAAATAATGGAACCAAATCAGAGGAGGAAGGCAACTTAGGCAACGGCACCAAATGGACCATCTTAGAAAACCGGTCACAAACCACCCAGATGACAGACATCCTCTGAGAAACAGGAAGATCAGAAATAAAATCCATGGAAATATGCGTCCAGGGCCTCTCAGGAATAGGCAAAGGCAAAAGCAACCCGCTGGCACGGGAACAGCAAGGCTTAGCCCGAGCACAGGTCCCACAGGACTGCACAAACGAACGCACATCACGCAACAAGGAAGGCCACCAAAAGGACCTAGCCACCAAATCTCTGGTACCGAAAATCCCAGGGTGACCAGCCAACACCGAACAATGAACCTCAGAAATTACCCTACTAGTCCATCTATCAGGAACAAAGAATTTCCCCACAGGACAGTGGTCAGGTTTATCAGCCTGAAACTCCTGAAGTAACCGCCGCAAATCAGGGGAGATGGCAGAAAGAATCACCCCCTCCTTGAGGATCCCAGCCGGCTCAAGAACTCCCGGAGAATCAGGCAAAAAACTCCTAGAAAGGGCATCAGCCTTCACATTCTTAGATCCCGGAATATACGAGACCACAAAATCAAAATGTGAGAAAAACAGAGACCACCGAGCCTGTCTAGGATTCAACCGCTTAGCAGGCTCGAGGTAAATCAGATTCTTGTGATCAGTCAAGACCACCACGTGATGCTTGGCTCCCTCAAGCCAATGTCGCCACTCCACAAATGCCCACTTCATAGCCAACAACTCCCGATTGCCGACATCATAATTACGCTCAGCAGGCGAAAACTTTCTGGAGAAGAAACACATGGTTTCATCAAAGAGCCATCAGAATTTCTCTGAGACAAAACGGCCCCTGCCCCGATCTCAGAAGCATCAACCTCAACCTGAAAAGGGAGAGAAACATCTGGCTGACGCAACACAGGGGCAGAAGTAAAACGACGTTTAAGCTCCTGAAAGGCCTCAACAGCCGCAGAGGACCAATTCACCACATCAGCGCCCTTCCTCGTCAAATCGGTCAGAGGCTTCACCACACTAGAAAAATTAGCAATAAAGCGGCAATAAAAATTGGCAAAGCCCAAAAATTTCTGAAGGCTCTTTACAGATGTAGGTTGAGTCCAATCATGAATGGCCTGGACTTTAACAGGGTCCATTTCAATAGCCGAGGGGGAAAAAATGAAACCCAAAAAAGAAACCTTCTGAACTCCAAAGAGGCACTTAGACCCCTTCACAAACAACGCATTAGCACGAAGGACCTGAAATACCATCCTAACCTGCTTCACATGAGACTCCCAATCTTCGGAGAAAACCAAAATATCATCCAAATACACAATCATGAATTTATCCAGATAATTCCGGAAGATATCATGCATAAAGGACTGAAATACCGATGGAGCATTAGAGAGCCCGAATGGCATCACAAGATATTCAAAATGGCCTTCGGGCGTATTAAATGCTGTTTTCCATTCATCACCTTGTTTAATACGCATGAGATTATACGCCCCTCGAAGGTCGATTTTAGTAAACCAACTGGCACCCTTAATCCGAGCAAACAAATCAGAAAGTAAAGGCAAAGGGTACTGGAATTTGACAGTGATCTTATTGAGAAGGCGATAATCTATACAGGGTCTCAAGGAGCCATCCTTCTAGGCAACAAAAAAAAATCCCGCTCCCAACGGTGACGAAGACGGGCGAATATGCCCTTTCTCCAAGGACTCCTTTACATAACTCCGCATAGCGGCATGCTCTGGCACAGACAGATTGAAAAGTCGGCCCTTAGGGAACTTACAGCCAGGAATCAAATTAATGGCACAATCGCAGTCCCTATGAGGAGGCAGGGAACTGGACTTGGGCTCATCAAATACATCCTGGAAATCCGACAAAAACTCAGGAACTTCAGAAGAAGGGGACGAGGAAATGGACATCAAAGGAATATCACTATGTATCCCCTGACAACCCCAACCAGTTACAGACATAGATCTCCAATCCAGCACTGGGTTATGTACCTGTAACTATGGAAAACCCAGCACAACAACATCATGCAAATTATGCAAGACCAAAAAGCGAATATTTTCCTGATGTGCTGGAGCCATGTACATGGTTAACTGAGTCCAGTACTGAGGTTTATTCTTGGCCAATGGCGTAGCATCAATCCCCCTTAAGGGAATAGGACTCTGCAAAGGCTCCAAGGAAAAACCACAGTGCTTGGCAAATTCTAAGTCCATTAAGTTCAGGGCAGCGCCAGAATCCACAAACGCCATAACAGAAAAGGACGACAATGAGCAAATCAGGGTAACAGACAAGAGAAATTTAGGCTGAACAGTACTAATGGTAACAGACCCAGGAACCCTCCTAGTACGCTTAGGGCAATCAGAAATAGCATGAGCAGAATCGCCACAGTAAAAACACAGGCCATTCTGACGTCTGAATTTCTGCCTTTCTGCTGTAGTCAAAATCTTATCACATTGCATAGGCTCAGGACTTTGCTCAGAGGACACTGCCATATGGTGCACCACCTTGAGCTCACGCAAGCGCCGATCATTCTGAATGGCTAGAGACATAGATTCGCTCAAACCAGTAGGCGTAGGAAAACCCACCATAACATCTTTAAGGGTTTCAGAAAGACCTTTTCTGAAAATAGCAGCCAGAGCCTCTTCATTCCATTTAGTGAGCACAGACCATTTTCTAAATTTCTGGCAGTATAACTGCCGCTTCCCGACCCTGACACAGGGCCAACAGTGTTTTCTCAGCATGCTCTACAGAGTTAGGTTCGTCATACAATAATCCGAGCGCTTGAAAAAATGCATCTACATTCAATAATGCCGGATCCCCTGTTTCAAGAGCAAAAGCCCAGTCTTGAGGATCACCACGCAGTAAAGATATGATGATTTTTACTTGCTGAATGGGATCACCAGAAGAACGGGGTTTCAAAGCAAAAAACAATTTGCAGCTATTTTTAAAGTTCAAAAACTTGGATCTGTCCCCAAAAAACAAATCAGGAGTAGGAATTCTAGGCTCTAGAGCCGGAGTCTGGACAATATAATCTTGGATACTCTGGACTCTTGCAGCAAGTTGATCCACACGAGAAAACAAACCCTGAGCCTCCATACCAGAGCATATATCCAGCACCACCCAGATATCAAGAGGAAAAAAAAGACAGAACAGAGCACAGAATAAAAAATGGTTCAGAACTCTTTTTTTTTCCTTCTTTTGAGATGCAATTAATTCATTTTTGGCCTACTGTACTGTTATGACCTGGTGGTTAAGAGGCCACACTGATATGACCTGGTGGCTAAAACGCAACATGGGACGAGCTCTGAGAAGGTGGTATCTCTACTGACCGCAGTCCCTAATCCTAACAACAACACTAGAAATAGCCGTGGGATGTTCCTGACTCTCCCTAGACACCTCTTCACAGCCTAAGAAATAACTACCCCTAAAGAAGGAAATAGAAAGCTATCTTGCCTCAGAGAAACCCCCAAAAGGAAAGACAGCCCCCCACAAATATTGACTGTGAATGGAGAGGGAAATGACGTACAAAGAAATGAAATCAGAATTCAGCAAAGGAGGCCAATACTAAACTTGATAGACAGAGAGAAAAGGATACTGTGCGGTCAGTATAAAAAACTACAAAATCCACGCAGAGTTTACAAAAATGAACTCCACACCGACTCACGGTGTGGAGGGGCAAATCTGCTTTCCCAGAGCTTCCAGCTAGCCTGAAAAAGACATAGTGACAAGCTGGACAAAAAGAGACATATTTGCAAAGCAATAGAGTCCAACAAAATGGACAAACAAAACTAGCAAAAACTTATCTTTTGCAGACAAGGACTGGCCATATGAGAAATCCAAGGAGAGAACCAAATCCAACCAAGAACATTGACAGCAGGCAAGAACTAAAGCCCAGAGAAGGTTTAAATAACAAACCCAGGCAAGGCGATTAGTGAAGGCAGCTGCTACAGCTACCTAAAGGAGCAGCAGTTCCACTCTAAACCACCAGAGGGAGCCCAAGGGCAGAACTCACAAAAATACCATTAGCAACCACAGGAGGGAGCTCCAGAACGGAATTCACAACAGCGCCCGCTATGATCTGCCGGCCGGCAGCTGTAGGAGCTGGGGCTAAATTTAGGGTTAGGTGTCATGATCCCAATGGCAGGGGATCACTAAAGGACAAGCACAGATACAAACAAGCTCTAGGGCGATGGAACCTGAGCTGACCGCGACCCTGAACCTAACACACAAATAAAAGTAGCCGGGGAACGTGCCTACGATGATCCTAGACGTCTCGCTCCAGCCGAAGATCTAACTACCCCTATTAGAAGAAACACAGACCTCTCTTGCCTCCAGAGAAATACCCCACAGAAATAGCAGCCCCCCACATATAACGACGGTGAAATGAGAGGAAAGCACATACGCAGTATGAAAACAGTTTCAGCAAAATGAGGCCCGCTAAAGCTAGATAGCAGAGGATACAAAAGTGAACTGCGCGGTCAGCGAAAAACCCTTCAAAAAACCATCCTGAAATTACTTGAACTCATGTGCCATCTCATGGTACATGAGGAGCAATTTCAGCCCACTAGAGCAACCAGCAGCAGAGAATCACATATCTGCAGGCTGGACTAAAAACCAAATAAAGCAAAACACCAAAACAGGAAAATCCAAACTTAGCTTGACCAGAAGGTTCTAGGAGCAGGGAGCAGAGGTAACAAGACACACTGGATACATTGATAACCGGCGAGGAAATGCCAGCAAAGCCAGGTTAAATAGGAAACTCCCATATCCTGATGGAACAGGTGGAACCCAGAGACCCAGGAAAGACAAGTCACCCAGTACCATCAGTAACCACCAGAGGGAGCCCAAAAACAGAACTCACAACAGTACCCCCCCCTTGAGGAGGGGTCACCGAACCCTCACGAGAACCACCAGGGCGACCAGGATGAGCCCTATGAAAAGCGCGAACCAAATCATCAGCATGAACATCAGAGGCAACCACCCAAGAATTATCCTCCTGACCATAACCCTTCCACTTGACCAAATACTGGAGTTTCCGTCTGGAAACACGAGAATCCAAGATCTTCTCCACAACATACTCCAATTCTCCCTCCACCAGCACTGGAGCAGGAGGCTCAAGCGAAGGAACAACAGGTACCTCATACTTCCGCAACAACGACCGATGGAACACATTATGAATAGCAAACGATGCCGGGAGATCCAAACGAAACGACACAGGGTTAAGAATTTCCAAGATCCTATAGGGACCGATGAACCGAGGCTTGAACTTAGGAGAAGAGACCTTCATAGGAACAAAACGAGAAGACAACCACACCAAGTCCCCAACAAGAAGTCGAGGACCCACGCGGCGACGGCGATTAGCAAACTGCTGAGCCTTCTCCTGGGACAACTTCAAATTGTCCACCACATGACTCCAAATCCGATGCAACCTATCCACCACCATGTCCACTCCAGGACAATCAGAAGGTTCCACCTGACCAGAGGAAAAACGAGGATGAAACCCCGAATTACAAAAGAAAGGAGAAACCAAGGTAGCAGAACTAGCCCGATTATTAAGGGCAAACTCGGCAAGCGGCAAAAAGGTAACCCAGTCATCCTGATCAGCAGAAACAAAACACCTTAAATAAGTTTCCAAGGTCTGATTAGTTCGTTCAGTCTGGCCATTCGTCTGAGGATGGAATGCAGATGAAAAGGACAAATCAATGCCCATCTTAGCACAGAACGTCCGCCAAAATCTAGACACAAACTGGGATCCCCTGTCAGAAACGATGTTCTCAGGAATCCCATGCAAACGAACCACGTTCTGAAAAAACAGAGGGTCCAACTCAGAGGAGGAAGGTAACTTAGGCAAGGGGACCAGATGAACCATTTTAGAAAAGCGATCACACACAACCCAGATGACGGACATTTTTTGAGAGACAGGGAGATCCGAAATAAAGTCCATGGAAATGTGCGTCCAAGGCCTCTTCGGGATAGGCAAAGGTGACAACAATCCACTGGCCCGAGAACAGCAAGGCTTAGCCCGAGCACAAACCTCACAAGACTGCACAAAAGAACGCACATCCCTCGACAAGGAAGGCCACCAAAAAGACCTGGCCACCAAGTCTCTAGTACCAAATATTCCAGGATGACCTGCCAACGCAGAAGAATGGACCTCGGAGATGACTCTACTGGTCCAATTATCCGGAACAAACAGTCTCTCAGGCGGACAAAGATGGACGGATATGTCCCTTTTCCAAGGACTCCTTAACATAATCCCGCATAGCAGTATGCTCTGGCACTGACAGATTGAACAAACGACCTTTAGGAAATTTACTGCCTGGAATTAAATTTATAGCACAATCGCAATCCCTGTGAGGAGGAAGCGAACTGAGCTTAGGCTCCTCAAAAACATCCCGATAATCAGACAAAAACACAGGAATCTCAGAAGGAGTAGATGAAGCGATAGAAATTGGAGGTGCATCATCATGAACCCCCTGACAACCCCAGCTTAACACAGACATTGATTTCCAGTCAAGGACTGGATTATGAGTTTGTAACCATGGCAGACCAAGCACTAGGACATCATGCAAATTATACAGTACCAGGAAGCGAATCACCTCCTGATGAACGGGAGTCATACGCATGGTCACTTGTGTCCAGTACTGAGGTTTATTCATAGCCAAAGGTGTAGAGTCAATTCCCTTCAAAGGAATAGGGACTTCCAGAGGCTCCAGACTAAACCCACAGCGATTGGCAAATGACCAATCCATAAGACTCAGGGCAGCGCCTGAATCCACATAGGCATCGACGGAAATGGATGATAATGAACAAATCAGAGTCACAGACAGAATGAACTTAGACTGTAAAGTACTAATGGCAACAGACTTATCAACCTTTTTTGTGCGTTTAGAGCATGCTGATATAACATGAGCTGAATCACCACAATAAAAGCACAACCCTTTTTTCCGCCTATACTTTTGCCGTTCACTTCTGGACTGAATTCTATCACATTGCATTATCTCAGGTGACGGTTCAGACGACACCGCCAAATGATGCACAGGTTTGCGCTCCCGTAAACGCCGATCAATCTGAATAGCCATAGTCATAGACTCATTCAGACCAGTAGGCGCAGGGAACCCCACCATAACATCTTTAATGGCCTCAGAAAGGCCATCTCTGAACTTTGCAGCCAGAGCGCACTCATTCCACTGAGTAAGCACCGACCACTTCCAAAATTTTTGACAATAAATTTCTGCTTCATCTTGCCCCTGAGAGAGGGCCAACAAAGCTTTTTCAGCCTGAATCTCTTGGTTAGGTTCCTCATAGAGCAAACCCAATGCCAGAAAAAACGCATCCGCATTAAGCAACGCAGGGTCCCCTGGTGCCAATGCAAATGCCCAATCCTGAGGGTCACCCCGCAGGAAAGATATAATAATCTTGACTTGCTGAGCAGGGTCTCCCGAGGAGCGAGATTTCAAAGAAAGAAACAACTTGCAATTGTTCCTAAAATTCAGAAAACGAGATCTATCTCCAGAAAAAAAACTCTGGGACAGGAATTCTAGGTTCAGACATAGGAGCATGTACAACAAAATCCTGTATATTTTGAACCTTAGCGGCAAGATTATTCAGGCTGGAAGCCAAACTCTGGACGTCCATGATAAACAGCTGAGATCAGAGCCATTCAAAGATTAAGAGGAGGAGGAAGTAGCCAGGCTGCAATAAAGCTAGGCAGCAAACTCTGAGGGAAAGAGGGAAAAAAAAAAAAAAAAAAAACTTCCTCAGACTACTTATCCTCCTACTTCAGCCAATACAATTAACACTTTGTGGGCCGGTTATACTGTCATGATCCCAATGGCAGGGGATCACTAAAGGACAAGCACAGATACAAACAAGCTCTAGGGCGATGGAACCTGAGCTGACCGCGACCCTGAACCTAACACACAAATAAAAGTAGCCGGGGAACGTGCCTACGATGATCCTAGACGTCTCGCTCCAGCCGAAGATCTAACTACCCCTATTAGAAGAAACACAGACCTCTCTTGCCTCCAGAGAAATACCCCACAGAAATAGCAGCCCCCCACATATAACGACGGTGAAATGAGAGGAAAGCACATACGCAGTATGAAAACAGTTTCAGCAAAATGAGGCCCGCTAAAGCTAGATAGCAGAGGATACAAAAGTGAACTGCGCGATCAGCGAAAAACCCTTCAAAAAACCATCCTGAAATTACTTGAACTCATGTGCCAACTCATGGTACATGAGGAGCAATTTCAGCCCACTAGAGCAACCAGCAGCAGAGAATCACATATCTGCAGGCTGGACTAAAAACCAAATAAAGCAAAACACCAAAACAGGAAAATCCAAACTTAGCTTGACCAGAAGGTTCTAGGAGCAGGGAGCAGAGGTAACAAGACACACTGGATACATTGATAACCGGCGAGGAAATGCCAGCAAAGCCAGGTTAAATAGGAAACTCCCATATCCTGATGGAACAGGTGGAACCCAGAGACCCAGGAAAGACAAGTCACCCAGTACCATCAGTAACCACCAGAGGGAGCCCAAAAACAGAACTCACAACAGTTAGGGTTGGGGCTAAATTTAAGGTTAGGGTTGGGGCTAAATTTAGGGTTAGGGTTGGCAGTTTTTCAACGCATCCGCTGCCCAGTCTATGTCCTGGGGAGGAGGGGGCGGAGTTACGGCCACACATGTGTGGTCAGAAATGGCAGACACGACGTACAAAAAAACGTTATATTGAACATTTTTTTGTGACAACGGTCCTCCAAAACACAACAGATCCAGTGCAAGACGGACAAGACGTGTGGCCATCCGTCGCAATCCGTCGACAATACAAGTCTATGGGCAAAAAACGCATCCTGCGGGCACATTTGCAGTATCCATTTTTTGTCCAAAACGACAGATTGCGATGGATGCCACACGACGCAAGTGTGAAAGTAGCCTTAGGGCTAGGGTTAGAGTTGGGGCTAAAGTTAGGGCTAGGGTTAAGGATGGGCTAGGGTTAGGGTTGGGGCTAAAGTTAGGGCTAGGGTTAGGGTTGGGGCTAAAGTTAGGGCTAGGATTGCGGTTAAAGTTAGGGTTAGAGTTGGGATTAGGGTTAGGGTTGGTATTAGGGTTAGGGTTGGCATTAGGGTTACGCTTGGGATTAGGGTTAGGTTTGGGATTAGGGTTAAGGTTAGGGTTTAAATTAGGGTTAGGGGTGTATTGGGATTAGGGTTAGGTTTGAGGTTAGGGTTGAGATTAGGATTAGGGGTGTGTTGGATTTAGGGTTTTGATTAGGGTTATGGTTAGGGTTGAGATTAAGGTTGTTTTGGGGTAAGGGTTGTGATTATCGTGAGGATTGTGATTAGGATTATGGATCGGGTTGGGATTAGGGTTAGGGGTGTGTTGGGGTTGTGGTTGGAGTTAGAATTGGGGGGTTTCCACTGTTTAGGTACATCAGGGGGTCTCCAAACACGACAGCCAATTTTGCGCTCAAAAAGTCAAATGGTGCTCTCTCCCTTCTGAGCTCTGTCGTGCGCCCAAACAGTGGTTTATCCCCACATATGGGACATCAGCATACTCAGGATAAACTGGACAGCAACTTTTGGGGTCCAATTTCTCCTGTTACCCTTGTGAAAATAAAAACTTGGGGGCTAAAAAATCTTTTTTGTGGAAAAAAAAATATTTTATTTTCACGACTCTGCATTATAAACTTCTGTGAAGCACTTGGGCATTCAAAGTTCTCACCACACATCTATATACGTTCCTTGGGGGGTCTAGTTTCCAAAATGGGGTCACTTCTGGGGGGTTTCTACTGTTTAGGTACATCAGGGGCTCTGCAAGCGCAACATAACGCCCGCAGACCATTCTATCAAAGTCTGCATTCCAAAACGGCGCTCCTTCCCTTCCGAGCTCTGCCATGCGTCCAAACAGTGGTTTACCCCCACATATAGGGTATCATCCTACTCAGCATAAATTGCACAACAACTTTTGTGGTTCAATTTCTCTTGTTACCCTTGTGAAAGTTAAAATTTTGGGGTGAAAAGATCATTTTTGTGGAAAAAATATGATTTTTTTATTTTCATGGCTCTACATTATAAACTTCTGTGAAGCAGTTGGGGGTTCATAGTGCTCACCACACATTTAGGTATGCTCTTTGGGGGTCTAGTTTCCCAAATGGGGTCACTTGTGGGGGGTTTCTACTGTTTAGGCACATCAGGGGCTCTGTTGTGAATTCTGTGGCAGAGCTCCCTCCTGTGGTCACAAGTGGTACTTTGGCTGATTCTCTCTGTGAGCTTCTGTTGGTGGAGGGAAGTGGTACTGCGGCTTCTGAGTTTCCTCCCTCAGGTGATCTGGTGAGGTCGTTAGGTGCTTCTCTACTTAACTCCACCTAATTCTTTGATCCTGGCTTCCTGTCAATGTTCCAGTGTTGGACTTGCTTTTCCCTGGATCATTCCTGTGGCCTGCTGCTCTGTATAGCTAAGTTCTTCTTTGCTATTTGTTTGCTATTTTTTCTGTCCAGCTTGTCTAATTTGTTGCTGGAAGCTCTGGGACGCAAAGGGTGTACCTCCGTGCCGTTAGTTCGGTACGGAGGGTCTTTTTGCCCCCTTTGCGTGGTTTTCTTTAGGGTTTTGTGTAGACCGCAAAGTTACCTTTTCTATCCTCGATCTGTTAAGAAAGTCGGGCCTCACTTTGCTGAATCTATTTCATCTCTACGTTTGTCTTTTCATCTTAACTCACAGTCATTATATGTGGGGGGCTGCCTTTTCCTTTGGGGTATTTCTCTGAGGCAAGGTAGGCTTATTTTCCATCTTCAGGCTAGTTAGTTTCTCAGGCTGTGCCGAGTTGCATAGGCAGAGTTAGGCGCAATCCACGGCTGCCTCTAGTGTTGTTTGGAGAGGATTAGGGATTGCGGTCTGCAGAGTTCCCACGTCTCAGAGCTCGTTCTATGATTTTGGGTTATTGTCAGATCACTGTATGTGCTCTGACCGCTATGTCCATTGTAGTACTGAATTGCCTATCATAACAGGGCTCTGCAAATGCAACATGAAGCCCGCAGACCATCCCATCAAAGTCTGCATTCCAAGCGGCGTTCCTTCCCTTCCGAGCCCCGATGGGTGACCAAACAGTGCCCCCCCCCCCACATATTGGGTATCAGCATACTCAGGGCAAACTGGTCAACAGATTTTGGGGTCCAATGTCTCCTGTTACCCTTGGAAAAATAAAAAATTGCAGGCTAAAAAATCATTTTTGAGGAAAAAAAAAAGGATTTTTTATTTTCACGACTCTACTTTATAAATTTCTGTGAAGCACTTAGGGGTTTAAAGTGCTCAACACACATCTAGATAAGTTTCTTAAGGGGTCTAGTTTCCAAAATGGGGTCACTTGTGGGGGGTTTCTACTGTTCAGGCACATCAGGGGCTCTCCAAAGGCGACATAAAACGGCACTCCTTCTCTTCCAAGCTCTGCGGTGCGCCCAAATAGTGGTTTACCCCCACATTTGGGGTATTGACGTACTCAGGAGAAATTGCACAACAACTTTTGTGGTCTATTTTCTCCTGTTACCCTTGTGAAAATAAAAATTTGGGGGCAAAAAGATCATTTTTGTGTAAACAAATGCGATTTTTTATTTTCACGGCTCTACGTTATAAACTTCTGTGAAGCACTTGGGGTTTACCCCCACATATGGGGTATCGACATATTCAGGAGAAATTGCACAACAAAAATAAAAAAAAATGCTTCTGAATTAAAATGTTTGCAAAATAAAGATAAATGTTCATTTTTTCCTTCCACATTGTTTCAGTTCCTGTGAAGCACATAAAGGGTTAATAAACTTCTTGAATGTGGTTTTGAGCACCTTGAGGGGTGCAGTTTTTAGAAGGGTGTCACAATTGGTTATTTTCAATCATATAGACCCCTCAAAATGACTTCAAATGTGATGTGGTCCCTAAAAAAAAATGGTGTTGTAAAAATGAGAAATTGCTGGTCGACTTTTAAGCCTTATAACTCCCTAATAGTGTTGAGCGATACCGTCCAATATTTGAAAGTATTGGTATCGGATGGTATCGGCCGATATCCGAAAAATATCGGATATCGCCGATACCGATATCCGATACCAATACAAGTCAATGGGACACAAATATCGGAAGGTATCCTGTAATGGATCCCAGGGTCTGAAGGAGAGGAAACTCTCCTTCAGGCCCTGGGATCCATATTCATGTTTAAAATAAAGAATAAAAATAAAAAATATTGATTTACTTACCCTCTGACGCGCCCTGGTTGTCACCGCTGCAACCACCTTGCTTTCGTTCCGAAGAATGAGCGCGTAAAGGGCCTCCGATGACGTCACGGCTTGTGATTGGTTGCTGAGCGGTCACATGACCGCTCAGCAACCGATTTTTATTCTTTATTTTACACATTAATCTTAATCCCGATACCGATTCCCAATATCACAAAAATATCGGAACTCAGTATCGGAATTCCGATACCGCAAATATCGGCCGATACCCGATACTTGCGGTATCGGAATGCTCAACACTACTCCCTAACAAAAAAAAAAATTTGTTTCCAAAATTGTGCTGATGTAAAGTAGACATGTGGGAAATGCTATTTATTAACTATTTTTTGTGACATATCTCTCTGATTTAAGGGCATAAAAATGCAAATTTTGAAAATTGCAAACTTTTAAAAATTTTCGCCATATTTCCAATTTTTTCATAAATAATTGCAAGTAATATTGAAGAAATGTTACCACTACCATGAAGTACAATATGTCACAAAAAAACAATCTCTGAATCAGCGGGATCTGTTAAAGTGTTCCAGAGTTATAACCTCATAATGTGACAGTGGTCAGAATTGTAAAAATTGGCGTGGTCGTTAAGTACCAAATTGGCTCTGTCACTAAGGGGTTAAAACCATTGAGTTCCTCATCTTAATAACTGAAATATCACATGGTCATAAGTATTCAGATTTGTTGCTCAGACACTCATATTTAAGTCACATGCTGACCATTTCCTTGTGATCCTCCCTGAGATGGTTCTGCTCCTTCATTGGAGTCCAGCTGTGTTTAATTAAACTGAATAGGACTTGATTTGGAAAGGCACACACCTGTCTATATAAGACCTCCCGGCTCACAGTGCATGTCAGACCAAATAAGAATCATGGTCAAAGGAACTGGCCAAGGAGCTCAGAGACAGAACTGTGGCAAGGCACAGATCTGGCCAAGGTTACAACAGAATTTCTCCAGTACTCAGGGTTCCTAAGAGCACGGTGGCCTCCATAATCCTTAAATGGAAGAAGTTTGGGACCACCAGAAGTCTTCCTAGACCTGGCTGTCCAGCCAAACTGAGCAATCATGGGAGAAGAGTTCTGGTGAGATAGAGGTAAAGAAGAACCCCAAGATCACTGTGGCTGAGCTCCAAAGATGTCGCCCTCCACCAGTCGGGCCTTTATGGCAGAGTGGCCCGATGGAAGCCTCTCCTCAGTGCAAGACATATTGAAGCCCACATAGAGTTTGCTAAAAAAAACACATGAAGGACTCCCAGACTATGAGAAATAAGATTCTCTGGTCTGATGAGATGAAAATAGACATTTTTGGTGATAATTCTAAGTGGTATGTGTGGAAAAAAACAGGCACTGCTCATCACCTGCCCAATACAATCCCAACAGTGAAACATGGTGGTGGCAGCATCATGCTATGGGGGTGTTTTTCAGATGCAGGGACAGGACAATTGGTTGTTATTGAAGGAAACATTAGTAAGGCCAAGTACAGAGATATCCTGGATGAAAACTTCTTCCAGAGTGCTCTGGACCTCAGACTTGGCCGAAGGTTCATCTTCTAACAAGACAGTGACCCTAAGTACACAGCTAAAATAACAAAGGAGTGGCTTCAGAACAACTCTTTGACCATTCTTCACTGGCCCAGCCAGAGCCCTGACCTAAACTCAATTGAGCATCTCTGGAGAGACCTGACCGCCAACGTTAACCATCCAACCTGATGGAACTGGAGAGGATCTGCAAGGAAGAATGGCAGAGGATCCCCAATTCCAGGTGTGAAAAAGTTGTTGCATCATTCCCAAGAAGACTCATGGCTGTACTAGCTCAAAAGGGTGCTTCTACTCGATACTGAGCAAAGGGTCTGAATACTTATGATCATGTGATATTTCAGTTTAAAGGGGTATGAATACTTTTCGTGCAAAGTGTATATACCATATTTTGTGGATTATAACATGCACAGGTTTATAGGACACACTTCAAATTTTGGGAAGGAAAGTAGGAAAAAAGATTTATTCTAATAAACTGGTGTGTGTTATAATCCACTTTTGTGGTAGCTCACCTGGGGGGCAACGGTGGTGGAGCAGGGTCCCAGGTGGCAGTGTTGCTGCTGGCGGAGGCAGGAGATGTTGTGGGCAGCAGGAGTCGGGCAATGGCTGTGGCCCCAGGCTCATACGATAAGGTGTTCAGTGATGCGGGGGCTCCCCGACACTTTGTGACAGCCCGGAACCCTGAACCTTCCATATTTTCTAATGCGTGGACTCCTGGAAAATTGCCGCCACAGGTGGCACATGCGCTATTCAGATCTTGGAAGTCGAGATATCAGGACATGAGATCTTGGTGCCGAGATCTGAATTTGCGCATGCGCCAACTCCAGCGGCAATTTTCCTGGAGTCCACTGCATAGATGAGTGTGGAAAGTGTGGGGCTCCGGTCTGTCACAAAATGTTATCGGAGCCACCACACATCTTGGTACATTGTAACCAGCCTGGGGCCCACAGCCATTGCCCAACTCCTGTTTCTGCTGACAAAAATACAGTATACTTATATATTGTTGTGAGAAAAAGTGTTTGACCCCTTCCTGATTTCCTATTGTTTTGCTTTTTTGTCACACTTAATTGTTTCATATCACCAAATAATTTAAAAAATTAGACAAAAATAACACGAGTAAACACAAAATACAGTTTTTAAATGAAGGTCTTTATTATTAAAGGAAAAAGCAGTCCAAACCTATAATGCCATGTGTGAAAAAGTGATTACCCCCTAAACCTAATAACTGCTTGGGCCATCCTTAGCAGCAACAACTGCCATCAAGTGTTTGCAATAACTGGCAGTTATTTGTTTGCAACACTCTTGAGGAATTTTGGCCCACTCACCTTTGCAGAATTGTTGTAATTTTGCCACACTGGAGGGTTTCCAAGCATGAAATGCCTTTTAAAGGTCAAGCCTCAGCATCTCAATCAGATTAAGGTCAGGACTTTGACTAGACCACTCCAAAGTCTTAATTTTGTTTTTCTTAAGCCACAGGTGAACTTGCTGGTGTGTTTTGGATCATTGTCCTGCTGCATAAACCAAGCACGCTTCAGGCTGAGGTCACAAACAGATGGCCAGAGATTCTTCTTTGGGATTCTTCAGTGGACAGCAGAATTTATGGTTCTGTTTACCATAGCAAGTCTTCCTGGTCCTGAAGCAGCAAAACAGACCCAGACCATCACACTATCAACACCATATTTTACTGTTGGCATGATATTCCTTTACTGAAATGCTGTGTTAGTTCTACGCCAGATGTAATGGGATATACACCTTCCAAAAACTTCAACTTTTGTCTCAATAGTCCATAGTGTATGCTCCCAAAAGTCATGATGTTACCTGGCAAAAATATGTTCTTACTCCACATCAATGGTTTTCGTCTTGGAATGCTGCCATGCAGGACATTTTTGCCCAGCCTCTTTCTTATGTTTGAGTCATGAACACTGACCTTAACTGAGGCAAGTGAGGCCTTTGGATGTTGTTGTGGGTTCTTGTGCCATCAGTTGTTGCTGCAATCTTGGGTTAATTTTGGTCGGCCACTCCTGGGAAGGTTCACCACTGTTCTATGTTTTTGCCATTTGTGGAAAATGGCTCTCTCTGTGGTTCGCTGGAGTCCCAAAGGTTTAGAAATGGCTTTATAACCTTTCCCAGACTGAAAGATCCCAATTGCTTTGTTTTTCATTTGTTCCAGAATTTCTTTGGGTCGCGGCATGATGTCTCGCTTGTGAGGATTTTTTGGTCCTATTTAAGTGATTTCTTGATTGAGAATAGGTGTGTCAGTAATCAGGCCTGCATATGGTCAAGGAATTTGAACTCAAATTCAAAACATGTGAGAAACCACAGTTAATTTATTTAATGTATGTTTTAAGGGGGAGGTGGGCAATCACTTTTTCACACAGCACCCTGTATGTTTGGATTTCTTTTTCACTTAACAATAAAGTCCTTCATTTAACCCCTTCATGACCATGGGATTTTCCATTTTTCCGTGTTTGTTTTTCGCTCCCCTCCTTCCCAGAGCCATAACTTTTTTATTTTTGCGTCAATTTGGCCTTGTGAGGGCTTATTTTTTGTGGGACAAGTTGTACTTTTGAACAACATCATTGGTTTTAGCATGTCATGTACTGGAAAACGGGAAAAAAATTCCAAGTGCAGTGAAATTGCAAAAAAAGTGCAATCCCACACTTGTTTTTTTGTTTGGCTTTTTTGCTAGGTTCACTAAATGCTAAAACTGACCTGCCATTATGATTCTCCAGGTCATTACGAGTTCATAGTCACCTAACATGTCTAGGTTATTTTTTACCTAAGTGGTGAAAAAAAATTCCAAACTTTGCTTAAAAGAAAAAAAAAAAACTGCGCCATTTTCCGATACTTGTAGCGTCTCCAATTTTCATGATCTGGGGTCGGTTGAGGGCTTATTTTTTGCGTGCCGAGCTGGCATTTTTAATGATTCCAATTCGGTGCAGATACGTTCATTTGATCGCCCGTTATTGCATTTTAATGCAATGTCGCAGCGACCAACAAAGCGTTATTCTGGCGTTTCGATTTTTTTTCTCATTACGCCGTTTAGCGATCAGGTTAATGCTTTTTTTTAGTGATAGATCGGGCGATTCTGAACGTGGCGATACCAAATATGTGTAGGTTTGATTTTTTTTTAATTGATTTATTTTGATTGGGGCGAAAGGGGGGTGATTTAAACTTTTATATTTTTTTTTATTTTTTCACATTTTTTTTAACTTTTTTTTTTTAACTTTTGCCTTGCTTCAATAGCCTCCATGGGAGGCTAGAAGCAGGCACAGCACGATCGCCTCTGCTACATAGCAGCGATCTGCTGTTCGCTGCTATGTAGTAGAAAATCAGGTGTGCTGTGAGCACCGACCACAGGGTGGCGCTCACAGCCACCGGTGATCAGTAACCATAGAGGTCTCAAGGACCTCTATGGTTACAATGGAGAAGCATCGCCGACCTCCGATCATGTGACAGGGGTCGGCGATGTGCTCATATCCGGCCGCCTGGCCGGGTGCGGTAGTTAAATGCCGCTGTCTGCGTTTGACAGCGGCATTTAACTAGTTAATAGCGGCGGGTGAATTGCGATTTCACCCGCCGCTATTGCGAGCACATGTCAGCTGTTCAAAACAGCTGACATGTCCCTGCTTTGATGCGGGCTCACCGCGGAGCCCTGCATCAAAGCAGGGGAGCTGACCTCGGACGTACTATCCCGTCCGAGGTCAGTAAGGGGTTAAAAACTGAATTTTGTGTTTACTTGTGTTACCTGTGCCTAATATTTAATTTTTTGTGATCTGAAAAATGTAAGTGCGACAAACATGCAAAACAAAAGTAAATTGGGAAGGGTGCCTGATTTACCATTGTTTTGCACTTAAATTTTTCAGATCACCAAACAAATTTAAATATGTTCACCAAATTTTGAAGAATTCACCCTCGCTCTCATCTCTCTCCTTATTGTTTCACAACTACAACGGGTGAGCGTGCTCGGCACTGCTCAATGCTCAAGCAGTGTGCTCGATTGAGTAGCAACCAGTGCAGAGCATCGCATGGTGCTCGAGTGCACAGATTCCTGTAAGTGAATTAATTGAGCTGGGCGCATAGAGAGATAAGATTTTTCAGTCCTCTGGAAAAATGCTCTAGTTTGCCTTTCACTTCCATTTTGCTCTCTTCTCTAGACGAGCACATCCGAGCGTATGACAAGCTCGATTAGAGTACTGAGCACTCAAATATTTCAGTGCTTGATCAAAACTGTTCACAACTTTTAAGCCAACAAAAACTAGGGAATCAGTTTCACTTAAAAAAAAAAAAAATTCTGCCATGTATCATGCCATAAACATAATGCATGCAAATAGAATGGTGAAAATGAAACTTCGCATTAACTCTTTAACCCTATAAGGAACTGAGAAATTAAAGCAATCTCATAAACAAGTTCCTTTGCAATAAAACAATAAACCAGAGAGTCAGCCACTTTTTGTTCGGATTTCTCATGAGTGAAACAATGGATTACTATTCTTTGACGTGAAGGTGTGGTGAGATGTGATTTAGCCTGCAATGTTTGTATATTCATGTATAGCAATACCAGTAATTGGAATTTGATGAGAAGATTTAAAGAGGATGATGAAGTAAAACTTTTACCCTATGATGTACATTATTTTTTTTTACAAAGGGATTCAATGGCAAACATAAGATGGTTTAAGAAATAGAAAAAGAGAACCGTGGCACCTCCTAGCACAATAACTTTAAGCAGAGTGTTTAACCACAGGCTACTGCCAATCTACCAAAGCCACTCACCACAGGGAATTGTGCCTACAGCAGTCACAACACAGGCATCAGTGTATGGTGCAGATCCTAGTACAAGGGGAACCAGGAGCAGACATCACTCAGGGGCATTTGAGATGTCTGGACATTCAACGAAATAGCTATCGTAAAGTCTGGAGAAAAATACCGAGCTTTGGTCACTACTGGTTGGGAAAGTCTTAGTAGAATACAAAGTATTTTCTTAATAAAATATTACTAGAAGTATTTTAAAAAAGAGGACAAATAGGTGAGAGATTATGATTATTATTATTTATTTACAGTATATAGCACCATTGATTCCGTGGTGCTGTACATGAGAAGGGGTTGCATACAAAATACAGATATCATTTACAGTAAATAAACTAACAACAACAGACTGATACAGAGGACAAAAGATCCTGACCCTGAGGGCTTACATTCTACAGGATGGTGGGGAAGGAGACAGTAGCTTGGGGAATAAAGTCTATGCCACCTGTTTCAACTCCACCCCGGCAACTTCATTAGGTGTTGCCTGATAAAAATGGCTGTCCACTATTGAGATTTTATTTTTTAAATAAAATACCCATCAAGTTTACATCCCATAAGATCCACATTGTATTCCATCTGGACATTTCTGTAATCAACCTCCATTTTTGTGAACAATGTGGCTATTTTAAATGTTATTGGACAGTAAGTAAAAGAATGCAATTTTGCTTCTTTATGTTGGCGATCTATATCAGGGGTGCACAACATTTTTTGGTCCAAGGGCCACATTGTCATACTGAACCAATCTCAAGGGTAACAAAAAATTTTAATGCTACATGAATACATCACCAGATCCACGTTTTGAGTATTTAAGAAGGATTTGGAGAGCTCCTGCTAAGTTGCTACTCCAAAAATTCAGTATAAACACACCCTAACTTACTCTGAGTTTTGGGTCAGAAATTGAGCAGACACCCGCCAAATCCTCCTCATTAGTGTTGAGCGATACCGTCCGATACTTGAAAGTATCGGTATCGGATAGTATTGGCCGATACCCGAAAAATATCGGATATCGCCGATACCGATATCCGATACCAATACAAGTCAATGGGACATCAAGTATCGGAAGGTATTCTCATGGTTCCCAGGGTCTGAAGGAGAGGAAACTCTCCTTCAGGCCCTGAGATCCATAGGGATGTGTAAAATAAAGAATTAAAATAAAAAATATTGATATGCTCACCTCTCCGGCGGCCCCTGGACTTCACGCTGCTATCCGGGAGGCTTCTTTGTTTAAAAAGCGTGCCTTTCGGACCTGTGAATGACGTCCCGGCTTCTGATTGGTCGCGTGCCGCCCATGTGACCGGCACGCGACCAATCAGAGGCCGCGACGTCATTCGCAGGTCCTCAATTCCTAGAATTAGCAGTTTTGTGAATGAGAATGACGTCGCGGCTTCTGATTGGCCGCGTGCCGGTCACATGGGCGGCAAGCGGCCAATCAGAAGCCGCGACGTCATTCTCATTCACAAAACTGCTAATTCTAGGAATTGAGGACCTGCGAATGACGTCGCGGCCTCTGATTGGTCGCGTGCCGGTCACATGGGCGGCACGCGACCAATCAGAAGCCGGGACGTCATTCACAGGTCCGAAAGGCGCGCTTTTTAAACAAAGAAGCCTCCCGGATAGCAGCGTGAAGTCCAGGGGCCGCCGGAGAGGTGAGCATATCAATATTTTTTATTTTAATTCTTTATTTTACACATCCCTATTGATTCGATACCGATACCCGATATCACAAAAATATCGGATCTCGGTATCGGAATTCCGATACCGCAAATATCGGCCGATACCCGATACTTGCGGTATCGGAATGCTCAACACTACTCCTCATAATAAAGTTGTGAGAGTTTTTCAGCTTTAACATGGCCATCACATGTTTGAAACAAAGTAGATTGCCCACAATTTTGGAAAGGTGGCAACAATTTTATCCAGCCAATTTCTGAAGTTTTGTGTGAAATTATGCCCATTTTGATTTTTTTTTCTCAGTTTTGTTTTGTTGTTCCAAAACACACAAAGGAAATAAACGTGTGTAGCAAGACATGTGTAATTGCAATAATGTTCTCGGAGAATTTCAAGGGTGCCAACATCTCCGACCATGACTGTATAAATATATTTTATTTCTACTATATAGATAATTACTCCACATCTTAGGCTCTCATATAAACAGACCAGGGGTAGCGACTGATATATTTTTATAGGAAATGTATGAATCATATTATCTGAAATCTCCATTGACAAACATTCTGTAATAACATTTTTTATAATCAGGGGGACATTGTATAATAAATAGAATTTAAAGCCAAAGTGGGAATACTTAAAGAAAAACTCGCTAAACACAATTCATTGTTTAATATGCTTAAATCTTGTGCAAATAATCAGCAAAACAGTGTACGCAGTCTGCCACAGTGCTGATTAAAAACTCAGACCATCTGGTATCTGGGGCTTACAGGAATTAAGATGTGTGTTGTATTTTATAATTATATATATTTTATTTTTACAAAGAAGATTTTTCAAAAAAATGTATATTTTGTGCAAACCTGGCTAACATCTAACATACTACTTTGCATACAAGTATTATCGAGTGAAGAGGGAAGTTTCCCTAGTTTATGGGCTGTTTATATCAGATATATAGAACTTTTTATGAAGTTTTATGTTTTATCAAATGACAACAAAAAAAATCTTAAAGTGGTTGTCCCCCTGCGTAACATAGTTAGTAAGGCCGAAAAAAGACATTTGTCCATCCAGTTCAGCCTATATTCCATCATAATAAATCCCCAGATCTACATCCTTCTACAGAACCTAATAATTGTATGTTACAATATTGTTCTGCTCCAGGAAGACATCAAGGCCTCTCTTGAACCCCTCGACTGAGTTCGCCATCACCACCTCCTCAGGCAAGCAATTCCAGATTCTCACCGCCCTAACAGTAAAGAATCCTCTTCTATGTTGGTGGAAAAACCTTCTCTCCTCCAGACGCAAAGAATGCCCCCTTGTGCCCGTCACCTTCCTAGTATAAACAGATCCTCAGCGAGATATTTGTATTGTCCCCTTATATACTTATACATGGTTATTAGATCGCCCCTCAGTCGTCTCTCTAGTGCCATTATATCCTTCCTGAGCACCGGTGCCCAAAACTGGACACAGTACTCCATGTGCGGTCTAACTAGGGATTTGTACAGAGGCAGTATAATGCTCTCATCATGTGTATCCAGAACTCTTTTAATGCACCCCATGATCCTGTTTGCCTTGGCAGCTGCTGCCTGGCACTGGCTGCTCCAGGTAAGTTTATCATTAACTAGGATGCCCAAGTCCTTCTCCCTGTCAGATTTACCCAGTGGTTTCCCGTTCAGTGTGCAATGGTGATATTGATTCCTTCTTCCCATGTGTATAACCTTACATTTATCATTGTTAAACCTCATCTGCCACCTTTCAGCCCAAGTTTCCAACTTACCCAGATCCATCTGTAGCAGAATACTATCTTCTCTTGTATTAACTGCTTTACATAGTTTTGTATCATCTGCAAATATCGATATTTTACTGTGTAAACCTTCTACCAGATCATTAATGAATATGTTGAAGAGACCCCTGCGGTACCCCACTGGTCACAGCGACCCAGTTAGAGACTATACCATTTATAACCACCCTCTGCTTTCTATCACTAAGAAAGTTACTAACCCATTTACACCATCTAATGCCATGTTTTTACCAAACTAGGAGTATCCGGTTGATCCGTTGATCACCAGACAGCTCTTATATACAGGAGAGGTTAAATAACCATTACAATGTTGCCAATGAAGTTTTGGGATATGAACATTGGGTTTTTGCAGACTTTCACTCATTGCAATATGGTTGTCAATACCATTGCTGATTATAAAATGTGTAAAGGGGCTTTACTACTAGCAAAATATATCACGTACGAACATGATAGCTGATAGAAGTCAGATCACCAGGGTTTCAGTGCTAGGACTTTCCTCGTCATTAGTAAAAGTAAGACTAGGTTCAGACCGATACAGTCCCCAACTGCATCAGCACTACTGTAAAATTCAATTACAGTGATTCTTGAAAGTTTTGTGAACCCCTCAAAATTTTCCATCTTTCTGCACAGATGTGAGCGAAAACTATGCCATTAGTTCATGTTCTTCATTTAAAATAGCTAACTTTAAAATTGTTTTACTGATTTGTTTGATTTGGTTCCCTGTATTTAATTTTTCAAATTATGTGAAGATTTTGATGCAGTTTTCTGTCAAATTGAAGAGTTTCACAAACATTTAAAGAGGACCTTTCACCAGCTTGAGCATGTTAAACTGACCAAATCATGGAATAGTAGCTGCAAAGCTGAGCAAAACATACCGTATATACTCGAGTATAAGTCGAGATTTTCAGCCCAAATTTTTGGGCTGAAAGTGCCCCTCTCGGCTTATACTCGAGTCAAGGTGGGTGGCAGGGTCGGCGGGTGAGGGGGTGAGGGCGCTGAGGCATACTTACCTGCTTCCAGCGATCCTGACGCTCCCCCTGCGGTCCCACGGTCTTCGGTGCTGCAGTTCTTCCACTGTTCAGCGGTCACGTGGGACCGCTCATTAGAGAAATGAATAAACGGCTCCACCTCCCATAGGGGTGGAGCCGCCTATTCATTTCTCTAATCAGCTGTGCCGGTGACCGCTGATAGAGGAAGAAGCTGCGGCACCGGAGACCAGCTGTACGGGGGAAGGAGCCGGACGCCGGGAGCAGGTAAGTATCGCATATTTACCTGTCCACGTTCCAGCCGCCGGGAGCCGCTCCATCTTCCCGGCGCTGCTCCATCTTCCCGGCGTCTATCTGCACTGACTGACTGTGCAGGTCAGAGGGCGCGATGACGCATATAGTGTGCGCGGCACCCTCTGCCTGATCAGTCAGAGCGGAGAGACGCCGGGACCGGACGCTGGGAGCTGCAAGCAAGAAAGGTGAGTATGTGTTTTGTTTTTTTATTGCAGCAGCAGCAATGGCACAGATATATGTGGAGCATCTAAGGGGAAATATGAACTGTGCAGAGCACTATATGGCACAGCTATGGGGAAATATGAACGGTGCAGAGCACTATATGGCACAGCTATGGGTCAATATGAACGGTGCAGAGCATTGTATATGGGGCAGAGCTATGGGGAAATATGAACGGTGCAGAGCACTATATGGCACAGCTATGGGGCAATAATGAACGGTGCAGAGCACTATATGGCAGAGCTATGGGGAAATATGAATGGTGCAGAGCACTATATGGCACAGCTATGGGGAAATATGAACGGTGCAGAGCACTATATGGCAGAGCTATGGGGAAATATAAACGGTGCAGAGCACTATATGGCAGAGCTATGGGGCAATATGAACGGTGCAGAGCACTATATGGCAGAGCTATGGGGAAATATGAACGGTGCAGAGCACTATATGGCAGAGCTATGGAGAAATATGAACGGTGCAGTGCACTATATGGCACAGCTATGGGGCAATATGAACGGTGCAGAGCACTATATGGCACAGCTATGGGGAAATATGAATGGTGCAGAGCACTATATGGCACAGCTATGGGACAATAATAAACGGTGCAGAGCACTATATGGCACAGCTATGGGACAATAATGAACGGTGCAGAGCACTATATGGCACAGCTATGGGGCAATAATGAACGGTGCAGAGCACTATATGGCAGAGCTATGGGGCAATAATGAACGGTGTAGAGCACTATATGGCACAGCTATGGGGCAAGGATGATCTATTTTTATTTTTGAAATTCACCGGTAAATGCTGCATTTCCACCCTAGGCTTATACTCGAGTCAATAAGTTTTCCCAGTTTTTTGTGGCAAAATTAGGGGGGCCGGCTTATACTCGAGTATATACGGTAGTTTTTATTTTAGAATTTCTCCTATCCATTGCTGATATATTACTTTGTAAAGTTTAGATTATAATTTACGTAAAATTCAACTGAATATTACCAGATATTTGCCTCTGAGGGCATATACTTCTTCACCTGCATGATGGTGACCAATTGTAAGCAGGCAGCAACATATAGGAGACAAAAGAACACGCCCTCCTCTTCTCAGTTATTGTTACAAACCCTTCCAGATCTCATCTCACAGTGCTGTAAGCTCTCATCACCCTCCCGCCTAGCTGACTGCTGTGACAGTAACAATTTGCAACTTGTGGCCAGTATTTTCTCTAATGTTTAGTGTATTCATACACTTCCAGGAGAAATATTATAGAGGATAGTACAACGCAAAGTTGTAAGAAAATTAAAACAAAATGTTCCAGACATGTCATTTATGTACACTACTAAAACACTGATGTCAGGAGAACTGGCTTTGTAACTTACCAGCCACATATTAATGGCCTATCATAATAATGGATGTTTCTAGAAAAGCTTATAAATGTTAGGAATAATCCCTATTTTGTGTCAAATTTTCCCATGTTGTTTTAGCTTAAGGCACGGTTCATACAGTGAATTTCATAGCATCTTTTTCACTGTGATGTTTTAATGCACATTTCAGATGTTTTTCTTTCTCATTTCTGTTTCCTGCTGTAATATTGTTTTATACATAAAATTTAACAAATATTTATGGTGTTTTTAAAATGTATATTTTGTCCAGGATGAATTATACTCATGTTTACAAAGGACCAGTCAGTTCTCCTGACCTGTTTTTGTACCTATCTGTATTTCTTTAGTACCTGCTTGTATTTGCATTATGCCATTCCTCCATTATTCCTCCAAGAAATTTATGTATGAATTGACAACTGGATGTTAACCATTTGTCTTTTCAAATTTGCTTCTTTTCACAATTTTACACAGGTAGCACCAATTGGATAGTGTCATACTGTGTAGGAAAACACACCAAAATGATCACACCCAGTTGTAATTTTATCCATAAATTTCTAGGAGGACTTACAGAGGAAAGGTAGAATAGGAAGTGCAAAGAAAATATAGTATGTTATGAAATGATATTTTATGAGAATGCAGGAATTTATTAAAACAGCCATGTCAGTGCCTATCTATTCATATTATTGATATTACACCTGAACCCTTTGCTGGTTATGCTGAATTGAACTTACTTGCACCATAGATCATCTAGTGCTGTGTTCTGCATTTATGTCTTGAGGCCCCCATACACATTTGAAAAAGTTGTCTGAACCCACCAGTTTTGGATGGATTGGCCAACTATTAGTAATGAGTAGTGTTGAGCGATACCGTCCGATACTTGAAAGTATCGGTATCGGATAGTATCGGCCGATACCCGAAAAATATCGGATATCGCCGGTACCGATATCCGATACCAATACAAGTCAATGGGACATCAAGTATCGGAAGGTATTCTCATGGTTCCCAGGGTCTGAAGGAGAGGAAACTCTCCTTCAGGCCCTGGGATCCATAGGGATGTGTAAAATAAAGAATTAAAATAAAAAATATTGATATATTTACCTCTCCGGCGGCCCCTGAACTCAGCGCGGGTAACCGGCAGGCTTCTTTGTTCAAAATCAGCGCTTTTAGGACCTGAGAATCACGTCCCGGCTTCTGATTGGTCGCGGGCCGCCCATGTGACCGCCACGCGACCAATCACAAGCCGCGACGTCACCGCAAGCTATTAGCGCGCTCATTTTTGAAAAATGAGCGCGTTAATGACTTTCAAAGACGTAGCGGCTTGTGATTGGTCGCGGCCACGCGACCAATCACAAGCCGCGACGTCACCGCAAGCTATTAACGCGCTCATTTTTAAAAATGAGCGCGTTAATGGCTTTCAAAGACATAGCGGCTTGTGATTGGTCGCGTGGCCGCGACCAATCACAACCCGCTACGTCTTTGAAAGCCATTAACGCGCTCATTTTCAAAAATGAGCGCGTTAATAGCTTGCGGTGACGTCGCGGCTAGTGATTGGTCGCGGCCACGCGACCAATCACAAGCCGCTACGTCTTTGAAAGCCATTAACGCGCTCATTTTTAAAAATGAGCGCGTTAATAGCTTGCGGTGACGTCGCGGCTAGTGATTGGTCGCGGCCACGCGACCAATCACAAGCCGCTACGTCTTTGAAAGCCATTAACGCGCTCATTTTTAAAAATGAGCGCGTTAATAGCTTGCGGTGACGTCGCGGCTTGTGATTGGTCGCGTGGCCGCGACCAATCACAAGCCGCTACGTCTTTGAAAGTCATTAACGCGCTCATTTTTCAAAAATGAGCGCGCTAATAGCTTGCGGTGACGTCGCGGCTTGTGATTGGTCGCGTGGCGGTCACATGGGCGGCCCGCGACCAATCAGAAGCCGGGACGTGATTCTCAGGTCCTAAAAGCGCTGATTTTGAACAACGAAGCCTGCCGGTTACCCGCGGACTCACCAGGGGCCGCCGGAGAGGTAAATATATCAATATTTTTTATTTTAATTCTTTATTTTACACATCTCTATGTATCCGATACCGATACCCGATACCACAAAAGTATCGGATCTCGGTATCGGAATTCCGATACCGCAAGTATCGGCCGATACCCGATACTTGCGGTATCGGAATGCTCAACACTAGTAATGAGTAGTGATGAGCGAGTATACTCGTTGCTCGGGTTTTCCCGAGCACGCTTGGGTGATCTCCGAGTGTTTGTAAGTGTTCGGAGATTTAGTTTTTGTCACCTCAGCTGAATGATTTACAGCTGCTAGACAGTCTGAGTACATATGGGGGTTGCCAGGTTGCTAGGGAATTCCCACATGGGTTCAGCCCAACGGGAAAACCCGAGCAACGAGTATACTCGCTCATCACTAGTAATGAGCTAAAGTGCTCGGATAAGGTATTATCCAAGCATGCGCTTGTGTGATTCGAATAATATGTTTGAGTCCCACATATGCAATGTGTTGCAATCCCTGCATGTGCTGCAAATGTGGAACAGCCGCGAGACATGCAGCTGTGGGGACTGGAACATATTATTTGAGCACGCCGAAGACACTCAGTGAGCACTTGAGCATGCTCAGATAACACCTTATCCGAGAACATTGGCTCATCAATACCAACCATCTAATGTGTATGGGGTTCACTTGCCTGTTACCCTCACATATTATGTTAGGGGACATATGTATCATGCAGTTGAAATTCAATGGTTGTATCCTTTTGTTCTCCTTGGACATAAGTCACTGCCAAATGATTCTGGCAGTGTCTCTCTCACAGAGAACACAATAAAGGTACTGTCACACTAGACGATATCGCTAGCGATCCGTGACGTTGCAGCGTCCTCGCTAGCGATATCGTCCAGTGTGACAGGCAGCAGCGATCAGGCCCCTGCTGGGAAATCGCTGGTCGGGGAAGAAAGGCCAGAACTTTATTTCGTCGCTGGACTCCCCGTAGACATCGCTGAATCGGCGTGTGTGACACCGATTCAGCGATGTCTTTGCTGGTAACCAGGGTAAACATCGGGTAACTAAGCGCAGGGCCGCGCTTAGTAACCCGATGTTTACCCTGGTTACCATCCTAAAAGTAAAAAAACAAACAGTACATACTTACCTACCGCTGTCTGTCCTCCAGCGCTGTGCTCTGCTCTCCTCCTGCTCTGGCTGTGAGCGTCGGTCAGCCGGAAAGCAGAGCGGTGACGTCACCGCTCTGCTTTCTGGCTGCCCGGCGCTCACAGCCAGACCAGAGAAGCAGAGCGCCGAGGACAGACAGCAGAAGGTAAGTATGTAGCGTTTGTTTTTTTACTTTTTAGGATGGTAACCAGGGTAAACATCGGGTTACTAAGCGCGGCCCTGCGCTTAGTTACCCGATGTTTACCCTGGTTACCGGGGACCTCGGGATCGTTGGTCGCTGGAGAGCGGTCTGTGTGACAGCTCTCCAGCGACCAAACAGCGACGCTGCAGCGATCCGGATCGTTGTCGGTATCGCTGCAGCGTCGCTATGTGTGACGGTACCTTAACACTTAGCCAAGTTGAGCATTTCTGTGTGTGATAAGGGCGGGAGATATATGTAGCTGTCAGCTGACCGAGGCTAACACCTATCCAATGAGAATGGCCAGAATTATACATTATGAATTCAGAGGTTTTCCCAAGAAAGGTATGTTTGTAGATAAGATAAATACAAGTGGTTTCTGTGACGCCGTTCTGTCTGTATCTGGTTTTTGGCGTGACAATGCATGTCTTTGCTTAAACCCTTTGCTCTTTTCCCCCTAATTGAGCTGGGATACAGTTGGCTATTGCATGTATGGAGCCTGCTCAGTTCCCTGCTTTGCTGCGTAGCCGTACATGGGCAGTTAGGTCTTTGCTCTGCTGCTTGACCATCCGCTTGTACGGTCACTGGTTTGCCGCTGTGGAAGCTGTCTGTGAGTTGTGAGGTCATTTGCAGCTGGTGCATGACTTTCCATGTGTGTCAGTGCGTGCAGTCACAGCCAGGTGCCCTGAGCCTCAGTTCCTGCACTGATTGTGCTGTAATTGTTTCTGTTTGTGCTAAGGGCGTGCATGGCCACACCTCTCCTGCTTTTATCAGGGTTAGTGTGTGTACTTGAAATGCTGTCCCCAGCCAATTGCTGAGGGTCAGCTCCTATATAAAGTTCCCCTGCCCTACGGGCGGGGCCTGAGCTACTCACAAAGCTCATTAACTTTGCTATGTGTGTTTGTATTCCTGCACCTCTCCTGTCTATGTTTTGGTACCAAAGCCCTTGCCTTGATTCCTGTTCTGGTGCCTGTCCTGGAGGCGGTATATCCAGGCCCGAATCCTTGATCCTGTACCTGTCCTGTACCTGAACCTGTCTGAACTGTGTCTGCTGTGATTTTGTTCCTGGAATCCCTCTGCATTTGGAGCCTCACACCCTGTGACTTTGAGTCTCTTGTAACCGGTGTTTCTGCTGAACATCTACTACTCTGTGCTCTGACTACCATGCGGTGTTAACCCAGTCTGGCCCACGTCCAGTACGGCGGTGCTTGCACCATCACGCTTGAGTTCCTTCTGGAGGTGTGGAATCAGGAGCCTAGCATAGTCATGTTTGGTTTATGTACTGTTTGACTTTACTTTAGTAAATTTTACTTTCTCTATACCTGAAGTTGTGCGGTGTAATCAAGTCCTACGTGTCTCTCTCCTTGTCCACATGCTCAGCTGCCACAGAACCCCGGTCTCTGCCCTCCCCTAGTTCGAGTAGGCCCGGGGGCCCCTCTGCGGTTTAAAGGGTCCATATTGCATCCCCGGGGGATGCTGTTATGTTTGCTAATGACAGGTGTTATGAAGGCAATCCAGAAACACAGTGTGCATAGCGATCAGAGCGCACACAGTGATCTGACAAATACCCAAAAATACAAGAACGAGCTCTGAGACGTGGAAACTCTGTAGACTGCACACCTGATCCTATCCTAAACACAACTAAAAGCGGCTGTGGATTGCGCCTAACAACTACCTAGGCAACTCGGCACAGCCTAAGAAACTAGCTAGCCTGAAGATAGAAAAATAGGCCTGACTTGCCCCAGAGAAATTCCCCAAAGGAAAAGGCAGCCCCCCACATATAATGACAGTGAGTAAGATGAAAAGACAAAACGTAGGGATGAATTAGATTCAGCAAAGTGGGGCCCGATATTCTAGGACAGAGCGAGGACAGTAAAGCGAACTTTGCAGTCTACAAAAAACCCTAAAGCAAAACCACGCAAAGGGGGCAAAAAAAAAACCCACCGTGCCGAACTAACGGCATGGCGGTACACCCTTTGCGTCTCAGAGCTTCCAGCAAAACAAAAGACAAGCTGGACAGAAAAAAAGCAACAAAAAAGCAAAAAGCACTTAGCTATACAGAGCAGCAGGTCACAGGAACAATCAAGAGAAGCTCAGATCCAACACTGAAACATTGACAAGGAGCAAGGATAGCAGCATCAGGCGGAGTTAAGTAATGAAGCAGTTAACGAGCTCACCAGAACACCTGAGGGAGGAAGCTCAGAAGCTGCAGTACCACTTGTGACCACAGGAGTGAATTCAGCCACAGAATTCACAACAGTACCCCCCCCTTGAGGAGGGGTCACCGAACCCTCACCAGAGCCCCCAGGCCGACCAGGATGAGCCGCATGAAAGGCACGAACAAGATCGGAAGCATGAACATCAGAGGCAAAAACCCAGGAATTATCTTCCTGAGCATAACCCTTCCATTTAACCAGATACTGGAGTTTCCGTCTAGAAACACGAGAATCCAAAATCTTCTCCACAATATACTCCAATTCCCCCTCCACCAAAACCGGGGCAGGAGGCTCAACAGATGGAACCATAGGTGCCACGTATCTCCGCAACAACGACCTATGGAATACATTATGTATGGAAAAGGAGTCTGGGAGGGTCAAACGAAAAGACACAGGATTGAGAACCTCAGAAATCCTATACGGACCAATAAAACGAGGTTTAAATTTAGGAGAGGAAACCTTCATAGGAATATGACGAGAAGATAACCAAACCAGATCCCCAACACGAAGTCGGGGACCCACACGGCGTCTGCGATTAGCGAAAAGTTGAGCTTTCTCCTGGGACAAGATCAAATTGTCCACTACCTGAGTCCAGATCTGCTGCAACCTATCCACCACAGAATCCACACCAGGACAGTCCGAAGACTCAACCTGTCCTGAAGAGAAACGAGGATGGAACCCAGAATTGCAAAAAAATGGAGAAACCAAGGTAGCCGAGCTGGCCCGATTATTAAGGGCGAACTCAGCCAACGGCAAAAAGGACACCCAATCATCCTGGTCTGCAGAAACAAAACATCTCAGATATGTTTCCAAGGTCTGATTGGTTCGTTCGGTCTGGCCATTAGTCTGAGGATGGAAAGCCGAGGAAAAGGATAGGTCAATGCCCATCCTACCACAAAAGGCTCGCCAAAACCTTGAAACAAACTGGGAACCTCTGTCAGAAACAATATTCTCAGGAATGCCATGCAACCGAACCACATGCTGAAAGAACAAAGGTACCAAATCAGAGGAGGAAGGCAATTTAGCCAAGGGCACCAGATGGACCATTTTAGAAAAGCGATCACAGACCACCCAAATGACTGACATCTTTTGAGAAACGGGAAGGTCTTTGCTTAAACCCTTTGCTCTTTTCCCCCTAATTGAGCTGGGATACAGTTGGCTATTGCATGTATGGAGCCTGCTCAGTTCCCTGCTTTGCTGCGTAGCCGTACATGGGCAGTTAGGTCTTTGCTCTGCTGCTTGACCATCCGCTTGTACGGTCACTGGTTTGCCGCTGTGGAAGCTGTCTGCGAGTTGTGAGGTCATTTGCAGCTGGTGCATGACTTTCCATGTGTGTCAGTGCGTGCAGTCACAGCCAGGTGCCCTGAGCCTCAGTTCCTGCACTGATTGTGCTGTAATTGTTTCTGTTTGTGCTAAGGGCGTGCATGGCCACACCTCTCCTGCTTTTATCAGGGTTAGTGTGTGTACTTGAAATGCTGTCCCCAGCCAATTGCTGAGGGTCAGCTCCTATATAAAGTTCCCCTGCCCTACGGGCGGGGCCTGAGCTACTCACAAAGCTCATTAACTTTGCTATGTGTGTTTGTATTCCTGCACCTCTCCTGTCTATGTTTTGGTACCAAAGCCCTTGCCTTGATTCCTGTTCTGGTGCCTGTCCTGGAGGCGGTATATCCAGGCCCGAATCCTTGATCCTGTACCTGTCCTGTACCTGAACCTGTCTGAAATGTGTCTACTGTGATTATGTTCCTGGAATCCCTCTGCATTTGGAGCCTCACACCCTGTGACTTTGAGTCTCTTGTAACCGGTGTTTCTGCTGAACATCTACTACTCTGTGCTCTGACTACCATGCGGTGTTAACCCAGTCTGGCCCACGTCCAGTACGGCGGTGCTTGCACCATCACGCTTGAGTTCCTTCTGGAGGTGTGGAATCAGGAGCCTAGCATAGTCATGTTTGGTTTATGTACTGTTTGACTTTACTTTAGTAAATTTTACTTTCTCTATACCTGAAGTTGTGCGGTGTAATCAAGTCCTACGTGTCTCTCTCCTTGTCCACATGCTCAGCTGCCACAGAACCCCGGTCTCTGCCCTCCCCTAGTTCGAGTAGGCCCGGGGGCCCCTCTGCGGTTTAAAGGGTCCATATTGCATCCCCGGGGGATGCTGTTATGTTTGCTAATGACAGGTGTTATGAAGGCAATCCAGAAACACAGTGTGCATAGCGATCAGAGCGCACACAGTGATCTGACAAATACCCAAAAATACAAGAACGAGCTCTGAGACGTGGAAACTCTGTAGACTGCACACCTGATCCTATCCTAAACACTAGGGTTGAGCGAAACGGGTCGAACATTTTCAAAAGTCGCCGACTTTTGGCTAAGTCGGGGTTTCATGAAACCCGATCCGACCCCTGTGCGGGGTCGGCCATGCGGTACGCGACTTTCGCGCCAAAGTCGCGTTTCAATGACGCGAAAAGCGCCATTTCTCAGCCAATGAAGGTAAACGCAGAGTGTGGGCAGCGTGATGACATAGGTCCTGGTCCCCACCATCTTAGAGAAGGGCATTGCAGTGATTGGCTTGCTGTCTGCGACGTCACAGGGGCTATAAAGAGGTGTTCCCGCCGACCGCCATCTTACTGCTGCTGATCTGAGCTTAGGGAGAGGTTGCTGCCGCTTTGTCAGAAGCAGGGATAGCGTTAGGCAGGGTCCATTAACCACAAAACCGCTTGTGCTGCAGCGATTTGCACTGTCCAACACCACCCTCGGTGTGCAGGGACAGTGGAAGTTTTTTTTTTTTTTTTTTTCCCCTCAGCGCTGTAGCTCATTGGGCTGCCCTAGAAGGCTCCCTGATAGCTGCATTGCTGTGTGTACGCCGCTGTGCAAACCAACTGCTTTTTTCAAAGCACAAATCCTCTTGTTCCTTCCTTTCTGCACAGCTATCTTTTTTGTTTGTCCACACTTTTTATTTCATTTGTGCATCAGTCCACTCCTTATTGCTGCCTGCCATACCTGGCTGAGATTACTGCAGGCAGGGAGATAGTAGCTGCCTGCCATACCTGGCTGAGATTACTGCAGGCAGGGAGATAGTAATTGTAGGACATTCCCTGTTTTTTTTTTTGTTTTTTTTTTGGTGGGAGATTAAGATTGGCAATTTGGCATTTCTGCTAGAGTGCCATCCCTGTGTGTGCCATCTCTCTCACATAGTGGGCCATAGAAAGCCTTTTCATTTTTCTGTATTTTTTTTTGTGGGGTGTATAAATTCTCCCTGATAAAAATACAGTGGGAGATTAATATTGGCCTTTGGGCTTGTGTGCCAGTCCTGAGTGTGCCATCTCTCTCACAAATAGTGGGCCATAGAAAGCCTATTTTATTTTTTTTGGGGTTTTATAAATTCTCCCTGAAAAAAAGGGAGATTAATATTGGCCTCTGGGCTTGTGTGCCAGTCCTGAGCGTGCCATCTGTGCCAGCCCTGAGCGTGCCATCTCTCTCACAAATAGTGGGCCATAGAAAGCCTATTTATTTTTTTTTTTGGTTTTATAAATTCTCCCTGAAAAAAAGGGAGATTAATATTGGCCTCTGGGCTTGTGTGCCAGTCCTGAGCGTGCCATCTGTGCCAGCCCTGAGCGTGCCATCTCTCTCACAAATAGTGGGCCATAGAAAGCCTATTTAATTTTTTTTTTTGTTTTATAAATTTTCCCTGAAAAAAGGGAGATTAATATTGGCCTCTGGGCTTGTGTGCCAGTCCTGAGCGTGCCATCTGTGCCAGCCCTGAGCGTGCCATCTCTCTCACAAATAGTGGGCCATAGAAAGCCTATTTAAATTTTTTTTTTGTTTTATAAATTTTCCCTGAAAAAAGGGAGATTAATATTGGCCTCTGGGCTTGTGTGCCAGTTGTGAGCGTGCCATCTGTGCCAGTCCTGAGCGTGCCATCTCTCTCACAAATAGTGGGCCATAGAAAGCCTATTTAAATTTTTTTTTGGTTTTATAAATTCTCCCAGAAAAAAAGGGAGATTAATATTGGCCTCTGGGCTTCTGTGCCAGTCCTGAGCGTGCCATCTGTGCCAGTCCTGAGCGTCCCATCTCTCTCACAAATAGTGGGCCATAGAAAGCCTATTTTATTTTTTTTGGGGGTTTTATAAATTCTCCCTGAAAAAAAGGGAGATTAATATTGGCCTCTGGGCTTGTGTGCCAGTCCTGAGCGTGCCATCTGTGCCAGCCCTGAGCGTGCCATCTCTCTCACAAATAGTGGGCCATAGAAAGCCTATTTATTTTTTTTTTTTGTTTTATAAATTTTCCCTGAAAAAAGGGAGATTAATATTGGCCTCTGGGCTTGTGTGCCAGTTGTGAGCGTGCCATCTGTGCCAGTCCTGAGCGTGCCATCTCTCTCACAAATAGTGGGCCATAGAAAGCCTATTTACATTTTTTTTTGGTTTTATAAATTCTCCCAGAAAAAAAGGGAGATTAATATTGGCCTCTGGGCTTCTGTGCCAGTCCTGAGCGTGCCATCTGTGCCAGTCCTGAGCGTCCCATCTCTCTCACAAATAGTGGGCCATAGAAAGCCTATTTTTTTTTTTTTTGGGTTTTAGAAATTCTCCCTGGAAAAAAAAAGGGAGATTAATATTGCCCTTTGGGCTTGTGTGCCAGTACTAAGCGTTCCATCTCTCTCTCTCTCTCTCTCAGTCAGTGGGCCATAGAACGCCTATTTTTGGTTTTATTTGTTTTCTAAATTCTCCCTGAAAAAATCATTTTATTTTATTTGGTTTCTAAATTCTTCCTGATAAAATCACATTTTTTTTATTATTTTTTTTTCTAAAGTCTCCCTGAAAAAAAAAAAAAAAAACAGTGGGAGATTAATATTGGCCTTTCTGCTTGTGTGCCAGTCTTGACTCCTGGGTGCGTCATCTCTCAGTCAGTGGGCCATAGAACGCCTATTTTTGGTTTTATTTGTTTTATAAATTCTCCCAGAAAAAATCATTTTATTTTATTTGGTTTCTAAATTCTTCCTGATAAAATCACATTTTTTTTATTATTTTTTTTTCTAAAGTCTCCCTGAAAAAAAAAAAAAAAAAACAGTGGGAGATTAATATTGGCCTTTCTGCTTGTGTGCCAGTCTTGACTCCTGGGTGCGTCATCTCTCAGTCAGTGGGCCATAGAACGCCTATTTTTGGTTTTATTTGTTTTCTAAATTCTCCCTGAAAAAATCATTTTATTTTATTTGGTTTCTAAATTCTTCCTGATAAAATCACATTTTTTTTATTATTTTTTTTTCTAAAGTCTCCCTGAAAAAAAAAAAAAAAAACAGTGGGAGATTAATATTGGCCTTTCTGCTTGTGTGCCAGTCTTGAGTCCTGGGTGCGTCATCTCTCAGTCAGTGGGCCATAGAACGCCTATTTTTGTTTTTATTTGTTTTATAAATTCTCCCTGAAAAAATCATTTTATTTTATTTGGTTTCTAAATTCTTCCTGATAAAATCATATTTTTTTTATTATTTTTTTTTCTAAAGTCTCCCTGAAAAAAAAAAAAAAAAAACAGTGGGAGATTAATATTGGCCTTTCTGCTTGTGTGCCAGTCTTGACTCCTGGGTGTGCCATCTCTCTCTCTCTCTCTCTCTCTCTCCAATTGTGGTCCATAGAAAGCCTACATTTTTTTTCCTTGATTTGGGTTCCAAAATCTACCAGAGAAAATAACTCCATCAATCATTGGTAGAAAAATATTGGCCTCTGGGCTTGTGTGCCACTCCTGATTCCTGTGTGCGTCATCTCTCACTCAGTGGCCCATAGAAAGCATATAGTTTGTTACATTTGTTTTCTAAATTCTCCCTGCAAAAATCTTTTTTTTTTTTTTGGGGGGGTTTCTAAAGTGTTCCTGAAAAAAATAAAAATAAAAAAAAAATAATAGTGTGACATTAATATTAACATTTGTGCTTCAGTGACAGTCCTGCGTGTGGGGCATCTCTCTAATTTGCAGCCACCAAAAAAAGAGTGTGTAACATTGGGCCTGATTTTCGCTGTGGTCTCACCAACCTGTAAAGGGGTAGCTAAATCATACTGAAGTTATAGCTCACCGTGTAAGTTGTGTGACTGCAACAAATAACGTTAGTTTGGTTACGTTTTTAAAACAATGAGGAAGTCTAGTGGAAGAGGTCGTGGCCGGGGGCGTTCATTGTCAGCTGGTAATGAGGGTAGTGGTAGTGGTGGAGCATCAGGTGGTCGTGGGGAAAAAAATATTGCACCTAAGTCTGGAGCTGTGGAGCCAGGTTCGTCGTCCGGCTACACAAGGCCTCGAACGCTCCCTTTTCTGGGATTAGGAAAACCGCTTTTAAAGCCGGAGCAGCAAGAGCAAGTTTTGGCTTATCTTGCTGACTCAGCCTCTAGCTCTTTTGCCTCCTCTCGTGAAACTGGTAAAAGTAAAAGCAGCGCGTCGTTAGTGGATGTTCACGGTCAGGGACAAGTCACTTCCTTGTCCTCTTCAGCAAAAACAACAACAGAGAAGAATGCAGCAGGCGACACAACGGGTTACTCCATGGAGCTCTTTACACATACCGTCCCTGGCTTAGAAAGTGAAGCAGTTAACAGTCCATGCCCATTACAAATTGAATCTGACATGGAGTGCACTGACGCACAGCCACAGCCAGACTACTATGCTGGTCCTTTGACTCAGACCACAACATTGCCCTCGCAGGGTGCTGATCAAGAATCAGACCCTGATGAGACTATGTTGCCCCATCACGAACGCTATACCACCGAACGACACGGTGACACAGACGAAGTTGCGCAGGAGGTACAAGAAGAGTTATTAGATGACCCAGTTCTTGACCCCGATTGGCAGCCATTGGGGGAACAGGGTGCAGGCGGCAGCAGTTCTGAAGCAGAGGAGGAGGAGGGGCCGCAGCAGGCATCAACATCGCCACAGGTTCCATCTGCCGGGCCCGTATCTTGCCCAAAACGCGTGGCAAAGCCAAAACCTGGTGGAGGACAGCGTGGCCATCCGGTTAAAGCTCAGTCTGCAATGCCTGAAAAGGTATCCGATGCTAGAAAGAGTGCAGTCTGGCATTTTTTTAAACAACATCCAATTGATCAGCGCAAAGTCATCTGTCAAAAATGTTCTACTTCCTTAAGCAGAGGTCAGAATCTGAAAAGTCTCAATACTAGTTGCATGCATAGACATTTAACCACCATGCATTTGAAAGCTTGGACTAACTACCAAACGTCCCTTAAGGTTGTTGCACCCTCGGCCAATGAAGCTAGTCATCAACGCAACATCCCTTCCGGCAGTGTAGGACCACCATTTAGCGCACCACCTGCTGTATCTGTGCAGGTATCTTTGCCAGGCCAAAGCAGTCAGGGTCAGGGAATCACCAGTTTCGTAGTAGGAAACACTGCATCTAGGGCACCGGCGGCAACAATACCATCTCCCACCGTCTCTCAGTCTGCCATGTCCACCGGCACCCCCGCTAGTTCCACGATCTCCAGCTCTCCAGTCCAGCTCACCCTACATGAGACTATGGTTAGAAAAAGGAAATACTTAGCCTCGCATCCGCGTACACAGGGTTTGAACGCCCACATAGCTAGACTAATCTCGTTAGAGATGATGCCCTACCGGTTAGTTGAAAGCGAAGCTTTCAAAGACCTGATGGACTACGCTGTACCACGCTACGAGCTACCCAGTCGACACTTTTTTTCCAGAAAAGCCATCCCAGCCCTCCACCAGCATGTTAAAGAGCGCATCGTCCATGCACTCAGGCAATCTGTGAGCACAAAGGTGCACCTGACAACAGATGCATGGACCAGTAGGCATGGCCAGGGACGTTACGTGTCCATCACGGCACACTGGGTAAATGTGGTGGATTCAGGGTCCACAGGGGACAGCAAGTTTGGGACAGTTCTGCCTAGCCCACGGTCTAGTAAACAGTTGTCTGTAGCCGTTCGCACCCCCTCCTCCTCCTCCTCCTCGTCCTCCTGCAGAAGCAAGAGCTCGTCCACAGACCGCAGTCGCACAAACACTCCATCCGCACCTGCCACTGTTGCACACCAGGTCTCCCATTATGGGGCAGCTACTGGCATACGTCAGCAGGCTGTATTGGCTATGAAGTGTTTGGGCGACAATAGACACACCGCGGAAGTTCTGTCCGAGTTCTTGCAGCAAGAAACGCAGTCGTGGCTGGGCACTGTAGATCTTGAGGCAGGCAAGGTAGTGAGTGATAACGGAAGGAATTTCATGGCTGCCATCTCCCTTTCCCAACTGAAACACATTCCTTGCCTGGCTCACACCTTAAACCTGGTGGTGCAGTGCTTCCTGAAAAGTTATCCGGGGTTATCCGACCTGCTCCTCAAAGTGCGTGGACTTTGCGCACATATCCGCCGTTCGCCTGTACACTCCAGCCGTATGCAGACCTATCAGCGTTCTTTGAACCTTCCCCAGCATCGCCTAATCATAGACGTTGCAACAAGGTGGAACTCAACACTGCACATGCTTCAGAGACTGTGCGAACAGAGGCGGGCTGTTATGTTTTTGTGGGAGGATACACATACACGGGCAGGCAGTAGGATGGCAGACATGGAGTTGTCAGGTGTGCAGTGGTCGAAGATTCAAGACATGTGTCAAGTCCTTCAGTGTTTTGAGGAATGCACACGGCTGGTTAGTGCAGACAACGCCATAATAAGCATGAGCATCCCCCTAATGCGTCTGCTGATGCAAAGTTTGACGCACATAAAGGATCAGGCGTCTGCACCAGAGGAAGAGGAAAGCCTTGATGACAGTCAGCGATTGTCTGGTCAGGGCAGTGTACATGACGAGGTACCGGGCGAAGAGGAGGTGGAGGATGAGGAGGATGATGGGGATGAGTATATTTTTAATGAGGAAGCTTTCCCGGGGGCACGGGAAATTGGTGGCGTGGCAAGGCCGGGTTCTGGTTTTTTGAGGGACACAAGTGACGTAGATTTGCCTGCAACTGCCCCTCAACCAAGCACAACCGCAGATTTGACAACGGGAACTTTGGCCCACATGGCGGATTATGCCTTGCGTATCCTCAAAAGGGACACACGCATTACAAAAATGATGAACGATGACGATTACTGGTTGGCCTGCCTCCTTGATCCTCGCTATAAAGGCAAATTGCAAAATATTATGCCACATGAGAACTTGGAACTAATATTAGCAACAAAACAATCAACTCTTGTTGACCGTTTGCTTCTGGCATTCCCTGCACACAGCGCCCGTGATCGTTCTCACACGAGCTCCAGGGGCCAGCAGACCAGAGGTGTTAGAGGGGCAGAAATCAGAAGTGGCGTTGGCCAGAGGGGTTTTCTGACCAGGTTGTGGAGTGATTTTTCTATGACCGCAGACAGGACAGGTACTGCAGCATCAATTCAAAGTGACAGGAGACAACATTTGTCCAGTATGGTTACAAACTATTTTTCATCCCTTATCGACGTTCTCCCTCAACCGTCATTCCCATTTGATTACTGGGCATCCAAATTAGACACCTGGCCAGAATTGGCAGAATATGCATTGCAGGAGCTTGCTTGCCCGGCAGCTAGTGTCCTATCAGAAAGAGTATTCAGTGCTGCAGGTTCAATACTAACAGAAAAAAGGACTCGTCTGGCTACCCAAAATGTAGATGATCTAACCTTCATTAAAATGAACCACAACTGGATTTCAAAATCTTTTGCCCCACCCTGCCCGGCTGACACCTAGCTTTCCTATGAAAAGGTCTTGCCTGTGGACTATTCTGAATGACTTTTCCAATCTCGTAATTTTCTTCACCTGATTGTCCAGCATACGACATGTTTCCACCTCACGAAATGGCCAAACTCCCCACACGGGGCCGTGCTATCGCCACTTTGCGCTTGGACCCTTGAGAGTGCTGTTTGTCTGAAGAGGTGGGTGTGGCCGCTTTTGGTCGACGGCACTGCCACTGGGTCCCTCATAGTACAATAAAGTGTCTCTGGCGGTGGTGGTGCGCACCCAACGTCAGACACACCGTTGTAATATGAGGGGCCCTGTGCCTGTAACGCCGGCCACAAGACAGTTCCCCCCCCCAGCTCAAACAGTGCTCTACCACTAGCAAAATTATCTCTCACAGCTTCACCAATGTGTAGTCTAGGCGCTGACATCCTTCAATGCCTGGCACTGACAATACCATTGTTTTGACATTTTTGTTATGTTAGGCCTTCGAAGCCTGTCTGCGGTCCCTTCTTTCTACAACTACTACACTGACCAGGCCACTGCTGGCCGTGTTACCCTGGAACCAATTTAAAAGTGCCTACAGTCAGCCCAATTTTGTTATGTTAGGCCTTCGAAGACTGTCTGCCGTCACTCCTTCCACTAGACTTCCACTGACCATACACTGCTGCCCATGTACCCCTGGAACCAATTTAAAGTGCCTACAGCCAGCCCAAGTTTGTTATGTTAGGCCTTGGAAGCCTGTCTGCGGTCACTCCTTCCACTAGACTTCCACTGACCAGACCACTGCTGCCCGTGTACCCCTGGAACCAATTTAAAAGTGCCTACAGCCAGCCCAAGTTTGTTATGTTAGGCCTTGGAAGCCTGTCTGCGGTCACTCCTTCCACTAGACTTCCACTGACCAGACCACTGCTGCCCGTGTACCCCTGGAACCAATTTAAAAGTGCCTACAGCCAGCCCAAGTTTGTTATGTTAGGCCTTCGAAGCCTGTCTGCGGTCCATTCTTTCAACTACTACTACACTGACCAGGTCACTGCTGCCCGTGTACCCCTGGAACCAATTTAAAAGTGCCTACAGCCAGCCCAAGTTTGTTATGTTAGGCCTTGGAAGCCTGTCTGCGGTCACTCCTTCCACTAGACTTCCACTGACCAGACCACTGCTGCCCGTGTACCCCTGGAACCAATTTAAAAGTGCCTACAGCCAGCCCAAGTTTGTTATGTTAGGCCTTGGAAGCCTGTCTGCGGTCACTCCTTCCACTAGGCCTCCACTGACCACACCAGCACCACTGCTGTCCGTGTACCCCTGGAACCAATTTAAAATTGCCTACAGCCATGTGTTATTATTTTAGGCCTTCGATGCCTGTCTGCGGTCACTCCTTCCACTAGGCCTCCACTGACCACACCACTGCTGTCCGTGTACCCCTGGAACCAATTTAAAATTGCCTACAGCCATGTGTTTTTATTTTAGGCCTTCGATGCCTGTCTGCGGTCACTCCTTCCACTAGGCCTCCACTGACCACACCACTGCTGTCCGTGTACCCCTGGAACCAATTTAAAATTGCCTACAGCCATGTGTTATTATTTTAGGCCTTCGATGCCTGTCTGCGGTCACTCCTTCCACTAGGCCTCCACTGACCACACCACTGCTGCCCGTGTACCCCTGGAACCAATTTAAAATTGCCTACAGCCAGCCCAATTTTTTTATTTTAGGCCTTCGATGCCTGTCTGCGGTCCATTCTTTCAACTACTACTACACTGACCAGGTCACTGCTGCCCGTGTACCCCTGGAACCAATTTAAAATTGCCTACAGCCATGTGTTATTATTTTAGGCCTTCGATGCCTGTCTGCGGTCACTCCTTCCACTAGGCCTCCACTGACCACACCACTGCTGTCCGTGTACCCCTGGAACCAATTTAAAATTGCCTACAGCCATGTGTTTTTATTTTAGGCCTTCGATGCCTGTCTGCGGTCCATTCTTTCAACTACTACTACACTGACCAGGGCACTGCTGGCCGTGTACCCCTGGAACCAACATCAGAAAATATAAAAATAAGTATTTTGCTTATAAAAAAGAAAATACTGGTGAGATATCAAATGCAGACATTTTAACATTAAAAACAAACACACAACTAAAATCTGGTACAGTACTAAAAATGGCCACCAGCTACAATTACTTTCTCCTGCAAGTAGTTAACTGAAAGTTTTTTTAAATTGAAAACACACATATGGCATCCACCGAGTGTTGTCCTGTCGCGTCTTCTTTATATTATTGCCGAGAAGATGCAAAATAATGAAAATAATAAAATCATTAATTACCAAAATAATAGAGAAAGTCAACACCACATTGCAAATAAACATTCATTCCAAATAAAGAAGCAGGGCGCGTCCGAGGGTGAGTATATACCTAATAAGAATCTAATCACCCTCGGACGCGCAATGCTTATTTCCAACAGCCTTCCTTCCTAAGAATCAGCCCTTCCGTCGTGTAGAGAGACGTTGTGTTACACTCCAAGGTGTTCCCCAGGTTGCCTTTCCTGAGCTTCGATCTTCCGGCTCTCGTTTAGTAGTTCTTGGAAACTACACTGCATTAGGCCTTCAAATTGGGTATGGGGTGTAGAGAGAGGGTGTGTTACACTCCAAGGTGTTCCCCAGGTTGCCTTTCCTGAGCTTCGATATTCCGGCTCTCGTTTAGTAGTTGTTGGAAACTACACTGCATTAGGCCTTCAAATTGGGTATGGGGTGTAGAGAGAGGGTGTGTTACACTCCAAGGTGTTCCCCAGGTTGCCTTTCCTGAGCTTCGAAATTCCGGCTCTCGTTTAGTAGTTGTTGGAAACTACACTGCATTAGGCCTACAAATTTGGTATGGGGGAAACATTGGCGCATCTGCGGTCCCTCCTTCCTCTAGGCCTCCACTGACCTGTCTACTGCTGCCCGTGTTCCCCTGGAACCAATTTTAAATTGCCTACAGGCAGCCCAATTTATTATGTTAGGGCTTCGAAGCCTGTCTGCGGTCCCTCCTTCCACTAGGCCTCCACTGACCTGTCTACTGCTGCCCGTGTACCCCTTGAACCAACATCATAAAATAAAAAAAAAAGGATTTTGCTTATAAAAAAGAAAATACTGGTGAGATATCAAATGCAGACATTTTGACATTAAAAACAAACAAACAGCTAAAATCTGGTACAGTACTAAAAATGGCCACCAGCTACAATTACTTTCTCCTGCAAGTAGTTAACTGAAAGGTTTTTTAAATTGAAAACACACATATGGCATCCACCGAGTGTTGTCCTGTCGCGTCTTCTTTATATTATTGCCGAGAAGATGCAAAATAATGAAAATAATAAAATCATTAATTACCAAAATAATAGAGAAAGTCAACACCACATTGCAAATAAACATTCATTCCAAATAAAGAAGCAGGGCGCGTCCGAGGGTGAGTATATACCTAATAAGAATCTAATCACCCTCGGACGCGCAATGCTTATTTCCAACAGCCTTCCTTCCTAAGAATCATCCCTTCCGTGGTGTAGAGAGACGTTGTGTTACACTCCAAGGTGTTCCCCAGGTTGCCTTTCCTGAGCTTCGATCTACCGGCTCTCGTTTAGTAGTTGTTGGATACTACGCTGCATTAGGCCTTCAAATTGGGTATGGGGTGTAGAGAGATGGTGTGTTCCACTCCAAGGTGTTCCCCAGGTTGCCTTTCCTGAGCTTCGATCTTCCGGCTCTCGTTTAGTAGTTCTTGGAAACTACACTGCATTAGGCCTTCAAATTGGGTATGGGGTGTAGAGAGAGGGTGTGTTACACTCCAAGGTGTTCCCCAGGTTGCCTTTCCTGAGCTTCGATATTCCGGCTCTCGTTTAGTAGTTATCGGAAACTACGCTGCATTAGGCCTACAAATTGGGTATGGGGTGTAGAGAGAGGGTGTGTTACACTCCAAGGTGTTCCCCAGGTTGCCTTTCCTGAGCTTCGATATTCCGGCTCTCGTTTAGTAGTTGTCGGAAACTATGCTGCATTAGGCCTACAAATTGGGTATGGGGTGTAGAGAGAGGGTTTGTTACACTCCAAGGTGTTCCCCAGGTTTCCTTGCCATTGCTTCGGTCTTCCGACTCTCGTTTAGTAGTTGTAGAAAAGTACACTGCATTAGGCCATACAAAATGGGTATGGGGTGGAGAGAGATGGTGTGTTACACTCCAAGGTGTTCCCCAGGTTGCCTTTCCTGAGCTTCTATCTTCAGGCTCTCATTAAATTGTGGTTAAATGGAACAACTGCATTTGGCGTACTAGTTGGTTTGGGGCCTACTATCGGTGTCTGCCACTCCTTGCTGTTCTCCTCCACTGAACAAAGCTGTGCCGCCTGTTTACTACGGTTGCCAATTTTGAACTGCATTTCGACTACTTACTGATTTGGCCCTACTCTCTGTGTCAGCCTCTCATTCCAGTTGTCCTCCACTGCAATGCCCCCTGGTTATTCCTGTGTTACCAATTTTGAACTGCATTTAGCCCACTTTCTTCTTTGGGCCTATATCTGTGTTTCCACTTCATCGTGCCCATTGCCCAGCCAGTGATAGATGAGTCTGCTGGTACATTGACCCATAACGCAACATTCCCCGTGCACGCTACACAACAACATTGTGACCCTGCTGAAAGTCAGGTTGCTCTTCCCGCATACCATACCACCTTACACGGGGACAAAGAGGAAGGTGCAGATGAAAGTGCAGGTTCCTTCATCAGGTGGGGGGAGGAATACTAGTTGGCGACGTCACTGGCACAGGGCCTCTCATAGTACGCAAAAGTGTTGCTGCCGGTGGGAGGCGCCCCCGCCGTGCAAACACACCGCTGTACTTTGAGGGGCCCTGTGCCAGTGCCAATGCCAACGAGTGGGCCCCCCCTGCTTGCTCAGGTTCACAGCACTTGCAAAGTTGAAATACTTACCTCTCCCTGCTCCACTGCCGTGACGTGGTCCAGATTTCCTGGGCCCACTAATTACTTGAACCAGCCCTACCCCCCACAACTTTAGCCAAATGACCCCGAATTTCAAATGCCTTCCAATTATTATAAGGTAAATTACGCTTGACAAGCTTCATTAAGAAGAATGGATGGTTTTGACATTAAAATGGGCACTCTAGGTGTTTTCCTGGCCCCCACTCACTGCCGACTATGCTGCCCCATTGACTTGCATTGGGTTTCGTGTTTCGGTCGATCCCGACTTTACGTCATAATCGGCCGATTTCACTCGACCCGACTTTGGACATAGTCGGGTTTCGCAAAACCCGGCTCGACTCTAAAAAGGTCAAGGTCGCTCAACTCTACTAAACACAACTAAAAGCGGCTGTGGATTGCGCCTAACAACTACCTAGGCAACTCGGCACAGCCTAAGAAACTAGCTAGCCTGAAGATAGAAAAATAGGCCTGACTTGCCCCAGAGAAATTCCCCAAAGGAAAAGGCAGCCCCCCACATATAATGACAGTGAGTAAGATGAAAAGACAAAACGTAGGGATGAATTAGATTCAGCAAAGTGGGGCCCGATATTCTAGGACAGAGCGAGGACAGTAAAGCGAACTTTGCAGTCTACAAAAAACCCTAAAGCAAAACCACGCAAAGGGGGCAAAAAAAAAACCCACCGTGCCGAACTAACGGCATGGCGGTACACCCTTTGCGTCTCAGAGCTTCCAGCAAAACAAAAGACAAGCTGGACAGAAAAAAAGCAACAAAAAAGCAAAAAGCACTTAGCTATACAGAGCAGCAGGTCACAGGAACAATCAAGAGAAGCTCAGATCCAACACTGAAACATTGACAAGGAGCAAGGATAGCAGCATCAGGCGGAGTTAAGTAATGAAGCAGTTAACGAGCTCACCAGAACACCTGAGGGAGGAAGCTCAGAAGCTGCAGTACCACTTGTGACCACAGGAGTGAATTCAGCCACAGAATTCACAACAGTACCCCCCCCTTGAGGAGGGGTCACCGAACCCTCACCAGAGCCCCCAGGCCGACCAGGATGAGCCGCATGAAAGGCACGAACAAGATCGGAAGCATGAACATCAGAGGCAAAAACCCAGGAATTATCTTCCTGAGCATAACCCTTCCATTTAACTAGATACTGGAGTTTCCGTCTAGAAACACGAGAATCCAAAATCTTCTCCACAATATACTCCAATTCCCCCTCCACCAAAACCGGGGCAGGAGGCTCAACAGATGGAACCATAGGTGCCACGTATCTCCGCAACAACGACCTATGGAATACATTATGTATGGAAAAGGAGTCTGGGAGGGTCAAACGAAAAGACACAGGATTGAGAACCTCAGAAATCCTATACGGACCAATAAAACGAGGTTTAAATTTAGGAGAGGAAACCTTCATAGGAATATGACGAGAAGATAACCAAACCAGATCCCCAACACGAAGTCGGGGACCCACACGGCGTCTGCGATTAGCGAAAAGTTGAGCTTTCTCCTGGGACAAGATCAAATTGTCCACTACCTGAGTCCAGATCTGCTGCAACCTATCCACCACAGAATCCACACCAGGACAGTCCGAAGACTCAACCTGTCCTGAAGAGAAACAAGGATGGAACCCAGAATTGCAAAAAAATGGAGAAACCAAGGTAGCCGAGCTGGCCCGATTATTAAGGGCGAACTCAGCCAACGGCAAAAAGGACACCCAATCATCCTGGTCTGCAGAAACAAAACATCTCAGATATGTTTCCAAGGTCTGATTGGTTCGTTCGGTCTGGCCATTAGTCTGAGGATGGAAAGCCGAGGAAAAGGATAGGTCAATGCCCATCCTACCACAAAAGGCTCGCCAAAACCTTGAAACAAACTGGGAACCTCTGTCAGAAACAATATTCTCAGGAATGCCATGCAACCGAACCACATGCTGAAAGAACAAAGGTACCAAATCAGAGGAGGAAGGCAATTTAGCCAAGGGCACCAGATGGACCATTTTAGAAAAGCGATCACAGACCACCCAAATGACTGACATCTTTTGAGAAACGGGAAGGTCAGAAATGAAATCCATCGAAATATGTGTCCAAGGCCTCTTTGGGACCGGCAAGGGCAAAAACAACCCACTGGCACGAGAACAGCAGGGCTTAGCCCTAGCACAAATCCCACAGGACTGCACAAAAGTACGTACATCCCGTGACAGAGATGGCCACCAGAAGGATCTAGCCACTAACTCTCTGGTACCAAAGATTCCAGGATGACCAGCCAACACCGAACAATGAAGTTCAGAGATAAGTTTATTAGTCCACCTATCAGGGACGAACAGTTTCTCTGCTGGACAACGATCAGGTTTATTCGCCTGAAATTTTTGCAGCACCCGCCGCAAATCAGGGGAGATGGCAGACACAATGACTCCTTCCTTGAGGATACCCGCTGGCTCAGATAAACCCGGAGAGTCGGGCACAAAACTCCTAGACAGAGCATCCGCCTTCACATTTTTAGAGCCCGGAAGGTACGAAATCACAAAGTCGAAGTGGGCAAAAAATAACGACCAACGGGCCTGTCTAGGATTCAAGCGCTTGGCAGACTCGAGATAAGTCAAGTTCTTATGATCAGTCAATACCACCACGCGATGCTTAGCTCCTTCAAGCCAATGACGCCACTCCTCGAATGCCCACTTCATGGCCAGCAACTCTCGATTGCCCACATCATAATTACGCTCAGCGGGCGAAAACTTCCTGGAAAAGAAAGCACATGGTTTCATCACTGAGCAATCAGAACCTCTCTGTGACAAAACCGCCCCTGCTCCAATCTCAGAAGCATCAACCTCGACCTGGAACGGAAGAGAAACATCTGGCTGACACAACACAGGGGCAGAACAAAAACGACGCTTCAACTCCTGAAAAGCTTCCACAGCAGCAGAAGACCAATTAACCAAATCAGCACCCTTCTTGGTCAAATCGGTCAATGGTTTGGCAATGCTAGAAAAATTACAGATGAAGCGACGATAAAAATTAGCAAAGCCCAGGAACTTTTGCAGACTTTTCAGAGATGTCGGCTGAATCCAATCCTGGATGGCTTGGACCTTAACTGGATCCATCTCGATAGTAGAAGGGGTAAAGATGAACCCCAAAAATGAAACTTTCTGCACACCGAAGAGACACTTTGATCCCTTCACAAACAAAGAGTTAGCACGCAGGACCTGAAAAACCATTCTGACCTGCTTCACATGAGACTCCCAATCATCTGAGAAGATCAAAATGTCATCCAAGTAAACAATCAGGAATTTATCCAGATACTCACGGAAGATGTCATGCATAAAAGACTGAAACACAGATGGAGCATTGGCAAGTCCGAACGGCATCACTAGATACTCAAAATGACCCTCGGGCGTATTGAATGCAGTTTTCCATTCATCTCCTTGCCTGATTCTCACCAGATTATACGCACCACGAAGATCTATCTTAGTGAACCAACTAGCCCCCTTAATCCGAGCAAACAAGTCAGATAACAATGGCAAGGGATACTGAAATTTAACAGTGATCTTATTAAGAAGGCGGTAATCAATACACGGTCTCAGCGAACCATCCTTCTTGGCTACAAAGAAGAACCCTGCTCCCAGTGGTGATGACGATGGGCGAATATGTCCCTTCTCCAGGGATTCCTTCACATAACTGCGCATAGCGGCGTGTTCGGGCACGGATAAATTAAATAATCGACCTTTAGGGAATTTACTACCAGGAATCAAATTGATAGCACAATCACAATCCCTATGCGGAGGTAGAGCATCGGACTTGGGCTCTTCAAATACATCCTGATAATCAGACAAGAACTCTGGGACCTCAGAAGGGGTGGATGACGAAATCGACAAAAATGGAACATCACCATGTACCCCCTGACAACCCCAGCTGGATACCGACATGGAATTCCAATCCAATTCTGGATTATGGGTTTGTAGCCATGGCAACCCCAACACCACCACATCATGCAGATTATGCAACACCAGAAAGCGAATAACTTCCTGATGTGCAGGAGCCATGCACATGGTCAGCTGGGCCCAGTATTGAGGTTTATTCTTGGCCAAAGGTGTAGCATCAATTCCTCTCAATGGAATAGGACACCGCAAAGGCTCCAAGAAAAACCCACAACGTTTAGCATAATCCAAATCCATCAGATTCAGGGCAGCGCCCGAATCCACAAACGCCATGACAGAAAACGACGACAAAGAGCATATCAAGGTAATGGACAGAAGGAATTTGGACTGTACAGTACCAATGACGGCAGACCTAGCGGACCGCTTAGTGCGCTTAGGACAATCAGAAATAGCATGAGTGGAATCACCACAGTAGAAACACAGACCATTCAGATGTCTGTATTCCTGCCGTTCAACTCTAGTCATAGTCCTATCGCACTGCATAGGCTCAGGTTTAACCTCAGGCAGTACCGCCAAATGGTGCACAGATTTACGCTCGCGCAAGCGTCGTCCGATCTGAATGGCCAAAGACAAAGACTCATTCAAACCAGCAGGCATAGGAAATCCCACCATGACATCCTTAAGAGCCTCAGAGAGACCCTTTCTGAACAAAGCTGCCAGCGCAGATTCATTCCACTGAGTGAGTACTGACCATTTCCTAAATTTCTGACAATATACTTCTATATCATCCTGACCCTGGCACAAAGCCAGCAAAATTTTCTCAGCCTGATCCACTGAATTAGGCTCATCGTACAGCAATCCGAGCGCCAGGAAAAACGCATCGACACTACTCAATGCAGGGTCTCCTGGCGCAAGAGAAAATGCCCAGTCTTGAGGGTCGCCGCGCAAAAAAGAAATAATAATCAAAACCTGTTGAATAGGATTACCAGAAGAATGAGGTTTCAAGGCCAGAAATAGCTTACAATTATTTTTGAAACTTAGAAACTTAGTTCTATCTCCAAAAAACAAATCAGGAATAGGAATTCTTGGTTCTAACATAGATTTCTGATCAATAGTATCTTGAATTTTTTGTACATTTATAACGAGATTATCCATTGAAGAGCACAGACCCTGAATATCCATGTCCACACCTGTGTCCAGAATCACCCAAATGTCTAGGGGAAAAAAAAAAAAGTGAGCACAGAGCAGAAAAAAAAAAAATGATGTCAGAACTTTTTCTTTCCCTCTATTGAGAATCATTAGTTAGGCTCCTTGTACTGTTATGTTTGCTAATGACAGGTGTTATGAAGGCAATCCAGAAACACAGTGTGCATAGCGATCAGAGCGCACACAGTGATCTGACAAATACCCAAAAATACAAGAACGAGCTCTGAGACGTGGAAACTCTGTAGACTGCACACCTGATCCTATCCTAAACACAACTAAAAGCGGCTGTGGATTGCGCCTAACCACTACCTAGGCAACTTGGCACAGCCTAAGAAACTAGCTAGCCTGAAGATAGAAAAATAGGCCTGACTTGCCCCAGAGAAATTCCCCAAAGGAAAAGGCAGCCTCCCACATATAATGACTGTGAGTAAGATGAAAAGACAAAACGTAGGGATGAATTAGATTCAGCAAAGTGGGGCCTGATATTCTAGGACAGAGCGAGGACAGTAAAGCGAACTTTGCAGTCTACAAAAAACCCTAAAGCAAAACCACGCAAAGGGGGCAAAAAAAAAACCCACCGTGCCGAACTAACGGCACGGCGGTACACCCTTTGCGTCTCAGAGCTTCCAGCAAAACAAAAGACAAGCTGGACAGAAAAAAAGCAACAAAAAAGCAAAAAGCACTTAGCTATACAGAGCAGCAGGTCACAGGAACAATCAAGAGAAGCTCAGATCCAACACTGAAACATTGACAAGGAGCAAGGATAGCAGCATCAGGCGGAGTTAAGTAATGAAGCAGTTAACGAGCTCACCAGAACACCTGAGGGAGGAAGCTCAGAAGCTGCAGTACCACTTGTGACCACAGGAGTGAATTCAGCCACAGAATTCACAACAGTACCCCCCCCTTGAGGAGGGGTCACCGAACCCTCACCAGAGCCCCCAGGCCGACCAGGATGAGCCGCATGAAAGGCACGAACAAGATCGGAAGCATGAACATCAGAGGCAAAAACCCAGGAATTATCTTCCTGAGCATAACCCTTCCATTTAACTAGATACTGGAGTTTCCGTCTAGAAACACGAGAATCCAAAATCTTCTCCACAATATACTCCAATTCCCCCTCCACCAAAACCGGGGCAGGAGGCTCAACAGATGGAACCATAGGTGCCACGTATCTCCGCAACAACGACCTATGGAATACATTATGTATGGAAAAGGAGTCTGGGAGGGTCAAACGAAAAGACACAGGATTGAGAACCTCAGAAATCCTATACGGACCAATAAAACGAGGTTTAAATTTAGGAGAGGAAACCTTCATAGGAATATGACGAGAAGATAACCAAACCAGATCCCCAACACGAAGTCGGGGACCCACACGGCGTCTGCGATTAGCGAAAAGTTGAGCTTTCTCCTGGGACAAGATCAAATTGTCCACTACCTGAGTCCAGATCTGCTGCAACCTATCCACCACAGAATCCACACCAGGACAGTCCGAAGACTCAACCTGTCCTGAAGAGAAACGAGGATGGAACCCAGAATTGCAAAAAAATGGAGAAACCAAGGTAGCCGAGCTGGCCCGATTATTAAGGGCGAACTCAGCCAACGGCAAAAAGGACACCCAATCATCCTGGTCTGCAGAAACAAAACATCTCAGATATGTTTCCAAGGTCTGATTGGTTCGTTCGGTCTGGCCATTAGTCTGAGGATGGAAAGCCGAGGAAAAGGATAGGTCAATGCCCATCCTACCACAAAAGGCTCGCCAAAACCTTGAAACAAACTGGGAACCTCTGTCAGAAACAATATTCTCAGGAATGCCATGCAACCGAACCACATGCTGAAAGAACAAAGGTACCAAATCAGAGGAGGAAGGCAATTTAGCCAAGGGCACCAGATGGACCATTTTAGAAAAGCGATCACAGACCACCCAAATGACTGACATCTTTTGAGAAACGGGAAGGTCAGAAATGAAATCCATCGAAATATGTGTCCAAGGCCTCTTTGGGACCGGCAAGGGCAAAAACAACCCACTGGCACGAGAACAGCAGGGCTTAGCCCTAGCACAAATCCCACAGGACTGCACAAAAGTACGTACATCCCGTGACAGAGATGGCCACCAGAAGGATCTAGCCACTAACTCTCTGGTACCAAAGATTCCAGGATGACCAGCCAACACCGAACAATGAAGTTCAGAGATAAGTTTATTAGTCCACCTATCAGGGACGAACAGTTTCTCTGCTGGACAACGATCAGGTTTATTCGCCTGAAATTTTTGCAGCACCCGCCGCAAATCAGGGGAGATGGCAGACACAATGACTCCTTCCTTGAGGATACCCGCTGGCTCAGATAAACCCGGAGAGTCGGGCACAAAACTCCTAGACAGAGCATCCGCCTTCACATTTTTAGAGCCCGGAAGGTACGAAATCACAAAGTCGAAGTGGGCAAAAAATAACGCCCAACGGGCCTGTCTAGGATTCAAGCGCTTGGCAGACTCGAGATAAGTCAAGTTCTTATGATCAGTCAATACCACCACGCGATGCTTAGCTCCTTCAAGCCAATGACGCCACTCCTCGAATGCCCACTTCATGGCCAGCAACTCTCGATTGCCCACATCATAATTACGCTCAGCGGGCGAAAACTTCCTGGAAAAGAAAGCACATGGTTTCATCACTGAGCAATCAGAACCTCTCTGTGACAAAACCGCCCCTGCTCCAATCTCAGAAGCATCAACCTCGACCTGGAACGGAAGAGAAACATCTGGCTGACACAACACAGGGGCAGAACAAAAACGACGCTTCAACTCCTGAAAAGCTTCCACAGCAGCAGAAGACCAATTAACCAAATCAGCACCCTTCTTGGTCAAATCGGTCAATGGTTTGGCAATGCTAGAAAAATTACAGATGAAGCGACGATAAAAATTAGCAAAGCCCAGGAACTTTTGCAGACTTTTCAGAGATGTCGGCTGAATCCAATCCTGGATGGCTTGGACCTTAACTGGATCCATCTCGATAGTAGAAGGGGTAAAGATGAACCCCAAAAATGAAACTTTCTGCACACCGAAGAGACACTTTGATCCCTTCACAAACAAAGAGTTAGCACGCAGGACCTGAAAAACCATTCTGACCTGCTTCACATGAGACTCCCAATCATCTGAGAAGATCAAAATGTCATCCAAGTAAACAATCAGGAATTTATCCAGATACTCACGGAAGATGTCATGCATAAAAGACTGAAACACAGATGGAGCATTGGCAAGTCCGAACGGCATCACTAGATACTCAAAATGACCCTCGGGCGTATTGAATGCAGTTTTCCATTCATCTCCTTGCCTGATTCTCACCAGATTATACGCACCACGAAGATCTATCTTAGTGAACCAACTAGCCCCCTTAATCCGAGCAAACAAGTCAGATAACAATGGCAAGGGATACTGAAATTTAACAGTGATCTTATTAAGAAGGCGGTAATCAATACACGGTCTCAGCGAACCATCCTTCTTGGCTACAAAGAAGAACCCTGCTCCCAGTGGTGATGACGATGGGCGAATATGTCCCTTCTCCAGGGATTCCTTCACATAACTGCGCATAGCGGCGTGTTCGGGCACGGATAAATTAAATAATCGACCTTTAGGGAATTTACTACCAGGAATCAAATTGATAGCACAATCACAATCCCTATGCGGAGGTAGAGCATCGGACTTGGGCTCTTCAAATACATCCTGATAATCAGACAAGAACTCTGGGACCTCAGAAGGGGTGGATGACGAAATCGACAAAAATGGAACATCACCATGTACCCCCTGACAACCCCAGCTGGATACCGACATGGAATTCCAATCCAATACTGGATTATGGGTTTGTAGCCATGGCAACCCCAACACCACCACATCATGCAGATTATGCAACACCAGAAAGCGAATAACTTCCTGATGTGCAGGAGCCATGCACATGGTCAGCTGGGCCCAGTATTGAGGTTTATTCTTGGCCAAAGGTGTAGCATCAATTCCTCTCAATGGAATAGGACACCGCAAAGGCTCCAAGAAAAACCCACAACGTTTAGCATAATCCAAATCCATCAGATTCAGGGCAGCGCCCGAATCCACAAACGCCATGACAGAAAACGACGACAAAGAGCATATCAAGGTAATGGACAGAAGGAATTTGGACTGTACAGTACCAATGACGGCAGACCTAGCGGACCGCTTAGTGCGCTTAGGACAATCAGAAATAGCATGAGTGGAATCACCACAGTAGAAACACAGACCATTCAGATGTCTGTATTCCTGCCGTTCAACTCTAGTCATAGTCCTATCGCACTGCATAGGCTCAGGTTTAACCTCAGGCAGTACCGCCAAATGGTGCACAGATTTACGCTCGCGCAAGCGTCGTCCGATCTGAATGGCCAAAGACAAAGACTCATTCAAACCAGCAGGCATAGGAAATCCCACCATGACATCCTTAAGAGCCTCAGAGAGACCCTTTCTGAACAAAGCTGCCAGCGCAGATTCATTCCACTGAGTGAGTACTGACCATTTCCTAAATTTCTGACAATATACTTCTATATCATCCTGACCCTGGCACAAAGCCAGCAAAATTTTCTCAGCCTGATCCACTGAATTAGGCTCATCGTACAGCAATCCGAGCGCCAGGAAAAACGCATCGACACTACTCAATGCAGGGTCTCCTGGCGCAAGAGAAAATGCCCAGTCTTGAGGGTCGCCGCGCAAAAAAGAAATAATAATCAAAACCTGTTGAATAGGATTACCAGAAGAATGAGGTTTCAAGGCCAGAAATAGCTTACAATTATTTTTGAAACTTAGAAACTTAGTTCTATCTCCAAAAAACAAATCAGGAATAGGAATTCTTGGTTCTAACATAGATTTCTGATCAATAGTATCTTGAGTTTTTTGTACATTTATAACGAGATTATCCATTGAAGAGCACAGACCCTGAATATCCATGTCCACACCTGTGTCCAGAATCACCCAAATGTCTAGGGGAAAAAAAAAAAAGTGAGCACAGAGCAGAAAAAAAAAAAATGATGTCAGAACTTTTTCTTTCCCTCTATTGAGAATCATTAGTTAGGCTCCTTGTACTGTTATGTTTGCTAATGACAGGTGTTATGAAGGCAATCCAGAAACACAGTGTGCATAGCGATCAGAGCGCACACAGTGATCTGACAAATACCCAAAAATACAAGAACGAGCTCTGAGACGTGGAAACTCTGTAGACTGCACACCTGATCCTATCCTAAACACAACTAAAAGCGGCTGTGGATTGCGCCTAACCACTACCTAGGCAACTTGGCACAGCCTAAGAAACTAGCTAGCCTGAAGATAGAAAAATAGGCCTGACTTGCCCCAGAGAAATTCCCCAAAGGAAAAGGCAGCCTCCCACATATAATGACTGTGAGTAAGATGAAAAGACAAAACGTAGGGATGAATTAGATTCAGCAAAGTGGGGCCTGATATTCTAGGACAGAGCGAGGACAGTAAAGCGAACTTTGCAGTCTACAAAAAACCCTAAAGCAAAACCACGCAAAGGGGGCAAAAAAAAAACCCACCGTGCCGAACTAACGGCACGGCGGTACACCCTTTGCGTCTCAGAGCTTCCAGCAAAACAAAAGACAAGCTGGACAGAAAAAAAGCAACAAAAAAGCAAAAAGCACTTAGCTATACAGAGCAGCAGGTCACAGGAACAATCAAGAGAAGCTCAGATCCAACACTGAAACATTGACAAGGAGCAAGGATAGCAGCATCAGGCGGAGTTAAGTAATGAAGCAGTTAACGAGCTCACCAGAACACCTGAGGGAGGAAGCTCAGAAGCTGCAGTACCACTTGTGACCACAGGAGTGAATTCAGCCACAGAATTCACAACAGGATGCGTGCCCCTCGCCTTCTGAGGTTGGTCGGCTTAGGGGCGTCTTTGGGCAGGGCCGCATCAGTGGCTGCAGCTGACCGTGACAGTTTCCAATCTGATTCAACATGAAACAACACTTAAATGGTTTCTTATCAATATGAATTAAAAGACTTTTACATAGTAATTAAAACTTGCTAAATGACCAATTAAGTGTTTTAATATTCACCATCCCATTAAAGATGCATCATATATATGTTATCACACTCATGATGTAGGTTACACATTGCAGATGGCAGTGCCAATAGTGCAGGAAAAAGATCACATTACAGTATTTCCATTTTGCAAATTCTGAGAATTAGTAAATTGTCTGGTTTATGCTTATAAAGCCATAGACAATGTGTTCAGAGCAGCAGGAAGTATTGATTGCTAGTTCAGAATCTCATAAATGTGATGCGGCTGCAGTGCAGTTTAGCACAACCTCCACCAGGGGGTGCTGGTGAGGGAAGAGAGGTTGCACACAAACAGCGTAGCAACACTGAGCAGCCGCACAGGTGTCACAAGTAACGAAAGAGTGGTCAGACGAGCAGTGTCAGAAACTGTCAGGAGCAGAGGTACCAGAGGTCATAGCATGCACAAAGTCAGAGACAAGCCAGAAGTCAGAGCCAAATGGGAGCGCAGTAAGGGTGGTTTCACACTTGCGTTTTTGTCTGCAGCGTTTTTTTTTCAAAAAAACGCATGCGTTTTTTTTTCCTATCTTTAACATTGAAAACGCATGCCTTTTTTGTGTATGCGTTTGGTCGCGTTTTTTGACGCATGCGTTTTTTTACTGCATGCGTTCATTTTCTGAAATGCTACTTGTAGTATTTTTAGAAGCGTTTTTTGGACCAAAAAAAAACGCATGCGTTTTCATGCGTTTTTTTGGGGTCAAAAAATACATTGGAGTCAATGGGGACGCATGCGTTTTTTGGTGCATGCGTTTTTTGCGGTAAAAAACGCATGCTTTTTTTATTAAAAAACCAGAAAACACACTGATATGCCACCCCCCAGCATAAAGGTGATAAAGGGAACCTTACCCTACCCCTAACCCTACCCCTAACCCTACCCCTAACCCTAAGGGATCCTAACCCTAACCCTACCCCTAACCCTACCCCTAACCCTAACCCTACCCCTAACCCTAAGGGATCCTAACCCTAACCCTACCCCTAACCCTACCCCTAACCCTAACCCTAACCCTACCCCTAACCCTAAGGGATCCTAACCCTAACCCTAATCCCTTTATGGTTAGGGGTAGGGGTAGGGGTAGGGTTAGGGGTAGGGGTAGGGGTAGGGTTAGGGTTAGGATCCCTTAGGGTTAGGGGTAGGGTTAGGGGTAGGGTTAGGGTTAGGGTTAGGATCCCTTAGGGTTAGGGTTAGGGGTAGGGTTAGGGGTAGGATCCCTTTAGGGTTAGGGTTATGATCCCTACCCCTAACCCTACCCCTAACCCTAACCCTAACTATTTCTGTTTATAGTGGGTTTTTTACTTTATTTTGATGATTGGCAGTTGTCACACTTTTTTCTGCATGCGTTTAAAAAACGCAAACGCATGAAAAAACGCATGTAAACGCGGTAAAACGCCGCGTTTTTTTCACCACATGCAAAAACGCATGCATCAAAAAAACGCAGCGTTTACACGCGTTTACATGCGTTTTTTCACCATGCGTTTTTTTGCGTTTTTTACCGCAAAAACGCACGCTAAAAAACGCCAATGTGAAACCAGCCTAAGACGTGAGATGAAGTTGGGGTACCAGCCAGAAGTGAACGCCAGCTGGAGGAATGAGGTATCAGAGATGGAAAGCAAGAAGCGGAGTTCAGAGATCAGGCCGAGTCCTACACTGTAAGGAAAATCACCAGATGAACACTACGTCAAGGATAGGGAATGGGTCTCGCATAAATACAGGAAGTCAGAGGCAGAAGGATCACCAGGGTATACGGGTCAGCTGCTCTTTTCTGGAAGCATGAACTAACACTGACGCTGGCCAGCAGACTGCAGTGGACTGAAAAAGCCCAGTCAGCTCTGTAAATTCTTAACTGACTTAGCCCAGCACAGTGAAAAATGACAAATTTTACTTTATTTCAATTAAAGCACCATTTCAACATTTTTTTTTATTTCACCACTGGAGCAGTGCAAATAATCTAAGTTGCATGACCCTAGTATTATACTTATCAGCCACCATCTTCATCTATTATCAGCACTGCTTCAGTTCCGATAAGCCATTTTGAGACCTCAACTTCTGTCTGACCAGAAGTCATAGGTAATGGTCGTAAGTAGGGTTGAGCGAAACGGGTCGAACATTTTCAAAAGTCGCCGACTTTTGGCGAAGTCGAGTTTCATGAAGCCCGATCCGACCCCTGTGCGTGGTCGGCCATGCGGTACGCGACTTTCGCGCCAAAGTCGCGTTTCAATGACGCGAAAAGCGCCATTTCTCAGCCAATGAAGGTAAACGCAGAGTGTGGGCAGCGTGATGACATAGGTCCTGGTCCCCACCATCTTAGAGAAGGGCATTGCAGTGATTGGCTTGCTGTCTGCGGCGTCACAGGGGCTATAAAGGGGAGTTCCCGCCGACCGCCATGTTACTGCTGCTGATCTGAGCTTAGGGAGAGGTTGCTGCCGCTTCGTCAGAAGCAGGGATAGCGTTAGGCAGGGTCCATTAACCACAAAACCGCTTGTGCTGTAGCGATTTCCACTGCCCAACACCACCTTCGGTGTGCAGGGACAGTGGAAGCTCCTTTTTTTTTTTTTTTCCTCAGCGCTGTAGCTCATTGGGCTGCCCTAGAAGGCTCCCTGATAGCTGCATTGCTGTGTGTACGCCGCTGTGCAAACCAACTGCTTTTTTCAAAGCACAAATCCTCTTGTTCCTTCCTTTCTGCACAGCTATCTTGTTTGTTTGTCCACACTTTTTATTTAATTTGTGCATCAGTCCACTGCTTATTGCTGCCTGCCATACCTGGCTGAGATTACTGCAGGGAGATAGTAATTGAAGGACAGTTCCTTTTTTTTTTTTTTTTTTTTTTGTGGGAGATTAAGATTGACATTTCTGCTAGAGTGCCATCTCTGTCTGTGTCATCTCTCACTCAGTGGGCCATAGAAAGCCTATTTATTTTTTTGCTTGATTTGGGTTCCAAAATCTACCAGAAAAAATCACAACATCAATCAGTGGGAGAAAAATATTGGCCTCAGGGCTTGTGTGCCACTCCTTACTCCTGTGTGTGCCATCTCTCACTCAGTGGGCCATAGAAAGCCTATTTATTTTTTTGCTTGATTTGGGTTCTAAATTCTACCTGAAAAAATCAATAAATCAATCAGTGGGAGATTAATATTGTCCTTTGGGCTTGTGTGCCAGTCCTAAGCGTGCCATCTCTCTCTCTCTCAGATAGTGGGCCATAGAAAGACTATTTTTTTTATTATTTTATTGGGTTTATACATTTTCCCTGGAAAAAAAAAAAAAGTGGGAGATTAATATTGGCCTCTGGGCTTGTGTGCCAGTCCTGAGCGTGCCATCTCTCTCACAAATAGTGGGCCATAGAAAGCCTATTTATTTTTTTGGTTGATTTGGGTTCATAATTCTACCTGAAAAAATCAATCAATCAATCAGTGGGAGATTAATATTGGCCTTTGGGCTTGTGTGCCAGTCCTAAGCGTGCCATCTCTCTCTCTCAGATAGTGGGCCATAGAAAGCCTATTTATTATTATTTTTTTTATTGGGTTTATAAATTTTCCCTGGAAAAAAAAAAAATGGGAGATTAATATTGGCCTCTGGGCTTGTGTGCCAGTCCTGAGCGTGCCATCTCTCTCACAAATAGTGGGCCATAGAAAGCCTATTAATTTTTTTGCTTGATTTGGGTTCCAAAATCTACCAAAAATAATCACTAAATCAATCAGTGGGAGATTAATATTGGCCTCTGGGCTTGTGTGCCACTCCTGACTCCTGTGAGCGTCATCTGTCACTCAGTGGGCCCTAGAAAGCCTATTTTTTGTTTTATTTGTTTTCTAAATTCTCCCTGAAAAAATCATTTTATTTTCTTTGGTTTCTAAATTATTCCTGAAAAAAATCATTTTTTTTGTATTTTTTTTTCTCTAAAGTCTCCCTGAAAAAAAAAAAAAAAAAAAAAAATCTGTGGGAGATTCATATTGCCCCTTCTGCTTGTGTGCCAGTCTTGACTCCTGGGTGTGCCATCTCTCTCTCTCTCCCCAATTGTGGGCCATAGAAAGCCTATAAATTTTTTTGCTTGATTTGGGTTCCAAAATCTACCAAAAATAATCACTAAATCAATCAGTGGGAGATTAATATTGGCCTCTGGGCTTGTGTGCCACTCCTGACTCCTGTGAGCGTCATCTGTCACTCAGTGGGCCCTAGAAAGCCTATTTTTTGTTTTATTTGTTTTCTAAATTCTCCCTGAAAAAATCATTTTATTTTCTTTGGTTTCTAAATTATTCCTGAAAAAAATCATTTTTTTTGTATTTTTTTTTCTCTAAAGTCTCCCTGAAAAAAAAAAAGAAAAAATCTGTGGGAGATTCATATTGCCCCTTCTGCTTGTGTGCCAGTCTTGACTCCTGGGTGTGCCATCTCTCTCTCTCTCCCCAATTGTGGGCCATAGAAAGCCTATAAATTTTTTTGCTTGATTTGGGTTCCAAAATCTACCAAAAATAATCACTAAATCAATCAGTGGGAGATTAATATTGGCCTCTGGGCTTGTCTGCCACTCCTGACTCCTGTGTGCGTCATCTGTCACTCAGTGGGCCCTAGAAATCCTATTTTTTGTTTTATTTGTTTTCTAAATTCTCCCTGAAAAAATCATTTTATTTTCTTTGGTTTCTAAATTATTCCTGAAAAAAATCATTTTTTTTGTATTTTTTTTTCTCTAAAGTCTCCCTGAAAAAAAAAAAAAAAAAAATCTGTGGGAGATTCATATTGCCCCTTCTGCTTGTGTGCCAGTCTTGACTCCTGGGTGTGCCATCTCTCTCTCTCTCCCCAATTGTGGGCCATAGAAAGCCTATTAATTTTTTTGCTTGATTTGGGTTCCAAAATCTACCAAAAAAAATAACTAAATCAATCAGTGGGAGATTAATATTGGCCTCTGGGCTTGTGTGCCACTCCTGACTCCTGTGTGCGTCATCTGTCACTCAGTGGGCCCTAGAAAGCCTATTTTTTGTTTTATTTGTTTTCTAAATTCTCCCTGAAACAATCATTTTATTTTCTTTGGTTTCTAAATTATTCCTGAAAAAAATCATTTTTTTTGTATTTTTTTTTCTCTCAAGTCTCCCTGAAAAAAAAAAAAAAAATCTGTGGGAGATTCATATTGCCCCTTCTGCTTGTGTGCCAGTCTTGACTCCTGGGTGTGCCATCTCTCTCTCTCTCCCCATTTGTGGGCCATAGAAAGCCTATTAATTTTTTTGCTTGATTTGGGTTCCAAAATCTACCAAAAAAAATAACTAAATCAATCGGTGGGAGATTAATATTGGCCTCTGGGCTTGTGTGCCACTCCTGACTCCTGTGTGCGTCCTCTCTCACTCAGTGGGCCCTACAAAGCCTTTTTTTTTTTTCCTAAATTCTCCCTGAAACAATCATTTCATTTTATTTGTTTTATAAATTCTTCTGTAAAAAATAATTTTTTTTTAATTTTTCTTTTTTTCTGAAGTCTCCCTTTTAAAAAAAACAAACACAAATCAGTGGGAGATAAATATTTACATTTGCACTTCAGTGACAGTCCTGCGTGTGTGCCATCTCATTTGTTGCCAACAACAACAGAGTGTGTAACATTGTGGCTGATTTTCGTTGTGGTCTCACCCACCTGTAAAGGGGTAGCTAAATCATACTGAAGTTATAGCTCACCGTGTAAGTTGTGTGACAGCAACAAATACCGTTCGTTTGGTAACGTTTTTAAAACAATGAGGAAGTCTGGTGGAAGAGGTCGTGGCCGGGGGCGTTCATTGTCAGCTGGTAATGAGGGTAGTGGTAGTGGTGGAGCATCAGGTGGTCGTGGGAAAAAAAATATTGCACCTAAGTCTGGAGCTGTGGAGCCAGGTTCGTCGTCTGGCTACACAAGGCCTCGAACCCTCCCTTTTCTGGGAGTAGGAAAACCGCTTTTAAAGCCGGAGCATCAAGAGCAAGTTTTGGCTTATCTTGCTGACTCAGCCTCTAGCTCTTTTGCCTCCTCTCGTGAAACTGGTAAAAGTAAAAGCAGCGCGTCGTTAGTGGATGTTCACGGTCAGGGACAAGTCGCTTCCTTGTCCTCTTCAGCAAAAACAACAACAGAGAAGAATGCAGCAGGCGACACAACGGGTTACTCCATGGAGCTCTTTACACATACCGTCCCTGGCTTAGAAAGTGAAGCAGTTAACAGTCCATGCCCATTACAAGTTGAATCTGACATGGAGTGCACTGATGCACAGCCACAACCAGACTACTATGCTGGTCCTTTGACTCAGACCACAACATTGCCCTCGCAGGGTGCTGATCAAGAATCAGACCCTGATGAGACTATGTTGCCCCATCACGAACGCTATACCACCGACCGACACGGTGACACAGACGAAGTTGCACACGAGCTACAAGAAGAGGTAATAGATGACCCAGTTCTTGACCCCGATTGGCAGCCATTGGGGGAACAGGGTGCAGGCGGCAGCAGTTCTGAAGCGGAGGAGGAGGGGCCGCAGCAGGCATCAACATCGCAACAGGTTCCATCTGCCGGGCCCGTATCTTGGCCAAAACGCGTGGCAAAGTCAAAACCTGTTGGAGGACAGCGTGGCCATCCGGTTAAAGCTCAGTCTGCAATGCCTGAAAAGGTATCCGATGCTAGAAAGAGTGCAGTCTGGCATTTTTTTAAACAACATCCAATTGATCAGCACAAAGTAATCTGTCAAAAATGTTCAACTACCTTAAGCAGAGGGCAGAATCTGAAAAGTCTCAATACAAGTTGCATGCATAGACATTTAACCACCATGCATTTGCAAGCTTGGACTAACTACCAAACGTAAGGTTGTAGCACCCTCGGCCAATGAAGCTACTCATCAACGCAACATCCCTTCCGGCAGTGTAGGGCCACCATTTTCTGCACCACCTGCAGTATCTGTGCAGGTTTCTTTGCCAGGCCAAAGCAGTCAGGGTCAGGGAATCTCCAGTTTCGTAGTAGGAAACACTGCATCTAGGGCACCGGCGGCAACAATACCATCTCCCACCGTCTCTCAGTCTGCCATGTCCACCGGTACCCCCGCTAGTTCCACGATCTCCAGCTCTCCAGTCCAGCTCACCCTACATGAGACTATGGTTAGAAAAAGGAAGTACTTAGCCTCGCATCCGCGTACACAGGGTTTGAACGCCCACATAGCTAGACTAATCTCGTTAGAGATGATGCCCTACCGGTTAGTTGAAAGCGAAGCTTTCAAAGACCTGATGGACTACGCTGTACCACGCTACGAGCTACCCAGTCGACACTTTTTTTCCAGAAAAGCCATCCCAGCCCTCCACCAGCATGTTAAAGAGCGCATCGTCCATGCACTCAGGCAATCTGTGAGCACAAAGGTGCACCTGACAACAGATGCATGGACCAGTAGGCATGGCCAGGGACGTTACGTGTCCATCACGGCACACTGGGTAAATGTGGTGGATTCAGGGTCCACAGGGGACAGCAAGTTTGGGACAGTTCTGCCTAGCCCACGGTCTAGGAAACAGTTGGCTGTAGCCGTTCGCACCCCCTCCTCCTCCTCCTCCTCGTCCTCCTGCAGAAGCGAGAGCTCGTCCACAGACCGCAGTCGCACAACCACTCCATCCGCAGCTGCCACTGTTGCACACCAGGTCTCCCATTATGGGGCAGCTACTGGCAAACGTCAGCAGGCTGTATTGGCTATGAAGTGTTTGGGCGACAACAGACACACCGCGGAAGTTCTGTCCGAGTTCTTGCAGCAAGAAACGCAGTCGTGGCTGGGCACTGTAGATCTTGAGGCAGGCAAGGTAGTGAGTGATAACGGAAGGAATTTCATGGCTGCCATCTCCCTTTCCCAACTGAAACACATTCCTTGCCTGGCTCACACCTTAAACCTGGTGGTGCAGTGCTTCCTGAAAAGTTATCCGGGGTTATCCGACCTGCTCCTCAAAGTGCGTGGACTTTGCGCACATATCCGCCGTTCGCCTGTACACTCCAGCCGTATGCAGACCTATCAGCGTTCTTTGAACCTTCCCCAGCATCGCCTAATCATAGACGTTGTTACAAGGTGGAACTCAACACTGCACATGCTTCAGAGACTGTGCGAACAGAGGCGGGCTGTTATGTTTTTGTGGGAGGATACACATACACGGGCAGGCAGTAGGATGGCAGACATGGAGTTGTCAGGTGTGCAGTGGTCGAAGATTCAAGACATGTGTCAAGTCCTTCAGTGTTTTGAGGAATGCACACGGCTGGTTAGTGCAGACAACGCCATAATAAGCATGAGCATCCCCCTAATGTGTCTGCTGATGCAAAGTTTGATGCACATAAAGGATCAGGCGTCTGCACCAGAGGAAGAGGAAAGCCTTGATGACAGTCAGCCATTGTCTGGTCAGGGCAGTGTACAGGACGAGGTAGCGGGCGAAGAGGAGGTGGAGGATGAGGAGGATGATGGGGATGAGTATATTTTTAATGAGGAAGCTTTCCCGGGGTCATTGGAAATTGGTGGCGTGGCAAGGGCGGGTTCTGGTTTTTTGAGGGACACAAGTGACGTAGATTTGCCTGCAACTGCCCCTCAACCAAGCACAACCGCAGATTTGACAACTGGAACTTTGGCCCACATGGCGGATTATGCCTTGCGTATCCTCAAAAGGGACACACGCATTACAAAAATGATGAACGATGACGATTACTGGTTGGCCTGCCTCCTTGATCCTCGCTATAAAGGCAAATTGCAAAATATTATGCCACATGAGAACTTGGAACTAATATTAGCAACAAAACAATCAACTCTTGTTGACCGTTTGCTTCTGGCATTCCCTGCACACAGCGCCCGTGATCGTTCTCACACGAGCTCCAGGGACCAGCAGACCAGAGGTGTTAGAGGGGCAGAAATCAGAAGTGGCGTTGGCCAGAGGGGTTTTCTGACCAGGTTGTGGAGTGATTTTGCTATGACCGCAGACAGGACAGGTACTGCAGCATCAATTCAAAGTGACAGGAGACAACATTTGTCCAGTATGGTTACAAACTATTTTTCATCCCTTATCGACGTTCTCCCTCAACCGTCATTCCCATTTGATTACTGGGCATCCAAATTAGACACCTGGCCAGAATTGGCAGAATATGCATTGCAGGAGCTTGCTTGCCCGGCAGCTAGTGTCCTATCAGAAAGAGTATTCAGTGCTGCAGGTTCAATACTAACTGAAAAAAGGACTCGTCTGGCTACCCAAAATGTAGATGATCTAACCTTCATTAAAATGAACCACAACTGGATTTCGAAATCTTTTGCCCCACCTTGCCCGGCTGACACCTAACTTTCCTATGAAAAGGTCTTGCCTGTGGACTCTTCTGAATGACTTTTCCAATCTCGTAATTTTCTGCACCTGATTGTCCAGCATACGACATGTTTACTCCTAACAAAATGGCCAAACTCCCCACACGGGGCCGTGGTATCGCCACTTTGCGCCAGCACCCGTGAGAGTGCTGTTTGTCTGAAGAAGTGGGTGTGCCCGCTTTTGGTCGACGGCACTGCCACTGGGTCCCTCATAGTACAATAAAGTGTCTCTGGCGGTGGTGGTGCGCACCCAACGTCAGACACACCATTGTAATATGAGGGGCCCTGGGCCTGTACCGCCGGCCACAAGACAATTCCCCCCCCAGCTCAAACAGTGCTCTACCACTAGCAAAATTATCTCTCACAGCTTCACCAATGTTTAGTCTATGCGCTGACATCCTTCAATGCCTGGCACTGACAATACCATTGTTTTGACATTTTTGTTATGTTAGGCCTTCGAAGCCTGTCTGCGGTCCGTTCTTTCTACAACTACTACACTGACCAGGCCACTGCTGGCCGTGTTCCCCTGGAACCAATTTAAACTTGCCTACAGCCAGCCCAATTTTGTTATGTTAGGCCTTCTTAGCCTGTCTGCCGTCACTCCTTCCACTAGACTTCCACTGACCAGACCACTGTTGCCCGTGTACCCCTGGAACCAATTTTAAATTGCCAACAGCCAAATGTTATTATGTTAGGCCTTTGATGCCTGTCTGCCGTCACTCCTTCCACTAGACTTCCACTGACCAGACCACTGTTGCCCGTGTACCCCTGGAACCAATTTTAAATTGCCAACAGCCCAATGTTATGATGTTAGGCCTTTGATGCCTGTCTGCCGTCACTCCTTCCACTAGGCCTCCACTGACCTGTCTACTGCTGCCCGTGTTCCCATGGAACCAATTGTAAATTGCCTACAGCCAGCCCATTTTATTACGTTAGGCCTTCGAAGCCTGTCTGCGGTCCCTCCTTCCACTAGGCCTCCACTTACCTGTCTACTGCTGCCCGTGTTCCCCTGGAACCAATTTTAAATTGCCTACAGGCAGCCCAATTTATTATGTTAGGCCTTCGAAGCCTGTCTGCGGTCCCTCCTTCCACTAGGCCTCCACTTACCTGTCTACTGCTGCCCGTGTTCCCCTGGAACCAATTTTAAATTGCCTACAGCCAGCCCATTTTATTATGTTAGGCCTTCGAAGCCTGTCTGCGGTCCCTCCTTCCACTAGGCCTCCACTTACCTGTCTACTGCTGCCCGTGTTCCCCTGGAACCAATTTTAAATTGCCTACAGGCAGCCCAATTTATTATGTTAGGGCTTCGAAGCCTGTCTGCGGTCCCTCCTTCCACTAGGCCTCCACTGACCTGTCTACTGCTGCCCGTGTTCCCCTGGAACCAATTTTAAACTGCCTACAGGCAGCCCAATTTATTATGTTAGGGCTTCGAAGCCTGTCTGCGGTCCCTCCTTCCACTAGGCCTACACTGACCTGTCTACTGCTGCCCGTGTACCCCTTGAACCAACATCATAAAATAAAATAAAAAGTATTTTGCTTATAAAAAAGAAAATACTAGTGAGATATCAAATGCAGACATTTTAACATTAAAAACAAACACACAACTAAAATCTGGTACAGTACTAAAAATGGCCACCAGCTACAATTACTTTATCCTGCAAGTATTTAACTGAAAGGTTTTTTAAATTGAAAACACAGATATGGCATCCACCGAGTGTTGTCCTGTCGCGTCTTCTTTATATTATTGCCGAGAAGATGCAAAACAATGAAAATAATAAAATCATTAATTACCAAAATAATAGAGAAAGTCAACACCACATTGCAAATAAACATTCATTCCAAATAAAGAAGCAGGGCGCGTCCGAGGGTGAGTATATACCTAATAAGAATATAATCACCCTCGGACGCGCAATGCTTATTTCCAACAGCCTTCCTTCCTAAGAATCAGCCCTTCCGTGGTATAGAGAGACGTTGTGTTACACTCCAAGGTGTTCCCCAGGTTGCCTTTCCTGAGCTTCGATCTTCCGGCTCTCGTTTAGTAGTTGTTGGAAACTACGCTGCATTAGGCCTTCAAATTGGGTATGGGGTGTAGAGAGATGGTGTGTTCCACTCCAAGGTGTTCCCCAGGTTGCCTTTCCTGAGCTTTGATCTTCCGGCTCTCGTTTAGTAGTTCTTGGAAACTACACTGCATTAGGCCTTCAAATTGGGTATGGGGTGTAGAGAGAGGGTGTGTTACACTCCAAGGTGTTCCCCAGGTTGCCTTTCCTGAGCTTCGATCTTCATGCTCTCGTTTAGTAGTTGTCGGAAACTACGCTGCATTAGGCCTACAAATTGGGTATGGGGTGTAGAGAGAGGGTTTGTTACACTCCAAGGTGTTCCCCAGGTTGCCTTTCCTGAGCTTCGATCTTCCGGCTCTCGTTTAGTAGTTGTTGGAAACTACGCTGCATTAGGCCTTCAAATTGGGTATGGGGTGTAGAGAGAGGGTGTGTTACACTCCAAGGTGTTCCCCAGGTTGCCTTTCCTGAGCTTCGATCTTCCGGCTCTCGTTTAGTAGTTCTTGGAAACTACACTGCATTAGGCCTTCAAATTGGGTATGGGGTGTAGAGAGAGGGTGTGTTACACTCCAAGGTGTTCCCCAGGTTGCCTTTCCTGAGCTTCGATCTTCCGGCTCTCGTTTAGTAGTTCTTGGAAACTACACTGCATTAGGCCTACAAATTGGGTATGGGGTGGAGAGAGATGGTGTGTTACACTTTAAGGTGTTCCCCAGGTTTCCTTGCCATTGCTTCGGTCTTCCGACTCTCGTTTAGTAGTTGTAGAAAAGTACACTGCATTAGGCCTACAAAATGGGTATGGGGTGGAGAGAGATGGTGTGTTACACTCCAAGGTGTTCCCCAGGTTGCCTTTCCTGAGCTTCTATCTTCAGGCTCTCATTAAATTGTGGTTAAATGGAACAACTGCATTTGGCGTACTAGTTGGTTTGGGGCCTACTATCGGTGTCTGCCACTCCTTGCTGTTCTCCTGGTTTCCTGTCCTGAAATTCCATTTTCAGGCTCTCGTTAAGTAGTTGTTAATGTTAGACTGCATTTGGCCTACTATTTGGGTTGGGGCCTACTATCGGTGTCTGCCACTCCTTGCTGTTCTCCTCCACTGAACAAAGCTGTGCCGCCTGTTTACTACGGTTGCCAATTTTGAACTGCATTTCGACTACTTACTGATTTGGCCCTACTCTCTGTGTCAGCCTCTCATTCCAGTTGTCCTCCACTGCAATGCCCCCTGGTTATTCCTGTGTTACCAATTTTGAACTGCATTTAGCCCACTTTATTCTTTGGGCCTATATCTGTGTTTCCACTTCATCGTGCCCATTGCCCAGCCAGTGATAGATGAGTCTGCTGGTACATTGACCCATAACGCAACATTCCCCGTGCATGCTACACAACAACATTGTGACCCTGCTGAAAGTCAGGTTGCTCTTCCCGCATACCATACCACCTTACACGGGAACAAAGAGGAAGGTGCAGATGAAAGTGCAGGTTCCTTCATCAGGTGGGGGGAGGAATACTAGTTGGCGACGTCACTGGCACAGGGCCTCTCATAGTACGCAAAAGTGTTGCTGCCGGTGGGAGGCGCCCCCGCCGTGCAAACACACCGCTGTACTTTGAGGGGCCCTGTGCCAGTGCCAATGCCAACAAGTGGGCCCCCCCTGCTTGCTCAGGATCACAGCACTTGCAAAGTTGAAATACTTACCTCTCCCTGCTCCACTGCCGTGACGTGGTCCAGATTTCCTGGGCCCACTAATTACTTGAACCAGCCCTACCCCACACAACTTTAGCCAAATGACCCCCAATTTCAAATGCCTTCCAATTATTATAAGGTAAATTACGCTTGACAAGCTTCATTAAGAAGAATGGATGGTTTTGACATTAAAATGGGCACTCTAGGTGTTTTCCTGGCCCCCACTCACTGCCGACTATGCTGCCCCATTGACTTGCATTGGGTTTCGTGTTTCGGTCGATCCCGACTTTTCGCCATAATCGGCCGATTTCACTCGACCCGACTTTTGAGATAGTCGGGTTTCGCGAAACCCGGCTCGACTCTAAAAAGGTCAAGGTCGCTCAACTCTAGTCGTAAGTACTCACTGTAAGTCTATGAGATCTTCGTTCTGGCTCACATAGATTTACATTGATATGTGATATCCGGATCGCTCCAGCAAACCCTGCGGCGATCCAACAGGTCACAACTCTGATCCAGCAGGTCCTACAGAAGACCAACAGGAGCGAGGCCGGTAACAGAAGATGACGGCAGTTGGTAAGTATAGTCCTAGGGACAGTGACCTTAGATTAGTAGCACCACTCCAGGGCTGCAATACAAATACCCCACTAGAGTGGTGCTTTAACATTTAGCACTGATTACAACTACACCCATTGACAAGTACTGTACTATGGATCAGCATTGTTTTTGAGAATAGGTACTGTATCTTTCCTTTGAGTTAATTGATACAATTACAAATGAACAGTTGTATAAAACTGAAATGTTTTTGCTCCTTTCCTAATAACTACATTTGTGATGCCAATTCAAAACTGAATTTCCTTTTTTGTGTTTCATGTTTCCTCCTCTCCTTATGTTAACCTCCTTTATTCTTTTCTTTCTCCTCCAAATCTCCAGAGCCCATGTCATTTATTAACTCATGTTACACTCTCAACATACTTTGTAAAAGTGGTACAATATTCAGGTGTTGTCCTTGCAATGTGACAGATTTGTAAGGAAAAGTTGGCAAAGATTGCCATTTCTGGATGTGTCATGCTCAAATGGTACTTTAACAAAGTACTGAGTATGCATATTATGCAACTACAATATTTTAGTTCTTCATTATTTTTTTCACCCGAAAATACTTCAGCCTATATTTCTTTTGAATTGCAAAGATTATTTATTGGGGACATTAAAGGTGGAAAAAGCTCAGAAATAATTCTTCTGGGAATAATTTGTTGACATAACAAAAACTATAGCTTTATCACACACGTGGTTGCATTTTTTTTATTGTTTTTAAAGTGTTTGTTGTTCCCATCTAATTTTCAATAAAGTTTTTTTTAATTATTTTTCTTTACCTACTGGCTGTTTTTTTTTTTATTCTTTAACTCCTTAACAACCACCGATATGCATTAAAATGGCGGCTGTTAAGGGGCCTTATTCCCTCATTGTTGATGGCGATATATAAATAAGCAAAATAAATAAGCTTTAATTAAGAAATTAGGACAGTGCCGAATAACCCATTATCAATTATTAGCACTATCATGGTTACAGTGGTTGCTAAGTGGCATGTTAGCTTTATCGCTAAGGCGTCCAGATCTCTCTCAGTATGCCCTTGCACTCATTTTGCACCACAAAACTTTTTGTAGTTAAAAGGGAGTCTGTTGACTTAAATTGACAGCATAAACTAAACACATAGCCTTGGAAGATTTAGACCCTATAAAAATTGTACCTTTAGTGCTCAGATCATTGCTTCCATTATGAAGAAACTGAAGATTAATCAAATATACTAATTAGTGTGCTCTGTGCACCCTGGGTGTGGTGAAGAAGCTTAGTACACCCTTCCGCCCACTGGTTTTGCATGTCCACGCCTCCCTCCCTGGTAATTGACAATATTTACTTGACTGGAGTGAGCACTGTCTGCAGATAAAGCTAAGGTAAGTCAGCGCTGTCAATCACAAGTGAGGGAGTAGGGGACATGCAAACCTAGTGGGCGAAAAAGTGTACCTTGGTGACACCAAGGGTGCACCGAGCACACTAATTAGAATGTTTAATTAATCTTCAGTTTTTGCAGAATGGAGGCAACGATATCAACAATAAGGGTGCAATTTTTATAGGGGCTATATCACCTACAAGGCTATGCGGTTAGGTTATAATGTCAGTTTGGGCTTATATATAATTATAATTTATTTTCTCATTATTCCATCACATCTTTATCCTTATCACGGCTATCATTAGCTGAGCATGTCAGGTAGATGATGTTTATCCTGTAGTAAAACAGAATGGGATCTGCTTGGGAACAGTGGATCCAGAAGACTGTAAGAACAAAATACATCTGTCAGCAGGATTTCACAACCAAAACTATTTATTTGCATAAGTAGCTCTTTCAAATTCAAGTCCTGCAATATCTCTACCTAGACCGTCTGTTCCTCCATTACTGAGAAATTAGCATTTTAATTGATATGCAAATGAGACTGTAGATCTGAAACTCAGGTCTGTTCCCTACTCAGCTTTGCCACCTCCTGCTTGACTGAGGGTTCCTTATAGAGACATAGAAGCTGTCAGACAAGCAGGAGGAGGCGGCGACGGCACTCGGCAGGGAATAGAGTTAGAGTGGCAGAGGCTTCAGATCTACAGCCTCATTTGCATATCAGTTAAAACTCTGATTTCTCAGTAATTGAGTCTTTGAAAGTTCAACAATTTTATAAAAATTGGTTGGAGAGGTGAAATGCTGCTAATAGATTCCCATTAAGAATGTACACAAAAAAAACCTCACATTTTGACCATGTCTCCACCATTTTGGCAATAACTGACCCTAAAAGCACTTCTCTATGCCAAAGGTTCATTTATTGCATTAATTGCAAAAGACAGCTCATTCTGTAACAATATGGGGAATTTATATGTAGTTGCCTTCAAAAAGACTCATACAGGAAATGTTGTGTAATAGACACGAGATTTCTGGAAGCGTCACTTAGAAAAAACAACAGCGCTGCAAGAACTATAGGACATTGCGTCAACATTCTGATAAGTATTTAGGGGGAATTCTAAATTTACATAGAAGAAAAGAGAGGAAAAATGAAGAAAACTCCTGTCTGAGGAATATATGTTGTTTGCTTAGCAAATGCAGTCAATGGCAGGTACAGATTTGAAGTGGTTCAGAATGGGTCATGTGTGATGACCTAAAAGTGGAAACTAACCAACGTAGATGCATATTTTAAGTTTCTAAAAACACAAATTAATTATACATTTTGCCCATGGCTATTACTGGGTTTGGTGTAGCAAACTGAGATTTTGACAGAAAGCAAGACTAGAAAATCCCTACATGCCGAAGAAACAAGAATCAGCTAGTAATTACATGAAATTTTAAATACGATTTATAGCACACATCCACTTCTTTGTCTTAAATTCCATAAGAAATAACAGTAAAAGTCACATGTGCCTGCAACTTATACATTTTTTCATACGCTACAATAGTCCATAGCTTTACATTAAAGATATTGTACATTATAAGCACTGAGGATAGAACGATTGATATGACAATGCTTCCTCCCTATACACGAGGCTATATTTACTGTATAGTCCAATCTGCCCTAAGCAGTAAGCCTGAATGCACCCCCATTAATGGCTCATTTACAAACCCACATACTTAAATCAAAAGGGGAGCATAAAAAAACGACAAAAAGTCAATAAGTCGAATAATGAAAAAGTTGAAAACTTTATTAAACAAGCAAAATGGTACTTATTGGACAACAACAAGATAAAAGGAGGCGCAAATCAAAAATTGAGGCAATGATACAAAAAGTCATAAGCATACAGTAGATAATACTAACATGTAATTAAATATAAAGGTGAGAACTCCACACAAAGGCAACATGCAAGAGGGTAAATCAAGTCAAGCATGTGATCCACCTAGTAGGGTAACATGTAACAAGCTATAATAAAGCCAAGTGTACACATACCAATGAGGTAAATGACTGTTGCATTAATCAGTAATAAAAAACAAGGTAGAACAAACTAGTACATGAACATGGGAAGTGTTCAATCTGCCGTCTAGTGATGGGCAGTCCGGCTCTTTTTGGTGATCCTGCTCACTTGTCTCCGCTCACTAGAAAAAGCTGGCTCTTTTGAATCCTTAATGGATCCCTATTAAATATGTGTTCATCGAGACACCATCCACCTGTGACCAAAACCCCAGATACTTGCACCTAGCCAATTCAATTGCTGATTAGGCTGCTTTGGTTCATGTAGGTGGGGTTATATCCAGGGAACCCCAGAATTTTATGCCCAGTCAGAGCAATTGTCACCGGTTTACCATGACAGAGAGGAGCCAGAAGACTGCAACATCTGATTTCTCCTACTCCTGCACTGATTAGAAGCATTTCCCTTTCATATTAAATGGTAAAAGTTTCTTTTAGCAGTGCAGGTGTTTATTTGCTCATTTGAGAGCTCCTGGAAGCTTTCCTGCATTAAGGTTCTCAGTTGTTCACTGTTAGCCATTCCCAACTCCTATATAAACTGGGCCCTGGCTAGCACTCATTGTCAGAGTTGCTTTTCCTACATGGCTGGAAGTCGTTGGTGGATATTATTGGAGAAGGCATTTGGTGGATTTATCTGTGACTATTCCTAGGTTTTGAGTGTAGAAAGAAAAGGTAAGATCAGCTCACCCATCCACGAGTGCACAGGATCCCAAATCCAAGGAAAGGCAGTCCGTAAAGAGAAAGAAGGTGGTGGATCCAGCACTTCTAATTAAATCATACATTTGTTTCCATCTATTAAAGCATAATTAATAAAGGTTGTGAATAAGAAGTATCACTTAGAAACTCGTCAACCAGGACATTAAATTTCTCTTGGAACTTTCTCTTTGGATGTTGTATTCATCCATTGAATGTGAATTTTTCCCTAGAATTATGTTTTAATCGATGGAAATAAAAATTTGGGATTTTGTTACAGGTGCTAGATCCACCCCCTTCTTTCTCTTTAGGTTTTGAGTGTGTGATAATGCCCTTTCTACTCCTAGTTTGGTTTAACCCAGGGGTCTCAAACTTGGCTAAGTATATGGGCTGCACACAGAAAAACACTTCGTTTTGGGGGCCTCATTATTTGCATGACAAATTGACATTTTTAGTGATACCATTTTTTTTTCTATACACCTTTTGAACTGGTCCCTATCTTGTAGTAATGTGCCCCATGCTGGTCCCTATCTTGTAGTAATGTGCCCCATGCTGGTCCCTACCTTGTAGCAATGTGCCCCATGCTGGACCCTACCTTGTAGTAATGTGCCCCATGCTGGTTCCTACCTTGTAGCAATGTGCCCCATGCTGGACCCTACCTTGTAATAATGTGCCCCATGCTGGTCCCTAGCTTGTAGTAATATGCCCCATGCTGGTCACTATCTTGTAGTAATGTGCCCCATGCTGGTCCCTACCTCGTAGTAATGTGCCCCATGCTGGTCCCTACCTTGTAGTAATGTGTCCCATGCTGGTCCCTACCTTGTAGTAATGTGCCCCATGCTGGTCCCTACCTTGTAGTATTGTGCCCCATGCTGGTCCCTAGCTTGTAGTAATGTGCCCTATCCAGGTCCCCATCTTGTAGATATGGCCCCATCCTTGTCCTCATCTTGTAGTAACGTCCCCATCCTGGTCCCATTTTTGTCATTATGTCCCCATCCACGTACCCATATTGCAGACATGTGCCCCATCCAAGTTCCCCAATATATTGTAGACATGTGCCCCATCCAGGTCCCCCCCATATTACAGACATGTGCCCCATCCCGGTCCTCCCCATATTGCAGACATATGCCCCATCCAGGCCCCCCCCCCCATAAATTACAGACAGATCCCCCATCCAGGCCCCCCATATTGCAGACAGGTCCCCCATCCAGGTCCCCCCCATAGACATAACAGAGAAGAAAAAAAAGATTCTTCTCACCTGTCCTCCATTCCCTCGGCGTCCTTTCTGCTCCTGTGGCCCGCAGGCACATAGAAACCTTGATGATCACAGCCTGGTCCAGCAGCCGCCGACATCTGCGCTGTAGTGCAGTGTACTGCCGCGCAGAGACCGGCTCTCGGCACAGCAACACTAGTGTCAGCCGCCGGCCTATCAGAGCTCAGCAGCTGACATCTGCATCCCGGCGCAGTGGCGTATGATGTCACTGCCATGCGCAGATGTCAGCTGTAGGCCTCTGATAGGCCAGCGACTGACACTAGTATTGCTGTGCCGAGAGCCGATCTCTGTGCAGCAATACACTGCACTACAGCGCGGATGTCGGCGGCTGCTGGAGCGAGCGCGATCGTTACGGGGTCTATGTGCCTGCGGGCCGCATGAAGCAGCCTGAGGGGCCGCATGTGGCCGTCGGGCCGCGTGTTTGAGACCCCTGGTTTAACCCATCCTCTACTCACTGGTGCATTCCTCTGTTGTATGTGAGAGTATATTTGTATGCTTGGTATTTTTCTTTACCTCTGTTCATATTTACTTGTTAGTCTAGTTGTTGTATTACGATACACTATTACTCCTCTCTTCCCTGGGTGAGGAAGGGTGCAGACTGAGGGCGGAGTCAGCCGCTAAGGCAAAGTAAGTGGCCTCGGCGTCTTCACCATCAGAAGTAATCCAGGGAGCAGGTTGAGCTAGGGCTCACCTAGCATTAAAGAGAGGGAAGGAGCCTCTGGTCCCAGGACACCGACAGCAGAGTCGTGACAGAAATTAAGAGAATTTAGTGTCTCTCACTGGGGCGCCGACTTCCATTCTAGAGCGATCCATCACTACTGCAGTCACATATGGGGGTTAGCTGGAATACAGGCTGTATGATAGACAGAGGGATAACTGTAAGCTAACATTACCTGGCTGGATGCCAGCAGAGACTCCCCTGAGATGAGCCCTTTGGGACACAACCTTTGACGTACATGTACAGGTTGTGACAGGGTTAAAGATTAGTCATATACCGTTTCCTTCACCAGACTCCTGATATATCGAAAAGGGAACACTACTGCCATGTAATAAAAAGTCATTAAGCAATAGATGCAATCTGAATGTTTTCCATTACATGCTCATATGATTTTTAATCATGATTATGTTGTAAAAGATGGGAAGTCGAATCCGCAGCTGGTAGTGATCACTGTCTTTAAGAGAACTCACTTCCTTTGCTACACTTTGGAGTATTAATAACTTCAACATCCTCATTTGGAAAGTTTTTTATTTTAGATCTTTTAGTCAGCTTTATAATGGTTTGTTTACTAAATGAAAAAAAAAATTCTATGACAATCATAATGTGCCAACTGCAACAGTATTTATTCTTCTATTAGAGGGAACCTCACAGCTGATACCTGCTGCCCGATCCAGGCAGTATGTATCAAATAATGGCTGTATGATCTCACTCAGGAATGTTTGACTCTGAACCGCTGCAGCATTTCAAAGAAAAGCATAATTTAATGCCGGTATGTCGGTCTGTAATATTAAATACCGGTATGTCGGTCTGTAATATTAAATGCCGGGATGTCGGTCTGTAATATAGACATAAATATGTAGGTGCAGGTCACAGGTAATACAAAATAATGAACGAGAAGAACCTACAGTGACAGCGCCCACAACAATATCACTGCCTGAAACATCTCTAAAAACCTTGCTGGTTTAGTTTTATTTACTATACGTAGTTCTAGAACATTTAAGACTTCATAAACTGTCCTCCAGCACCATAATGTGTGTTTGTCATGTAATCATGGCACAGGGATCAAAATCCATTCAAACACCACTACAGCAACTCACATGTAATAAAATGTTCTAATTACTCCATGGTCAGACGGCCAGAGATTCTCTCATGCAAGAGAAACAGGCCGAATATGCAAATGACACTATAAATAAAATCTGATCAAAGTTTAACCCGAATGTCAGCTTAGTCCGATTCTCTAGGATGAGAGAACCATAGTACAGGTGAAGAGAAGATGGAGAATAAAATTTCTCCATCTCCTCCATTGACTGAGGCCACGGAAAACAGACTGTCTTGGATATCATCCTAGTGCAGTCCAATGATATCCATGCACTCATATACTTGAATGGCTGAGTGTCTTCCGATTTCAGAGTGAAATCGCAGATCCTGTCAGTGAAAAAGCATTGCCCCATTGAATAACATTAATCCGAGTGCTATCAGATATAAAATCAGATATTACTCATCTGATGTATAGGCTGGTGCTCACTTAAGCTTAACTTAACTGCATGTTCTTCCATGGGCATACCAGTGACATCGCTAAGCACTTTGATCCAAGGCCTATACCTCAGATCAGAAGTGTGTTGCTTAGTGTCTGCCTTCTCTGCCTGGAGATTCGTTCAAAATTTGGCCAAAACGATTGCAGCAATAATTCTACTTCCTACACCGCACTGATGAGGTGCCTGCACTTCCCTCAGTGCTTGGGTCACGGTGATCTTCTGTCTTAGGGTAGGTATGCAATAAGTATTTACTGGTGATATTTTCGCACCAAAAATGTGTCTCTTGGCAGGAAAAACACTTCATAAAATACACACTTTTTGAGAAGGTTTTCAATGCTTTTAATGTGGCGTTTGAGGCATTTCCTCATATATTTGAACTAGCTATTGAACCCGTTCTACGCCCGGGTGGCGAGCATTTATATTGGTATATGGTCTCCATCCTGGTATGTGCTGCTCCATCCTGCGTCCCCATTCTGTCATGTGCTGCACCCATCCTGCGTCCCAATCCTATCATGTGCTGCACCCATCCTGCGTCCCCATCCTGTCATGTGCTGCACCCATCCTGCGTCCCCATCCTGTCATGTGCTGCACCCATCCTGCGTTCCCATCCTGTCATGTGCTGCACCCATCCTGCGTCCCCATCCTGTCATGTGCTGCACCCATCCTGCGTCCCCATCCTGTCATGTGCTGCACCCATCCTGCGTCCCCATCCTGTCATTTGCTGCTCCCATCCTGCGCCCCCATCCTGTCATGTGTTGCTCCCATCCTGTGCCCCCATTCTATCATGTGCTGCTTCCATCCTGCGCCCCTGTTCTGTCATGTGCTGCTGCCATCCTGCGCCCCCGTTCTGTCATGTGCTGCTCCCATCTTGCGCCCCCGTTCTGTCATGTGCTGCTCCCATCCTGCGCCCCCGTTCTGTCATGTGCTGCTCCCATCCTGCACCCCCGTTCTGTCATGTGCTGCCCTATTCTGTCATGTGCTGCTCCCATCCTGCGCCCCCGTTCTGTCATGTGCTGCTCCCATCCTGCGCCACCGTTCTTTAATTTGCTGCTCCCATCCATATGCTCCATAAAGGTTTATGGCCCCCATAAAATGCTCCATAGTATATGCCCCGCACACTGCTCCATAAAGGTTAATGGCCCCCATAAGATGCTCCATAGTATATGCCCCGTACACTGCTCCATAAAGGTTTATGGCCCCCATAAGATGCTCCATAGTGTATGCCCCGTACGCTGTTCCATAAAGGTTTATGGCCCCCATAAGATGCTCCATAGTATATGCCCCCGTACACTGCTCCATTATGGTTTATGGCCCCCATAAGATGCTCCATAGTGTATGCCCCGTACGCTGCTCCATAAAGGTTTATGGCCCCCATAAGATGCTCCATAGTGTATGCCCCGTACGCTGTTCCATAAAGGTTTATGGCCCCCATAAGATGCTCCATGGTATATGCCCCCGTACACTGCTCCATTATGGTTTATGGCCCCCATAAGATGCTCCATAGTGTATGCCCCGTACGCTGTTCCATAAAGGTTTTTGGTCCCCATAAGATGCTCCATGGTATATGCCCCCATACACTGCTCCATTATGGTTTATGGCCCCATAAGATGCTCCATTGTATATGCCCCCCGTACACTGCTCCATTATGGTGTATGGCCCCCATAAGATGCTCCATAGTGTATGCCCCGTACGCTGTTCCATAAAGGTTTATGGCCCCCATAAGATGCTCCATACTATATGCCCCCGTACACTGCTCCATTATGGTTTATGGCCCCATAAGATGCTCCATACTCTATGCCCCCGTACACTGCTCCATTATGGTTTATGGCCTCATAAGATGCTCCATACTCTATGCCCCCGTAAACTGCTCCATTATGGTTGATGGCCCCCTTAACATGCTCCATTCTATATGCCCCCGTACACTGCTCCATTATGGTTGATGGCCCCCTTAACATGCTCCATTCTATATGCCCCCGTATGCTGCTGCAATATATAAAAAAAAAAAAGCATACTCACCTATTGTCGCTGGGCGCCGAGTGCTGGGGGGCCTGAGCAGGCGGGGACACCGGCGCGCTGTGGGGGTCAGGTGCCGGTATCGCCGCCAGCTCAGGCCCCCCAGCACTTACTATATTCACCTGTCCTCCGTTCCACCGGCGCGCATTAAGCGCATCATTGCGCCCTCTGAACTGAAGGTCACAGGCCGAGGACCGGGAAGATGGCGGCGCTCAGCGGTGGAACGGAGGACAGGTGAATATAGCCGATACTCACCCTCCTGGCGGTCCCTGCTTCTCTGTTGGAGATCGCAGTGTGCGTTCAGTCTTAACGCATACCACGATCTCCCGGGAGCGTCACTCTGTGAGGCCCAGACTGCGCCGGCGCTTGCGCTTGCGCAGTCTATAGAGGCTTCAGACAGAGTGACACTCCCAGCGTTATATGTCATGATCCCAATGGCAGGGGATCACAAAAGGACAAGCACAAAAAACAAAACAAGCTCTAGGGTGATGGAAACTGAGCTGACCGCGATCCTGAACCTAAACACACAACTAGCTGTAGCCGGGGAACGTGCCTACGATGATTCCTAGACGTCTCGCACCAGCCGAAGGACTAACTTCCCCTATTAGAAGAAACACAGACCTCTCTTGCCTCCAGAGAAACACCCCACAGAAATAGCAGCCCCCCACATGTAATGACGGTGAAATGAGAGGAAAGCACATACATAGTTGTGAAAACAGATTCAGCAAAATGAGGCCCGCTAAAGCTAGATAGCAGAGGATACAAAAGTGAACTGCGCGGTCAGCGAAAAAAACCCTACAAAAAACCATCCTGAAATTACTTGAACTCATGTGCCAACTCATGGAACATGAGGAGTAATATCAGCCCACTAGAGCAACCAGCAAAAAGGAATCACATATCTGCAAGCTGGACTAAGACAAAAATTAAGCAAAACGTGGAACAGGAAAATCAAAAACTTAGCTTGTCCTGAAGATTACAGAAGCCGGAAGCAGAGGTAAAAAGACACACTGATTACATTGATAGCCGGCGAGGAAATGACAAGAAAGTCAGGTTAAATAGGAAACTCCCATATCCTGATAGAACAGGTGGACACCAGAGACCGCAGAAAACACAAGTCACCCAGTACCATCTGTAACCACCAGAGGGAGCCCAAAAACAGAATCCACAACAGTACCCCCCCCTTGAGGAGGGGTCACCAAACCCTCACGAAAACCACCAGGGCGACCAGGATGAGCCCTATGAAATGCACGGACCAAATCAGCAGCATGAACATCAGAGGCAACCACCCAAGAATTATCCTCCTGACCATAACCCTTCCACTTGACCAAATATTGGAGTTTCCGTCTGGAAACACAAGAATCCAAGATCTTCTCCACAACATACTCCAATTCTCCCTCCACCAGCACCGGAGCAGGCGGTTCAAGCGAAGGAACAACAGGTACCTCATACTTCCGCAACAACGACCGATGGAACACATTATGAATAGCAAACGATGCCGGGAGATCCAAACGAAACGACACAGGGTTAAGAATTTCCAAGATCCTATAGGGACCGATGAACCGAGGCTTGAACTTAGGAGAAGAGACCTTCATAGGAACAAAACGAGAAGACAACCACACCAAGTCCCCAACACGAAGTCGAGGACCCACGCGGCGACGGCGATTAGCAAACTGCTGAGCCCTCTCCTGGGACAACTTCAAATTGTCCACCACATGACTCCAAATCTGATGCAACCTATCCACCACCATGTCCACTCCAGGACAATCAGAAGGCTCCACCTGACCAGAGGAAAAACGAGGATGAAACCCCGAATTACAAAAGAAAGGAGAAACCAAGGTAGCAGAACTAGCCCGATTATTAAGGGCAAATTTGGCAAGCGGCAAAAAGGTAACCCAGTCATCTTGATCAGCAGAAACAAAACACCTTAAATAAGTTTCCAAGGTCTGATTAGTTCGTTCCGTCTGGCCATTCGTCTGAGGATGGAATGCAGACGAAAAGGACAAATCAATGCCCATCTTAGCACAGAACGTCCGCCAAAATCTAGACACAAACTGGGATCCCCTGTCAGAAACGATGTTCTCCGGAATCCCATGCAAACGAACCACGTTCTGAAAAAACAGAGGGACCAACTCAGAGGAGGAAGGTAACTTAGGCAAGGGTACCAGATGAACCATCTTAGAAAAGCGGTCACACACAACCCAGATGACGGACATTTTTTGAGAGACAGGGAGATCCGAAATAAAGTCCATGGAAATGTGCGTCCAAGGCCTCTTCGGGATAGGCAAAGGTGACAACAATCCACTGGCGCGAGAACAGCAAGGCTTAGCCCGAGCGCAAACTTCACAAGACTGCACAAAAGAACGCACATCCCTCGACAAGGAAGGCCACCAAAAAGACCTGGCCACCAAGTCTCTAGTACCAAATATTCCAGGATGACCTGCCAACGCAGAAGAATGGACCTCGGAGATGACTCTACTGGTCCAATTATCCGGAACAAACAGTCTTTCAGGCGGACAACGATCAGGTTTATCCGCCTGAAACTCCTGCAAAGCACGTCGCAAGTCTGGGGAGACAGCCGACAAAATCACCCCATCCCTAAGGATACCAGTGGGCTCAGAATTTCCAGGGGAGTCAGGCACAAAACTCCTAGAAAGAGCATCCGCCTTCACATTTTTTGAACCTGGCAGGTATGAAACCACAAAATCGAAACGGGAGAAAAACAGTGACCAACGAGCCTGTCTAGGATTCAGACGCTTGGCAGACTCAAGGTAAATCAGATTTTTGTGATCAGTCAAGACCACCACACGATGTCTAGCACCCTCAAGCCAATGACGCCACTCCTCAAATGCCCACTTCATGGCCAAAAGCTCCCGATTACCAACATCATAATTCCGCTCAGTGGGCGAAAACTTTCTAGAAAAGAACGCACATGGCTTCATCACTGAGCAATCGGAGCTTCTCTGCGACAAAACCGCCCCCGCTCCAATCTCGGAAGCATCAACCTCAACCTGAAAAGGAAGCGAAACATCTGGCTGACGCAACACAGGAGCAGAAGAAAACCGGCGCTTAAGTTCCTGAAAGGCCTCCACAGCCGCAGGAGACCAATCAGCAACATCAGCACCCTTCTTAGTCAAATCCGTCAAAGGCTTAACAACACTAGAAAAATTAGTTATGAAACGACGATAAAAATTAGCAAAGCCCAAGAACTTCTGTAGACTCATAAGAGATGTAGGCTGCGTCCAGTCACAAATAGCCTGAACCTTGACGGGATCCATCTCAATAGTAGAAGGGGAAAAAATATACCCCAAAAAAGAAATCTTCTGGACTCCAAAGAGACACTTTAAACCTTTTACAAACAAAGAATTGGCCCGCAGGACCTGAAACACCTTCCTGACCTGCTGAACATGGGACTCCCAGTCATCAGAAAAAACCAAAACATCATCCAAATACACAATCATAAATTTATCCAGATATTCACGGAAAATATCGTGCATAAAGGACTGGAAGACAGAAGGAGCATTAGAAAGTCCAAAAGGCATCACCAAATACTCAAAATGGCCCTCAGGCGTATTAAATGCGGTTTTCCACTCATCACCCTGCTTTATCCGCACAAGATTATACGCACCCCGAAGATCAATCTTAGTGAACCATTTAGCCCCCTTAATGTGAGCGAACAAATCAGTCAACAATGGCAAAGGATACTGATATTTGACTGTAATCTTATTCAAAAGACGGTAATCTATACAAGGCCTCAAGGAACCATCTTTTTTGGCCACGAAAAAAAAACCTGCTCCCAAAGGGGACGAAGATGGACGGATATGTCCCTTTTCCAAGGACTCCTTAACATAATCCCGCATAGCAGTATGCTCTGTGTTGTGAATTCTGTGGCTGAGTTCACTTCTGTGGTCACAAGTGGTATTGCAGTCTCTGGGCTTCCTCCCTCAGGTGTTTTGGTGAGCTCGTTGGCTGCCTTGCTATTTAGCTCCACCTGAGTCTGTCTTCCTTGCTCCTTGTCAATGTTCCAGTGTTGGATCTGAGCTACTGCATCTTTCCTTGGGCCTGCTGCTCTGCTAGATAAGTGCTTCTAGTTTGTTTTCTGTTTTTTCTGTCCAGCTTGCTATTAACTTTTGCTGGAAGCTCTGAGAAGCAAAGAGGTGCACCGCCGTGCTGTTAGTTCGGCACGGTGGGTCTTTTTGCCCCTTTGCGTGGTTTTCATTTTAGGGTTTTTTGTAGACTGCATAGTTCTCTTTGCTATCCTCGCTCTGTCTAGAATATCGGGCCTCACTTTGCTGAATCTATTTCATTCCTACGTTTGTCTTTTCCTTTTGCTAACAGTCATTATATGTGGGGGGGCTGCCTATTCCTTTGGGGTATTTCTCTGATGTAAGTCAGGCTTGTATTTCTATCTTCAGGCTAGTCAGCTCCTCAGGCAGTGCCGAGTTGCATAGGTAGTTGATAGGCGCAATCCACTGCTGCTTACAGTTGTGTGAGGATAGTTCAGGTACTGCAGTCTACAGAGATTCCACGTCTCAGAGCTCGTCCTATTGTTTTTGGTTATTGCCAGATCTCTGTATGTGCGCTGATTACTGCACGCTGTGTTGCCTGATTGCCAGCCATAACAGTACAAGGAGCCACACCAATGATTCCCAATAGAGGGAAAAAAGAAATCCTGACATCATTTTTTTTTCTTAGCTCTGTCTTCAGTCTTTTTTTTCCCCTAGACATTAGAGTGCTTCAGGACACAGCTGTGGACATGGATATTCAGGCTCTGTGCTCCTCAATGAATAATCTCGTTGTAAATGTACAAAAGATTCAAGATACTATTGATCAGAAATCGATGCTAGAACCAAGAATTCCGATTCCTGATTTGTTTTTTGGTGACAGAACTAAGTTCCTGAGCTTCAGAAATAATTGTAAGCTATTTTTGGCCTTGAAACCTCATTCTTCTGGTAATCCTATTCAACAGGTTTTGATTATTATTTCTTTTTTGCGCGGCGACCCACAGGACTGGGCGTTTTCTCTTGCACCAGGAGATTCTGCATTGAGTAATGTTGATGCATTTTTCCAGGCGCTGGGATTGCTTTACGATGAGCCTAATTCAGTGGATCAAGCTGAGAAAAATCTGCTGGCTTTATGCCAGGGTCAGGATGATGTAGAAGTATATTGCCAGAAATTTAGGAAATGGTCAGTACTCACTCTGTGGAATGAATCTGCACTAGCGGCTTTGTTCAGAAAGGGTCTCTCTGAAGCTCTTAAGGATGTAATGGTGGGATTTCCTATGCCTGCTGGTTTGAATGAGTCTATGTCCTTGGCCATTCAGATCGGTCGTCGCTTGCGCGAGCGTAAATCTGTGCACCATCTGGCGGTATTGTCTGAGAGTAAGCCTGAGCCTATGCAGTGCGACAGGACTATGACTAAAGTAGAACGGCATGAACACAGACGTCTGAACAGACTGTGTTTCTATTGTGGTGATTCTACTCATGCTATTTCTAATTGTCCTAAACGCACTAGGCGGTTCGATAGCTCTGCCGTTATTGGTACTGTACAGTCCAAATTCCTTTTGTCCATTACCTTAATGTGCTCTTTGTCATCATATTCTGTCATGGCGTTTGTGGATTCAGGCGCTGCCCTGAATCTGATGGATTTGGATTATGCTAAACGTTGTGGATTTTTCTTGGAGCCTTTGCGGTGTCCTATTCCGTTGAGAGGAATTGATGCTACACCTTTGGCCAAGAATAAGCCTCAGTACTGGGCCCAGCTGACCATGTGCATGGCTCCTGCACATCAGGAAGTTATTCGCTTTTTGGTACTGCATAATTTGCATGATGTGGTCGTGTTGGGGTTGCCATGGCTACAAACCCATAATCCAGTATTGGATTGGAACTCTATGTCGGTAACCAGCTGGGGTTGTCAGGGAGTACATGGTGATGTTCCATTTTTGTCTATTTCGTCATCCATTCCTTCTGACATCCCAGAGTTCTTGTCGGACTTTCAGGATGTATTTGAAGAGTCCAAGTCTGATGCCCTACCTCCGCATAGGAATTGTGATTGTGCTATCGATTTGATTCCTGGTAGTAAATTCCCTAAGGGTCGTTTATTTAATTTGTCCGTACCTGAACACACCGCTATGCGCAGTTATGTGAAGGAGTCCCTGGAGAAGGGACATATTCGCCCATCGTCGTCACCATTGGGAGCAGGGTTCTTTTTTGTAGCCAAGAAGGATGGTTCGCTAAGACCGTGTATTGATTACCGCCTTCTTAACAAGATCACTGTTAAGTTTCAGTATCCCTTGCCATTGATTTCTGACTTGTTTGCTCGGATTAAGGGGGCTAGTTGGTTTACTAAGATTGATCTTCGTGGTGCGTATAATCTGGTGAGAATCAGGCAGGGAGATGAATGGAAAACGGCATTTAATACGCCCGAGGGTCATTTTGAGTATCTGGTGATGCCGTTTGGACTTGCCAATGCTCCATCTGTTTTTCAGTCTTTTATGCATGACATTTTCCGTGAGTATCTGGATAAATTCTTGATTGTTTACTTGGATGACATTTTGATCTTCTCAGATGATTGGGAGTCTCATGTGAAGCAAGTCAGAATGGTTTTCCAGGTACTGCGTGCTAATTCCTTGTTCGTGAAGGGATCAAAGTGTCTCTTCGGTGTGCAGAAAGTTTCATTTTTGGGGTTCATCTTTTCCCCTTCTACTATCGAGATGGATCCGGTTAAGGTTCAGGCCATCCAGGATTGGACTCAGCCGACATCTCTAAAAAGTTTGCAGAAATTCCTGGGCTTTGCTAATTTTTATCGTCGCTTCATCTGTAATTTTTCTAGCATTGCCAGACCATTGACCGATTTGACCAAGAAGGGTGCTGATTTGGTTAATTGGTCTTCTGCTGCCGTGGAAGCTTTTCAGGAGTTGAAGCGTCGTTTTTGCTGTGCCCCTGTGTTGTGTCAACCTGATGTTTCTCTTCCGTTCCAGGTCGAGGTTGATGCTTCTGAGATTGGTGCAGGGGCGGTTTTGTCACAGAGAGGTTCTGGTTGCTCAGTGTTCAAACCATGTGCTTTCTTTTCCAGGAAATTTTCTGCTGCTGAGCGTAATTATGATGTGGGCAACCGAGAGTTGCTGGCCATGAAGTGGGCATTCGAGGAGTGGCGTCATTGGCTTGAGGGTGCTAAGCATCGCGTGGTGGTTTTGACTGATCATAAGAACCTTACTTATCTTGAGTCTGCCAAGCGCTTGAATCCTAGACAGGCCCGTTGGTCGTTATTTTTTGCTCGTTTTGATTTTGTGATTTCATACCTTCCGGGCTCTAAAAATGTGAAGGCGGATGCTCTGTCTAGGAGTTTTGTGCCCGACTCTCCGGGGTTATCTGAGCCGGCGAGTATCCTCAAGGAAGGAGTCATTGTGTCTGCCATCTCCCCTGATTTGCGGAGAGTGTTGCAGAAATTTCAGGCTAATAAACCTGATCGTTGTCCGGCCGAGAAACTGTTCGTCCCTGATAGGTGGACTAGTAGAGTTATCTCTGAACTTCATTGTTCGGTGCTGGCCGGTCATCCAGGAATCTTTGGTACCAGGGAGTTGGTTGCTAGATCCTTCTGGTGGCCATCTCTGTCACGGGATGTGCGTGCTTTTGTGCAGTCCTGTGGAATTTGTGCTAGGGCTAAGCCCTGCTGTTCACGTGCCAGTGGGTTGCTTTTGCCCTTGCCGGTCCCGAAGAGGCCTTGGACACATATTTCGATGGATTTCATTTCTGACCTTCCCGTTTCTCAAAAAATGTCGGTCATTTGGGTGGTCTGTGATCGCTTTTCTAAAATGGTCCATCTGGTGCCCTTGGTTAAATTGCCTTCCTCCTCTGATTTGGTGCCTTTGTTCTTCCAGCATGTGGTTCGTTTACATGGCATTCCTGAGAATATTGTTTCTGACAGAGGTTCCCAGTTTGTCTCGAGGTTCTGGCGAGCCTTTTGTGGTAGGATGGGCATTGACCTATCTTTTTCCTCGGCCTTCCATCCTCAGACTAATGGCCAGACCGAACGAACCAATCAGACCTTGGAAACATATCTGAGATGTTTTGTTTCCGCTGACCAGGATGATTGGGTGTCATTTTTGCCGTTGGCTGAGTTCGCCCTTAATAATCGGGCCAGCTCGGCTACCTTGGTCTCTCCATTTTTCTGCAATTCTGGGTTCCATCCTCGTTTCTCTTCAGGACAGGTTGAGTCTTCGGACTGTCCTGGTGTGGATTATGTGGTGGACAGGTTGCAGCAGATCTGGACTCAGGTAGTGGACAATTTGACCTTGTCCCAGGAGAAGGCTCAGCTTTTCGCTAATCGCAGACGCCGTGTGGGACCCCGACTTCGTGTTGGGGATCTGGTTTGGTTATCTTCTCGTCATATACCTATGAAGGTTTCCTCTCCTAAATTTAAACCTCGTTTTATTGGTCCATATAGGATTTCTGAGATTCTCAATCCGGTGTCTTTTCGTCTGACCCTCCCAGACTCCTTTTCCATACATAATGTATTCCATAGGTCGTTGTTGAGGAGATACGTGGCACCTATGGTTCCATCTGTGGAGCCTCCTGCCCCTGTTTTGGTGGAGGGGGAATTGGAGTATATTGTGGAGAAGATTTTGGATTCTCGTGTCTCTAGACGGAAACTCCAGTATCTGGTCAAATGGAAGGGTTATGCTCAGGAAGATAATTCCTGGGTTTTTGCCTCTGATGTCCATGCCCCAGATCTTGTTCGTGCCTTTCATGTGGCTCATCCTGGCCGGCCTGGGGGTTCTGGTGAGGGTTCGGTGACCCCTCCTCAAGGGGGGGGTACTGTTGTGAATTCTGTGGCTGAGTTCACTTCTGTGGTCACAAGTGGTATTGCAGTCTCTGGGCTTCCTCCCTCAGGTGTTTTGGTGAGCTCGTTGGCTGCCTTGCTATTTAGCTCCACCTGAGTCTGTCTTCCTTGCTCCTTGTCAATGTTCCAGTGTTGGATCTGAGCTACTGCATCTTTCCTTGGGCCTGCTGCTCTGCTAGATAAGTGCTTCTAGTTTGTTTTCTGTTTTTTCTGTCCAGCTTGCTATTAACTTTTGCTGGAAGCTCTGAGAAGCAAAGAGGTGCACCGCCGTGCTGTTAGTTCGGCACGGTGGGTCTTTTTGCCCCTTTGCGTGGTTTTCGTTTTAGGGTTTTTTGTAGACTGCATAGTTCTCTTTGCTATCCTCGCTCTGTCTAGAATATCGGGCCTCACTTTGCTGAATCTATTTCATTCCTACGTTTGTCTTTTCATCTTGCTAACAGTCATTATATGTGGGGGGCTGCCTATTCCTTTGGGGTATTTCTCTGAGGTAAGTCAGGCTTGTATTTCTATCTTCAGGCTAGTCAGCTCCTCAGGCAGTGCCGAGTTGCATAGGTAGTTGATAGGCGCAATCCACTGCTGCTTACAGTTGTGTGAGGATAGTTCAGGTACTGCAGTCTACAGAGATTCCACGTCTCAGAGCTCGTCCTATTGTTTTTGGTTATTGCCAGATCTCTGTATGTGCGCTGATTACTGCACGCTGTGTTGCCTGATTGCCAGCCATAACAGCTCTGGCACTGACAGATTGAACAAACGTCCTTTAGGAAATTTACTGCCAGGAATCAAATCTATAGCACAATCGCAATCCCTGTGAGGAGGAAGCGAATTGAGCTTAGGCTCCTCAAAAACATCCCGATAATCAGACAAAAATACAGGAACCTCAGAAGGAGTAGATGAAGCGATAGAAATCGGAGGTGCATCATCATGAACCCCCTGACATCCCCAGCTTAACACAGACATCGTTTTCCAGTCCAAGACTGGGTTATGAGTTTGTAACCATGGCAGACCAAGCACTAAGACATCATGTAAATTATACAGTACCAGGAAGCGAATCACCTCCTGATGAACGGGAGTCATACGCATGGTCACTTGTGTCCAGTACTGAGGTTTGTTCATAGCCAAAGGTGTAGAGTCAATTCCTTTCAAAGGAATAGGGACTTCCAGAGGCTCCAGACTAAACCCACAGCGGTTGGCAAATGACCAATCCATAAGACTCAGGGCAGCGCCTGAATCCACATAGGCATCGACGGAAATGGCTGATAATGAACAAATCAGAGTCACAGACAGAATGAACTTAGACTGTAAAGTACTAATGGCAACAGACTTATCAACCTTTTTTGTGCGTTTAGAGCATGCTGATATAACATGAGCTGAATCACCACAATACAAACACAACCCATTTTTCCGCCTATAGTTTTGCCGTTCACTTCTGGACTGAATTCTATCACATTGCATTGTCTCAGGTGCCTGTTCAGAAGACACCGCCAAATGGTGCACAGGTTTGCGCTCCCGTACACGCCGATCAATCTGAATAGCCATAGTCATAGACTCATACAGACCTGTAGGCGCAGGGAACCCCACCATAACATCTTTAATGGCCTCAGAAAGGCCATCTCTGAATCTTGCAGCCAGGGCGCACTCATTCCACTGAGTAAGCACCGACCATTTCCGAAATTTCTGACAATATATTTCTGCTTCATCTTGCCCCTGAGAGAGAGCCAATAAAGCTTTTTCAGCCTGAATCTCTAGGTTAGGTTCCTCATAGAGCAAACCCAATGCCAGAAAAAACGCATCCACATTGAGCAACGCAGGATCTCCTGGTGCCAATGCAAATGCCCAATTCTGAGGGTCACCCCGCAGGAAAGATATAACAATTTTGACTTGCTGAGCAGGGTCTCCAGATGAGTGAGATTTCAAAGAAAGAAACAACTTGCAATTGTTCCTAAAATTTTGAAAACTAGATCTATCTCCAGAAAAAAACTCTGGGATAGGAATTCTAGGTTCAGACACAGGAGCATGTACAACAAAATCTTGTATATTTTGAACCTTAGCAGCAAGATTATTCAGGCTGGAAGCCAAACTCTGGACGTCCATGATAAACAGCTGAGGTCAGAGCCATTCAAGGATTAAGAGGAGGTAAGACGCAGCCAGGCTGCAATTAAGGCTAAGCAGCAAACTCTGAGGGGAGAAAAAAAAAAAAAAAAAACTTCCTCAGACTATTTTTCCTCCTACTTCAGTCAATACGATTACCACTTTTGGCCGGCTATACTGTCATGATCCCAATGGCAGGGGATCACAAAAGGACAAGCACAAAAAACAAAACAAGCTCTAGGGTGATGGAAACTGAGCTGACCGCGATCCTGAACCTAAACACACAACTAGCTGTAGCCGGGGAACGTGCCTACGATGATTCCTAGACGTCTCGCACCAGCCGAAGGACTAACTTCCCCTATTAGAAGAAACACAGACCTCTCTTGCCTCCAGAGAAACACCCCACAGAAATAGCAGCCCCCCACATGTAATGACGGTGAAATGAGAGGAAAGTACATACATAGTTATGAAAACAGATTCAGCAAAATGAGGCCCGCTAAAGCTAGATAGCAGAGGATACAAAAGTGAACTGCGTGGTCAGCGAAAAACCCTACAAAAAACCATCCTGAAATTACTTGAACTCATGTGCCAACTCATGGAACATGAGGAGTAATATCAGCCCACTAGAGCAACCAGCAAAAAGGAATCACATATCTGCAAGCTGGACTAAGACAAAAATTAAGCAAAACGTGGAACAGGAAAATCAAAAACTTAGCTTGTCCTGAAGATTACAGAAGCGGGAAGCAGAGGTAAAAAGACACAATGATTACATTGATAGCCGGCGAGGAAATGACAAGAAAGCCAGGTTAAATAGGAAACTCCCATATCCTGATAGAACAGGTGGACACCAGAGACCGCAGAAAACACAAGTCACCCAGTACCATCTGTAACCACCAGAGGGAGCCCAAAAACAGAATCCACAACAGTTATATTATAGATGACAGAAAAATGGTGCAAAAAATGCTGAAAATATTGACTTGCCGCAGATTTGAAACGAAGCATTTCATTGCGAAACGCGCGTCGGGTGTGGTGGACTCCTGGCTCTTTCTCCATTACTCGGTAAATATGTGTTAGTGGGCAAAGTAACATTTTGATAGCAGGCGGTGGTTTTTGGATAATCTGCATGTGTTTATACATGGCACATTGGCCTTTGATATATACCGTAGATTACATGCCTATTTCTAAGTACAATGTTTCTGTAACCATTTCCTGCTAATGTACCATGCTCTCTATATATATATAGCTGTTAAAAGCTCACCATGCGCCCCCCTGTTTTTGTAATGTGAGTTTTTTGGACACACTAGTGTGCATATGTATGGATAACTTTTTGTAACTTGTGCCAGTTGTCTACCTTTTTTTCTTGTGTATGTTATCCCTCACCTGTTGCCTATTTAGGCTATTTTATGGCCATTCTTGGTCTTTTTTGGATATTAATAAAGTGGTTTTTATTATCAATGTGTGGTGCCTCTTTTTGTAGGTGGATAACAGTGTGAGGAGTGGCCTAATACATAGTGCCTTTTGCTCCCCCTAGTGGCTGAAGTGTGAAGTGTAATGTGTGCTTGTGATACCTGGTCAGGTGAACTCCTTTAGTGCAATCAGACATAACATCACTCCCCTTAGTGGCAGAGCGACATTACTGCAACGACCAGGACTCTGGGACGCTGCACTTCCATTATAGCCAACGACAGACGGCGCAGGATCTGTCGCTGTCATACTTTTCGAGGTAAACAACAACATTTGCTTGATCCATTTCTTTTCTGAAAAGACAGATTGTGACTGATGGCAAAAAACTGGTGTGTGAAAGAGACCTAAGGGGCCATTGATAAAGCCCCCCCCCCTGAATTTAGGCCAGCTTAAAAATAGCAGCCCACAGCTGCTGCGAGCGCAGCATGATTGACCAGCAGTGACATCATCGTAGTTATCGCTGGTCAGTGAGGCTGCATTCCCAGCAGGGCTGAACTGTGGTGACCTCAGCACTGACTTTTTCCCATGGTGCTGAGATCACTGCAGTTCAGCCCTGCTGGGAACGCAGCCTTACTGACCGGCGGTAACCATGATTTCACCGCTAGTCACAGACCACATTCATCAGTGGTTCTCAGCCTGGACGGTCGCATCTTTGCACAGTCCAGGTTAAAAACTGTTTCTCCCCCAGACATGGATTTTGTCATGGGACAGAATGACGGAAAGGTGAGGGATATTATAGTTTTTAATTTTAGTTTTATTACAGAATATGAGGGATTCAGTGGAATAGGCTTTATGTGAGTATAACTGTGTTTTTTATTTTTAAATAAAATGGAAAACTGTTTTGTTTTATTTCTAATAAAAGGCTTTATTCTGGCTGTGTGTTTATTTACCATACATCTATAGGATTAGTAATGGACAGGTGTCTTGTAGATGCCTTTCCATTAGTAATCTGCTTGATGTCACCTAACAATACAAAGGTGACATCAACCCCACAAATGTGAACCTCACTAGCCACCTCTACAAGGCAATTGGGAAGAGCTGGGCAAAGTGCCAGAAGTGGCACATCTAATAGATGTGCTTTTCTGGGCCAGTGCAGGCTGCAATTTTTAGGCTGAGGAGGTGCCTATATCAATGGCTCCTTACCAGCCTGAGAATACCAGCCCCAAGCTGTCAGCTTTAGCAAGGCTGGTTGTCAAAAAAACAGTGGACCCCATGCTGTTTTTTATTATTATTTATTTACTGTAAATAATTAAAAAAAGAGGGTGGGGACCCTTCTAGTCTTGATAACCAGCCTTGCTGAATTTGACAGCTGAGGGATGCAGCTCCCAGCTGTGAGTTTTGCCTGGCTGGTTATAGAAAACTAGCTATTGAACTCGTTCTACGCCCGGGTGGCGAGCATTTATATTGGTATATGGTCTCCATCTTGGTATGTGCTGCTCCATCCTGCGTCCCCATCCTGTCATGTGCTGCTCCATCCTGCGTCCCCATCCTGTCATGTGCTGCTCCATCCTGCACCCCATTCAGTCATGTGCTGCTCCATCCTGCATCCCCATCCTGTCATGTGCTGCTCCATCCTGCGCCCCCATTCTGTCATGTGCTGCTCCATCCTGCATCCCCATCCTGTCATGTGCTGCTCCCATCCTGCGCCCCCGTTCTGTCATGTGCTGCTCCCATCCTGCGCCCCCGTTCTGTCATGTGCTGCTCCCATCCTGCGCCTCCATTCTGTCATTTGCTGCTCCCATCCTGTCATGTGCTGCTCCCATCCTGCGCCCCCGTTCTGTCATGTGCTGCTCCCATCCTGCGCCCCCATTCTGTCATGTGCTGCTCCCATCCTGCGCCCCGGTTCTGTCATGTGCTGCTCCCATCCTGCGCCCCCGTTCTGTCATGTGCTGCTCCCATCCTGCGCCCCCGTTCTGTCATTTGCTGCTCCCATCCTGTCATGTGCTGCTCCCATCCTGCGCCCCCGTTCTGTCATGTGCTGCTGCCATCCTGCACCCCCGTTCTGTCATGTGCTGCTCCCATCCTGCGCCCCCGTTCTGTCATGTGCTGCTCCCATCCTGCGGCACCATTCTTTAATTTGCTGCTCCCATCCATATGCCCCATACGCTGCTCCATAAGATGCTCCATAGTATATGCCCCGTATCAGGTGGCGTAAGTAACAAATAGCTGTGGCATGAAGTGCCACAGCCTCATGCCACAGCAATTTGTTACTTGCGCCACCTGATTCCTTTCCGCCGCCATTTTCTTGGTCCTCCTGCTGGCAGAATCGGCGCCTGCGCAGTCCGTGCTTTCCGGCGCCATTTTTTTGAAGACACACCTGCAGTATGTCTTCAAGAAAATGGCGCCGGCAGTGTGTCTTCAAGAAAATGGCGCCGGAAAGCGCGGACTGCGCAGGCGCCGATTCCGGCAGCAGCACCAAGAAAATGGCGGCGGAAAGGAATCAGGTGGCGTAAATAACAAATTGCTGTGGCATGAAGTGCCACAGCTTCATGCCACAGCAATTTGTTACTTACGCCATTCCTTTCCGCCCATTTTCTTAGTCCCCCTGCTGCCGGAATCGGCGCCTGCGCAGTCCGCGCTTTCCGGCGCCATTTTCTTGAAGACACACCTGCAGTGTGTCTTCAAGAAAATGGCGCTGGCAGTGTGTCTTCAAGAAAATGGCGCCGGAAAGCGCGGACTGCGCAGGCGCCGATTTCGGCAGCAAGACCAAGAAAATGGCGGCGGAAAGGAATCAGGTGGCGTAAATAACAAATTGCTGTGGCATGAAGTGTCACAGCTTCATGCCACAGCAATTTGTTACTTACGCCATTCCTTTCCGCCCATTTTCTTCGTCCTCCTGCTGCCGGAATCGGCGCCTGCGCAGTCCGCGCTTTCCGGCGCCATTTTCTTGAAGACTCACCTGCAGTGGAGCCGGAGTGTCTTTAAGAAAATGGCGCCGGAAAGCGCGGACTGCGCAGGCGCCGATTCCGGCAGCAGGAATCGGCGCCTGCGCAGTCCGCACTTTCCGGCGCCATTTTCTTGAAGATACACTCCGGCTCCTCTGCCTGTGACTGGTCAGAGGGCGGCGCCGGCGCGCATTAAGCGCGTCATCGCTCCCTCTGATCTGTCACAGCAGAGGAGTCGGGAGATGGAGCCGCACGCAGCGCTGGAACAGGGAAAGGTGAATATACTTACCCTCCTGGCGGTCCCTGACTCTCTGGTGGAGATCGCGGTATGCGTTCAGTGCTTACGCATACCGCGATCTCCTGGGAGCGTTACTCTGTGGGGGCCAGACTGCGCCGGCGCTCGCGCCGGCGCAGTCTATAAAGGCTTCGGACAGAGTGACGCTCCCAGCGTTATATTATAGATAGAGGGGAATCCATGCCGAGTTTTTCATTTATTTATTTATTTACAGCGCAAGAGTCAGCTGATGAATACTAATAGTCCCATCAGCCGCTGCCTTCTATCATTGTTCTTACATGAGAACATAAATCTCATCATTCTCCAGTGCTCTCGCTGATCACCAGCAGAGCAGGGAAGAATGATGAGACCCGGCACCAGGCAACAGCACTTACTGTAGCACTTCTTCCCTGGTGCGGATGCATGTCACACGGATGATATCCATGTGTGTTCTCCGTGTGCACATGTGCGTAACATATTGCAGTCCGTGCTGACTGTAAAAAACGGACATGTCTACGTGTGGGTCACATGGATACAAAGTCCATGGAAAAACACTGACATGTGAACAGACCCATTCACTTGAATGGGTCAACATGTTTAAGTGTCTCTGGTACTTGTGAAAACTGACAACTAGTGTTGAGCGATACCTTCCGATATCGGAAAGTATCGGTATCGGATAGGATCGGCCGATATTCAAAAAATATCGGATATCGCCGATACCGATACCCGATCCCAATGCAAGTCAATGGGACCAAAATATCGGAATTAAAATGAACCCTTTCTTGCCTTGTAGGTTCATTCTACATGAAGGAAAACAACTAAGAATAATGCCGGATGTATTTGGGGAGGTGGCGGAGACATTAAAGTCATAGAGGTTTATCCCAATCAAATAGAATAGCATGTTTTTTGGTTTTTTTTAAGACGTTCGGAGTGACAAAGATATTGACTATGTAATTTTTTTTTTTTATTTTGTCAGATATTGATGTTTCACAATTCCACGCCCTTCCCCTTCTTTTTTTTCTTTTTTTTTTCTTTTCCCACACTTTCATCTTCATCATCATCAGCATCTTTGACATCAACTTCTTCTTCACCTTATTCATCTTCTTCTTCATCCTTTACCTTTTTTTTTTTTTTGATTACATTCTTCATATTCATTTTATTCAACTATTATTATTCTTCCTATTCTACATATTCTTTTTATTCCACTGTTATTATTCTTCCTATTCTACTTCTTCATCATATTCTCATTTGTGACAGGCATTCCCGTAGTTGTTATCTATAAAAGTTGGAAGATTACACCTTCCGTTCTGCCAGTCACAAAAGTTACATTTGTCCGCGTTCAGTTTGGCCTGCAGCATCAGGCTTTATCCAGGGGCACCACGAGGAGGAACGGACTCACCCCCATACACTGCTTAGTCTTCTTCTGCATATAATTTAGATAATATCTTTTGCTCTGATATTAAGTCTTATGCTTAATGTTCTTCTGCTCTTTGTTCTGCAGCCTCTTGTTCTTCTGCTTCTCGGTCTTCCATGTCGTCGTCTCCAGGGTCGTCGTCTCCAGTGTCGTCATCTCCGCCGTCGTCGTCTCAGCCGTCGTCGTCTCCGCCGTCGTCGTCTCCGCCATCGTCATCGGGGTGGTCTTCCGGGTCGTCGTCGTCATCATCGGGGTGGTCTTCCGGGTCGTCGACTTTAGGGTCTTCAACTTGGAAATGTAGCAGAAGGTACAAGAAGGCTGAGAAAATGCCAAGAACCAGCTGATGGAACTGGAACTCGGATGGCTACCCAAAGGTTCAAGAGCCTATGGAACTACAGAGGACCAGCTGACGTTACTGGAACCCGGTTACTAAGCAGGAGGTACCCGTGCTAAAAAGCACTACCAAGGACCGCCTGACGTTGGCGGAACTCGGATACCCAGAAGGAGGCACCTAAGCCAAAGGCTCTGCCCGGAACCAGCTGACGGTACTGGAACCAGGATGGGGAGCAGAAGGTACAAGAGCAAAAGACACTGCCGAGAACCAGCTGACGGTACTGGAACCCGGATGGGTAGCCGAAGGTCCAAGAGCCAATGGAACTACCGAGGACAAGCTGACGTTACTGGAACCCGGTTACTAAGCAGGAGGTACCCGTGCCCGAAAGCACTACCAAGGACCACCTGACGTTGGTGGAACTTGGATACCCAGAATGAGGCACCTAAGCCAAAGGCTCTGCCCGGAACCAGCTGACGGTACTGGAACCAGGATGGGGAGCAGAAGGTACAAGAGCAAAAGACACTGCCGAGAACCAGCTGACGGTGCTGGAACCAGGTGGTGGACCTGAAGGTCCACAGGAGAGGAGAGAAAAGCTAGGCCGCGAGGCAGCCGCAGTTACCGAACCCCAACAGTCTTACAGGGGGAGCTGGGCCTACTGGCACTACAGAACCAGCCTTGACTACCAGTTCACGCAGCCCACATAGGAAGCTCCTAAACTGGAGGCACCCTGGAGTTGGCTAACCCGACCGCAACACGACGGGGCAAGCATAGGCGTCTCAGTGAGCTTGACACAACCCGGAAACAGCTGACGGTGCTGAAACCAGGTTTGGCACGAGGGAGTACCTGTGACAAAAACACTGCCGAGAACCAGCTGGCGGTGCTGGAACCCAGATGCGTTGCCCCAGTGTGCAAGAGCCAATGGCACGACCGAGGACCAGCTGGCGGTGCTGGAACCCGGTTACTAAGCTGTAGGTGCCCGCGCTTAAAAGCACTACCAAGGACCGCCTGACGTTGGCGGAACTCGGATACCCAGGAGGAGGCACCTAAGCCAAAGGCTCGGCCTGGAACCAGCTGACGGTGCTGGAACCAGGTGGTGGACCCGAAGGCCCACAGGAGAGGAGAGAACAGCTAGGCCGCGAGGCAGCCGCAGTTACCGAACCCCAACAGTCCTACAGGGGGAGCTGGGCCTACTGGCACTACAGAACCAGCCTTGACTACCAATTCACGCAGCCCACATAGGAAGCTCCTAAACTGGAGGCACCCTGGAGTTGGCTAACCCGACCGCACCACGACGGGGCAAGCATAGGCGTCTCAGTGAGCTTGACACAACCCGGAAACAGCTGACGGTGCTGAAACCAGGCTTGGCACGAGGGAGTACCTGTGTCAAGAACACTGCCGAGAACCAGCTGGCGGTGCTGGAACCCAGATGCGTTGCCCCAGTGTGCAAGAGCCAATGGCACGACCGAGGACCAGCTGGCGGTGCTGGAACCCGGTTACTAAGCTGTAGGTGCCCGCACTTAAAAGCACTACCAAGGACCGCCTGACGTTGGAGGAACTCGGATACCCAGGAGGAGGCACCTAAGCCAAAGGCTCGGCCTGGAACCAGCTGACGGTGCTGGAACCAGGTGGTGGACCCGAAGGCCCACAGGAGAGGAGAGAACAGCTAGGCCGCGAGGCAGCCGCAGTTACCGAACGCCAACAGTCCTACAGGGGGAGCTGGGCCTACTGGCACTACAGAACCAGCCTTGACTACCAATTCACGCAGCCCACATAGGAAGCTCCTAAACTGGAGGCACCCTGGAGTTGGCTAACCCGACCGCACCACGACGGGGCAAGCATAGGCGTCTCAGTGAGCTTGACACAACCCGGAAACAGCTGACGGTGCTGAAACCAGGCTTGGCACGAGGGAGTACCTGTGTCAAGAACACTGCCGAGAACCAGCTGGCGGTGCTGGAACCCAGATGCGTTGCCCCAGTGTGCAAGAGCCAATGGCACGACCGAGGACCAGCTGGCGGTGCTGGAACCCGGTTACTAAGCTGTAGGTGCCCGCGCTTAAAAGCACTACCAAGGACCGCCTGACGTTGGCGGAACTCGGATACCCAGGAGGAGGCACCTAAGCCAAAGGCTCGGCCTGGAACCAGCTGACGGTGCTGGAACCAGGTGGTGGACCCGAAGGCCCACAGGAGAGGAGAGAACAGCTAGGCCGCGAGGCAGCCGCAGTTACCGAACCCCAACAGTCCTACAGGGGGAGCTGGGCCTACTGGCACTACAGAACCAGCCTTGACTACCAATTCACGCAGCCCACATAGGAAGCTCCTAAACTGGAGGCACCCTGGAGTTGGCTAACCCGACCGCACCACGACGGGGCAAGCATAGGCGTCTCAGTGAGCTTGACACAACCCAGAAACAGCTGACGGTGCTGAAACCAGGCTTGGCACGAGGGAGTACCTGTGTCAAGAACACTGCCGAGAACCAGCTGGCGGTGCTGGAACCCAGATGCGTTGCCCCAGTGTGCAAGAGCCAATGGCACGACCGAGGACCAGCTGGCGGTGCTGGAACCCGGTTACTAAGCTGTAGGTGCCCGCACTTAAAAGCACTACCAAGGACCGCCTGACGTTGGAGGAACTCGGATACCCAGGAGGAGGCACCTAAGCCAAAGGCTCGGCCTGGAACCAGCTGACGGTGCTGGAACCAGGTGGTGGACCCGAAGGCCCACAGGAGAGGAGAGAACAGCTAGGCCGCGAGGCAGCCGCAGTTACCGAACCCCAACAGTCCTACAGGGGGAGCTGGGCCTACTGGCACTACAGAACCAGCCTTGACTACCAATTCACGCAGCCCACATAGGAAGCTCCTAAACTGGAGGCACCCTGGAGTTGGCTAACCCGACCGCACCACGACGGGGCAAGCATAGGCGTCTCAGTGAGCTTGACACAACCCGGAAACAGCTGACGGTGCTGAAACCAGGCTTGGCACGAGGGAGTACCTGTGTCAAGAACACTGCCGAGAACCAGCTGGCGGTGCTGGAACCCAGATGCGTTGCCCCAGTGTGCAAGAGCCAATGGCACGACCGAGGACCAGCTGGCGGTGCTGGAACCCGGTTACTAAGCTGTAGGTGCCCGCGCTTAAAAGCACTACCAAGGACCGCCTGACGTTGGCGGAACTCGGATACCCAGGAGGAGGCACCTAAGCCAAAGGCTCGGCCTGGAACCAGCTGACGGTGCTGGAACCAGGTGGTGGACCCCAAGGCCCACAGGAGAGGAGAGAACAGCTAGGCCGCGAGGCAGCCGCAGTTACCGAACCCCAACAGTCCTACAGGGGGAGCTGGGCCTACTGGCACTACAGAACCAGCCTTGACTACCAGTTCACGCAGCCCACATAGGAAGCTCCTAAACTGGAGGCACCCTGGAGTTGGCTAACCCGACCGCACCACGACGGGGCAAGCATAGGCGTCTCAGTGAGCTTGACACAACCTGGAAACAGCTGACGGTGCTGAAACCAGGCTTGGCACGAGGGAGTACCTGTGTCAAGAACACTGCCGAGAACCAGCTGGCGGTGCTGGAACCCAGATGCGTTGCCCCAGTGTGCAAGAGCCAATGGCACGACCGAGGACCAGCTGGCGGTGCTGGAACCCGGTTACTAAGCTGTAGGTGCCCGTGCTTAAAAGCACTACCAAGGACCGCCTGACGTTGGCGGAACTCGGATACCCAGGAGGAGGCACCTAAGCCAAAGGCTCGGCCTGGAACCAGCTGACGGTGCTGGAACCAGGTGGTGGACCCCAAGGCCCACAGGAGAGGAGAGAACAGCTAGGCCGCGAGGCAGCCGCAGTTACCGAACCCCAACAGTCCTACAGGGGGAGCTGGGCCTACTGGCACTACAGAACCAGCCTTGACTACCAGTTCACGCAGCCCACATAGGAAGCTCCTAAACTGGAGGCACCCTGGAGTTGGCTAACCCGACCGCACCACGAGGGGGCAAGCATAGGCGTCTCAGTGAGCTTGACACAACCCGGAAAAAGCTGACGGTGCTGAAACCAGGCTTGGCACGAGGGAGTACCTGTGTCAAGAACACTGCCGAGAACCAGCTGGCGGTGCTGGAACCCAGATGCGTTGCCCCAGTGTGCAAGAGCCAATGGCACGACCGAGGACCAGCTGGCGGTGCTGGAACCCGGTTACTAAGCTGTAGGTGCCCGCGCTTAAAAGCACTACCAAGGACCGCCTGACGTTGGCGGAACTTGGATACCCAGGAGGAGGCACCTAACCCAAAGGCTCGGCCTGGAACCAGCTGACGGTGCTGGAACCAGGTGGTGGACCCGAAGGCCCACAGGAGAGGAGAGAACAGCTAGGCCGCGAGGCAGCCGCAGTTACCGAACCCCAACAGTCCTACAGGGGGAGCTGGGCCTACTGGCACTACAGAACCAGCCTTGACTACCAATTCACGCAGCCCACATAGGAAGCTCCTAAACTGGAGGCACCCTGGAGTTGGCTAACCCGACCGCACCACGACGGGGCAAGCATAGGCGTCTCAGTGAGCTTGACACAACCCGGAAACAGCTGACGGTGCTGAAACCAGGCTTGGCACGAGGGAGTACCTGTGTCAAGAACACTGCCGAGAACCAGCTGGCGGTGCTGGAACCCAGATGCGTTGCCCCAGTGTGCAAGAGCCAATGGCACGACCGAGGACCAGCTGGCGGTGCTGGAACCCGGTTACTAAGCTGTAGGTGCCCGCGCTTAAAAGCACTACCAAGGACCGCCTGACGTTGGCGGAACTCGGATACCCAGGAGGAGGCACCTAAGCCAAAGGCTCGGCCTGGAACCAGCTGACGGTGCTGGAACCAGGTGGTGGACCCGAAGGCCCACAGGAGAGGAGAGAACAGCTAGGCCGCGAGGCAGCCGCAGTTACCGAACCCCAACAGTCCTACAGGGGGAGCTGGGCCTACTGGCACTACAGAACCAGCCGTGACTACCAGTTCACGCAGCCCACATAGGAAGCTCCTAAACTGGAGGCACCCTGGAGTTGGCTAACCCGACCGCACCACGACGGGGCAAGCATAGGCGTCTCAGTGAGCTTGACACTACCCGGAAACAGCTGACGGTGCTGGAACCAGGTTTGGCACGAGGGAGTACCAGTGACAAAAACACTGCCGAGAACCAGCTGGCGGTGCTGGAACCCAGATGCGTTGCCTATTAAAGATTGTCTTCCTAGAGCCCCAACTAGCGGTGCTGGAGCAAAGGGTAAGCAGGGGGAGCAGAGTGTAGGCCGAAGCCTGCACTGGAGGCAGCTTTGTGTCAGCGTTGCGTTTGCAGGACACTTTGCCGGCTACACAGTGTGGGAACAGCTGGCGTTGCTGAACCCCACTAACACAATGGCGGGTGTTTTTCTCTGTGCAGATAGCACTTGCGGGCAAAAACTTGCGATGTTAGAGCCCGTGGTGAAGCAGGAGGAGGAGGAGAGGAGCAGAGTGTAGGCCGAAGCCTAGTTGAACCAATTTCAAAGGAAACCTTTAACCCCCCCTCAAGTGTTACAAAGTACAAGAGACACACCTTGTGCAGTATTAATGCTGCACAAGTGAAAGGTTGCTCTATTAATTTGTCTACTTGCACACGCTGAATGAAAGACGTACACAATTTAGCCCATTCTACAGTCAAACTGTAGTGGATGCGTGACTTGGCTTTTTAAGGAGACGCAGCACAGGTGTCCCAAATAACGCCTTGGTGCTTGGCGCAGCTTCCTGAGCGTTGTTATTTGCTGTACAGGAGTCTGCACTCTTGTGTTATCCCTTGGCAATGCCCTGTTAGAGCTGCCCGTCTTATGACCTCATTTCATGTTGGCCGGTGCGGTTAACGATGGCCATAAATCCCAGACCCACAGTGCCTTTTCATAAAGTCACACTGCGGTGCTGGGATTCGTGGCCTTGAGCAGTAAATATTTTGGCCGCTCACACACGTCCTTACACCTGCTTCAGACTGGGCGGCCTCTGCTGATCCCTTCTCGCATGCCGCGGCCATGAGCCTGCACAGTCTGAAGAAGGCGGAAGGAGATGAGTTAAGACAGGCGAAGATATGCACTGCTCGTGCCCATCAATCACACCCTCGCAGTCAAAATAAGTAAGACAACGAGGAGCATTGTTTCAGGCAGGGCGGACGCACAGGCGCAACAAGCCAACCAATGATGTCAGAAGACGGGCAGCGCTACCAAGGGGGGTGCTGCGTATCATTAGAAAGGAAAGTCACACCTCAGGGACAGTGGAATGGTCTCTAATGAGACACATTTTGTACGTGTTGAGTTCCACGTGGGCAAGGAGAAAAAGTCAGCCACCTTGTACAAATGCAGCAGTACTGCTGTACAAGGTGGCTGTTATACATAGAAACAACTGGGGGGGTGGGGCCAGGTTCCCTTTAATTTCAGTTCATGTGCCTGCGTGGCGTTTGCAGGTCACGTTGCCGGCTACACAGCAGGGGAACAGCTGGCGGTGCTGAACCCCACTAACACATTGGCTGGTGTTTTTCTCTGTGCAGCTAGCAGTTCCGGGCAGAAACTGGAGGTGTTTGAGCCCAGGGTCAGCAGGAGGAGGAGAGGAGCAGAGTGTAGGCCGAAGCCTGCACTGGTGGCAGCTTTTGGTCAGTTGTGCCAGCGTGGCTTGTGCTGGACACGATGCCGGCTACACAGCGGGGGAACAGCTGGCGGTGCTGAACCCCACTGACACAATGGTGGGTGTTTTTCTCTGTGCAGCTAGCATGTCCGGGCAGAAACTGGCGGTGTTTGAGCTCTATTTAATTTGCTCCTTGCACACGCTGAATAAAACACGTACACTATTTAGCCCACTATACTGTCAAACAGTAGTGGAGGCGTGACTTGTCTTATTAAGGAGATGCAGCACAGGTGTACAAATTTACACCTAGCTGCTTGGCGCAGATTCCTGAGCGTTGTTATTTGCTGTACAGGAGTCTGCGCTATTGTGATCCCTTGGTCATGCGCTGTGAGCGCTTCCTGTCTTCTGACCTCATTTCATGTCGGCCGTTGCGGTTAGCGATGGACATGAATCCCAGACCCACAGTGTGTTTTCAAAAAATCACACTGCGTGGCTGGGATTCGTGGCCTTGTGCAGTAAATATGTTTGACACTCACACATGTCCTTACACCTGCTTCAGACTGGGCGGCCTCATCTGATCCCTTATCGCCTGCCGCGGCCATGAGGACACCCAGTCTGAAGAAGGCGGAAGGAGATGAGTGAACACAGGCAAACATATGCACTGCACATGCCCATCAATCACACCCTCGCTGTCCAAAAAAATAAGACACCGAGGGGCGTTGTTTCGAGCAGGGCAGACGCACAGGCGCAGCCAGCTAACCAATGATGTCAAAAGACGGGCAGCGCTAACAAGGGTCGTGCTGCGTATCATTAGAAAGGAAAGTCACACCTCAGGGACAGTGGAATGGTCTCAATGAGACACATTTTGTACGTGTTGAGTTCCACGTGGGCAAGGAGAAAAAGTCAGCCACCTTGTACAAATGCAGCAGTACTGCTGTACAAGGTGGCTGTTATACATAGAAACACCTGGGGGTGGGGGGCAGGCTCCCTTCAATTTCAGTTCATGTGCCTGCGTGGCGTTTGCAGGTCACGTTGCAAGCTACACAGCAGGGGAACAGCTGGCGTTGCTGAACCCCACTGACACATTGACTGGTGTTTTTCTCTGTGCAGCTCGCATGTCCGGGCAAAAACTGGCGGTGTTAGAGCCCAGGGTCAGCAGGAGGAGGAGAGGAGCAATGTGTAGGCCGAAGCCTGCATTGGTGGCAGCTTTTGGTCGGTTGTGCCAGCGTGGCTTGTGCACAGCAGGGGAACAGCTGGCGTTGCTGAACCCCACTGACACATTGACTGGTGTTTTTCTCTGTGCAGCTCGCATGTCCGGGCAAAAACTGGCGGTGTAAGAGCCCAGGGTCAGCAGGAGGAGGAGAGGAGCAATGTGTAGGGCGAAGCCTGCACTGGTGGCAGCTTTTGGACGGTTGTGCCAGCGTGGCTTGTGCTGGACACGATGCAAGCTACACAGCAGGGGAACAACTGGCGTTGCTGAACCCCACTGACACATTGACTGGTGTTTTTCTCTGTGCAGATCGCATGTCCGGGCAAAAACTGGCGGTGTTAGAGCCCAGGGTCAGCAGGAGGAGGAGAGGAGCAGAGTGTAGGCCGAAGCCTAGTTGAACCAATTTCAAAGGTTACCTTTAACCTCCCCTCAGGTGTTGCAAGGTACAAGAGCCACACCTTGTGCAGCATTAATGCTGCACAAGTAAAAGGTTGCTCTATTTTGTTTGCTCCTTGCACACGCTGAATAAAACACGTACACTATTTAGCCCATTATACTGTCAAACAGTTGTGGAGGCGTGACTTGTCTTTTTAAGGAGACGCAGCACAGGTGTCAAAATTTGCACCTAGGTACTGGGCACAGATTCCTGAGCGTTGTTATTTTCTGTACAGGAGTCTGCGCTATTGTGATCCCTTGGCCATGCGCTTCCTGTCTTCTGACCTCATTTCATGTCGGCCGTTGCGGTTAGCGATGGACATGAATCCCAGACCCACAGTGTGTTTTCAAAAAATCACACTGCGTGGCTGGGATTCGTGGCCTTGTGCAGTAAATAGGTTTGCCGCTCACACATGTCCCTACACCTGCTTCAGACTGGGCGGCCTCAGCTGATCCCTTATCGCCTACCACGGCCAGGAGGCCGCACAGTCTGAAGAAGGCGGAAGGAGATGAGTTAAGACAGGCGAACATATGCACTGCTCGTGCCCATAAACCACACCCTCGCTGACAAAATAAATATGACAACGAGGGGCGTTGTTTCTAGCAGGGCGGATGCACAGGCGCAGCCAGCTAACCATGATGACAAAAGACGGGAAACGCTACCAAGGGGGTTGCTGCGTATCATTAGAAAGGAAAGTCACACCTCAGGGACAGTGGAATGGTCTCAATGAGACACATTTTGTACGTGTTGAGTTCCACGTGGGCAAGGAGAAAAAGTCAGCCACCTTGTACAAATGCAGCAGTACTGCTGTACTAGGTGGCTGTTATACATAGAAACACCTGGGGGGGTGGGGCCAGGTTCCCTTTAATTTCAGTTCATGTGCCTGCGTGGCGTTTGCAGGTCAAGTTGCCGGCTACACAGCAGGGGAACAGCTGGCGGTGCTGAACCCCACTAACACATTGGCTGGTGTTTTTCTCTGTGCAGCTAGCACTTCCGGGCAAAAACTAGCGGTGTTTGAGCCCAGGGTCAGCAGGAGGAGGAGAGGAGCAGAGTGTAGGCCGAAGCCTGCACTGGTGGCAGCTTTTGTTCTGTTGTGCCAGCGTGGCTTGTGCTGGACACGTTGCCGACTACACAGCAGGGGAACAGCTGGCGGTGCTGAACCCCACTGACACATCAGCTAATGTTTTTTCTGTGTAGACAACACTTCCAGGTGGCAACTGACAGTGTTGAAACCCAGGGAATCAAAGAGGAGCAGAGTGTAGGCCGAAGCCTGCAGTGGAGCAAGTTGAAAGGGAACCTTTAACCCCCCCCCCCCCCCAGGCATTTGTTGCTGAAAGAGCCATCTTGTACAGCAGTAATACTGCACATGGAAAATGGTGGCTCCGAAAATTATGCTCCTTGCAAACGCTGAAGTACACACTCATATAATGTGTCCCCTCACACCGTCAAACCATCCCGGAAGTGGGACTTTCCTTTGTAATGTGACACAGCACAGCCGTCATTCCAACCCCCTTGGTGTCGGGCGCCACCTCCTCAACGTTGTTTGGTTCTGTCACGGAGCCCGCGCTGTAATGTTATCCCTTGGCCATGCACAGTTAGCGGTGCCCGTCTTCTGACATCATGTAGGTGTCAGGCTGGCAGTGCCTGTGCGTCCAAGCTGCCCGAGATCCAACCTTGCAGTGTCATCTAATGTAGTCCCACTGCGGGCCAGGGATCCATGGGCATGCGCAGTGCATATCATCGCCTCTCACTCACCTCCTTCCTGCTTCTTCAGACTGTGCGGCGTCACGGCCGTGGCATGCTATTAGGGATCAGCTGACGCCGCCTAGTCTGAAGAAGCATGAAGAAGGGGAGTGAGAGGCTAGTATATGCACTGCGCATGGCCATGGATACAAGGCCCACTGTGGGATCACATTAGACGACACTGCGAGGTGTGATTTCGGGCAGCGTGGACGCACAGGCGCAGCCAGGACGACAACAAATGATGTCAGAGGACGGGCCGCGCAAACTGTGCATGGCCAAGGGATAACATAACAGCGCAGGGTCCATGACGGAATCAAACAACGCTAAGGAGGCAGCGCACGGTGCCAAGGAGGTAGCATTGACGGCTGTGCTGCGTCACATTACAAAGGAAAGTCCCACCTCCGGGAAGGTTGGACGGTGTGAGGGGACACATTACATGAGTGTGTAGTTCAGCGTTTGCAAGGAGCATAATTTCAAGAGCGACCTTTCCCTTGTGCAGTATTAGTGCTGCACATGGTGGCTCTTTCAGTAACAAACGCCTAGGGGGGGGGACAGGTCCCCTTACATTTTAGTTGTGCCAACGTGGCGGTCGCATGACACGTTGCCGGACACACAGCTGGGGATCAGCTGACGTTACTGAACCCCAATAACAGAGGAGCGACTGTTGACTGTGCACACAGCACTTCCAGGCACCAACTGGCGGTGTTAGAGCCCAGGGACAGCAGGAGGAGCAGATTGGAGGTATTGCCGCACACACAGCTGGGGATCAGCTGACGTTACTGAACCCCAATAACAGAGGAGCGACTGTTGACTGTGCACACAGCACTTCCAGGCACCAACTGGCGGTGTTAGAGCCCAGGGACAGCAGGAGGAGCAGATTGGAGGTATTGCCGCACACACAGCTGGGGATCAGCTGACGTTACTGAACCCCAATAACAGAGGAGCGACTGTTGACTGTGCACACAGCACTTCCAGGCACCAACTGGCGGTGTTAGAGCCCAGGGACAGCAGGAGGAGCAGATTGGAGGTATTGCCGCACACACAGCTGGGGATCAGCTGACGTTACTGAACCCCAATAACAGAGGAGCGACTGTTGACTGTGCACACAGCACTTCCAGGCACCAACTGGCGGTGTTAGAGCCCAGGGACAGCAGGAGGAGCAGATTGGAGGTATTGCCGCACACACAGCTGGGGATCAGCTGACGTTACTGAACCCCAATAACAGAGGAGCGACTGTTGACTGTGCACACAGCACTTCCAGGCACCAACTGGCGGTGTTAGAGCCCAGGGACAGCAGGAGGAGCAGATTGGAGGTATTGCCGCACACACAGCTGGGGATCAGCTGACGTTACTGAACCCCAATAACAGAGGAGCGACTGTTGACTGTGCACACAGCACTTCCAGGCACCAACTGGCGGTGTTAGAGCCCAGGGACAGCAGGAGGAGCAGAGGAACAGAGTCTAGGCCGAAGCCTGATTGGAGCAAGTTGAAAGGGAACCCTTAACCCCCCCCAAGACGTTTGTAGCTGAAAGAGCCATCTTGTGCAGCACTAACGATGCAAAAGGAAAAGGTGGTTCTTTTAATTATGCTCCTTGCAAACACCGAAGTAAACACTAAAAATGTGTCCCCTCATACCGTTAAACCGTCCCGGAGGTGCGAATTTCCTTCGTAATGGGACACAGCACAGCTGTCATTCCTATCCCCTTGGTGCCGTGCGCTGCCTCCTCAGCGTTGTTTTAAGCTGTCACGGAGCCTGCGCTGTTCTGTTAGCCCTTGGGCATGCCCAATTAGCGCTGCCTGTCTTCTGACATAATTTGGTGTCAGGCTGTCACTGCCTGTGCGTCCACGCTGCTCCAGATCCCACCTGTCTCGTCCAACGTAATCCCACTGCGGGCCTTGGAACCATGGACATGCACAGTGCATATCCTCGACTCTCACTCCCCTCCTTCCCTCTTCTTCAGACTGTGCGGTGTCACGGCCGTGGCATGCTATTAGGGATCAGCTGACGGCGCACAGTCTAAAGAAGGCGGAGGGAAATGAGCGAGAGCCCGAGGGGAAGATATGCACTGCGCATGCCCATGGATCCCAGGCCCGCAGTGTGACTCAATCAGAAGACACAGCGAGGCGGGATCTCGGGCAGCGCGGCCGCACAGGCGCAGCCAGCCTGACACCAAATTATGTCAGAAGACAGGCAGCGCAAATAGGGCATGCCCAAGGGATAACAGAACAGCGCAGGCTCCGTGACAGCTTAAAACAATGCTGAGGAGGCAGCGCATGGCACCAAGGGGGTAGGAATGACGGCTGTGCTGCGTCACATTGCGAAGGAAAGTCCCAGCTCCGGGACAGTATAACGGTATCAGTGAACACATTTTATAAGTGTTAACTTCTGCGTGTGCAAGGAGCTAAAAAAAAAGAGCTACCTTTTCCTTGTGCAGCATTACTGCTGCACAAGATGGCTCTTTCAGTAACAAACGACGGGGGGGGGGGGAGGGGCAGGTTCCCTTACATTTAGGTTGTTGTGCCAGCGTGGCAGTCGCAGGACACATTGCCGGCTACACAGCTGGGGATCAGCTGACGTTACTGAAACCCAATAACACTGGGTCGTATGTTTTTACTGTGCAGCCTGCACTTCTGAGCCGCAACTGGCGGTGTTGGAGCCCAGGAATAGCAGTTCAGGTGGTAGAAAGATGAACACAGCAGGAGACCTGGATGACACCCAATTACTTAATCAGGCAGAGGAGTGGCAAATTCCTGCGAGATCCAGGCCTGGTTCATTTTCAGGAAAGTAAGCCGGTCAACGTTATCGGAGGATAGTCGCATGCGACGGTCTGTTAGTACACCACCTGCGGCACTAAAGACACGTTCTGATAAGACACTAGCCGCAGGGCAAGCCAGCACCTCCAATGCATACTGGCTTAGCTCTGGCCATGTATCCAGCTTAGAGACCCAAAACTTGAACGGGGAAGAGCCGTCTGGGAGTACAGTAAGAGGGCAAGCCATGTAGTCTGTCACCATCTGACGGAACCGTTGCCTCCTGCTGACTGGAGCCGCCGGTGATGGTGTAGACATTTGGGGCGGGCACACAAAAGTGTGCCAGAGTTGTGCCATACTGGGCTTGCCTTGGGCAGAGGCACTGCTTCTGCTCCCTCTTTGGGCAGAGCCTCCCCCACTGCCTCGACGCACTGAGCTGCTTTGTAAAGCACTAGCAGCACTCCTCTCAGTTGGACAGGAGAAGATGATGGAATTCACCAGTGTGTCGTGGTACTCCCGCAATTTACGCTCCCGGGTCAACGCAGGGATGAGGTTTTGGACGTTGTCCCGGTAGCGAGGATCGAGGAGGGTGAACACCCAATAATCAGGCATGTTGAGAATGTGGTCGATGCGGCGGTCGTTTCTCAGGCACTGCAGCATGAAATCCACCATGTGCTGCAGAGTGCCAACTGGCCCAGAAACGCTGTCCCCTGCTTGAGACATGATCTCTGCCCGCTCGTCATCACCCCACCTTCGCTGTACACACTGACCACTGGACAATTGTGTCGCTCCCTCCTCTGGACGGAGCTCTTCCTCCTCCATTGACTCCTCCTCATCCTCCTCACAAATTGGCCCCTGCGTACCCCTTTGTGAGGAACCACGTGGCGCTGACTCTCCAGAAGCTGATGGAAAAGGTGACTCCTCATCCTCCACCTCTTCCACAACATCATCCCTTAACCCTTGCAAAGTTTGCTGAAGCAGGCAGATAAGGGGGACAGTCATGCTGACTAGTGCATCATCTGCACTTGCCATCCGCGTGGAATAATCAAAAGGACGCAAAACCTGGCAGACGTCCTTCATAGTGGCCCACTCTGTGGTTGTGAAGTCTGATCGGCGCTGACTGCGACTTCTTTGCGCCTGATGCAGCTGGTACTCCATAACTGCTTGCTGCTGCTCACACAACCGCTCCAACATATGTAACGTGGAATTCCACCGGGTAGGTAGGTCACATATGATGCGGTGTTCCGGAAGGCGGAATCGGCGCTGCAGAGCAGCAATGCGGGATCTGGCCAAGCTGGAACGCCGCAAGTGAGCACACTCTAGGCGGACCTTGTGCAGCAGGGCATCAAGATCCGGATAGTCCCTCAGAAAACTCTGCACAACCAAATTGAGCACATGTGCCAGACATGGGATGTGAGTGAGGTTGCCAAGGGCCAAAGCTGCCACCAGATTTCGGCCATTGTCACACACTACCATGCCTGGCTGGAGATTCGCTGGCAGTAACCACACATCGCTCTCCTGCTTGATGGCATTCCAGAGCTCCTGCGCTGTGTGGCTTCGATGCCCCAATGAAACTAGTTTCAAGACGGCCTGCTGACGTTTGGCCACGGCTGTGCTCATGTCGGTCATAGGTAAACGTTCACGGGTCCATGTGGAGGTGGACTGTGACGGATCCTGCAGAGAGGAATCTGAGGAACTGGTGTAAGAGGAGGAGTCGATGCGTACAGACTGGATTCCTGCAATCCTTGGAGTGGGCAGGACACGTCCTGCGCCACTCGCACGATCTGTACCTGGCTCAACAACATTAACCCAATGGGCAGTGAGGGAAACATATCGCCCCTGTCCATGCTGACTGGTCCACGCATCGGTGGTGAGGTGGACCTTGCTACTGACGGCGTTCAGTAGCGCATGTTTTATGTTTGCCTCAACATGCCTGTGCAGGGCAGGGACAGCCTGCCTGCTGAAGTAAAAGCGGCTGGGCACCTTGTACTGTGGGACTGCCAATGCCATCAAGTCACGGAAGCTGTCAGTCTCCACCAGCCTGAACGAGAGCATTTCCAGGGACAACAGTTTGGCAATGCCTGCATTCAGAGCCTGTGCTCGGGGGTGGTTGGCCGAGAATGCCCGCCTTTTCTCCCATGCCTGTACTACCGATGGCTGTAGAGTAGACTGGGAGTGTGAGGATGACTGGGAAGGTGGTGCTGTGGGTGGAATTACACTAGGTCTCTGGACAACAGTGGAGGAAGAGGCAACACGAGATGAAGAGGTGGTAGCTGCCGCTGTTGGTTGGCCTACGTCTTCACTGTGTTTCTGTAACTCCACCGCGTGCCTGGTCCGCACATGTTTCCACATATTTGTGGTATTGAGGTTGCTGACACTTTTACCTCTTTTTACTTTCTGATGACACAGCTTGCATTTGACAAAACAAATGTCATCTGCAACTGTGTCAAAAAAGGACCAGGCACTGCAAGTCTTGGGAGCGCCCTTTTTGGCTTTGGAAAGAGACAGGCTCCTAACGGGTGCCAAAGTGGAGGCTACAGGCTCCGCAGTCTTCCCCCTCCCTCTCCCTCTTTGGCCCGTAAGGGGAAGCTCTTCCTCAGAGCTGCTCCCACCACCTTCCTGTTCCTCACGCCACGATGGGTCAAGGACCTCATCATCTCCACTACCCTCTGCCACCAACTGCTCCTCCTGGGTAGTCTCGGCAGCACAGTACGCATCAGAAAGCGGCACCTGAGTTTCATCATCAGATGCGTACTGCGCTGTGGTCACCGGAGGCACTGGCCCACCTGCCTCTTCAGAGTCAGAGAGAAAAAGCTGTTGGGCATCACTGCACACTGCCTCTTCTTCCATTTCTCCAATGCTGCTTGGCTGGCCCCCTGTTTCCAAGCCAAGAGATTCAGAGAACAGAAGTAGAGACGGCTCCTGTCCTGGGCTCTCTGACTGCCTGGCCAATTTGGCAGGTGGTGAAGAGACAGATGGCTGCTCTCCAGTGCTCTGTGCCTGAGAGGATGTGGCACTAACTGAAGTCGATGCCGAGGCGTTAGCTGCCATCCACCCGACAACGGCTTCAATTTGGTCTTCACGCAGCAGCGGTGCACGGCGCTCTCCGACAAAGCTGCGCATGAAGGACTGTTCCCTGCTGAAACTGAGTGACGACGAGTCACCGGCGCCCGCAGCAGGCACAGAATCACCACGTCCTCTCCCTGCTCCTCTCCCTGCTCCGCGCCCACGCCCACGTGCCTTACTCCCTGCCCTCTTCATCTTGGTTGACAGATAAAGATAAGCAGAAAAGTACTAAGGCCTTAGCGTGCTTATTCCTGAAATGCTCCTCCTAACAGGTGTAAGAAACACTAATGTTGTAAAGTGTGGACTAAACTTTATTATTTTTCAAATGTGGCCTACACAAGTGTTAAGTTGTGTTTGGTGAACTTTATTTTTTTTTTTGTGCAGATCGGGCTACAGAGCTAGTTTAAATCACACGGAGACCGTGCAGACAGCCGTAAACGGCGCTGCAAGGCCAAAAAACCCTCCTCTAGGTTATCCTATGTAGTGTTTTTCCACTATTTAGCTGGAGACGGGTGGAAAGACACTAATAGGATTTTTTTTTTTTTAAATTTTAAACAGGCTGCACTATTTGAAAAAAAGGAAATTGTTTTTCAAGGTATGAGGCAGTAACGCACCCTGAGCTGAATCCAACCGGCTATAGCTGCACACAGACTACAGGGCGAGCTGCGCTCACACAGAGACCGTGCAGACAGCCGTAAACGGCGCTGCAAGGCCAAAAAACCCTCCTCTAGGTTATCCTATGTAGTGTTTTTCCACTATTTAGCTGGAGACGGGTGGAAAGACACTAATAGGAATTTTTTTTTTTAAATTTTAAACAGGCTGCACTATTTGAAAAAAAGGAAATTGTTTTTCAAGGTATGAGGCAGTAACGCACCCTGAGCTGAATCCAACCGGCTATAGCTGCACACAGACTACAGGGCGAGCTGCGCTCACACATAAACCGTGCAGACAGCCGTAAACGGCGCTGCAAGGCCCAATAAACCCCCTCTAGGTTATCCTATGTAGTGTTTTTCCACTATTTAGCTGGAGACGGGTGGAAAAACACTAATAGGGAATTTTTTTTAAAATTTTTAAACAGGCTGCACTATTTGAAGAAAAGGAAAATTTTTCTCAAGGTATGAGCCAGTAATGAACCCTGAGCTGAATCCAACCGGCTATGGCTGCACACAGACTACAGGGCGAGCTGGGCTCACACGGAGACCGTGCAGACAGCCGTAAACGGCGCTGCAAGGCCCAAAAAACCCCCTCTCGGTTATCCTATGTAGTGTTTTTCCACAATTTAGCTGGAGATGGGTGGAAAAACACTAATAGGGAATTTTTTTTTAAAATTTTTAAACAGGCTGCACTATTTGAAAGAAAGGAAAATTTTTCTCAAGGTATGAGCCAGTAACGAACCCTGAGCTGAATCCAACCGGCTATGGCTGCACACAGACTACAGGGCGAGCTGGGCTCACACGGAGACCGTGCAGACAGCCGTAAACAGCGCTGCAAGGCCCAAAAACCCCCCTCTAGGTTATCCTATGTAGTGTTTTTCCACAATTTAGCTGGAGACGGGTGGAAAAACACTAATAGGAAATTTGAGAAAAAATGTGCAGCAGGCTGCACTATGAGCAAAAAAGGACAACTGTGTGAGGCAGTGTGAACCCCCCCTGAGCTGAATACAACCGGGTATATGGCTGCACACAGACTACAGAGTGAGCTGCACACACACACACACACACACAGAGACCTTGCAGAACGCTGTTAAAACAGCGCTGCAAGGCAAGAGCAAGGTGAACAGTGAAGAACACACAGCGTTTTGCTAAATTAGCCTTTGGAAAGGAAAATAAAGCAATTAGCTAGCTCAACTGGCCCTCAGTTAGAACTCAGCGTCCTGTCCCTAACTGAAATCACAGCAGAGTGAGCGCAAAATGGCGGCAGCGTTTTTTATAGTGCAGAGTGACATCATTTCAGCAGCCAATCACAGCCTTGCCAGTACTTACATGCCCACCATGCTAAACAGGATGTGCCCACACTTCCAATCATTCCTCATTGGCTGCTGCGTTCTGTTTGAATTCTGGGAACTTCCGATTCCGGTATCCAATACGCGGGAAGTATCGGAATTCGGTATCGGAATTCCGATACCGCAAATATCGGCCGATACCCGATACTTGCGGTATCGGAATGCTCAACACTACTGACAACATAGGTACCCGAGACACTTATGTGTGAAAGAGCCATAAAACAGAATGATCTGGTGTTACATAGGACTGAATGTCACATCGACTACATTATCTGTACTCAGAGTGATCACTGCAATAACTATAGTGTTACATAGGACTGCAGGTAACATCTGCTGTATTTATCTGTACTTACAGACTTATCATTGTGTTATCTGTTACATACAGTGGATATAAAAAGTCTACACACTCCTGTTAAAATACCAGGTTTTGTCATGTAAAAAAATCATACCAAAAGCAATCATTTCAGAATTTTATCCACGTTTTATGTTATCTATAATCTATGCAAATCTATTGAGATAAAGAGTGAAATCTGTTTAGATGGAAAAAGAAAAATAAAGAAATAAAATATTGTAGTTGCATAAATATGCCCCCCCTAAAAATAATACTTTATTGAAGTACTCTTCGAATTTATGACCGCATTCAGTCTTTTTGGGTAGGAATCTATTGGCATGGTGTTATGAATCTACCTGGGTTGGAGTAGTGGTATTGCAACTACTAGGGACAGCACCAGCAGGTAGCATAGTCAAGAATAGCCAGGGGTTGGTACACAGGAGCAGAAATGTAGTTACCGTATATACTCGAGTATAAGCCGAGATTTTCAGCCCAAATTTTTGGGCTGAAAGTGCCCCCCTCGGCTTATACTCGAGTCACGGTAGCGGTGGGGTCGGCGGGTGAGGGCGCTGAGGCATACTTACCTAGTCCCAGCGATCCTCGCGCTGTCCCTGCCGTCCCACGGGCTTCGGCGCTGCAGTTTCTTCATCTCTTCAGCGGTCACGTGGGACCGCTCATTACAGAAATGAATAAGCGGCTCCACCTCCCATAGGGGCGGAGCCGCTTATTCATTTCTCTAATCAGCGGTGCCGGTGACCGCTGATAGAGAAAGAAGCTGCGGCACCGAAGACAGGAGGGGACAGCGCGAGGATCGCCAGGACTAGGTGAGTATAGCATATTCACCTGTCCTCGTTCCAGCCGCCGGGCGCCGATCCATCTTCCCGGCCGGCTCCTCCATCTTCCCGGCGTCTCTGCTCTCTGACTGTTCAGGCAGAGGGCGCGATGACGCATACAGTGTGCGCGGCGCCCTCTGCCTGATCAGTCAGAGCAGAGACGCCGGGAAGATGGAGGCGCCGGAACGAGACGCCGGGAGCTGCAATCAAGGGAGGTGAGTATGTGTTTTTTTTTCTTTATTGCGGCAGCGGCGGCACAAATTTATGTGGAACATCTATGGGGCACAGTGAACGGTGCAGAGCACCGTATATGGCACATCTATGGGGCACAGTGAACGGTGCAGAGCACCGTATATGGCACAGCACAGCTATGGGGCACAGTGAACGGTGCAGAGCACCGTATATGGCACAGCACAGCTATGTATGGGGCACAGTGAACGGTGCAGAGCACCGTATATGGCACAGCACAGCTATGGGGCACAGTGAACGGTGCAGAGCACCGTATATGGCACAGCACAGCTATGTATGGGGCACAGTGAACGGTGCAGAGCACCGTATATGGCACAGCACAGCTATGGGGCACAGTGAACGGTGCAGAGCACCGTATATGGCACAGCACAGCTATGGGGCACAGTGAACGGTGCAGAGCACCGTATATGGCACAGCACAGCTATGGGGCACAGTGAACGGTGCAGAGCACCGTATATGGCACAGCACAGCTATGGGGCACAGTGAACGGTGCAGAGCACCGTATATGGCACAGCACAGCTATGGGGCACAGTGAACGGTGCAGAGCACCGTATATGGCACAGCACAGCTATGGGGTACAGTGAACGGTGCAGATCACCGTATATGGCACAGCACAGCTATGTATGGGGCACAGTGAACGGTGCAGAGCACCGTATATGGCACAGCACAGCTATGGGGCACAGTGAACGGTGCAGAGCACCGTATATGGCACAGCACAGCTATGGGGCACAGTGAACGGTGCAGATCACCGTATATGGCACAGCACAGCTATGGGGCACAGTGAACGGTGCAGAGCACCGTATATGGCACAGCACAGCTATGGGGCACAGTGAACGGTGCAGAGCACCGTATATGGCACAGCACAGCTATGGGGCACAGTGAACGGTGCAGAGCACCGTATATGGCACAGCACAGCTATGGGGCACAGTGAACGGTGCAGATCACCGTATATGACACAGCACAGCTATGGGGCACAGTGAACGGTGCAGAGCACCGTATATGGCACAGCACAGCTATGGGGCACAGTGAACGGTGCAGAGCACCGTATATGGCACAGCACAGCTATGGGGCACAGTGAACGGTGCAGAGCACCGTATATGGCACAGCACAGCTATGTATGGGGCACAGTGAACGGTGCAGAGCACCGTATATGGCACAGCTATGGGGCACAGTGAACGGTGCAGAGCACCGTATATGGCACATCTATGGGGCACAATGAACGGTGCAGAGCACCGTATATGGCACAGCTAGGGGGCACAATGAACGGTGCAGAGCACTATATGGTTCACACCTATGGGGAAATATGAACGGTGCAGAGCACTATATGGCACAGCTATGGGGAAATAATGATCTATTTTTATTTTTGAAATTCACCGGTAAATGCTGCATTTCCACCCTAGGCTTATACTCGAGTCAATAAGTTTTCCCAGTTTTTTGTGGCAAAATTAGGGGGGTCGGCTTATACTCGGGTCGGCTTATACTCGAGTATATACGGTAACCCCTTCTCCCCGAAGCCAGTTTTCAACTTCCTGACCACCAGGCTATTTTTTTAAATTCTGACCACTGTCACTTTATGAGGTCATAACTCTGAAATGCTTCAACGAATCCTGGTGATTCTGAGACTGTTTTCTCGTGACATATTGTACTTTATGATAGTGGTAAAATTTCTTCGATTTGAATTGCGTTTATTTTGAAAAAAATGGAAATTTGCCGAAAATTTCAAAAATTTAGCAATTTTTAAACTTTTAGTTTTTATGCCCTTAAATTAGAGAGTCATATCATACAAAATAGTTAATAAATAACATTACCAACATGTCTGCTTTACATTAGCACTATTTTGGAAACATAACTTTTTTGTTAGGAAGTTATAAGGGTTAAAAATTGACCAGCGATTTCTCATTTTTACAACAAAATTTGCAAAACCATTTTTTTAGGGACCACCTCACACTTGAAGTGACTTTGAGGGGTCTATATGACAGAAAATGCCCAAAAGTGACACCATTCTAAAAACTGCACCCCTCAAGGTACTCAAAACCACATTCAAAAAGATTAGTAACCCTTCAGGTGCTTCACAGGATTTTTTGGAATGTTTAAAAAAATTGAACATTTAACTTTTTTTCACAAAATTTTTACTTCAGATCCAATTTGTTTTTTTTTTTTTACCAAGAGTAACAGGAGAAATTGGACCACAGAAGTCATTGTACAATTGTCCTGAGTACGCCGATACCCCATATGTTGGGGTAAACCATTGTTTGGGCACATGGCAGAGCTCGGAAGGGAAGGAGCGCCATTTGACTTTTGAATGCAAAATTGACTGGAATTGAGATCAGACACCATGTCGCATTTAGAGAGTCCCTGATGTGCCTAAACAGTGGAAACCCCCCACAAGTGACCCCATTTTGGAAAGAAGACCCCCTAAGGAACTTATCTAGATATGTGTTGAGCACTTTTAACCCCCACTTGTTTTACTAAAGTTTAGAATGTAGAGCCGTGAAAATTAAAAAATCATTTTTTCTTTCCACAACGTGATCTTTTAGCCCGCAATTTTTTTACCCAAGGTTATCAGGAGAAATTTGACCCCAAAAGTTGTTGTCCAATTTGTCCTGAGTACGTTGCTACCCCATATGTGGGGGGAACCACTGTTAGGGCGCATGGGAGAGCTCGGAAGGGAAGGAGCACTGTTTTACTTTTTCAACGCAGAATTGGCTGGAATTGAGATCGGGCACACGGCAGAGCTTGGAAGGGAAGGAGCACCATTTGGAATGCAGACTTAGATGGATTGGTCTGCAGGCGTCACGTTGCATTTGCAGAGCCCCTGATGTATCTAAACAGTAGAAACCCCCCACAAGTGACCCCATATTGGAAACTATACCTCCCAAGGAACTTATCTAGATGTGTTGTGAGAACTTTGAACCCCCAAGTGTTTCACTATAGTTTATAACGCAGAGCCGTGAAAATAAAAAATCCTTTTTTTTCACAAAAATTATTTTTAGCCCCCGGTTTTGTATTTTCCCAAGGGTAACAGGAGAAATTGGACCACAAAATTTGTTGTCCAATTTGTCCTGAGTACGCTGATACTCCAAATGTGGGGGTAAACCCCTGTTTGGGCACACGGGAGAGCTCGGAAGGGAAGGAGCACTGTTTTAGTTTTTCATCGCAGAATTGGCTGGAATTGAGATCGGACGCCATGTCGCGTTTGGAGAGCCCCTGATGTGCCTAAACAGTGAAAAAACCCCAATTCTAACTGAAACCCTAACCCAAACACACCCCTAATCCTAATCCCAACTATAACCCTAACTACAGCCCTAATCCCAACCGTAAATGTAATCCAAACCCTAACTTTAGCCCCAACCCTAACTTTAGCCCCAACCCTAACCCTAACCCCAACTCTAAAGTTAACACCAACCATAACCCCAACCCTAACCCTAACCCCAACCCTAACCCCAATCCTAACCCTAGCCCTAACCCTAACCCTAGCCCTAACCCTAACCCTAGCCCTAACCCTAGCCCTAACCCTAGCCCTATCCCTAACCCTAGCCCTAACCCTGACCTTAGCCCTAACCCTAACCCTGTGAGGTCTTTTTTTTTGCGGGACAAGTTGACATTTTTATTGGTACCATTTTCGGGCACATGAGTCAGACATTTTTTGATCGCGCTTTATTATTTTTGTGAGGCAGAATGAACAAAAACCAGCAATTCCTGAATTTCTTTTAGGGGGGTGTTTATACCGCTCCACTTGTGGTAAAATTGATAAAGCAGCTTTATTCTACAGGTCAGTACGATTACAGTGATACCTCATTTATATCATTTTTTAATGTTTTCGCTCTTTTACACAATATATATATATATATATATATATAAAAAATAATTGTCTTTGCATTGCTTTATTCTGAGAGCTATAACTTTTTTATTTTTCTGCTGATGATGCTGTATGGTGGCTTTTTTTTTGCGGGACAAGATGACATTTTCAGCGGTACCATGTTTATTTATATCCGTCTTTTTGATCGCGTGTTATTCCACTTTTTGTTCGCCGGTATGATAATAAAGCATTGTTTATTGCCTAATTTTTTATTTATTTTTTTGCGGTGTCCACTGAAGGGGTTAACTAGTGGGATAGTTTTATAGAGCGGGTCGATACGGACGCGGCAATACCAAATATGTGTACCTTTATTGTTTTTTTTTTCAATTTACATAAATAAATCGATTTATTGGGGATTTTTTTTGCACATTCTATTTTTTTTGTGTGACTTTCTAACATTGTCCCAGGATGGGACATCACTATATTAGATCAGATCGCTGATCTGACACTGTGCATAGCATCAGCGATCTGACAGGCAGTGCAGGAGGCTTTCCAGCGCCTGCTCTGAGCAGGCGCCGGCTAGCCACCTCACTTTATGGCCCGGAAGGAGTCCCGCGGCCATCTTGGATCTTGGGACTCCTTCCGGAACACCGGAACAACGCGATCGCATCGCGTTGTTCCAGTGGGAGAGCGCAGGGAGCCCCCATCTCTGCACGATGCCCCTCTATGTCACTGTCACTTCTGACAGCGGCATCAGAGGGGTTAAATGCCCACGATCGGCGCTAGCACCGATCGTGAGCATTGCTGCGGGGTGTCAGCTGTCGTATACAGCTGACACCCGCACGCGATCACTGCGACGCTCACTGTGAGGCCGCGTGATCCTGCCGCCGTACTAGTACTATGGTTTGCGGGAACTCAGTTCCCGCAGAGCCGTACTAGTACGGCGCATGTCGGGAAGGGGTTAAAGGATCAGCAGGTTGCGTAGTCAGGTATAGCCAGGGATCGGTACACTGGAGCAGAAAAATAGTTAAAGGATCAGCAGTTTGCATAGTCAGGAATAGCCAGGGGTTGGTACATGGTAGCAGCAGTATAATCTTGGATGAAACAGCAGGTGAAAGGAAAGCTTGACTAAAGGCTGCAAGCTCAATTATCTTGCCCAAGTTACAGCTGTCGAAAAACAGTCCCAAAACATAATGTTACCTCCACCATGCTTCACTTTGGGTATGTTTTTCTTTTGACGATGCACAGTATTGGCTTTGGGCCAAACATATCTTTTAGAATTATGGTCAAAAAGTTCAACCTTGCTCTCATCAGATCATAATACATGTTCCCACATGCTTTTAGCAGACTTCATGTTTGGTTTGGCAAAACATATCAGGACTTGGATGTTTCTGTTTGTAAGAAAAGGCTTCTGTCTTGCCACCATACCACGCAAGCCAGACATATGAAGAATTTGGGAGATTGTCACACTCAGTACATAATCAGTATTCCTGTGGCTTATTTACTGTTGTTGTAGGCCCATTGATATCCTTCCAGGCCAATTGTCTTTTCATCAATTTTTCAGGGATGTCCAGTTCTAGGTATGCAAATTGCCTCTTCAGAGAAAAAGAGGACTTGAACTCGATAGCACCACCAGTTGGAAGTAGTGATCCTACAAGTCACAATCAACCCTTTAACGAGTCTTGCAATATGACTTAGGATAAGAGCCAAATCAGTATCTCAATTCGCAGACACAGTGTTTTGGGCTGTTGGCCCTCCTCAGTGCGAAGCAAGAGAACTGATTTGGCTAGATGGGAGGCTCTAGACCAGACCTGGGCAAGATGCGGCCCACGGGCCGCATCCGGCCTGCCTGATGATTTTAAGCGGCCCGCCAGCTAGCTGTCACTTCTGACAGCCGCCCCCGGCACCGCTCGGCCAGCCGCCAGCCGCTTCTGAGGAGGACCGCTGGTGGCTGGAGTGAAGGCCAGGTTGATTACCTGTTTATCGGTGGCGGCGGCCATCTTCCCGATGCTGCGTGTGCGCAGATGGAGTGCTCTGCTTCACAGGGCTTGAGGAAAATGGCCGCGGGAGGCCGCACGTGCGCAGATGGAGATCCCGGTGGCCATTTTCCTGAAGCCGAGTTTGCAGATTTAGATCTTGGCTTCAGGAAAATGGCCGCCGCCATCTCCATCTGCGCACGCGCGGCCTCCTGTGGCCATTTTCCTGAAGACCCGAGAAGCAGAGCACTCCATCTGCTCACACGCGGCCTCGGGAAGATGGCCGCTGCCACCGATATTCAACCTGGCTCTGCTGCTCACATTGCATTCCGGGCCGCTGCGTCACCTCACTGGTGGAAGGGACCCAGCACACGCCATACCGCACCTCTGTCTCCGCACCACCACTGCTGCAACCTCCCCATGGACACCAGGCCGTGACGTCGCCCACCTAAGCAGGAAGGGACCCTGCTCAGGTGCACGCCACACCGCATCACCCCACCTCTGCTGACACCATGCCTCCTGTGACCCTGCTCTGCCACCGCCAGCCCTCAGGTAAGAATCTTACTGTAAGATACTGTAAATTCGGACAATAAGACAGACCCCCATCTTATAAAAAATCTTTTTTTCTGCAATTTTCACCCCAAATTTGGGGTTGCGCCTTATGGTCCGGTGCGTCTTATAGTCCGAAAAATACGGTAATTATATTAGTTCGGCCCTCGAAAATGATCCCACTTTCTCATGCGGCCCCATGGCAAAATTAATTGCCCACCCCTGCTCTAGACTGTGGTCTAAGGGGTAAGGTTTTTCCTTGTGGAGAGTGACATACCAGCTCTGGCTTGTCAAGGTAAGGAGGCTTATTTGCTGTGCAATGCTCCTCTGGGAAATTTAATATCCAAATTGCCTCTTTAAAGAAAAAGAGGACTTGAACTCTGTAACGCCACCTGTTGGAAGTAGCGATCCTACAAGTAGGATCGATCAAAGACTGCCTTCATCATCACTTTGGGACTGTTTAAATTTACCTGGATCCCCTTTGGCCTAAACAATGCCCCTGGGACATTTCAAAGGCTAATGGAGAGATGCCTTGTGGACCTGAATTTCAAATTCATCTTAATTTACTTTGATGACATCATTGTATGATTCTCCATATTTGAAGAACCTCTCAGTCAGTTGGAGAAAGCGTTGGAGCGGCTCCAAGAGCATGGATTGAAGTTCATACCCTGAAAATGCCACTTGTTGCAGAGAGAGATTGTGCACCTAGAGAGAGTTGAGAGCATTCCTTTCCCTGATGGGGTTCTACTGGAAATTTATGAAAGACTTTGCAAAGGTTACGGCTCTGAGCCATGGATCCTAATGGGAATGGCAGCCTGCAAACCCTGAGGCTCCAAATGGGAACACAGATGAAAATCTTGAGAGGGACAAAACTCCAGACTTTAAGTAATTCTCAGGCGTCATTGGTGCTGCCCAAGAAATGGAAGAAGAGAACAAGCCTGCTCAGATCCAGCTACAAAAGTCTGATTCTGAACATGCAAAGATAAGGAAGTGGGTCGCTCTGTGACAAATGCCTGATAAAAAGTTAAGAATGTCTCTGTCAGCAAGAATCTTACAGATTCTGGGGCATTGGGAAAGGCTCTTTTTGAAGAATGGCTTGCTGTACCACAGAATTCAACTGTCCTGAGAATTTGATGTCACCTGGGTTGATTTAGGAGGATATGGTGGCCAAACACGGCAAAGAAGCTCATGAAAGGGGTGACCACTTTGATATTGAGAAGAATTTCCAATGGTTGCAACAATTGATGTACTGGCGTCAACTGCGCCAGACAGTAGAAGAAATATGTCGAAAATGCCACCAGTACAAACTAACCAAGCCTCCAGAGCAGAGGGCTCCTGTTCAGGCCATAAGGACATCCGCTCTGTTATAAGTATTGATGGTAGATTCCTTGATGATTGAGACATCGTACAAAGGTTATGAATACTGCTTGGTGATAACCAACCACTTCACCATATATACCCTGATCACTCCAACCAGATGGCAGAAATGGCGGCCAAGGCTATCTGTTGGAACTTCATCCGTGTGTATTCATTTTCTTTTCACCCCCCCCCCCCCCCTTAGCGCCACCGAGCATTGATTGGTGACGCAGTTCACCGATCAACACTCGTGCTCACTTTTCTTTTCCACATCCCTGTCCGCGCACCCAGCCGCTGCATCTAAACCCGTGCCTTTCGTTTCTTTTTTTTTCCACCTCCCCGTCCGCGCACCCAGCCGCTGCGTCTAAACCCATGCCTTTCGTTTCTTTTTTTTTCCACATCACGTCCGCACACCCAGCCGCTGGGTCTAAACCCGTGCCTTTTGTTTCTTTTTTTCTTTTCCTCCAGATCCCCGTGCGCACACCCAGCAGCAGCCGAACTTTGATAAGTGACGCTGTTCACTTATCAGAGCTCTCGTGCCTGCTGTTTTTTTTCACATCCGCGTTCACACACCCATCAGCCGCCAAACTTTGATAAGTGATGCGGTTCACTTATCAGAGCTAGGGCCTGCTGTTTTAGACTTTTCCTTTTGTATTTTTTTCTCCCTATTTGTTTTTTTTCCTTTAGCTTTTTCTTTTCAGAATAGTTTGCACCAAACACTATCCCCCTACACATACACAGTTACCAATAAAGTACACCCAAGCACCATACTCAAAAAAAAAAAAAATGTCCCGCTCGTCCCGTTCGTCCCAGCAGCGCTATTCAGCGGAGGAGGCATATTCTTTCCTTGCCTCCGACACTGATAGCGAGGGAGAGGGTCACACATTCCTTTACTCTTCAGATTCTTCATCCTCTTCCTCCTCCTCATCTTCCTCCTCTGGTCCTGCGGAACTGCCACACAGACGCCCCAGGACAGAAGATGAAGCAGCTCCCACTCCTGAAGATGAACCAGCGCGCCCCTCTTCGAACCCCATATGGACCTCGCCCCCCAAAAATTACGAGACACTGATTCTTCATTTTGTGGCAGAATCAGAAATCAAGCTTGACACCAGTGGCCTCACAGAAATTGACTTTTTCAAAGTCTTTTTCTCTGAGGCTTTTGTTAACCTCATGGTGGAGCAAACTAATTTGTATGCTCGGCAATTTTTGGAGCAAAACCCCGGTTCATCATTTTCTAACTGGTCTCCTGTAGACGCAGTTGAAATTATGCAGTTTTGGGGCCTGGTCCTTCATATGGGGATCCTGAAGAAGCCAGAAATTCGGCAATAACGGAGTGTTGATGTTTTACACAACTCTCCAGTGTTCCGAATGGACATGGTTCGGACGCGTTTTGAGGCCATCCATAAGTTCCTGCATTACAACGATAATGCAGGGTGTCCCGCACGAGATGACCCCAATTTTGACCGTCTGTTCAAAGTTCGGCCGGTCATCGAACACTTCAGCAAAAAGTTTGCTGAAGTGTATGCAGCGCCCCAGAGTCCTGGTTGTTGCAGTATTGTCGCTCTGCCACTAAGGGGAGTGATGTTATGTCTGATTGCACTAAAAGAGTTCACCTGACCAGGTATCACAATCACACATTACACTTCACACTCCGGCCACTAGGGGGAGCAAATGGCACAATGTATTAGGCCACTCCTCACACTCTGGTAAAACTGGGGGTAGGACAGGAAGTTAGTGAGAAAGCAGCCTGGGAGAGCTCCAGGGAGGACCTGTCAGGGGTGGGTTCCTGGCAGGTACCTAGCAGGAAGGACAGATCGTTACAGAGCCGCGCCTGCACTACTACGCGGCATCCTAAGGAAGGACACGAAGCGAAGTATTTTGTGGAGAAGTGAGAAACAAGATCGCAACATAAAGGAGATAGAACCAGTAGGAGTCGTGCCCCGAGAACGGCAACATCCTACTGAGGCACGTAGCCGGTGGCCGGAACGCCGAGGAAGTAACAGACTTCAAGCATTACTTCAAACAGCGGCAGGACAGTTGATTATAGGTTGTCTACCTTAAATCACCTAAGCAGACATAGGGGGCAATTGTGGGAGAGGGGCGTCTCTAGGGTCCCAGAATAACTCCAGGCCTTCCCGTCATACGGGTGCGTCCTAGCCAGATAAACTGGGGGACGGAGAGAGAGAGAACGAACGAATACGAAAGTTGTGAGGACTATCCCGTGGTGCTCAGCAGGGAAGGACTACAGCACACAGGCGCTAGTTGGTAGGCACTGATTTCCACCTGCAAAGGGAACTCTGGATGTGCCTTCGGACCAGCCGGTCTCAGCCAGCCCTATTAGCAGTGCTCTGGATTGCGGATCCCGAAGTCTTCAGTAAAAAGGTAAAGAGACTGCACCACTGCGTCCTCGTTATTAACCGCACCTTCCATCATCACCACCTACACTACTGGGAAGCCCTGGGTAAGCACTTCACCTGTGGGAAGGTATACCATCTAGCTCCCATAACACCACCCCAGTGGACCCCAAGCAGCATCGGTCACCCTGACCGAACACCACAGGTGGCGTCACAAACCCTTGACAGACTTTCATCACCTTTCATTGGACGCCCCTTAGCAGGGTCACGGACCGGGTCCAGCCACCGTGACAACCCCAGGACCGAGACAGAGAGTACCGGTACCGAGTACCCCGCGGCCCTGCGTCTGGGGGCGCTCCATGTACGTGCCCAAAGGGACATCTGCGTGGATGAGTCCTTGGTTCGTTTTAAGGGGCAGCTCAGATTCCATCAATACCTGCCCAACAAGGGGGCCAGATATGGAATCAAACTCTACAAGCTGTGTGAAAGTACCTCAGGGTGCACCTACAGCTTTAGAGTATATGAAGGGAAGTACAGCAGGATTGAACCGCCGGAGTGTCCTTCTATCCTGGGAGTGAGTGGGAAAATTGTGTGGGATTTGGTGCACCCACTGCTGGATAAAGGTTATCACCGCTACACCGATAACTTATATTCCAGCATCCCACTTTACAAATCCCTCTCCGCGTGTGGTACCGCAGTCTGCGGTACTGTCCGCAAAAATCAGAGAGGCCTCCCGAAGACGCTACTTGGGCAGATGCTCAGAGAAGGAGAGAGCAAAGCCCAATGTAGCGACCACCTTCTGGTGGTCAAGTAGAAGAACAAGAGGGATGTCCTTCTCTTGACCTCCATACACGGTGATGGCAGCGCCCTCAGCTCTGCACAAGGTATGTCTACACAGGTCTTCAAAACGGACTGTGCACTGGGGTACAACAAAAATATGGGGGGCGTTGATCTCTCCAACTGTACAGTGCTTTGAGAAAGGCCAAGGTGTTATAAAAAAAACCGTCCGTGTACATCGTACAAATGGCAATGCTCAACGCTTTCCTGCTGTCACGATGTGCACGACACACTGATACGTCGTACCTTCAGTTCCAGGAGGTAGTGGTTAAGGCCCTGATGTTTGGCACGAGGGAAGGCGTGGGCCCCAGTACTTCTGGAACTGAGGGTGCTCGTATCATACCAGGTCAGCATTTTCCGGGGGTGATCCCGCCAACTGGAAGAAAAGGTAAGCCGCAAAAAAGGTACTGAGTGTGCTACAAAAGAGGAGTACGCAGGGACACCATCTATCAATGCAACACCTGCCCCAACAAACCTGGCCTGTGTAAGAAGGATTGCTTCAAATTGTACTACACCTCCATGCACTACTAATTTACTTTACAGGAACCAGTAGATTAGTTCCAAATAGAGGGCACATCTAGATAAGTTCCTTGGGGGTCTAGGTTCCAAAATGATATCACTTGTGGGGTTTTTTTACTGTTTAGGCACATCAGGGGCTCTGCAAACGGAACATGACGCTCTCAGACCAGTCCATCAAAGTCTGCATTCCAAATCGTCACTGCTTCCCTTCTGAGTCCTGACGTGCCCAAACAGTTTTTTCCCACATATGGGGTACCAGCGTACTCAGGACAAATTGGACAACAACTTTTGGGGTCCAATTTCTCTTGTTACCCTTGGGAAAAGAAATAATTGGGGACTGAAAGATAATTTTTGTGGGATAAAAATACATTTTTTATTTTCACACCGGGCGTCAAAAAATTTAGTGAAGCACTTTGGGGTTCAAAATTCTCACCACACACCTAGATAAGTTTCTTAGGGGGTCAAGTTTTCCAAAATGGGGTCACTTGTGGGGAGTTTCTACTGTTTAGGCACATCAGGGGCTCACCAAATGAAACACGATGCCCGCAGACCATTCCAACAAAGTCTGCATTCCAAAACATCACTACTTCCCTTCCGAGCCCCGAAATGTGCCCAAACAGTAGTTTTCTCCCACATATGGGGTACCAGCGTACTCAGGACATATTGCACAACACCTTTTGGAGTTCAATTTCTCCTGTTACCTTTGGGAAAATAAAAAATTGGGGACTGAACCATCATTTTTGTGGAAAAAATAGGATTTTTTATTTTCGCGCTTGGGCTTTATAAACTTTTGTGAAGCACTTTGGGGTTCAAAGTGCTCTACACACACCTAGATAAGTTCCTTAGGGGGACTATTTTCCAAAATGGGGTCACTTGTGGGGGTTTCCACTGCTTAGGCACATCAGGGGCTCGCCAAACGCAACATGGTGTCCAATCTCAATTCCAGACAATTTTAGCTTGAAAATGTCAAACGGCGCTCCTTTCCTTCTGAGCCCTGCCATGCGCCTAAACAGTAGTTCCCCCCACATATGGGGTATCAGCGTACTCAGGACAAATTGGACAACAACTTTTGGGGTCCGATTTACCCTTGAGAAAATAAAAAATTGGGGACTAAATTATCATGTTTGTGGAAAAAATAAGATTTTTTATTTTCACGCCCGGGCGTTATAAACTTCTGTGAAGCACTTGGGGGTTCAAAGTGCTCAATACACACCTAGTTAAGTTCCTTAGGAGGTCTAGATTCCAAAATGGGGCCCTTGTGGGGGGTTTCCACTGTTTAGGCACATCAGGGGCTCGCCAAACGCGACATGGTTTACCGATCTCGATTCCAGACAATTTTAGCTTGAAAATGTCAAACGGCACTCCTTTCCTTCTGAGCCCTGGCGTGCACCCAAAAAGTGGTTCATCCTCGCATACTCAGGACAAATTGGACAACAACTTTTGGGGTCCAATTTCTCCTGTTACTCTTGGAAAAATACAAAACCGGGGGCTAAAAATAATTTTTGTGAAAAAAAAGGATTTTTTATTTTCATGGCTCTGCGTTATAAACTATAGTGAAACACTTGGGGGTTCAATGTTCTCACAACACATCTAGATAAGTTCCTTGGGGGTCTAGTTTCCAATATGGGGTTAATTGTGGGGGGCTTCCACTGTTTAGGCACATCAGGGGCTCGCCAAACGCGACATGGTGTCCGATCTCAATTCCGGACAATTTTAGATTGAAAATGTCAAACGGCGCTCCCTTCCTTCTGAGCCTTGGCGTGAACCCAAAAAGTGGTTCCCCCTCACATGTGGGGTATCAGCATACTCAGGACAAATTGGACAACAAATTTTGAGGTCCAATTTCTCTTTTTACCCTTGGGAAATTAAAAAAATTATTGCTGAAAAATCAGTTTTGTGACTAAAAAGTAAAATGTAAATTTTTTCATTCCATGTTGCTTCTGCTGCTGTGAAACACCTGAAGGGTTAATAAACTTCTTGAATGTGGTTTTGAGCACCTTGAGGGGAGCAGTTTTCAGAATGGTGTCACTTTTGGGTATTTTCTGCCATATAGACCCTCAAAGTGACTTCAAATGTGAGGTGTTCCCTAAAAAAATTGTTTTGTAAATTTTGTTGTAAAAATGAGAAATTGCTGGTCAAATTTTAACCCTTATAACTTCCTAGAAAAAAAAATGTTGTTTCCAAAATTATGCTGATGTAAAGTAGACATGTGGAAAATGTTATTTATTAACTATTTTGTGTCACATAACTCTCTGGTTTAACAGAATAAAAATTCAAAATTTGAAAATTGTGAATTGTTCAAAATTTTCGCCAAATATCTGTTTTTTTCACAAATAAACGCAAGTTATATCGAAGAAATTTTACCACTATCATGAAATACAATATGTCACAAGAAAACAGTCTCAGAATCCCGACGATCCGTTGAAGCGTTTCGGAGTTATAACCTCATAAAATGACAGTGGTCAGAAATGTAAAAATTGGCCCGGTTATTAACCTGCAAACCACCCTTTGGGGTAAAGGGGTTAATATAATCCTGCACTGATATCGTCTATATCGGGATTGTCCTAATATTATAGTATGTATATCACTTTATCTCATTTTCCAATATAGTTTTCCTTTTTTTCTTTTCTTACTTTCAAAAGGGGGTACTACAAGGTACTAACCTCGCAGGGTGCCCAAACTTTTGAATAGGCGCATTTTCCTTTTTCCAGTTTTTTAAATTTAAAAGATGAATATTTGTTTGCCTAAAATACAAAGGGAATGAGCCATCTTGAATTTTAGGCCATCTTCAGCTTGTTTAACTGTTTACAATAGCAGTTATTTTGACCAGGGGTGCCCAAACTTTTACATCCACTGTATCTATCTATCTATCTATCTATCTATCTATCTATCTACAGGTCCTTCTCAAAAAATTAGCATATAGTGTTAAATTTCATTATTTACCATAATGTAATGATTACAATTAAACTTTCATATATTATAGATTCATTATCCACCAACTGAAATTTGTCAGGTCTTTTATTGTTTTAATACTGATGATTTTGGCATACAACTCCTGATAACCCAAAAAACCTGTCTCAATAAATTAGCATATCAAGAAAAGGTTCTCTAAACGACCTATTACCCTAATCTTCTGAATCAACTAATTAACTCTAAACACATGCAAAAGATACCTGAGGCTTTTATAAACTCCCTGCCTGGTTCATTACTCAAAACCCCCATCATGGGTAAGACTAGCGACCTGACAGATGTCAAGAAGGCCATCATTGACACCCTCAAGCAAGAGGGTAAGACCCAGAAAGAAATTTCTCAACAAATAGGCTGTTCCCAGAGTGCTGTATCAAGGCACCTCAATGGTAAGTCTGTTGGAAGGAAACAATGTGGCAGAAAACGCTGTACAACGAGAAGAGGAGACCGGACCCTGAGGAAGATTGTGGAGAAGGACCGATTCCAGACCTTGGGGAACCTGAGGAAGCAGTGGACTGAGTCTGGTGTGGAAACATCCAGAGCCACCGTGCACAGGCGTGTGCAGGAAATGGGCTACAGGTGCCGCATTCCCCAGGTAAAGCCACTTTTGAACCATAAACAGCGGCAGAGGCGCCTGACCTGGGCTACAGAGAAGCAGCACTGGACTGTTGCTAAGTGGTCCCAAGTACTTTTTTCTGATGAAAGCAAATTTTGCATGTCATTCGGAAATCAAGGTGCCAGAGTCTGGAGGAAGACTGGGAAGAAGGAAATGCCAAAATGCCTGAAGTCCAGTGTCAAGTACCCACAGTCAGTGATGGTGTGGGGTGCCATGTCAGCTGCTGGTGTTGGTCCACTGTGTTTCATCAAGGGCAGGGTCAATGCAGCTAGCTATCAGGAGATTTTGGAGCACTTCATGCTTCCATCGGCTGAAATGCTTTATGGAGATGATGATTTCATTTTTCAGCACGACCTGGCACCTGCTCACAGTGCCAAAACCACTGGTAAATGCTTTACTGACCATGGTATTACTGTGCTCAATTGGCCTGCCAACTCTCCTGACCTGAACCCCATAGAGAATCTGTGGGATATTGTGAAGAGAAAGTTGAGAGACGCAAGACCCAACACTCTGGATGAGCTTAAGGCCGCTATTGAAGCATCCTGGGCCTCCATAACATCTCAGCAGTGTCACAGGCTGATTGCCTCCATGCCACGCCGCATTGAAGCAGTCATTTCTGCCAAAGGATTCCCGACCAAGTATTGAGTGCATAACTGAACATTATTATTTGATGGTTTTTTTGTTTGTTATTAAAAAACACTTTTATTTGATTGGATGGGTGAAATATGCTAATTTATTGAGACAGGTTTTTTGGGTTATCAGGAGTTGTATGCCAAAATCATCAGTATTAAAACAATAAAAGACCTGACAAATTTCAGTTGGTGGATAATGAATCTATAATATATGAAAGTTTAATTGTAATCATTACATTATGGTAAATAATGAAATTTAACACTATATGCTAATTTTTTGAGAAGGACCTGTATATGTCTGTCTGTCTGTCTATCTATCCTGTCCATCTTCTTGATTAGTTGATAAGTTTGTTAAGTCCCTATAATTTTATTATAACCAAGTTCACAGAAGAAATATTTGGTACAGTCAGGATGTAAAAATGAAAATAACATTATCAGTACAGGTTTTAAGGTTCTGATTCATTCTAGTGGGAAAAAACAAACATGAGTGTGTTCAGTTTAGTGAAAAATGTCTGATAGGAAAAACCTTTTAGTGGAATTGCTTTGTGTCGAGGAATGACCCTCACACATTAGGATCCGAGCATGGTGCCTTCAGCACTCTTTATCTTAATCATTTGATTTCACAGTGTTATTTTCCATTCCATTTAACTGGAATAAACTTACATAGTGTTAAAATATCACTGGAATCAATTATTAATTTCAACTTGACTTACTTAATAAATCAGTTAAAATAATCAGAGACATAACTGAGTGTTATAAAAGAAAAGCTGGAGTCAAATGTAGGCTACGACTCAGATTAGACGTATCACTGTAGATTCAAGAAGAATAGCAATGGGTCAAAGAAAGTTGAAGAATCTAATTCCTTTACTGAGGACCATTCCTCTTACTCCTACAACAAAAGGGTGTCACGAGTCTGTTGTCAGTGTTGTGAATTCTGTGGTCAAGCTCCCTCCTGTGGTCATGAGAGGTACTTCGGCTGGTTCTGTCCATGAGCTTCCTCTGGTGGATGTGAGTGGGGCTGCGGCTTCTGAATTTCCTTCCTCAGGTGACGAGGTTAAGTCGTTAGGTGCTGCTCTATTTGACTCCACCTAGTTCTTTGTTCCTGGCCTCCAGTCAATGTTCCAGTATTGGTCTTGCTCTCTCCTGGATCGCTCTTGTGGCCTGTCTGCCCTGCATAAGCTAAGTTCTGCTTGTGTTACTTTGTTTGCTATTTTTTCTGTCCAGCTTGCTATATTGGTTTGTCTTGCTTGCTGGAAGCTCTGGGACGCAGAGGGAGCACCTCCGTACCATTAGTCGGTGCGGAGGGTCTTTTTGCGCCCTCTGCGTGGTTGTTTGTAGGTTTTTGTGCTGATCGCAAAGCTATCTTTCCTATCCTCGGTCTATTCAGTAAGTCGGGCCTCACTTTGCTAAAATCTATTTCATCTCTGTGTTTGTATTTTCATCTTTACTCACAGTCATTATATATGGGGGGCTGCCTTTTCCTTTGGGGAATTTCTCTGAGGCAAGGTAGGCTTATTTTTCTATCTTCAGGGTTAGCTAGTTTCTCAGGCTGTGCCCGAGGCGCCTAGGTCTGGTCAGGAGCGCTCCACGGCTACCTCTAGTGTGGTGTGATAGGATTAGGGATTGCGGTCAGCAGAGTTCCCACGTCTCAGAGCTCGTCCTATGTTATTAGTAACTATCAGGTCACTTTGTGTGCTCTTAACCACCAGGTTCATTGTGGTTCTGAATCACCAGTTCATAACATGTCAGGTATTCCGGGATAAGGGGCTCCTTCCCAGTCCCTACCGCTATGGGTGCCCTAGCTCACCCTATTACGTGGATTACTTCTGATGGTGAAGGCGCCGGGGCCACGTACCTTGCCCTCAGCATGAATCCAGCTCTGGCAATGAATGCTTGCTATGGCTCAGAATATATAGGAGAGGGGAGTGGCTAACAGTGAACAGCTGAGAGTCTTAATGCACGAAAACATCCAAGATCTCTTAACGGAGCAGATTAACCCCTGCACTGCTAAAAGAAACCTGCTCCATTTAATATGAAGATGAAGTGCTTCTAATCAGTGCAGGAGTAGGAGAAATCAGACACTGCAGTCTGCAGCCTTCTGGCTCCTCTCTGTCTTGGTAAACGCATTACAAAGGGAAGATAAAATGGCATGTAAGTGAGCCCTTATAATATTCCTCATCATACTTTTACTAATTATGTAGACCACCAGTTGGGTTACAGTGGCAAGCACTAGAGTGGGAAATACTGAAGTTCGTTCTATGAAAAATGAGGAAATTGGACGAGGAGGTGCTCAATAGACAGCTGATCATTGACCACCAAGCCAACTCTAATTTCCAATTTCAATCAAATAACATTGATGTGATAAGTTTAGGCTACATATAAAATTACATTCACTTTAGAGTGCTCAATAGGTTCTACTGTACAGCTCAGTTCCTGTTCAACAATGCATAAGCCAAGTAAATCCTTACTTTCCAGTAGATAACACTTATCTATCATCACTTAAGGTACCTTCACACATAGCGATATTGTTAACGATATCGTTGCTATTTGTGACGTAGCAACGATATCATTAACGATATCGTCATGTGTGACAGCGACCAACGATCAGGCCCCTGCTGGGAGATCGTTGGTCGCTGAATAAAGTCCAGAACTTTATTTCGTCGCTGGACTCCCTGGAGACATCGCTGGATCGGCGTGTGTGACACCGATCCAGCGATGTCTTCACTGGTAACCAGGGTAAACATCGGGTAACTAAGCGCAGGGCCGCGCTTAGTAACCCGATGTTTACCCTGGTTACCATGCTAAAAGTAAAAAAAAACAAACACTAGATACTTACCTACCGCTGTCTGTCCTCCAGCGCTGTGCTCTGCATCCTCCTGTACTGTCTGTGAGCCGGAAAGCAGAGCGGTGACGTCACCGCTCTGCTTTCCGGCTCACAGCCAGTACAGGAGGAGAGCAGAGAAGCAGAGCACAGCGCTGGAGGACAGACAGCGGTAGGTAAGTATCTAGTGTTTGTTTTTTTTTACTTTTAGCATGGTAACCAGGGTAAACATCGGGTTACTAAGCGCGGCCCTGCGCTTAGTTACCCGATGTTTACCCTGGTTACCGGCATCGTTGGTCGCTGGAGAGCGGTCTGTGTGACAGCTCTCCAGCGACCAAACAGCGACGCTGCAGCGATCCGGATCGTTGTCGGTATCGCTGCAGCGTCGCTTAGTGTGAAGGGGCCTTTACTGTAGTTTATGAAAGCAAGACAAAGCTCTATCAAGTTCAAGGTGTAATCCTACAATGTTCATCCAATGGAGTGCTAAATAAAAACGTGTGGCAGATTCCATAGTCCCACTGTTCTCCGTACTGCAATCCACCTATTCTCTTAACTACTCGATGTAATGAAGAGGGCAGAAGATGTGGACCCACTACTTGGACTAAAACCAAGCGCAGAGTCTAAGGGATTGTAGGTTTGTAAGTTCTTCACCCTTATGTTCCTTATGTTCCATAGGAAGGTATGGGCATTTCCACAGAGAATCCCTAGGCCACTACTATATAATGGAAGTAGTCTCCATTATTAGCTGCTGGGGTGTAGAAAGACTGAACATATTGTCACTGTACCAAGGCAGCTGGCAAGTATCAGACAGTCACAAACAAGGCAGGAGTTCAGTCTTTAGCTGTAGGCAGACAGGGGTCAGGATGGGCAGCAGATGATAATATATATGTTTGCAATTATGCAAACAGGATCGATGCCACAAAGAACAAGAAAAGTACACCATTAAAAAGTTCATGGACTTTGTTGTTCAGACTGACAGACTGTTCCTTCCTGGTCAGATAAAGCTTGACTTCAGGATCTGTTTGACATGTCAGTATACCCACTCTACACCAGCTGCCCACGGGAATCACAGCACCACCGTCAGATCTAATTAATGCCATTGATATTATTATTATTATTATTATTTATTATAGTGCCATTTATTCCATAGAGCTTTACATGTGAGGAGGGGTATGCATAATAAAAGAAAAGGACAATAATCTTAACCAATACAAGTCACGACTGGTACCTAAGGAGAGAGGACCCTGCCCACGAGGGCTCACAATCTACAAGGGATGGGTGAACATACAGTAGGTGAGGGTAGAGCTGGTCGTGCAGCGGTTTGGTCTATCAGTGGTTACTGCAGGTTGTAAGCTTGACGGAAGAGGTAGGTCTTCAGGTTCTTTTCGAAGGTTTCCACAGTAAGCGAGACTCTGATGTGTTGGGGTAGAGAGTTCCAGAGTATGGGGGATGCACGGGAGAAATCTTGTATGCGATTGTGGAAAGAGGAGATAAGAGGAGAGGAGAGAAGGAGATCTTGTGAGGATCGAAGGTTGGGTGCAGGTAAGTACCGGAAGACGAGGTCACAGATGTATGGAGGAGACAGGTTGTGGATGGCTTTGCATGTCATGGTTAGGGTTTTGAACTGGAGTTGTTTGGTAATGGGGAGCCAGCGCAGGGATTGACAGAGGGGAGAGGCTGGGGAATAGCGAGGGGACAGGTGGATTAGTCAGGCAGCAGAGTTTAGAATAGATTGGAGGGGTGTGAGAGTGTTAGAAGGGAGGCTACAGAGCAGGAAGTTGCAGTAGTCAAGGTGGGAGATGATGAAGGCATGGACTAGGGTTTTTGCAGATTCTTGGTTAAGGAATGTACGGATCCAGGAAATATTTTGAGTTGGAGTCGGCAGGAAGTGGAAGGGCTTCGATATGTGGTTTGAAGGAGAGATCAATGTCAAGGATTACCCCGAGGCAGCAAGCTTGCGGGACTGGGGTAATTTACTTTAATGGATAGGTCTGTTGGGGGAGTCAAGTGAGATGGGGGAAAGATGATGAATTCTGTTTTGTCCATATTAAGTTTTAGAAATCTAGCGGAGAAGAAATATGAAATAGCAGACAGACATTGTGGGATTCTGGATAGTAGGGTGGTGTGATATCTGGTCCAGATATGTAGATCTGTGTATCATCGGCATAGAGATGATACTGATAGCCATGAGGCTCTATGAGCTGTCCGAGGCCAAAGGTAGAGATGGAGAAGAGCAGAGACCCTAGGACTAAACCTTGTGGGACTCCGACAGTTACGGGGCGAGGTGAGGAGGTGGTGTGTGAGTGGGAAACGCTGAATATCCAGTCTGTTAGGTGTGACAAAATCCAAGATAGGACCAAGTCAGTGATGCCAAGAGATGAGAGGGTCTGTAATAGTAGGGACTGGTCCACTGTGTCAAAGGCAGAGGACAGGTCTCGGAGGAGGTGGACAGAGTAGTGCAGCTTGGCTTTGGCAGTTAATATGTCATTGGTGACTTTACTTAGGGTTCTTTCAGTGGAGTGATGTGGCCGGAAGCCAGATTGAAAGCGGTCGAAGAGGGAGCAGGAAGAGAGGTGAGAGGACAGTTCAAGATGGACGTGTTGATCCAGTAGTTTTGAGGCATAGGGGAGAAGTGATATGGGGCGATAGCTAGATGCAGAGGATGAGTCAAGAGAGGGCTTATTGAGGATAGGTGTGATTGAGGCATGTTTAAAGCTTGAGGGGAAAACACCAGTTGTTATTCATAGGTTGAAGAGATGGGTTAGGGTTTGAATGATGACTGTGGTGAGGTTTGGGATGAAGTGGGATGGGATCGGGTCAAGCGCACAGGTGGTGAGATGTGATCTTGAGAGTAGAGTGGAGAGTTGATCTTCTGTAATGGTGGAGTTTGTTTTGGAGGAGGAGGGCTGGGCAGTTAGGAGGAAGGGCTCTGGTGTTGTCTTTCAAAACTGTCTCTGATGTTATCTCACTATATACCGTATTTTTCGGACTATAAGACGCACCGGACTATAAGGCGCACCCAGGTTTTAGAGGTGGAAAATAGGGAAAAAAAATATTTGAAGCTAAAAAATGTGGTAAAATATTTAATAACATAAATGACATACTATTATATGTGGTGTTATTATATATAATAGTATGTTATTATGTTGGAAGCTGCGGGACAAGTGTGGTGTCTGTACAGTACTATATGAAGATGCTGGAGGGTGAGTATAAGAATGGGGGCACAGGGCTTATATTTAAAGCACCACTCCAGCACTGCAAAATAACACTGGAGTGCTGCTTTAAAATCCCATGGGAGAACTATAACTCCCAGCATGTCCTGCAGATCCTATGACATGCTGGGAGTTATAGTTCACCAAAGGAGTGGCAGAGTGCTTTATTGTGTTTTGTAAAGACTAACCTCTTAAATGTGGCAGCCAGCCACACTATGGTGAGGTTAAAGCTAGAGCATCCCATTACTGTACACAGAGCAGTCCCTCTTTCATTTCCATAGCACAGGTTATGAGGAAGCTGCAGTGGAGACTGGAGAGCCTGAAGGACCTGTGATGATGTCAAGAAGAGGGAGGGCTCTGAGCTGCCATGTGATGCTCCAGCCCGCCCACTCCTGACATCATCACAGGTCCTCCTGCACAGAACTCAGCGTCCAGCCCAGGCATGGCAGGCAGGTATGCAGCCATCTCCTCTCTCCCTTGGCCCCTGCTGCTGCCTCCTCTCCCCCAGACACACAGTCCTGCCCAGCTGCTGCAGGAATCAGCGCTGGAGAAGCCATGTGTGTCCCTGCTTAAGCATTTGCTGCTCCCGACTCACCGCTCAGCTGATAGGTGGGCGGGGAGCCGCTAATGAATATTCACTTTACTTAATCGTCGGGAGCACATGGTTTCTCCAGCGCTGATTCTGGGCAGCGGGGACATCCTGAAGTGGGATAACAGTGCGATCCCACTCACTGCTGCCCCCCTCCCCACATGCTACATCCGTACCATAAGACGCACCCACACTTTCCTCCCAAATTTGGAGGAAAAAAAGTGCGTCTTATGGTCGGAAAAATACGGTACTCACTATAAAGGTACCGTTACACTAAATGACTTACCAACGATCACGACCAGCGATACGACCTGGCCGTCATCGTTGGTAAGTCATTGTGTGGTCGCTGGGGAGCTGTCACACAGACAGCTCTCTCCAGCTACCAACGATCAGGGGAAAGACTTCAGCATCATTGAAACTGTCTTCAACGATGCCGAAGTCCCCCTGCAGCACCCGGGTAACCAGGGTAAACATCGGGTTACTAAGTGCAGGGCCGCGCTTAGTAACCCGATATTTACCCTGGTTACCATTGTAAAAGTTAAAAAAAACCAGTACATACTGTTGTGAATTCTGTGATCAAGATCCCTTCTGTGGTCACAAGTGGTACTGAGGCTTCTGAGTTTCCTTCCTCAGGTGATGAGGTTAAGTCGTTAGGTGCTGCTCTATTTAACTCCACCTAGTGCTTTCATCCTGGCCTCCAGTCAATGTTCTAGTATTGGTCTTGCTTCCTCCTGGATCGTTCCTGTGGCCTGTCTGCTCAGCATAAGCTAAGTTCTGCTTGTGTTACTTTTGTTGCTATATTTTCTGTCCAGCTTGCTTTAATTTGTTTTTCTTGCTTGCTGGAAGCTCTGAGAAGCAGAGGGAGCACCTCCGTACCGTTAGTCGGTGCGGAGGGTCTTTTTGCCCCTCTGCGTGGTTGTTTGTAGGTTTTTGTGTTGACCGCAAAGCTATCTTTCCTATCCTCGGTCTATTCAGTAAGTCGGGCCTCGCTTTGCTAAATCTATTTCATCTCTGTGTTTGTACTTTCATCTTAACTCACAGTCATTATATGTGGGGGGCTGCCTTTTCCTTTGGGGAATTTCTCTGAGGTAAGGTAGGCTTATTTTTCTATCTTCAGGCCTAGCTAGTTTCTCAGGCTGTGCCGAGTTGCATAGGGAGCGTTAGGCGCAATCCACGGCTACCTCTAGTGTGGTGTGATAGGATTAGGGATTGCGGTCAGCAGAGTTCCCACGTCTCAGAGCTCGTCCTATGTTTTTTGCTTATTGTCAGGTCACTTTGTGTGCTCTGAACTTCAAGGTCCATTGTGGTTCTGAATTACCTATTCATAACAGTACTGGAGGCCCAAAGTACTATGCTTCTCAATAGAGGGAAAAAAGAAGTTCTGAGACCATTTTTTTTTCTTTGCACTGTGTTTTGCCTTTTTTTCCCCTAGACATTTGGGTGGTTCAGGACACAGGTGGGGTGATGGACATTAAAGGTCTGTCTTCATGTGTGGATCTTCTCACTGCAAGAGTACAAAATATTCAAGACTTTGTGGCTCAGAATTCTATGTTAGAACCAAGAATTCCTATTCCTGATTTGTTTTCTGGAGATAGAGCTAAATTTCTGAGTTTCAAAAATAATTGCAAACTGTTTCTGGCGTTGAAACCTCGCTCCTCTGGTGACCAAGTTCAACAAGTTAAGATCATTATTTCTTTATTACGTGGCGACCCTCAAGACTGGGCATTTTCCCTTGCGCCAGGAGATCCTGCATTATGTAATATTGATGCGTTTTTTCTGGCGCTCGGATTACTGTACGATGAACCTAATTCAGTGGATCAGGCAGAGAAAAATTTGCTGGCTCTGTGTCAGGGTAAGGATGAGATAGAGATTTATTGTCAGAAGTTTAGAAAGTGGTCTGTGCTCACTCAATGGAATGAATGTGCTTTGGCAGCAATCTTCAGAAAGGGTCTCTCTGAAGCCCTTAAGGATGTCATGGTGGGATTTCCTATGCCTGCTGGTCTGAATGAGTCTATGTCTTTGGCCATTCAGATCGGTCGACGCTTGCATGAGCGTAAATCTGTGCACCATTTGGCGGTATTATCTGAGCATAAACCTGAGCCTATGCAGTGCGATAGGACTTTGACCAGAGCTGAAAGGCAAGAACACAGACGTCAGAATGGGCTGTGTTTCTACTGTGGTGATTCCACTCATGCTATCTCCGATTGTCCTAAGCGCACTAAGCAGTTCGCTAAGTCTGCCACCATTGGTACGGTACAGTCGAAATTTCTTTTGTCTGTTACTTTGATCTGCTCTTTGTCTTCCTATTCTGTCATGGCATTTGTGGATTCAGGCACTGCCCTGAATTTGATGGACTTGGAGTTTGCTAGGCGCTGTTGGTTTGTCTTGGAGCCCTTGCAGTGTCTTACTCCATTGAGAGGAATTGATGCTACGCCTTTGGCCAAGAATAAGCCTCAGTATTGGACCCAGCTGACCATGTGCATGGCTCCTGCGCACCAGGAGGATATTCGCTTTCTGGTGTTGCAAAATCTGCATGATGTGGTCGTGTTGGGGTTGCCATGGCTACAAGTCTATAACCCAGTATTAGATTGGAAATCAATGTCTGTGTCCAGCTGGGGTTGTCAGGGGGTACATGGTGATGTTCCATTTCTGTCTATCTCATCATCCACCCCTTCTGAGGTCCCAGAGTTCTTGTCTGATTACCGGAATGTATTCGATGAGCCCAAGTCCAATGCCCTACCTCCGCATAGGGATTGTGATTGTGCTATCGAGTTGATTCCTGGTAGTAAGTTTCCTAAGGGTCGACTGTTTAATTTATCTGTACCTGAGCACGCTGCTATGCGGAGTTATGTAAAAGAATCTTTAGAGAAGGGTCATATTCGCCCGTCGTCATCGCCATTGGGAGCAGGGTTCTTTTTTGTGGCCAAGAAGGATGGTTCGCTGAGACCTTGTATTGATTACCGCTTTCTAAATAAAATCACGGTCAAATTTCAGTACCCCTTGCCGCTGCTATCTGATTTGTTTGCTCGGATTAAGGGGGCTAGTTGCTTCACCAAGATAGATCTTCGTGGTGCATATAATCTTGTGCGTATTAAACGGGGCGATGAATGGAAAACTGCATTTAATATGCCCGAGGGCCATTTTGAGTACCTAGTTATGCCATTCGGACTTGCCAATGCTCCATCAGTATTTCAGTCCTTTATGCATGACATCTTCCGAGAGCACCTGGATAAATTCCTGATTGTATACTTGGATGATATTTTGGTCTTCTCGGATGATTGGGAGTCTCATGTGAAGCAGGTCAGAATTGTGTTCCAGGTCCTGCGTGCTAATTCTTTGTTTGTGAAGGGATCAAAGTGTCTCTTTGGTGTTCAGAAGGTTTCATTTTTGGGGTTCATTTTTTCCCCTTCTACTATCGAGATGGACCCTGTTAAGGTCCAAGCCATTTATGATTGGACTCAGCCGACATCTCTGAAGAGTCTGCAAAAGTTCCTTGGCTTTGCTAATTTTTATCGTCGCTTCATCTGTAATTTCTCTAGTATTGCTAAACCATTGACCGATTTGACCAAGAAGGGTGCTGATGTGGTCAATTGGTCTTCTGCTGCTGTGGAAGCTTTTCAAGAGTTAAAGCGTTGTTTTTCTTCTGCCCCTGTGTTGTGTCAACCAGATGTTTCGCTTCCGTTCCAGGTTGAGGTTGATGCTTCTGAAATTGGAGCGGGGGCTGTTTTGTCGCAAAGAGGTGCTGATTGCTCGGTGATGAAGCCATGCGCCTTCTTTTCCAGGAAGTTTTCGCCTGCTGAGTGAAATTATGATGTTGGCAATCGAGAGTTGCTGGCCATGAAGTGGGCATTCGAGGAGTGGCGTCATTGGCTTGAAGGAGCTAAGCATCGCGTGGTGGTCTTGACTGATCACAAGAACTTGACTTAGCTCGAGTCTGCCAAACGGTTGAATCCTAGACAGGCTCGTTGGTCGCTGTTTTTCTCCCGTTTTGACTTTGTGGTTTCGTACCTTCCGGGCTCTAAAAATGTGAAGGTGGATGCCCTGTCTAGGAGTTTTGTGCCCGACTCTCCGGGTTTGCCTGAGCCGGTGGGTATTCTCAAAGAGGGAGTAATTGTGTCTGCCATCTCCCCTGATTTGCGGCGGGTGCTGCAAAAATTTCAGGCTAATAAACCTGATCGTTGCCCAGTGGAGAAACTGTTTGTCCCTGATAGGTGGACGAATAAAGTTATCTCTGAGGTTCATTGTTCGGTGTTGGCTGGTCATCCTGGAATCTTTGGTATCAGGGATTTAGTGGCTAGATCCTTTTGGTGGCCGTCTCTGTCGCGGGATGTGTGTTCTTTTGTGCAGTCCTGTGGGATTTGTGCTCGGGCTAAGCCCTGCTGTTCTCGTGCCAGTGGGTTGCTTTTGCCCTTGCCGGTCCCGAAGAGGCCTTGGACACATATCTCTATGGATTTTATTTCGGATCTCCCCGTCTCTCAAAAAATGTCGGTCATTTGGGTAGTTTGTGATCGCTTCTCTAAGATTGTCCATTTGGTACCCTTGTCTAAATTGCCTTCCTCCTCTGATTTGGTGCCGTTGTTCTTCCAATTCTGGGTTCCATCCTCATTTCTCTTCAGGGCAGGTTGAGTCTTCGGACTGTCCTGGTGTGGATACTGTGGTGGACAGGTTGCAGCGGATTTGGACTCATGTAGTGGACAATTTGACCTTGTCCCAGGAGAAGGCTCAACGTTTCGCTAATCGCAGACGCTGTGTGGGTCCCCGACTTCGTGTTGGGGATTTGGTTTGGTTGTCATCTCGTTATATTCCTATGAAGGTTTCCTCTCCTAAGTTTAAGCCTCGTTTCATTGGTCCGTATAGGATTTCTGAGGTTCTTAATCCTGTGTCTTTTCGTTTGACCCTTCCAGATTCTTTTTCCATCCATAACGTATTCCATAGGTCATTGTTGCGGAGATATGTGGCACCTATGGTTCCATCTGTTGATCCTCCTGCCCCGGTTTTGGTGGAGGGGGAGTTGGAGTATATAGTGGAGAAGATTTTGGATTCTCGTGTTTCGAGACGGAAACTCCAGTATCTGGTTAAGTGGAAGGGTTATGGTCAGGAAGATAATTCCTGGGTCTTTGCCTCTGATGTCCATGCTGCCGATCTTGTTTGTGCCTTTCATATGGCTCATCCTGGTCGGCCTGGGGGCTCTGGTGAGGGTTCGGTGACCCCTCCTCAAGGGGGGGTACTGTTGTGAATTCTGTGATCAAGATCCCTCCTGTGGTCACAAGTGGTACTTCGGCTTCTGAGTTTCCTTCCTCAGGTGATGAGGTTAAGTCGTTAGGTGCTGCTCTATTTAACTCCACCTAGTGCTTTCATCCTGGCCTCCAGTCAATGTTCTAGTATTGGTCTTGCTTCCTCCTGGATCGTTCCTGTGGCCTGTCTGCTCAGCATAAGCTAAGTTCTGCTTGTGTTACTTTTGTTGCTATATTTTCTGTCCAGCTTGTTTTAATTTGTTTTTCTTGCTTGCTGGAAGCTCTGAGACGCAGAGGGAGCAACTCCGTACCGTTAGTCGGTGCGGAGGGTCTTTTTGCCCCTCTGCGTGGTTGTTTGTAGGTTTTTGTGTTGACCGCAAAGCTATCTTTCCTATCCTCGGTCTATTCAGTAAGTCGGGCCTCGCTTTGCTAAATCTATTTCATCTCTGTGTTTGTACTTTCATCTTAACTCACAGTCATTATATGTGGGGGGCTGCCTTTTCCTTGGGGGAATTTCTCTGAGGCAAGGTAGGCTTATTTTTCTATCTTCAGGCCTAGCTAGTTTCTCAGGCTGTGCCGAGTTGCATAGGGAGCGTTAGGCGCAATCCACGGCTACCTCTAGTGTGGTGTGATAGGATTAGGGATTGCGGTCAGCAGAGTTCCCACGTCTCAGAGCTCGTCCTATGTTTTTTGCTTATTGTCAGGTCACTTTGTGTGCTCTGAACTTCAAGGTCCATTGTGGTTCTGAATTACCTATTCATAACAACATACTCACATTCCGATGTGTCACGTCCCCTGCCGTCAGCTTCCCGCACTGACTGTGTCAGTGCCAGCCGTAAAGCACAGCCAGAGCACAGCGGTGACGTCACCGCTGTGCTCTGCTTTCCAGCCGGCGCTGACAGTCAGTGCAGGGAAGCTGACGGCGGGGGATGTGACACATCGGAATGTGAGTATGTACTGGTTTTTTTTTTTACTTTTGCAATGGTAACCAGGGTAAATATCGGGTTACTAAGCGTGGCCCTGCGCTTAGTAACCCGATATTTACCCTGTTTACAAGTGAACACATCGCTGGATCGGCGTCACACACGCCGATCCAGCGATGACAGCGGGTGATCAGCGACCAAAAAAAGGTCCTGATCATTCCCCACGACCAACGATCTCCCAGCAGGGGCCTGATTGTTGGTCGCTGTCAAACATAACGAGATCGTTAGCGGGATCGTTGCTACGTCACAAAAAAAGTGACGTTGCAACGATATCGTTAATGATATCGTTATGTGTGAAGGTACCTTTAGTGAAGAATCCCCTTGCATATTAGTCACACAGGGTAATGTTAAATAAAAACCACAAGTACACCAATCACTAAATACCAAAAATAAAAATACCGATATAAAAAATAAAAAAATAAACTGTATATATTAATATCAGTGGCTAGTGTCCTGTGGAAAAAGGAGTGTAAGAAACACCAACGTACCAGACAGAAGCAACCACAGCCGACATGGAATAATCCAAGAAGAGCCACCAGACAGGGATAAGGTACAAGAAATGTCTTTATTATATCTGATTGGCAATTATTAACAATAATAAAAATCAAAAGAATTGTGCGCACAAAGGGACAATATAATTAATAATTAAAATCAATACAGAATGGTACAGGCTGACCCAAAGAGTATATATAGATAAATGTAAAAACAGGTACATACACCCCCAGACAATTTATAAATAACTAAAATCATATGGCCAGAAATTACATATTCCTATCATGGATGTTCAAAAATTGTGCAAATTATAGCAAAGAGTCCTTGATCATAAATGCCAAGATGTGCGTGCAAAACTACAGTGTAAAGTGCAAAACAAGGGAGAATATTTGTATGAAAGGTTAATAGATTAATATGGCATTTGGTAAAATGTCATGAGGTGTATAGTGCAAAACAAAGTGCAATGTGCAATATAGTGCAAGGACCGTAAGGGTTGTAACTAGCACAGAAAAATGCATAGACCAAACAATACAGAGTTAATAGCAGTGTATAGCTGAATTAAAATGTGCAAAAATCGCCAAGAATGGTCATATGTAAGTAGCTAAACGTTTGTACAGTAGCATAAGACCCTAATGCTGTCCCAAGACAGGAGAAAGCTGCCACTGTCCGGCCACAGTTTAGCCTAAATACTACAGCAAGAGCCAAGTGCCAGTATAGTAGCACAAAATAGAAGGGGAATGTATGTTATATTAAATATACCTGTAACAATGGGTCAGCCAGGTCCCAGAAAGGCGCACCCCGACGCGCGTTTCGGATCTCAGTCCTTCGTCAGGGGGTCATATGTAATTTCTGGCCATATGATTTTAGTTATTTATAAATTGTCTGGGGGTGTATGTACCTGTTTTTACATTTATCTATATATACTCTTTGGGTCAGCCTGTACCATTCTGTATTGATTTTAATTATTAATTATATTGTCCCTTTGTGCGCACAATTCTTTTGATTTTTATTATTGTTAATAATTGCCAATCAGATATAATAAAGACATTTCTTGTACCTTATCCCTGTCTGGTGGCTCTTCTTGGATTATTCCATGTCGGCTGTGGTTGCTTCTGTCTCACACAGGGTAATGTGTGTTGCTGTGTCTTCCATTCCTGTCTTTGTTCTTTAGTGGTTAGATGATAACTGTCTTCTGTAACACTGTTTATCTGCACATTAACTCTTTGATGCTTTATTGCAGCATACTTTCACTTGTGGCCTGTAACTATACGATGCTTTTTTCCACTTCTACAGTTCAATGATCACTCACTAACAGGAACTTCCTTCCTGTACAAATATGCTCATGTTATTTCTCCCCACCAGGACTGACATCAACTGTCAACCCTTGCCTAGGCTAACAATCTGCTTGCAGACTAATGACTGTAAAATCACATAACCAGGTCACATAAAACAGCAAATCCATACAATAACATTAGAGAAGTCTTCAGAGAGGGTGCTGGGATGACTTCTCCACTTTACTGATTGACATCCTTGGCAATTCAGGATCTGCAGGACATAAAAGCAGCATGGCAATATAAAACTATACATTAAATTCTTGGACTGCTGACATCTGGATCTTCTTTTCACACTGGCACTGCATCCGCTCCTTCTTGGAACAGGAATTAACTAAGTCCATAGATGTGGATTGTTCTGGTCCTTCTTGGCTAAAAACCTGGAATGAGGTAGCACACAGTCCAGCACATCATCAGTCATCAACAGTCCATTTGCTGAGGGTTCAGAACCCTCCAACCGTGCTGGTGCCCTTGATCTGACAGAAAAGGGAGCAAAAAAATAAAGTCTAGCACACTTGTCTATTTTCAGTCCTACCTAACTATGAGGGTATTAGGACAATCCCTCCAATTGTCTTCAAACACAGCACTCACAGGTGTTCACACGGCCATGAAAATATTCAAACACACCAACCTCATCTAGGCTCTTCCCTCTTAACTGAAGCTCTTCGTTAGACCCAACTGGTCTCCAGCTTTTCTTGAGAGGGGTACCCCACAACTTCTCCCTTAAACATGGCCTACCAACCAACAGCAACTACAGGCTGTAACACAGAAGAGATTATTCCTTTTGTTTTTTTGTTCCTATTCTGGATAGCTCCAGTCTCCAGAGATCTGTCTAGCCACAGGACTTCCTCTTCTCCAACCCAAATCGCATACTCTTCCATAGTCAGGTGTAGGGTTAGCTGGCTGACACATACCAGCGCAACGGCCTGTTGTGAGGTACGCATGTGAGTGGACACTGGAGAATGTTGACATGTTGCTTGCCCCACTGGTTCCAGAACTTTCTTCCCTTTCTAAACTTCCCTGGATAGGGTCGCAGTGGGCTTGGGTTCTCCTGGTACCACTCACCCAGGTAATATGCTCTTCTACTGCCATCCCGGCTGCCTTCTAGAGCCTTCTCGCTCTCTCCACTTCTTGCTCAAGGCCTTCTCCTTTTTCCTCTCTTTTCTCAACATCTCCAAATCAGCTTCCCAGCAGGGTGTGCCAGCCTTGCGAACCATTCACCTTAAGAAAGGTAACAGTTTCTCATTAATATAGGCTGTGCAGCCTCTGAGGAATGTGCTCCAATTTCACTGCACTATGGTTTATGAATGCATAATCCTCTATTTCATATTCTTTAATAAAACTGAACCATCTTTGAGAATCAAAACTGAAGAGCTCACCATGGGAACACTGTTTTTTGAAGTTCTTTGTGCCCTCTCTCCATTCGTGTGTCATCCGTTCAGCTAGCTGTTTCTTTTTCAGCAACTTGTTCACCACAAGGACATAATCTTCCAGCATCCTCATCACCCCTCTACCTTGTCCTGTCAGAAGGGGTCCCAACTTGGGCCTTCTCAGTGTCTCGGCACTGAGCGCAGATGGGGGTGGCGCTTCGGAACCTTGGAGCAGGTAGCCTTTGATTCTTCCAGCCCTATGTGGGCCAGCACCTCTGGCGAATAGCAGAACCACCACTTCCAGGCAGCCAAGGGACCTAAATTGGGATCTGGGGGGTCCCACACTTCATCCTCATTTGCAGCTGGCTTTCTCTCATGCTTCCCACATGCTTACAACTCACAGTCTGCATTCCGGTTAACTTCTATAGCCGAATCCTTCACAGCTGCATTGGATATAGTTCCAGGGGATTTCCTGACCTCATGCCCCTGCTCCTCACAGTTAAAACAGAGCCCTGAGAACTTACTCCAAAGAAGGTGTAGCTTGCCCAGGTGTCAGCAGCATCTATCGACTGCCACACTCTGCTGCCCGCATTCCTGGACTGCACATTTGTTCCAGGCCAGTGGCCTCTGCTTAGACTGCCAACTTCTCTGCAAGTAGGACAGACAGCCCCATGTCCTCACTGTCATCCTACCTTGCCCGGAACATGTATCCCTCTTCCACAGTCTTCACACACTGCTCACCTCTCTACATCCAGCTTCATGGCAGTCTTTTTTCTCTGACGCGTCCCTTCTGAAGGCTGTACTTCTGACGCCTCTCCATTACTAACACCATAGTCATATTGTAAATAAACACACAGCATGAATAAAGTCCTTTATTTGAAATAAATACACCCCAAGGTATACTCACCTTGTGCCCATTCTATTGAAGCCCTCACTCCCTGTAAAAAAAAGCAAAATAATAAACAACAATAATACTCATCTAATGCTCATTCCATTGAAGCCCTGGTTTCCTGTTAAAACAACCATATCCCTCACCTTTCTGAAAAACTGTCCCACACCGTAATCCATGTCTGTGATAAGTGGTTTTTAATCTGAATGGTGCCAAGACGTCAAGGTCATCGCATGTCATTGAGGCTCCGTTCCCAGCTCACTTTTCTCTGACCTGGATCAATGACTTGTGGTGACTTCAGAGAGATCACCGATAGTACAGTTAGAAAAAGTCTCATGGTGCAGTGCTGAGCTCAGCGGGTTCACTGCAGTAAGAAATTTCTTACTGTGAACTGTGGTAAACTCACTGAGTTCAGCGCTGCATTGTGAGACTTTTTCTCACAGTGCTAGTGGTGATCTAACTGAGGTGACCGCAATTCGTCGGCCCAGCTCATAGCAAAGTGAGATGGGAATGCAGCCTCAGTGACATGCGGTAACCTCGCTGACGTCACCACTAGTCCCTAAAACTGAGCTCACAGCAGCTCATTGTCCAGTGGTTTTCAGCCTGGGCGGTCGCATCTTGGCACCGTCCATGTTGAAAACAACTTATCACAGACATGGATTACAGCGTGGGACATTATGTTGGACAGGTGAGAGAAATAGTTGTTTTTTATTTTTCTTTTCTTACAGGAGACCAGAGCTTCAATGGAATGGGCATTAGGTGAGTATTATTGTTCTTTATTATATTCAGTTTTCTTTTTTACAGAGGACGAAGGCTTCAATGGAATGGGTGTAAGATGAGTATAACTTTGTATTTTATTTTTAAATAAAAAAGTAAAATGATGTGCATTTTTACTTCAAATAAAAGACTTTATTCATGCTGTATGTTTATTTACAATATGATTATGGGGTTAGTATTGAATAGGCATTTTATAGACACCTCTCCATTACTAACCCGTGGGCTTGATATGACTTGACAACACAAAGGTGACATCAACACCACAAATATTAACCCTACTGGCAATCGCCACAAGACAAGTGGGTACAGCCCTGCAAAATGCCAGAACTGGCGCATCTAATAGATGTGCCGTTTCTGGGATGGCTGCTATTTTAGGCTGGGGGGCCAATATCCATAACCCCTTACCAGCCTGAGAATATCAGCCCCTAGCTCTCTGCTTTAGCTTGGCTGGTTTTCAAAAATGGTGGGGACTCCACGCCATCTTTTTCAATTATTTAAATAATTTTAAAACATGGCATGCAGACCCACTCCATTTATTTATTTATTTAATTATAGATGCAGATGCATATGACAGTGTGGGGAAACACCCGATGTTCGGGGTGCCGAACCCGAACAGTAACACTAACACTGGCTTCCTGGGGAAGTCTGTACCTGAACGGTAGGTGTTTGGAACAGACCCCGAACGGTACTGTTCAGGTTCGCCCATCTCTATCAGGGAAGCCAACAACCTTTTTTAAAAGTTAAAAACAGCTTTGCTGAAATTCTAGATAACATTCTCCAACATCTGATAAATGGCATGCATTTCTTTAACTATTTCTTCAGCATAAGTGGCTCATAATTTAGTTTCTTGGTAAATAGCATATGATGGTGTTCAATGCCATTGCAGAGTAACAGAGTATTTCTTCACCCACAGCTATTACCCCACAGTACAGTGCAGTACCCTGTTTTTCTTCCTAGTCAGATAAAGATTCTCTTAGTCCTCCTTTGACATGTCAGTAGCCCACTCCACACTAGCTGCCTATGGGAATAACACCTCAGCTCTAATTAATGCCACTGCAGGTACTCACTGTCAGTGACGAATCCCCTTGTATATTGATCACACGGGTCAATGTGTGTCGCTGTGACTTCATTTCCTGTCTCTGCACGCCAGTCATTAGATGGCAACTATCTTCTGTAATTTTTTCACTTTAACCCTTCGATTCTTTATCGCAGCACACTTTCACTTGCAGCCTGTAACTATATGATGCGTCTTTCTATTTCAATCACTAACAGGAACTAGCTTATTGTATAAAAATGCCAATGTAACTTTACCCCACTTCGGCTGACACTAGTTGTTAACCCAATCCTAGGCTAACAAGCTGCTTGCAGATTAATGACTGTAAAATCGCATAACTAGGTCAAATAAAACAACAAATCGATACAATAACATTAAAGAAGTCTTCAGAGAGGGTGTTTGGATAACTTTTCCACCTTTACAAGTATACCCAAAGCCCATGACCAGAACATCACAATGCAGGATAGCAGCAGTAGGAAGAAGGATGCAAGGCACATTATTTTAGGCTATGTTCACACGCTGCGGATTTTGCTGCCGCAGCGTTTCCGCAGCTGCGAGTCCGCAGCAATTTCCCATGCGTTTACAGTACAATGTAAACCTATGGGAAACGCAATCCGCAGTGCACATGCTGTGGAAAAAAACATGCGGAAACGCAGCGGTTGTGCTTTCACACTCGTGGTAGCATGAGACGGACTCTACAACCCTTCACAAGTGGCTCAGGTAGTGCAGCTCATCCAGGATGGCACATCAATGTGAGCTGTGGCAAGAATGTTTGTTGTGTCTGTCAGCATAGTGTCCAGAAGCTGGAGGTGCTACCAGGAGACAGGCCAGTACACCAGGAGACGTGGAGGGGGCCGTAGGAGGGCAACAACCCAGCAGCAGGACCGCTACCTCAGCCTTTCCTGGAAGGAGGAACAGGAGAAGCCATGCCAGAGCACTGCAAAATGACCTCCAGCAGGCCACAAATGTCTATGTATATATATATATATAAATATATATATATATATATATGTTACATTTTTACATATTTCTGTTGATGACTTTTTATGGTTCAGCAAAATGGAACTTGCAAAAAAATCCACATTCTTGAGAAAACAAATCTTTGTAAAATTCAAGGTGAATGCAACACCCCTTGAATAAATTTGCTCATCTATAATTATATAATTTTTAAAACTGCACATATGGCCCAATTTAATTTTTTTGTTGCTTAGTCTCATTAGTGGCGATACTCCTGTAAGATGTGACAGTACTACACAGGCTCTAGTGACAGGTAGCTTCCTCGCTTCCTCATGTGTTGACAACATGTATGAAGGGGCTAATTGATTGTTAAAGCAGTGCCCTCCTCTATAATGGCTGATGTGGGGATGATAGGTGCCTTTTTCATAGCCTGCATACTTTAACAACTACTCCGCTTGCTCCATCTACATACTACTAACTGTTGTAAACAGCGTCTGTCATCTGTAGACAGTGCTAATAGGACGCAAAATATTTTTTCCTTTAGTATGGGACAAATCTCCAGTACCAGAATCAAACATGTGAATTATGTCTGTATGAGAGGCATGCCTATCATTATTTTAGCATTGATACTTTTCAATATTATATTTAAAAATAAATGTAAATTATTTCACAAAATTATTTAAAAAATATGCTAAATTTCAATTTTTTACATATGCACAATTTTCACATTTCCAGTATATTAGTATATATGTTTTCTCTTGCCATCTAGTGGATGTTATCACAACTATACAGTTACAAGACATTGATTGTCTTCTGTCTTGCGGGATCATGCAGACACTGAAAACTCTATTTTCAAAATTCAACAAGAAACTTCTTCAGTACGAAGTCTTGGCCCAAGAAAATCAGAACCCATTATTGCTATTTGTTTCATGGTACTTCAGCAGCAACTTTTAGGTTACGTTCCACAGAACGTATTTGCTGCCGACCTCTGGCAGCTTAGATCCCGCAGTGATACCACTGATGATAGCTTTATGAAAATCATGCAATAAAGCCATACATTTCTCTCTTTCGACACACAACAAATAGAGTAAACTGAACTCACCAAATATGAATAAAAGCAAAGAATATTTCTTGATTATATTAAAAACATATTAAAGAGAAAAAGAGGTCCGCATGAGTAACACAAGTCACATAGGTCAGATGAGGACCCAAAAGAATCAAATTTGGATAAAGAGAAGTAACGTATGGCCACAGAAGAATATTGGAGGCAAGTTTTTATGTGTTGTATCTGTGGTCTGGACATTGCTTATTGAGACAAGTTGATCCTGGATCACTTCCACAAATTTCCCCTCTTTATCTTGCTGAAGACGGCCGGCTGGCGAGACCACCGTGAGTGTTGGGAGTCATTATGACCCTGATTGGTGCAGTCCGACCCAGACACAGTAAATGTTAGGATGATCCATAAGATTAAATTGCAAGTGCAATGTAATGACAATGTTCACAACATTCCCCAGATAAGAATGTAAGGCCAGAGACACAAAAATAATCAGAGTGCACAGCATGTAAAGAAGAAGAGTGATTGCTGCTTACCCATTTTAGTTAAGAGAGGAGAGCTCGCCTGATGTCTACTCTGACGCGCATTTCAGTGTCACAAAATTTGTGAAAAGAGTCCTTATGTATCCTGAGATACAGGTATACGCACCATTATCATCAGTGCATGAGGGAATTGCCGCATCCACCATGTATAATTTGCGTCCAATATTCACATCTCAGCATAGACATTTGACAGGCCATCGGAGGAGAGAGGAGATTGGGCAAAATGCACATGCGCACAACGGCGGCCATTTTTGAGAAGTCCTAAGGAAATGAGGATGGGACAGAGGAGATATCATATCACTACAGTGGAATTTGATCCACACCTAAAGAAAGTGCGGGGTAAGATGGGTCCAAAAAGGTGATTAATAATGTGCAAAATAAGAGTAAAGTGCATGAAGTGCAGCAGAAGTGCATTGTGCAAAGACTGCATGTATGTATAAAAAGTATAATGAATAAAATACATGAATGAAGTCTAACTGACAAAGATAGATTAAGCCATGTACAATAAACAATGATTGTATGTGAGTTATAACTAGAGATGAACAAACTTGTTCGGAAAACGTCCAATCTCAAATTCGTAGCACATTCGGATTTGTGTTCAGTTTCCTGAGCATTTTTATTTAAAGTCATCAAAATTTGTTCACAGTTTGGTAAATCATCTCATTTCCACTAATGATTTTTTTTATGACTTTGGCTAAGATAGTGGTGCTGTATGATATGCGGGGAGACGTGTTTGAAGAGGGGAGGTGGTGTGTCTAGGTCAGAGGAGCTGTGGAATGTACTGTACTTTTTTCTTCTTTTTCTTTAATAACTTAATGTGGGTACATTCCGGCAGCCAATCAGAGCACAGAAACCATACACAACGTCTTGACACAAGGTCTTCCGTGATTGGCTGCTGAACTCAAATGTCCCTGTCCATATAAAAAGCAGACATCTTGTATTGCTGGTATCATTTTCTCAGTGTCACAGTGCAGAGAGGCCGCTTCTGCGATAGTGCTGCTGCTTCTGAGAGAGAACTTGTCAGTTAGCTAGATAGGATCCTGTCCTGCATTAATTCAATCTTTCATCTTCTAACTAGGTTATGCTAAAACTGTTTTGCAGTTTCAGGAATCCCCATTTGCCATTCCTAATAGTTTGTGATAAAACTGTGTTTCAGTGACAAATTAGAAGGCCAGATTTCCACTTAAAATTCATTAATCTTAATATTGGGGTGCAGCCAGGAGGCCCAATTTGCTAATCCGAATCGTTTGGAATAAAACTGTGCTTCAGTGAGAAATCAGAAGACCAGACTTCTACTTGAAAATTGTTAGGCCTAATATTGGGGCGCAGCCAGGAGGCTCAATTTGCTAATCAAAATCATTTGGGATAAAACTGCATTGCAGTGAGAAATCAGAAGGCCACATTTTCTCTTAAAAATTGTTAGGTACACTATTTAAGAAAATAAATAGTGATTGTTCATTTAGTTACAGGTGACTGACAGTTGTGGGCCTAAGGTTGTGAATCACCAGGTTACAAAAGGGGAAGGGTACCCATGCAAAATGAGTGGGAAAAAGCGAAGTCGTGGTGGAATGGGAAACAGACTTGGTGTTCGACATGTACCTGGGTTAGGTGTTAATGTTAATGAAATTCAACTGAACAAACACCATCTGGTCCTATATAAAGACCACTGACAACTTCTGTTACTGGACGGACTACTCCACTCCCTTTCTTTGGCAGCCGCACATCGGTACGCCTTGTAGATGAGGGCTAGAAAGAGCATGTGCTCCAGTGGATGGCAAGCGCTGAATCAAGTGGCCTCTCCTCCTCCTCCTCCAACTTAACATGACACACAGTAAAAATCCTCAGAGGTGGCACCCCAATCACCCTTTTTTCCCCTTGCGCCACAAAATTCCAAAAGCTCAACTGACTGTGGGGAACAACAGATGGGCCATTATGCAGAGCTATTCACACATTCTATTCTATGGGCATCAGAGGTCTCTTCCAAGGATGCACAGAATCCAGAAAGGAAAGCATCTGCTCCCATGCCCAAAATTTATTTATGTTGGATCTGGGGCCAGACAAAATAGGATCCAAGCCGAATCCCACCCTTACCACCAGATGTTAACCACCAGGGGTGGTGTTGATCCTGATGAGACTCGAATACCAGAGGTGCACGCAGGATGTACTGTGGTGTTAGGACAAGAAGAGGAGGAGGGTGACTCTCAGTATGAAGAGTATGAGAACAGAGAGGATGAAGATGAGGTTGTAGATCCCACTTGGTGTGAACCCAGAGGAACGCAGCTGAGTAGCTCAGCAGAGGAGGTGGAGGAGGATGAAGATGAGGAGGTTACGTTGTTGCTTCCCACAGAGACATAAAGTATTGCAACCAAGAAAAGTACTGCATCCTGAGCCCCAACTCTGGCTGTGGCCAGCACCAGTCGTGAGTGCGCAGAATGCAGGGGTGGCAAGGGTTTCCTAGGCTGGGTCTTTTTGGAGACTGCAAAGGATAACCAAACTCATGTTATCTGCCAAATTTGCAAACAAAGACTCAGTAGAGGCAAAAAGTGCATTAATTTCACAACTGCATGCAGAACTGACACATGTGTGGTCAACAAGCCTTAGTGTGAAAATCTCACTACGCTAAAATGCTGACTAGCATTCCTCACCAACCACCGGCCGTCCCATCAACCACATCTGCTGCTTCTTCCTCCTCCATGCTATGTCTTCTCACACAGGTCTCCGGCTGTAGAAACCACACTTGTTTACCCCTACAGTTGGGGTGAGAGGACCCATCAGCTGTTACAGAATTGACATGACTGCTGCTTTTGTGTCACCTAGCACAACACATTTTTCTCAATCCACCATAACATCAACACCTGCACCTCACTCAAAGTCCAGTATTTTGTCCTCCTCTCCGTACTCCACCCTTTCTTAGCACAGCAGCAAGGCCTCGGTCCCGCAGTTGTGGTCACATAAAAGAATGTCCCCTCCTACACATTCAAAGCTAAGAACTTGAACTCCACCATCTCCAATCTGTTGGCCACAGAAATGCTGCCTTTACGCCTGGTGGATACAGATGGTTTCAGAAAGTGGATGGCCATTGCAGTCCCCAAGTACGAGTTGCCCAGTCACCATTACTTCCCTAAGAAAGCTGTGCCTGCGCTACACCAGCATGTCACAAACAACATCATCTGTTCCCCCAAAAAATCTATTTCTGCCATGTTGCATTTCTGTCATGATCCCAATGGCAGGGGATCACAAAAGGACAAGCACAAAAACAAAACAAGCTCTAGGGTTATGGAACCTGAGCTGACCGCGATCCTGAACCTAAACACACAACTAGCAGTAGCCGGGGAACGTGCCTACGATGATTCCTAGACGTCTCGCGCCAGCCGAAGGATTAACTTCCCCTATTAGAAGAAACACAGACCTCACTTGCCTCCAGAGAAACACCCCACAGAAATAGCAGCCCCCCACATGTAATAACGGTGAAATGAGAAGAAAGCACATACGTAGTTATGAAAATAGAATCAGCAAAAATGAGGCCCGCTAAAGCTAGATAGCAGAGGATACAAAAGTGAACAGCGCGGTCAGCGAAAAACCCTTCAAAAAACCATCCTGAAATTACTTGAACTCATGTGCCAACTCATGGAACATGAGGAGTAATTTCAGCACACTAGAGCAACCAGCTGCAAGGAATCACATATCTGCAAGCTGGACTAAGACAAAAATAAAGCAAAACGTGGAACAGGAAAATCAAAACTTAGCTTGTCCTGAAGATAACAGACGCAGGGAGCAGAGGTAAAAAGACACGCTGATTACATTGATAGCCGGCGAGGAAATGACAAAAAAGCCAGGTTAAATAGGAAACTCCCATAAGCTGATGGAACAGGTGGACACCAGAGACCGCAGAGAACACAAGTCACCCAGTACCATCAGTAACCACCAGAGGGAGCCCAAAAACAGAACTCACAACAGTACCCCCCCCTTGAGGAGGGGTCACCGAACCCTCACGAGAACCACCAGGGCGACCAGGATGAGCCCTATGAAAAGCACGGACCAAATCGGCAGCATGAACATCAGAGGCAATCACCCAAGAATTATCCTCCTGACCATAACCCTTCCACTTGACCAAATACTGGAGCTTCCGTCTGGAAACACAAGAATCCAAGATCTTCTCCACAACATACTCCAATTCTCCCTCCACCAGCACCGGAGCAGGAGGTTCAAGCGAAGGAACAACAGGTACCTCATACTTCCGCAACAACGACCGATGGAACACATTATGAATAGCAAACGATGCCGGGAGATCCAAACGAAACGACACAGGGTTAAGAATTTCCAAGATCCTATAGGGACCGATGAACCGAGGCTTGAACTTAGGAGAAGAGACCTTCATAGGAACAAAACGAGAAGACAACCACACCAAGTCCCCAACAAGAAGTCGAGGACCCACGCGGCGACGGCGATTAGCAAACTGCTGAGCCCTCTCCTGGGACAACTTCAAATTGTCCACCACATGACTCCAAATCTGATGCAACCTATCCACCACCATGTCCACTCCAGGACAATCAGAAGGCTCCACCTGACCAGAGGAAAAACGAGGATGAAACCCCGAATTACAAAAGAAAGGAGAAACCAAGGTAGCAGAACTAGCCCGATTATTAAGGGCAAACTCGGCAAGCGGCAAAAAGGAAACCCAGTCATCTTGATCAGCAGAAACAAAACACCTTAAATAAGTTTCTAAAGTCTGATTAGTTCGTTCCGTCTGGCCATTCGTCTGAGGATGGAATGCAGACGAAAAGGACAAATCAATGCCCATCTTAGCACAGAACGTCCGCCAAAATCTAGACACAAACTGGGATCCCCTGTCAGAAACGATGTTCTCCGGAATGCCATGCAAACAAACCACGTTTTGAAAAAACAGAGGGACCAACTCAGAGGAGGAAGGTAACTTAGGCAAGGGTACCAGATGAACCATCTTAGAAAAGCGGTCACACACAACCCATATGACGGACATTTTTTGAGAGACAGGGAGATCCGAAATAAAGTCCATGGAAATGTGCGTCCAAGGCCTCTTCGGGATAGGCAAAGGTGACAACAATCCACTGGCCCGAGAACAGCAAGGCTTAGCCCGAGCGCAAACTCCACAAGACTGCACGAAAGAACGCACATCCCTCGACAAGGAAGGCCACCAAAAAGACCTGGCCACCAAGTCTCTAGTACCAAATATTCCAGGATGACCTGCCAACACAGAAGAATGGACCTCGGAGATGACTCTACTGGTCCAATTATCCGGAACAAACAGTCTTTCCGGCGGACAAAGATCAGGTTTATCCACCTGAAACTCCTGCAAAGCACGTCGCAAGTCTGGGGAGACAGCCGACAAAATCACCCCATCCCTGAGGATACCAGTGGGCTCAGAATTTCCAGGGGAGTCAGGCACAAAACTCCTAGAAAGAGCATCCGCCTTCACATTCTTTGAACCTGGCAGGTATGAAACCACATTTGTGACCAACGAGCCTGTCTAGGATTCAGACGCTTGGCAGACTCAAGGTACATCAGATTTTTGTGATCAGTCAAGACCACCACACGATGTCTAGCACCCTCAAGCCAATGACGCCACTCCTCAAATGCCCACTTCATGGCCAAAAGCTCCCGATTACCAACATCATAATTCCGTTCAGCGGGCGAAAATTTTCTAGAAAAGAACGCACATGGCTTCATCACTGAGCCATCGGAGCTTCTCTGTGACAAAACTGCCCCCGCTCCGATCTCGGAAGCATCAACCTCAACCTGAAAAGGAAGCGACGTATCTGGCTGATGCAACACAGGAACAGAAGAAAACCGGCGCTTAAGTTCCTGAAAGGCCTTCACAGCCGCAGGAGACCAATCAGTAACATCAGCACCCTTCTTAGTCAAATCCGTCAAAGGCTTAACAACACTAGAAAAATTAGTTATGAAGCGACGATAAAAATTAGCAAAGCCCAAGAACTTCTGTAGACTCTTAAGAGATGTAGGCTGCGTCCAGTCACAAATAGCCTGAACCTTGACGGGATCCATCTCAATAGTAGAAGGGGAAAAAATATACCCCAAAAAAGAAATCTTCTGGACTCCAAAGAGACATTTAGAACCCTTTACAAACAAAGAATTTGCCCGCAGGACCTGAAACACCTTCCTGACCTGCTGAACATGAGACTCCCAGTCATCAGAAAAAACCAAAACATCATCCAAATACACGATAATAAATTTATCCAGATATTCACGGAAAATATCGTGCATAAAAGACTGGAAGACAGAAGGAGCATTAGAAAGTCCAAAAGGCATCACCAAATACTCGAAATGGCCCTCAGGCGTATTAAATGCGGTTTTCCACTCATCACCCTGCCTTATCCGCACAAGATTATACGCACCCCGAAGATCAATCTTAGTGAACCATTTAGCCCCCTTAATGCGAGCGAACAAATCAGTCAACAATGGCAAAGGATACTGATATTTGACTGTAATCTTATTCAAAAGACGATAATCTATGCAAGGCCTCAAGGAACCATCTTTTTTGGCCACGAAAAAAAAACCTGCTCCCAAAGGGGACGAAGATGGACGGATATGGACGGGGCAGCACGGTGGCGCAGTGGTTAGCACAGCAGCCTTGCAGCGCTGGAGTCCTGGGTTCTAATCCCACCCAGGACAACATCTGCAAAGAGTTTGTATGTTCTCTCCGTGTTTGCGTGGGTTTCCTCCGGGCACTCCGGTTTCCTCCCACATTCCAAAGACATACTGATAGGAATTCTAGATTGTGAGCCCAATCGGGGACAGTGATGATAATGTGTGCAAAACTGTAAAGCGCTGCGGAATATGTTAGCGCTATATAAAAATAAAGATTATTATTATATATGTCCCTTTTCCAAAGACTCCTTAACATAATTCCGCATAGCAGCATGCTTTGGCACTGACAGATTGAACAAACGACCTTTAGGGAATTTACTGCCAGGAATCAAATCTATAGCACAATCGCAATCCCTGTGAGGAGGAAGCGAACTGAGCTTAGGCTCCTCAAAAACCTCCCGATAATCAGACAGAAATACCGGAACCTCAGAAGGAGTAGATGAAGCGATAGAAATCGGAGATGCATCATCATGAACCCCCTGACATCCCCAGCTTAACACAGACATTGTTTTCCAGTCCAGGACTGGGTTATGAGTTTGTAACCATGGCAGACCAAGCACTAAGACATCATGTAAATTATACAGTACCAGGAAGCGAATCACCTCCTGATGAACGGGAGTCATACGCATGGTCACTTGTGTCCAGTACTGAGGTTTATTCATAGCCAAAGGTGTAGAGTCAATTCCTTTCAAAGGAATAGGAACTTCCAGAGGTTCCAGACTAAACCCACAGCGATTGGCAAATGACCAATCCATAAGACTCAGGGCAGCGCCTGAATCCACATAGGCATCGACGGAAATGGATGGTAATGAACAAATCAGAGTCACAGACAGAATGAACTTAGACTGTAAAGTACCAATGGCAACAGACTTATCAACCTTTTTTGTGCGTTTAGAGCATGCTGATATAACATGAGCTGAATCACCACAATAAAAACACAATCCATTTTTCCGCCTATAATTTTGCCGTTCACTTCTGGACTGAATTCCATCACATTGCATTATCTCAGGTGCCTGTTCAGAAGACACCGCCAAATGGTGCACAGGTTTGCGCTCCCGTAAACGCTGATCAATCTGAATAGCCATAGTCATGGACTCATTCAGACCTGCAGGCGCTGGGAACCCCACCATAACATCGTTAATGGCCCCAGAAAGGCCATCTCTGAATCTTGCAGCCAGAGTGCACTCATTCCACTGAGTAAGCACCGACCATTTCCGAAATTTCTGACAATATATTTCTGCTTCATCTTGCCCCTGAGAGAGAGCCAATAAAGCTTTTTCAGCCTGAATCTCTAGGTTAGGTTCCTCATAGAGCAAACCCAATGCCAGAAAAAACGCATCCACATTGAGCAACGCAGGATCCCCTGGTGCCAATGCAAATGCCCAATTCTGAGGGTCACCCCGCAAGAAAGATATAACAATCTTGACCTACTGAGCAGGGTCTCCAGAGGAGCGAGATTTCAAGGAAAGAAACAACTTACAATTGTTCCTAAAATTCAGAAAACTAGATCTATCTCCAGAAAAAAAACTCTGGGATAGGAATTCTAGGTTCAGACATAGGCGTATGTACAACAAAATCTTGTATATTTTGAACCTTAGCAGCAAGATTATTCAGGCTGGAAGCCAAACTCTGGACGTCCATGATAAACAGCTGAGGTCAGAGCCATTCAAGGATTAAGAGGAGGAAAGAAGCAGCCAAGCTGCAGTTAAGGCTAGGCAGCAAACACTGAGGAGGGGAAAAAAAAAAAAAAAAAAAACTTCCTCAGACTACTTTTCCTCCTACTTCAGCCAAAACGATGACCAATTTTTTCTGGCCGGCTATACTGTCATGATCCCAATGGCAGGGGATCACAAAAGGACAAGCACAAAAACAAAACAAGCTCTAGGGTGATGGAACCTGAGCTGACCGCGATCCTGAACCTAAACACACAACTAGCAGTAGCCGGGGAACGTGCCTACGATGATTCCTAGACGTCTCGCGCCAGCCGAAGGATTAACTTCCCCTATTAGAAGAAACACAGACCTCACTTGCCTACAGAGAAACACCCCACAGAAATAGCAGCCCCCCACATGTAATAACGGTGAAATGAGAGGAAAGCACATACGTAGTTATGAAAATAGAATCAGCAAAAATGAGGCCCGCTAAAGCTAGATAGCAGAGGATACAAAAGTGAACTGCGCGGTCAGCGAAAAACCCTTCAAAAAACCATCCTGAAATTACTTGAACTCATGTGCCAACTCATGGAACATGAGGAGTAATTTCAGCCCACTAGAGCAACCAGCAGCAAGGAATCACATATCTGCAAGCTGGACTAAGACAAAAATAAAGCAAAACGTGGAACAGGAAAATCAAAACTTAGCTTGTCCTGAAGATAACAGACGCAGGGAGCAGAGGTAAAAAGACACGCTGATTACATTGATAGCCGGCGAGGAAATGACAAAAAAGCCAGGTTAAATAGGAAACTCCCATAAGCTGATGGAACAGGTGGACACCAGAGACCGCAGAGAACACAAGTCACCCAGTACCATCAGTAACCACCAGAGGGAGCCCAAAAACAGAACTCACAACACATTTCACCACTGACACCTGGATGAGCAATCATGGGCAGGGGCGTTACATCTCGCTGACTGAGCAATAGATGACTCTGGTGGCTGTGGAGGCAGGCAGTCAAGGGGCTACTCCACAAGTCTTTGAATCCCCAAGGGTTGTGGGACAAACCTCTGTATCTAAAACTTCCTCCACTGCTTCTGGCTCCTCTACCTCCTCTAGGGCCTCCACCTGTGCCCTCAACCTCTCCCTTAATCCAACATGCATTCCAACAGTGCAGATAGAATCCCCCACCTCCATTCTGCGCAGCCATGGCTCACCGCATTCAGGCAGTGTTCAAATTACCGTAGATACTCGAGTATAAGCTGAGATTTTCAGCCCAAATTTTTGGGCTGAAAGTGCCCCTCTCGGCTTATACTCGAGTCAAGGTGGGTGGCAGGGTCGGCGGGTGAGGGAGAGAGGGCGCTGAGGCATACTTACCTAGTCCCAGCGATCCTGACGCTGTCCCTGCCATCCCACGGTCTTCTGTGCTGCAGCTTCTTCCCCTCTTCAGCGGTCACGTGGGACCGCTCATTAGAGAAATGAATAGGCGGCTCCACCTCCCATAGGGGTGGAGCCGCGTATTCATTTCTCTAATCAGCGGTGCCGGTGACCGCTGATAGAGAAAGCTGCGGCACCGAAGACCAGCTGTGACAGGCGGGGGCAGCGTCAGGAGCGGCGGGACTAGGTAAGTATTTTATATTCACCTGTCCACGTTCCAGCCGCCGGGCGCCGCTCCATCTTCCCGGCGCCTCCATCTTCCCGGCGTCTGCGCTCTGACTGTTCAGGTCAGAGGGCGCGATGACGCGTATAGTGTGCGCGGCGCCCTCTGCCTGATCAGTCAGTGCAGAGGCGCCGGGAAGATGGAGGCGCCGGGACCGGACGCTGGGAGCTGCAAGCAAGAGAGGTGAGTATGTTTTTTTTTTTTTTATTGCAGCAGCGGCATAGATTTATGTGGAGCATCTATGGGGAATGTGAACGCTGCAGAGCACTATATGGGGCACAGATATGGGGCACAATGAACGGTGCAGAGCATATATGGGGCACAATGAACGGTGCAGAGCATATATGGGGCACAGATATGGGGCACAATGAACGGTGCAGAGCATATATGGGGCACAATGAACCTTGCAGAGCATATATGGGGCACAATGAACGGTGAAGAGCATATATGGGGCACAATGAACGGTGAAGAGCATATATGGGGCACAATGAACGGTGCAGAGCATATATGGGGCACAATGAACGGTGCAGAGCATATATGGGGCACAATGAACGGTGCAGAGCATATATGGAGCACAATGAATGGTGCAGAGCATATATGGGGCACAATGAACGGTGCAGAGCATATATGGGGCACAATGAACGGTGCAGAGCATATATGGGGCAAAATGAACGGTGCAGAGCATATATGGGGCACAATGAACGGTGCAGAGCATATATGGGGCACAATGAACGGTGCAGAGCATATATGGGGCACAATGAACGGTGCAGAGCATATATGGGGCACAATGAACGGTGAAGAGCATATATGGGGCACAATGAACGGTGCAGAGCATATATGGGGCACAATGAACGGTGCAGAGCATATATGGGGCACAATGAACGGTGCAGAGCATATATGGGGCACAATGAACGGTGCAGAGCATATATGGGGCACAGCTATGGGACAATAATGAACGGTGCCGAGCATATATGGGGCACAATGAACGGTGCAGAGCATATATGGGGCACAATGAATGGTGCAGAGCATATATGGGGCACAGCTATGGGACAATAATGAACGGTGCCGAGCATATATGGGGCACAGATATGGGACAATAATGAACGGTGCCGAGCAGAGCACTGTATGGGGCAGAGCTATGGGACAAAATGAACGGTGCAGAGCACTGTATGGGGCACAGCTATGGGGAAATATGAACGGTGCAGAGCACTATATGGCACAGCTATGGGGAAATAATGATCTATTTTTATTTTTGAAATTCACCGGTAAATGCTGCATTTCCACCCTAGGCTTATACTCGAGTCAATAAGTTTTCCCAGTTTTTTGTGGCAAAATTAGGGGGGTCGGCTTATACTCGGGTCGGCTCATACTCGAGTATATACGGTAATATGCCTTGGAGATCGCAGTCACACAGCTCAAGAGTTGAAGACAGCTATCCAGGCCAGTTAGAGCAATGGCAGTCTCCTCTGAAGTGGGAGCCAGAGAAGGCCGTGTGTGATAACTGTGCAAACCTGGTGGTGGCCCTACGCTGGGGCAACATATGTGCCTTGCATGGCTCATGTACTCAACCTGGCCTGGTGGTACAGCAATTTCTCCACCACTATCTCGGCCTGGATGCACTGCTGCAGAAAGCATGGTTGCACATGTGAAAGGAAATCCAGCTCAAAGAGATAAAATCACTTAGCTTTAATATTATTCATTTAAAATAAAAATAGGCTATAAGACTCACTGAGACTAAGAGAGTTTGTGTGTTCAAAACAAGTACAGTTTATACAGGCACTCTCCTTCCGGTATATCCGGTTTTTGCATGTCTTATAGCCTATTTTTATTTTAAATTAATACTATTAAAGTGTTGATCATCTGGTCCTGGCCAACCAGCAACTTTGGTTACATGTGGCCTGCATGGGCATAGCACACACATGGAGCCTGGATCCCACCTTCATGTAACATGCCTAGGCATAAGAGATGAAAAGCTTGCCCATGGGTATCGCCCTGCGCCATGGTACACTTGGTGTGGTCGCCAAGATAGAAGCTTGCAGTTATAAAAGCAGAGTGATGCGGGGAAGACTCGAGTTACGTGGAGGATGGCAAAAAAGGAGAGTGATTACCAAACTCAAACCGACCATAAAGTCCAATATAATATAATTTTAAGTGGGGTAAAGTAAGTGGAGGTAAAAAAAGGAAAATAAATGCAGGTAAGAAAGAATGATACAGACCACAATGCAAAAGTGCAAAATTGTACACGAAAAAGGGGACGCACACCCAGGGGTAGAAAGAAAAAATAGAACTGGGTGAAACACAAAGGTGTATATGGTAATAAGGATCAAAATGAATCTTATAAGCACAAAAATCACTAAAAAACAAAAATGTACCCAAGATGAAAGGCAACTGCAAAATCACAAGACGTATTACCCTAGTATCAAAAACATATAAGTATATCTCATGCAATGATCAAAACTAATGCAATGATCAAAAATAAGCAAAAACACAGAAATGTGTGAAACATGTTGTGCTGAGGTGAGAAGGTCAAATAATATAGTAATAGAAAACATTGGTGAGTCACGCAGTAAATAATAACAAAGGGTAAGTATAATAGTGAAAGGAGGGGCAGATAAACACAGTATAAGTGTAAAAAGTGATAACAAAGAGGGAAGGCACTCACAATGGAACTGTAGATCCCTGGCTCCTGGATGGCGTCCTCCCCAATACGCTTTTCGGCTCTTTGCCTTCAACAGGGGGTGGCGTCATTAGGATGCAAGGGAGTATATATACACTGCTCAAAAAAATAAAGGGAACACTAAAATACCACATCCTAGATATCACTGAATGAAATATTCCAGTTGTAAATCGTTATTCATCACATAGTGGAATGTGTTCATAACAATAAAACCTAAAAATTATCAACGTAAATCACAATTAATATCCAAAGGAGGTCTGGAGTTGGAATGATGCTCAAAATCAAAGTGGAAAATGAAGTTACAAGCTGATCCAACTTCAGTAGAAATGCTTCAAGACAAGGAAATGATGCTCAGTAGTGTGTGTGGCCTCCACATGCCTTTATGACCTCTCTACAACGCCTTGGCATGCTCCTGATGAGGTGGCAGATGGTCTCCTGAGGGATCTCCTCCCAGACCTGGACTAAAGCATCCGCCAACTCCTGGGCAGTCTGTAGTGCAACGTGACATTGGTGGATGGTGCGAGACATGATGTCCCAGATGTGTTCAGTTGGATTCAGGTCTGGGGAATGGACAGGTCAGTCCATAGCTTCAATGCCTTCATCTTGCAGGAACTGCTGACACACTACAGCCACATGAGGTCTGGCATTGTCCTGCATTAGGAGGAACCCAGGGCCAACCGCATCAGCATATGGTCTCACAAGGGGTCTCATCTAGGTACCTAATGGCAGTCAAGCTACCTCTGGCGAGCACATGTAGGGCTATGTGGCACTCTAAAGAAATGTCACCCCACACCATTACTGACCCACTGCCAAACCGGTCATGCTGAAGGATGTTGCAGGCGGTAGATTGCTCTCCACGGTGTCTCCAGACTCTGTCACATCTGTCACATGTGCTCAGTGTTGCTCTCATCTGTGAAGAGCACAGGGTGCCAGTGGCAAATTTGCCAATTCGGGGTTTCTGTGGCAAATGCCAAGCGTCCTACACGATGTTGGGCTGTGAGCACAACCCCCATCTGTGGATATCGGGCACTCAGACCATCCTCATAGAGTCTGTTTCTAACCATTTGTGCAGACACATGCATATTTGTGGCCTGCTGGAGGTCATTTTGCAGGGCTCTGCAGTGCTCCTCCTGTTCCTCCTTGCACAAAGGCTGAGGTAGCGGTCCTGCTGCTGGGTTGTTGCCCTCCTACAGCCCCCTCCATGTCTCCTGGTGTACAGGCCTGTCTCCTGGTATCGCTTCCAGCCTCTGGACACTACGCTGACAGACACAGCAAACCTTCTTACCACAGCTCGCATTGATGTGCCATGCTGGATGAGCTGCAGTACCTAAGCCACTTGTGTGGGTTGTAGAGTCCGTCTCATGCTACCATGAGTGTGAAAGCATAACCAACATTCAAAAGTGACAAAAACATCTGCCAGAAAGCATTGGTACTGAGATGTGGTTTGTGGTCCCCAACTGCAGAACCACTCCTTTATTGAGTGTGTCTTGATAATTGCCAATAATTTCCATCTGTTGTCTATTCCATTTGTACAACAGCATGTGAAAGTGATTGTCACACAGAGTTTCTTAATAAGTGGACAGTTTGATTTCACAGAAGTTTGATTTGCTTGGAATTATATGCTGTTGTTTAAGTGTTCCTTTTATTTTTTTGAGCAGTGTATAAAGAAGGGCCAATAAGAAATGGGTGTGTGTGTGTGTGTATGTGCCAATAGGAATGTACGGGGGTGTGGTTAAGCTGACGGTGTTGCAAGAGAAACAAGGAGTGCCACAGTCATGTGGATGATCAGGTGATCCTGCTCCATGAGGCACCGGTGAGCTGGCAGCAGTAGCGTCCCTGACAACGTGGAATTCAAGCCAGATTGGGGACAGAATGAGGCTGCGCATGCGAGGCAGGATGCCAGGAGGTAACCGAGGCAACAGCGCCATGCATGAGGAGATTTGGTCAATGACATCCCACATGTATATAGATGCGGCCGCCCATTCCGACTACAAGGAGACACTGAGACATGCCCGCACTGCAATCCCCAAAATGGTTGGAGAAGAAAGGATAATGAAACAGGTGCCATTAAAAGAGAAAATACAGGATTAAAAGGACAAATGTCAGTAAATAAAATGATAGAAAAAAGACAGGGATCGTAAAAACAGGGATCGTCGAACGGTGTGCTGCCTACCTGGCACTCGAGTCCGACACATCGCTGATCGGGTTGACAGATTACTGGGAGGGGCTGGTGAGGACCCAGCGGTCATGGTGCACATTGGCACAAATGACAAAGTTAGAGGTAGGTGGAAGGTCCTTAAAAACGATTTCAGGGAATTAGGCTGCAAGCTGAAAGCAAGGACCTCCAACGTGGTATTTTCCGAAATACTGCCTGTACCACGTGCCACGCCAGAGAGGCAATGGGAGGTTAGGGAGGTTAATAAGTGGCTCAAGAATTGGTGTAGGAAGGAGGGGTTTGGGTTCCTGCAGAACTGGGCTGACTTCTCAGTTGTCTACAGGCTCTACGCTACAGACGGGCTGCACCTCAATGGGGAAGGTGCAGCTGTGCTGGGGGAGAAAATGGCTAGAAGGTTGGAGGAGTGTTTAAACTAGAGAATGGGGGGAGGGTATTCATTTTATAGGAGGGTAAGATGGAGATGCAGGTAGAGACCTAGGCACAAATAAGGAAGTTGGGGGTGGCGGTGGCATGGTGGGTGGGGTTAGAACAATTAATAATTTAAGAAAGAATAGAGGTACAGAGAGATACATAAAGTGTATGTATACTAATGCCAGAAGCCTCGCCAACAAAATGGACGAATTAGAACTAATGTTGTTGGAGCATAATTATGACATGGTGGGGATATCTGAAACATGGCTGGATGAGAGCCTTGAATGGGCTGTTAACTTGCAGGGCTATAGCCTGTTCAGAAGTGACCGTACAGATAAGCGAGGGGGAGGGGTGTGTCTATATGTGAAATCATCCTTAAAACCCATCCTGTGTGATAATATAGGTGATTCTAATGAAAATGTAGAGTCCCTGTGGGAGGAGGAAAAAATAATAAATTACTGGTAGGGGTTTGTTATAAGTCTCCAAAATAATGGAAGCAATGGAGCATATCCTCGTAAAGCAAATAGATGAAGCTGCGACTCAAGGAGAAGTCATTATTATGGGGGACTTCAACTACCCTGAAATAGATTGGGGAACAGAAACCTGCAGTTCCAGCAAAGGTAATCGGTTTTTGACAACTATGAGAGACAATTACCTTTCACAACTGGTTCAGGACCCAACAAGAAGGGGGGCACTGCTAGACCTAATATTAACCAACAAGCCAGACCGCATATCAAATATAAGGGTTGGGGGTCACATGGGGAATAGTGATCACAAAACAATACGTTTTCATGTATCAAAATGGCACTAAAACAAGATATTCGCACTGACGAGGGCCAACAGCCCAAAACACTGTGTCTGCGAATTGAGATACTGATTTGGCTTTTATCCTAAGTCATATTGCACAACTCGTTAAAGGGTTGATTGTGACTTGTAGGATCGCTACTTCCAACAGGTGGCGCTATAGAGCTTAAGTCCTCATTTTCTCAGAAGAGGCAATTTGCATACGCTATTTATATGGTGAGGGAAATGTGATTTCAGCAGCCAATGACACAAACCATTGTGTCAGGACATTGTGGGTGTTTCCTGCACCCTGATTGGCTAGCCACAATGTGCACACATAAAAGTTAGGGACAAAAAGTAACTGTTTGCAAGAACCTGCTCCTCTGAGCTCTGCAAACCCCATCCCTTCATCAAACACGTGCCAAACGCTCATTATACACCACCATTATCATTGCTAATGTGCTGAAAATACTTCAAGGCAAATATTTTCCCGCACTTTTACCGAATGTTACCGATTTTTCCCGATTTTATAAAATTTTAATTGTGCTTCCGATCACGAATCCGAATGTGCCATATTCGTGCTGAATTTATGCTCGGTGATCATTTTTCGAACAAACTTGCTCATCACTAATTGTGACACCTAGCCAGGACCTCAGAAATTATGTAACGTTCCGGGATATAAGAGATAAGAACTTTGCCCATGGCTACTGGCCTGCGCCATGTTACACAGCAATCACAGTTACTAACCAATGGAGTAAAGGTACCGTCACACTAAGCGACGCTGCAGCGATACCGACAACGATCCGTATCGCTGCAGCGTCGCTGTTTGGTCGCTGGAGAGCTGTCACACAGACAGCTCTCCAGCGACCAACGATCCCGAGGTCCCCGGTAACCAGGGTAAACATCGGGTTACTAAGCGCAGGGCCGCGCTTAGTAACCCGATGTTTACCCTGGTTACCATCCTAAAAAGTAAAAAAACAAACGCTACATACTTACCTACCGCTGTCTGTCCTCGGCGCTCTGCTTCTCTGCTCTGGCTGTGAGCGCCGGGCAGCCGGAAAGCAGAGCGGTGACGTCACCGCTCTGCTTTCCGGCCGCTGTGCTCACAGCCAGACCAGAGAAGCAGAGCGCCGAGGACAGACAGCGGTAGGTAAGTATGTAGCGGTTGTTTTTTTTACTTTAACGATGGTAACCAGGGTAAACATCGGGTTACTAAGCGCGGCCCTGCGCTTAGTTACCTGATGTTTACCCTGGTTACCAGCGAAGACATCGCTGAATCGGTGTCACACACGCCGATTCAGCGATGTCTACGGGGAGTCCAGCGACGAAATAAAGTTCTGGACTTTCTTCCCCGACCAGCGACAGCACAGCAGGGGCCTGATCGCTGCTGCCTGTCACACTGGACGATATCGCTAGCGAGGACGCTGCAACGTCACGGATCGCTAGTGATATCGTCTAGTGTGACGGTACCTTAATGCAAATATGTATATCAGGTGCAGTGATTCCTCAGCTTCATTTTCTGCTTGTATTTACAATCATTAGCACACAATTGTCTGCAGCTGTGGCTGTGGTTTCCCATATATAGGAGCTACGGCTGCTTCTGTTTTGGCTCCTCAGTTCCTCCTGGACAATTCACTCTGGCAAAATGTCTTTTTCCCTTCACTTCTAGGCCCAGCACCAGGTCATGTGGTTTACCCATGTAACCTTATGGTCATATATGGAAAGCAGGGCTGCTTCATTAACCCTTAATAACCTCTTAATGAGAGAACATAAGTGCATCACTTTGTGCATATATAAACCACTTCAATGTAATGAATCCTCATGTACAGTATCTGCAAATGGAAAGGACAATAACAGAGTGCAAACATAATAAAGTAGCTGCCAGCCCAGCTACATCTTAAAGGCACTGTAGTATTTCTCCACTAACTGTGGACGGGGAGCACTCACTTGGCTGGTCATTGAGGAATGAACTGGGACACTAAGGGTTAAAAAGTCCATTCGGTTTATTAGTACACCGTATACACCTCGCTTCAGGTACTTGGTAACAAACAGCAACCCTGCACCTTCCGGTAGCCATTCGGCTTCATAGATCTCATGGTCCTCGCTGAGCCCCAGTATGCCTGATATGGTTTAGTGTCCATTAACTGTCAGCGATGTCCGCACAGGTGCCTGATACCTCTTACTCTCAGAGGCATCCTTCCAACACATCTCATTCGGGCTCACACTAGCCAGCACTGCCGCCCATGCACAAACACACAGACTCCATCTTGGGTCTAAACACCCCCCTTGAGTGGGGTATGTAGGTGACTGGACCCACCCATCTCTCTAAGTCACCTAGAAGCCTTCCCAATGTATAGTAAACCCTCAGCAGTAGATCTGCTGAGAAAACAGGCTCAGGCTTCCATCACAGGGTCATCCACCTCTGCGATACATACCGCCCATTAACCACATGACCAGTCGCCATACCACAGCACATACACTAAAACTTTGCGACATTACATATTCACCCACTTTAAAAATATGCATGCCCCATCCATCTGGAACTTCTTACTGTGTCTAGGTCAAACTTGAAGAGAAAGACACATGAAATGCAAACAGTGATATACCATGAGTCCATGTACAAATGCTGTAACCAGGAAGGGATAATATCTCAAATTTCTGGACTGTTGTCGCACAGGCGGGCGCCATGGGAGGGTGGCTTACAGTGATCAAGAGGGGCTCGTGGTACCAGACAAACTGTTAGTGAATATGCTGAAGCCGGGAAACAAATGGAGGACGTGGTGATAGATGCCTAACAGTCAGGAAATGGAGAAGATAATGATCCGCTCTCTGTTGTCCGTGGTTAGCAGGAGGGGATGGAGGAAGCAACCTTGAGTGTTAGCCTGCCAAGAACACACGATGGAGTTGAACTAGGGAGACACTGAGCACACGCTGCCCAGTGTCTCTGCTGGATGACAGGCTGTATGGTCGCATCATGCAACCATGCAGCCTGCCATCTAGATGTAGCAGAGCTAGATTTGTCATGGGGCAAATGGATTATCATCTCTGCGGAAAGGTGAGGAATATTGTTGTTTGTAATTTTAACTCTTTTGCAGTAAACAATGTCATCTTTGGAATGGGCGATGTCTTAAGTATGGTTTAATTAACCTGTAGCTTAGCTGGTTGTCAAAAATGGGGGGACCCCACGCCGGTTTTTCAATTTTTATTCAAATAATATAAAAATACGGAATGGGGACCCCTCTATTTTTGATAAACTGCCTTGCTAAAGCTGGTCGCTGATGGTTGCATCCATCAGCTGTCAGTTTTGCCTGGCTGGCTATCAACAATGCAAGGGAACCCCACATCATTTTTTTCATTTATTTATCTATAGCGCAGGTGGCCGCTGATGGATACTTCCATCAGACGCCGCCTGAACTTCCTGTTAACAGTTGAATACAACTCTCAACATTGCACCTTGCTAGCGCTGATTGCGGTGTGAGCAGGGGCAATGATGTGAGCTGTCTTCAGCCCCCTGCACCGGGGACAGACAGCATGAAAAGTACTGCTGACTCCCAGGTGTTGGTACGTGTGATACTGATGTGACACACAAGCAGCACATGGTTGCCACACATAAGCCACAAGTATTAAGGGCATGAAAATTCAAAGTTGGAAAATTGCAAGATTTTCAAAATTTCCACCAAATTTCCTTTTTTCACAAATAAACACAAGTCATATCAAAGAAATGTTACCACTATCATGAAGCACAATATGTCACAAAAAACAATCTCAAAATCACTGGGATCCATTGAAGTGTTCCAGAGTTATTACCTGATAAAATGAGATTGGTCAGAATTGTAAAAATTGGCCTGGTCTTTAACATGCAAACCACCTCAGGGGGTAAAGGGGTTAAAGTTAGAATAATATCCAAACAACTAAAAATGTACAAAAATACATTAAAAAATATTAGTAAGGCGACTTTCACGCGTTCATTATTTGGTCGTTATTTTAAATTAGTATTTGTAAGCCAAAACCAGGATTGAGTGAAAAATGCAGTGTTACACGTATTTCTATTATACTTTTCCTCTGATTGTTCTACTCCTGGTTTTGGCTTACAAATATTGATGTAAAATACTGACCAAATACTGAACTTGTGACCGTGGCTTAAGGCCCCTTCACATGTCTGTATAAAACTGGTACCGGAAAAAACAGTACCGTGTCTTCAGTGTTTTGGATTAGTGTGCCATCAGTGTTTTTCCAGTAAAGCAAAAGAAAAAGAAATTTTAAAGCTTCCCATATACTTTGCAATGTTAAAATGTACTGCACATGGATGGCACACAGATGCCATCCGTGTGTTGTATGTGTTTTGCATGGACCCATAGACTTGTATTGGCCCTTGTCATCCGTGCTGCCAGTAAAAATGGACATGTCTCCATGTGGTTTACAAGGAAACACAGTCCATGTAAAAATTTGGACATGTGCACAACAGCAAAGGTTATAATGGTTATGTGTGGCTTCCATGAAAGAAACGGATGCCACACGTACTGCCAATACGGACATGTGAAGAGGGCCTAACCAATATAGCGTTTCTTCATTTGAATAACTGTTATAGGCTGGAGTCTGTCAGTTTCTTAATCTGTAGAAAGACTTGGCTCTCAGGTAATAAGTGAAAAATTTAGATTTTATTTACAGTGTAACAGCACAATTTTTTGACGTTTTGGTCGGCAAAGACCTTAATCAGAGTACTAAAAACATAATTATAACAAGAAAATATAAGAGCGTCACATATGTTACAACCATACATGATAATATGATTCAAATTATACAGGGTGGGCCATTTATATGGATACACCTAAATAAAATTGGAATGGTTGATGATATTAACTTCCTGTTTGTGGCACATTAGTATATGGGAGGGGGGAAACTTTTCAAGATGGGTGGTGACCATGGTGGCCATTTTGATGTCGGCCATTTTGGATCCAACTTTATTTTTTCGAAATGGAAGAGGGTCATGTGATACATCAAACTTATTGAGAATTTCACAAGAACAACAATGGTGTGCTTGATTTTAATGTAACTTTATTCTTTCAAGAGTTATTTACAAGTTTATGACCACTTATAAAATGTGTTCAAAGTGCTGCCCATTGTATTGGATGGTTAATGCAACTCTCTTCTCCCACTCTTGACACACTGATAGCAACACTGCAGAAGAAATGCTAATCTAAGTGGGTCAGGAATACTTGGACCTGACACCCATAATGTGGTTGTGCACCATCTTGCTGGAAAAGCTCAAGGAATGTGCTATCTTCAGTGCATAAAGAGGGAAACACATCATCATGTAGTAGTTTCAGATATCCAGTGGCATTGATGTTTCCATTAATGAAGAATAGCCCCACTATCTTTGCAACCCATATACCACACCATACCATCCATTATGGGTGTCAGGTCTGAGCATTCCTACATGAACAGTTTCCTGGAAAGTGGATTGGTCATCATGGGCCAGTTGAATGGCCACCAATATCTCCTGATCTGACCCCCTTAGACTTTTATCTTTGGGGTCATCGACAGGCAATTGTCTATCCTGTAAAGGTAGGAGATGTGCAGCATCTGAAACAACGGATACTTGAAGCCTGTGCTAGCATTTCTTCTGTGGTGTTGCTATCAGTGTGTCAAGAGTAGGAGAAGAGGGTTGCATTGACAATGCAACACAATGGGCAGCACTTTCAACACATTTTATAAGTAGTCATAAACTTGTAAATAACTCATGAAAGAATAAAGTTACGTTAAAACCAAGCACACCCTTGTTTTTCTTGTGAAATTCTCAATAAGTTTGATGTGTCACATGACCCTCTTCCCATTGAAAAAAATAAAGTTGGATCCAAAATGGCCTTCTTCAAAATGGCCGCCATGGTCACCACCCATCTTGAAAAGTTTCCCCCCTCCCATATACTAATGTGCCACAAACAGGAAGTTGATATCACCAACCGTTCCCATTTTATTTAGGTGTATCCATATAAATGGCCCACCCTGTATATAGAGAGACTATGGGAAGTGACAGCGAAAAAAGGGGAGTTCATACCACAATGTTAAAGGTACAAATGAAATGAACTCGATGCCTGGTGGTATAACCTCTGTGAACAAAATTGTATAGAACATGGATTGAAAATACGCCAGATTATAAAGAGTGCAAGACAAACCAGGTGATGAGCAAATATACCAGACGACCTGAAAGAATTCAGTGTCGGTGAGGTGGCAAATGCAATATCCACCGCTCATTCATGTGCGCACTGGTGCTTGGTGTAATACAACCGACTAACATTGAACTTCATTGCGCAACACTTACAGAATATCTTCGTGTGCAAAGGGTTCCACGCGGTTTGTGGGTCCCCATTAGACCCACATTATTCATCAACCTTACAAAATATTGTACCAAATTTGAACACATATTATATAAGCGAAAAAATTCTTCTTGTTTTTTAGGCCAGTGGAAAAGATTTTCCATACCAAAAAGACTAGACGAGGGAGCCTGTGCAAGCAGCAGAACAGACTTGGTCTGAGCGTCCTGTTCCCAGGTACAGCACCATTGGTGGTAAATATTTCATCTAGGAGTTTCAGTCTGGCAGAATTTTCTGTTTTGCAAAAGGAATTGTCGTTTTGTCCGTCATAAAAATGTAAAACTTTGTGACTTGATATGGAACTCCAAAAAGGTTATCACCAACTCAGATTTAGGGTACATTTTTCTCAAAGTGATGCCCCTTCCTCACTTTCTGGACATCCTACTCCTATCAGAGTAGTTCCCCAGATTACTGCTGCCCCCCATTGGGTAGTCATGCCCTAGAAACCTTTATAGGCTTGATCAAAAAGACTTTTCAAACGCTTAGATCCAACATAGATAAAAGACGCCTCCACTAGCATCCTAACCTCTCCTCAATTGATCAACAAGCCCTGAAGTCCTTGAGAGTCGACAAGAATTTAATTTTAAAGCCAGCCGATAAGGGTGGTGCTATTGCTGTTATGAATAAAGCAAGCTATATATCTGAGATTGATAGACAACTAGGCGATGATGCAATTTATCAACGTCTTCCTCATGAGCCCACATACAAAACTAACTGCCTAATTACTGACATTCTGTACAAAAATATTGCTAAAGGAGTTATTGACCAAAATATCTGTGATTTTTCTCCTCAACAGACATCTCATCACTCTTTTTCTTTACATACTCCCCAAAATCCATTAAACCTTGAACACCCGCCAGGTCGTCCAATCATTGCATCAACCGACTTTACTTTTACCCCTCTCCATCTTCCTTGAAAGAATTCTAACTCCATTAATTAAAAATAGTCCTTTTTTATTGGACACATGGAGCTTTTTGAAAGTGATTAGAGAGTTGAAGCAAATTCATCCTGATGGAATTCTGGTAACCTTCGATGTAAACAATCTCTATACATTTATCATAAAATCAATTTCTTAGATACATTGATTATCAAGGACATTCAGGGCAATTTGGTATCTGAACTTTATACCAAACCTACTCACCATTACGGTCTGTTACATTTTAAAATCCTCTATCCTTCTAACATGATTTGGTCTATCCCTAAGTCGCAATTTCACTGTGTGAAACGGATTGTCAGCGACCCCCTATTAAGGGCTAAGAGATTGGAGGAAATGAGTAGAACATTTTCCGAAAAGGTTATCCCCCACATCTTCTCAAAGAATCAATAATAGTCACTGGATACTCCAGACGCACACGCCCATCTGTTGATAACCACATCCCATTTGTCCATATGTACCACCTGCTGTGTATAGGAGACATCATAGCAGTTAATCTCGATTCACTAGACGCCTGAGAACTGAAAAATAAAGGCCCCTTCACATTAAGCGACGCTGCAGCGATACCGACAACGATCCGGATCGCTGCAGCGTCGCTGTTTGGTCGCTGGAGAGCTGTCACACAGACAGCTCTCCAGCGACCAACGATGCCGGTAACCAGGGTAAATATCGGGTAACTAAGCGAAGGGCCGCGCTTAGTAACCCGATGTTTACCCTGGATACCATGCTAAAAGTTAAAAAAAACAAACACTAGATACTTACCTACCGCTGTCTGTCCTCCAGCGCTGCGCTCTGCTTCTCTGCTCTCCTCCTGTACTGTCTGTGAGCCGGAAAGCAGAGCGGTGACGTCACCGCTCTGCTTTCCGGCTCACAGACAGTACAGGAGGAGTGCAGAGCACAGCGCTGGAGGACAGACAGCGTTAGGTAAGTATCTAGTGTTTGTTTTTTTTTACTTTTAGCATGGTAACCAGGGTAAACATCGGGTTACTAAGCGCGGCCCTGCGCTCAGTTACCCGATGTTTACCCTGGTTACCAGTGAAGACATCGCTGGATCGGTGTCACACACGCCGATCCAGCGATGTCTCCAGGGAGTCCAGCGACGAAATAAAGTTCTGGACTTTATTCAGCGACCAACGATCTCCCAGCAGGGGCCTGATCGTTGGTCGCTGTCACACAGAACGATTTCATTAACGATATCGTTGCTACGTCACAAATAGCAACGATATCGTTAACAATATCGTTATGTGTGAAGGTACCTTAAGAGACTGACTCCGCAGGGGGGTACTGGGAAAAGGCACTGGATAAATGTCAGATAGCAGCAAGAATTAGAGTTCAGCTTATTCTGAAAAGTCAGCTGAAACTATAGGTTTTCTTTAGCCCAGAAGTTACACAAGTAGCTGTGGTAAATGTATTGAACGTAAGAAATGTCCCATTTCCCACACTCTAGAACAGTGTTCCCCAACTCCAGTCCTCAAGAGCCACCAACAGGTCATGTTTTCAGGATTTCCTTAGTATTGCACAGGTGATAATTGTATCACCTGGACAGGCAAGCGTTCAATAACCTGTTCAATACTAAGGAGATCCTCAAAACATGGCCTGTTGGTGGCTCTTGAGGCCTGGAGTTGGGGAACACTGCACTAGAAGAAAAATCCCCTGTGGAGGAAACGTAGAGAACCTTTGCTAAGGGCTTGTCCTACCCTTTGATTAGGAGGACTAATGCCAATATCTAACTTCTTATACGGTTAATAGAATAATTAAGGAACTGTCCCATTACATACATTGGTGCATATCACTAAGACATTACTTTTTGCTTATGATTTCTTGGTTGATAAGACAGGGGTATGGCCCATATAAGTCACTGAATCTTATTATTGAGTTAAAATGCATAATTCAAAAATAATCTTGAATATGCATTTGATAGTTTATGGTCTTAGTTTGATTTGGTTTGATGAAAAACACAGCTGGCTGTAGGGCCTCCAGTTTGATACGCTTGCTCTACCAGTTCCTTATAAATAATCTCATCATCATGATTGTTCAGGCTTCCGAGTGGCCTGTGGTTCTCAAAATTTTTCGCTACTATTCCAATTAGCAGTCATCAGACTCCTGGGGGCAAAATGTTTCATATCCCACTTTCCATTACTTGCATCTTTCAGTTATCAGTGTCCTAGAGGTTAGAGCTTATATCTCTGCTTTGAAGCCAATAGCCCTTTCCTGACAATTTAAAATAACAAGCAGCTTAGCTCCATAAAACGTCCCTTTTTCCTAAGCATTTTACACTTTGTAATATGTGTTGCTATAAAAAAAATATACTTCGCAATAAAAATATGCTAACTCAAGATTGCTGGTTCTAAATCGCTGTTTTACCATCTGCCCCTCGTTCTTGGCGCCTGGCTCATTGCAATATATTTTTTGCTGAGATCAGCTAAATCCATCCAGACGAAATTTATACTCTGTATAATTTAATTCATTCTCCTTCGCATCTGCATCTATTTATCGTGAAATTACTTTCTGGGTAACAATCCTTCTTTCGGAAATCTAAGGGGCCAGTGTTGACTTGGTGCTTTAACCCATTCACAAACAGCTCTAAATTCACAAGGATCCTTCCAACTAAATACTTAGTAGATGAAGAGAAGTGTTTCTATGTAGAGTGATCAGTAGTGTTGAGCGATACCTTCCGATATTTGAAAGTATCGGTATCGGATGGTATCGGCCGATACTGGCAAAATATCGGATCTCGCCGATACCGATACCCGATACCAATACAAGTCAATGGGACACAAATATCGGAATGTATCCTTCATGGTTCCCAGGGTCTGAAGGAGAGGAAACTCTCCTTCAGGCCCTGGGATCCATATTAATGTAAAAAATAAAGAATAAAAATAAAAAATATGGCTATACTCACCCCTCCGACGGACCCTGGCTTTCACCGCTGCAAGCGTCCGCCTTCGTTCCCGAGAATTGCAGAGAGTGAAGGACCTTCAATGACGTCGCGGTCAGGTGACCGGTCACCTGACCGCTCACGTGACTGCTCACCTGACCGAAGGTCCTTCACTCACTACATTCTCAGGAACGGAGGCGAACGCTTGCAGCGGTGACAGCCAGGGTCCTTCGGAGGGGTGAGTAAGCCATATTTCTTATTTTTATTCTTTATTTTTTACATTAATATGGATCCCAGGGCCTGAAGGAGAGTTTCCTCTCCTCCAGACCCTTGGAACCATACGCACCGCACACTCCGATTCCGATTTCCGATATCACAAAAATATCGGAACTCGGTATCGGAATTCCGATACAGCAAATATCGTCCGATACTTGCAGTATCGGAATGCTCAACACTAGTGATCAGTTAACATAAAGTACATCTTTAGTTTTAAAATAGCAAATAATATGGGCAAAAAATGAGCATCTTCACATACATTTCATCAAAACCAATAGTCGTGGAGTCTTTAGAGAAGTAACAGATGTGTGTTGCCTATTATTGTAAGACTCTCAGTGAGCAGTAGAATAAAGTATTTTTTAACTATGAAAAGTTATACAATTTTCCAAAATTCCTTTTGCATCAAATTGTTATAATTTTTAGATTTTCTGCTTCCATTTATTGAGTGGGAAGCTTCATTGTTTACTTCGTAGGAAAAATGAATGGTGTTGGTCATGTTGGTCATGTAATGGACAAAGGTGCATGACACAGTTTTAGTGGTTGGCCTTCAAGGACATGAAATATAAAAAGAAGACAAAAACGTTCAAAATTTTTTTATCCATTACAGTAGTGTTTTTTGGTACTGCTAAATGGCAGTAGTGTGTGGAACCGTATACTAGAATTATTTGTAATTAGGTGTTAAATGGGTTGTAAAGTACTGTGCAACAATTTTAGGCAGGTATGAAAAAAAATCCAGCAAAGTAAGAATAGTATTAAAGCACCACTCCAGTATTTTTTTATTGCAGCCATGGAGTGGTGCAACTAGTGTAAGTTCTGTGCCCCTACTCTCTGACTTACCAGCTGTCATCTTCACCTTTCATCTGTGCCACTCCAGTTAGTCTCCAGCAATTTTTGACCTGCCGGATCACTCCAGTGTTTGCTTGAGCAAGCAGAAGGTCACTTTTCAATACAAGTATATGCTTGAGCAAATCATTATAATTATTTATTTATATAGCGCCATTAATTCCATGGTGCTGTACATGAGAAAAGGGGTTACGTACAGGGTTATAGATAACGTTTACAGTAAACAAATTTACAATGACAGACTGGTGCAGAGGGGAGAGGACCTTTTCCTTGCGGACTTACATTCTAAGGGATAATGGGGAGGAGACAGAAGGTCAGGGGAGTGGCAGCTCTGGCGATGGTGAGGCGGCAGCTCCGGCGGTTGGTGACGCGGCAGCTCCGGTGGCTGGTGAAGCAGCAGCTCTGGCGGTTGGTGACGTGGCAGCTCCGGCGGTTGGTGACGCGGCCGACTGGCGGTTGGTGACGCGGCAGCTCAGGTGGTGGTGAGGCGGCAGAATGGTTATTGCAGGCTGCAGGCTTTCCTGAAGAGATGGGCTTTCAGGTTCCGTCTGAAGGATCTGAGGGTGGTGGATAATTGGACGTGTTGAGGCGTGGAGTTCCAGAGGATGGGGGATATTCAGGAGAAATCTTGGAGGCGATTGTGTGAAGAACAAATAAGTGTGGAGGAGAGTAGGAGGTCTTGGGAAAATCGAAGATTACGTGAGTGAAGATATTGGGAGATTAGTTCAGAGATATAGGGAGGGGACAGGTTGTGGATGGCTTTGTAGATCAGTGTTAGTAGTTTGAACTGGATTCGTTGGGGAATTGGGAGCCAGTGGAGGGATTTGCAGAGGTGAGAAACAGGGGAGTAGCGAGGAGAGAGGTGGATTAAACAGGCAGCAGAGTTGAGGACAGACTGGAACTGTGCAAGAGAGTTAGCGGGGAGGCCACAGAGGAGGGTGTTGCAGTAATCAAGGCGGGAGATGATGAGGGCATGCACAAGAGTTTTAGTAGATTGTGGGCTGAGGAAGGGACGGATTCTGGCAATATTTTATTCCTTCTAACTCTTCATGTAATCCCAGACAAAGTCAATGATGTTGAGATCAGAGCCGTGTGGGGGCCATATCATCACGTCCAGGAATACTTATTCTTCTTTACATTGAAGATAGTTCTTAAATGACATTGGCTGTATGTTTGGTGTTGTTATCCTGCTGCAGAATACATTTGAATCCAATAGATGCCTCCTTGATGGTATTGCATGATGGATAAGCATCTGCCTGTATTTTTCAGTATTGAGGATTCCAAGAAATGGGCAATACTGTGGTCGGCCAAGGAAAGTTAGCACAGTAGATGAAAGACATATCATGCTTCCTTCCCTTCAAAATCAGAAGATGTCCAGCAGTGCCATCAGTTTAGAACTGGGAGCACCCAGATGGACATATCCAATGCCCCTTGAAAGTGTTGTTCATTTGTAATGCAGCACCCCAGAGTCCTGGTCGTTGCAGTAATTTCGCTCTGCCACTAAGGGGAGTGATGTTATGTCTGATTGCACAAAAGGAGTTCTCCTGACCAGGTTTCACGTTCACACATTACACTTCACACTCCGGCCACCAGGGGGAGCTAAAGGCACTATGTATTAGGCCACTCCTCACACTCTGGTAAAACTGGGGGTTGGATAGGAAGTTAGAGAGAAAGCAACCTGGGAGAGCTCCAGGGAGGACCTGTCAGGGGTGGGTTCCTGGCAGGTACCTAGCAGAAAGGACAGAACGTTATGGAGCCTGTTGTGAATTCTGTTGTCAAGCTCCCTCCTGTGGTCATGAATGGTACTTCGACTGGTTCTGTCCATGGGCTTCCTCTGGTGGTTGTGAGTGGGGCTGCGGCTTCTGAGTTTCCTTCCACAGGTGACGAGGTTAATTTGTTGGCAGGCTGCTCTATTTAACTCCACTTAGATCATTGCTCCATGCCACCTGTCAATGTTCCAGTATTGGTCTGTTCGCTCCTGGATCGTTCTTGTGACCTGTCTTCTCCAGCAGAAGTTAAGTTCCTGCTTGTTTTTCTCTTGTTTGCTATTAGGGATTGCGGTCAGCAGAGTTCCCACGTCCCAGAGCTTGTCCTGTATTATTATTAACTATCAGGTCTTTCCATATGCTCTTACCCACCTGGTCCATTATTGTCCTAACCACCAGGTCACAACAGTACAGGTGGCCCAAAGTATTAATGCATCTCAATAGAGGGATAAGAGAAGTTCTGAGACCGTTTTTTTTTCTTTGCACTGTGTTTTGCCTTTCTTTTCCCCTAGACCTCTGGGTGGTTCAGGATACAGGTATGAATATGGACATTCAAGGTCTGTCCTCTTGGATGGATAATCTCACTGCAAGGGTACAAAACATTCAAGATTTTGTGGTTCAGAATCCGATGTCAGAGCCTAGGATTCCTATTCCTGATTTGTTTTTTGGGGATAGATCTAAGTTTCTGAATTTCAAAAATAATTGTAAATTGTTTCTTGCTTTGAAACCTCGCTCCTCAGGTGACCCTGTTCAACAAGTGAAAATCATTATTTCTTTGTTACGTGGCGACCCTCAAGACTGGGCATTTTCCCTTGCGCCAGGAGATCCGGCATTGCGTGATGTTGATGCGTTTTTTCTGGCGCTTGGATTGCTTTATGATGAACCAAATTTAGTGGATCAGGCAGAGAAAATCTTGCTGGCTCTGTGTCAGGGTCAGGATGAGGTAGAGATATATTGTCAGAAGTTTAGGAAGTGGTCTGTACTCACTCAGTGGAATGAATGTGCCCTGGCAGCAATTTTTAGAAAGGGTCTCTCTGAAGCCCTTAAGGATGTCATGGTGGGATTTCCTATGCCTGCTGGTCTGAATGAGTCTATGTCTTTGGCCATTCAGATCGATCGACGCTTGCGTGAGCGTAAAGCTGTGCACCATTTGGCGGTATTATAGTAACATAGTAACATAGTTAGTAAGGCCGAAAAAAGACATTTGTCCATCCAGTTCAGCCTATAATCCATCCAGTTCAGCCTATAAATTATTATCTGAGCATAGACCTGAGCCTATGCAATGTGATAGGACTTTGACCAAAGCTGAACGGCAAGAACACAGACGTCGGAATGGGCTGTGTTTTTTCTGTGGTGATTCCACTCATGCTATCTCCGATTGTCCTAAGCGCACTAAGCGGTTCGCTAGGTCTGCCACCATTGGTACGGTACAGTCGAAATTTCTTTTGTCCGTTACTCTGATTTGCTCTTTGTCATCCTATTCTGTTATGGCATTTGTGGATTCAGGCGCTGCCCTGAATTTGATGGACTTGGAGTTTGCTAGGCGCTGTGGTTTTTTCTTGGAGCCCTTGCAGTATCCTATTCCATTGAGAGGAATTGATGCTACGCCTTTGGCCAAGAATAGGCCTCAGTACTGGACCCAATTGACCATGTGCATGGCTCCTGCACATCAGGAGGATATTCGCTTTTTGGTGTTGCATAATCTGAATGATGTGGTCGTTTTGGGGTTGCCATGGCTACAGGTCCATAATCCAGTATTGGATTGGAAATCTATGTCTGTGTCCAGCTGGGGTTGTCAGGGGGTACATGGTGATGTTCCATTTTTGTCTATTTCGTCATCCACCCCTTCTGAAGTCCCGGAGTTTTTGTCGGATTACCGGGATGTATTTGATGAGCCCAAATCCAGTGCCCTACCTCCTCATAGGGATTGCGATTGTGCTATTAATTTGATTCCTGGTAGTAAGTTTCCTAAGGGCCGACTGTTCAATTTATCTGTGCCAGAACACGCCGCTATGCGGAGTTATATAAAGGAATCCTTGGAGAAAGGTCATATTCGCCCGTCGTCATCACCGTTAGGAGCAGGGTTCTTTTTTGTGGCCAAGAAGGATGGTTCTTTGAGACCTTGTATTGATTACCGCCTTCTTAATAAAATTACAGTCAGGTTTCAGTATCCTTTGCCGCTGCTGTCTGATTTGTTTGCTCGTATTAAAGGGGCTAGTTGGTTCACCAAGATAGATCTTCGAGGGGCGTATAATCTTGTGCGTATTAAACAGGGCGATGAATGGAAAACAGTATTTAATACGCCCGAGGGCCATTTTGAGTACCTGGTTATGCCATTCGGGCTTTCCAATGCTCCATCAGTATTTCAGTCCTTTATGCATGACATCTTCCGAGAGTACCTGGATAAATTCCTGATTGTATATTTGGATGATATTTTGGTCTTCTCGGATGATTGGGAGTCTCACGTGAAGCAGGTCAGAATGGTGTTCCAGGTCCTTCGTGCTAATTCTTTGTTTGTGAAGGGGTCAAAGTGTCTCTTTGGAGTTCAGAAGGTTTCATTTTTGGGTTTCATTTTTTCCCCTTCTACTATCGAGATGGACCCTGTTAAAGTCCAGGCCATTTATGATTGGACTCAGCCTACATCTGTGAAGAGTCTGCAAAAGTTCCTGGGCTTTGCTAATTTTTATCGTCGCTTCATCAGTAATTTTTCTAGTGTTGCTAAACCGTTGACTGATTTGACCAAGAAGGGTGCTGATGTGGTCAATTGGTCTTCTGCGGCTGTGGAAGCTTTTCAGGAGTTGAAGCGTCGTTTTTCTTCTGCCCCTGTCTTGTGCCAGCCAGATGTTTCGCTCCCGTTTCAGGTCGAGGTTGATGCTTCTGAGATTGGAGCAGGGGCTGTTTTGTCGCAAAGAAGTTCTGATGGCTCGGTGATGAAACCATGTGCCTTCTTTTCTAGAAAGTTTTCGCCTGCTGAGCGCAATTATGATGTTGGCAATCGAGAGTTGTTGGCCATGAAGTGGGCATTCGAGGAGTGGCGTCATTGGCTTGAAGGAGCCAAGCATCGCGTGGTGGTCTTGACGGATCACAAGAATTTGACTTATCTCGAGTCTGCCAAACAGTTGAATCCTAGACAGGCTCATTGGTCGCTATTTTTCTCCCGTTTTGATTTTGTGGTTTCGTACCTTCCGGGCTCTAAGAATGTGAAGGCTGATGCCCTGTCAAGGAGTTTTGTGCCCAACTCTCCGGGTGTTCCTGAGCCGGCAGGTATTCTCAGAGAAGGGGTAATTTTGTCTGCCATCTCTCCTGATTTGCGGCGGGTGCTGCAAAAATTTCAGGCTGATAGATCTGACTGTTGCCCAGCGGAGAAACTGTTTGTCCCTGATAAATGGACTAGTAGAGTTACTGTATCTCTGAGGCTCATTGTTCGGTGTTGGCTGGTCATCCTGGAATCTTTGGTACCAGAGATTTGGTGGCTAGATCCTTTTGGTGGCCGTCTTTGTCACGGGATGTGCGTTCTTTTGTGCAGTCCTGTGGGACTTGTGCTCGGGCTAAGCCCTGCTGTTCTCGTGCCAGTGGGTTGCTTTTGCCCTTGCCGGTCCCGAAGAGGCCCTGGACGCATATTTCTATGGATTCTATTTCGGATCTCCCTGTCTCTCAAAAGATGTCGGTCATTTGGGTGGTTTGTGATCGCTTCTCTAAGATGGTCCATTTGGTACCCTTGTCTAAATTGCCTTCCTCCTCTGATTTGGTGCCGTTGTTTTTCCAGCATGTGGTTCGTTTACATGGCATTCCGGAGAACATCGTTTTGGACAGAGGTTCCCAGTTTGTTTCGAGGTTTTGGCGATCCTTTTGTGCTAGGATGGGCATTGATATGTCTTTTTCCTCGGCTTTCCATCCTCAGACAAATGGCCAAACCGAACGAACTAATCAGACTTTGGAAACATATCTGAGATGCTTTGTTTCTGCTGATCAGGATGATTGGGTGTCCTTTTCGCCTTTGACTGAATTTGCCCTTAATAATCGGGCCAGCTCGGCTACTTTGGTTTTGCCGTTTTTCTGCAATTCTGGTTTCCATCCTCGTTTCTCTTCAGGGCAGGTTGAGTCTTCGGACTGTCCTGGTGTAGATACTGTGGTGGATAGGTTGCAGCAGATTTGGACTCATGTGGTGGACAATTTGACATTGTCCCAGGAGAAGGCTCAACGTTTCGTTAACCGCCAGCGCTGTGTGGGTCCCCGACTTCGTGTTGGGGATTTGGTTTGGTTGTCGTCTCGTTATGTTCCTATGAAGGTTTCCTCTCCTAAGTTTAAGCCTCGTTTCATTGGTCCATATAAGATTTCTGAGGTTCTCAATCCTGTGTCATTTCGTTTGACCCTTCCAGCTTCTTTTGCCATCCATAATGTATTCCATAGATCGTTGTTGCGGAGATACGTGGCGCCTGTGGTTCCATCCGTTGATCCTCCTGCCCCGGTGTTGGTTGAGGGGGAGTTGGAGTATGTGGTGGAGAAGATTTTGGATTCTCGTATTTCGAGACGGAAACTCCAGTACCTGGTCAAGTGGAAGGGTTATGGTCAGGAAGATAATTCCTGGGTCTTTGCCTCTGATGTTCATGCTGCCGATCTGGTTCGTGCCTTTCATTTGGCTCGTCCTGGTCGGCCTGGGGGCTCTGGTGAGGGTTCGGTGACCCCTCCTCAAGGGGGGGTACTGTTGTGAATTCTGTTGTCAAGCTCCCTCCTGTGGTCATGAATGGTACTTCGGCTGGTTCTGTCCATGGGCTTCCTCTGGTGGTTGTGAGTGGGGCTGCGGCTTCTGAGTTTCCTTCCACAGATGACGAGGTTAATTCGTTGGCTGGCTGCTCTATTTAACTCCACTTAGATCATTGCTCCATGCCACCTGTCAATGTTCCAGTATTGGTCTGTTCGCTCCTGGATCGTTCTTGTGACCTGTCTTCTCCAGCAGAAGTTAAGTTCCTGCTTGTTTTTCTCTTCTTTGCTATTTTTCTGTCCAGCTTGCTATTTTGATTTTTGTCTTGCTTGCTGGAAGCTCTGGGACGCAGAGGGAGCGCCTCCGCACCGTGAAAGTCACCTTTCCTATCCTCTGTCTGTTCAGTAAGTCGGGCCTCTCTTTGCTAAATCTATTTCATCTCTGTGTTTGTGATTTTCATCTTAACTCACAGTCATTATATGTGGGGGGCTGCCTTTTCCTTTGGGGAATTTCTCTGAGGCAAGGTAGGCTTATTTTTCTATCTTTAGGGCTAGCTAGTTCCTTAGGCTGTGACGAGTTGCATAGGGAGCGTTAGGAGCAATCCACGGCTATTTCTAGTGTGTGTGATAGGATTAGGGATTGCGGTCAGCAGAGTTCCCACGTCCCAGAGCTTGTCCTGTATTATTATTAACTATCAGGTCTTTCCGTATGCTCTTACCCACCTGGTCCATTATTGTCCTAACCACCAGGTCACAACAGGAGCCACGCCTGCGCTACCATGCGGTGGCATCCTAGGAAAGGACACAAAGCGAAGTATATCGTGGAGAAGTGAGAAAAGAGATCACAGCACAAGGAGATAGAACCAGTAGGAGTCGTGCCCCGAGATCGGCAACATCCTACTGAGGCGCGTAGCCGGTGGCTGGAACGCCGAGGAAGTAACTGACTCCAAGCATTACTTCAAACAGCGGCAGGACAGTTGATTACAGGTTGGCTGTCTACCTTAAATCACCTAAGCAGACATAGGGGCAAACGTGGAGAGGGGCGTCTCTAGGGTCCCAGAATAGCTCCGAGCCTACCCGTCATACGGGTGCGTCCTAGCCAGATAAACTTGGGGGACGGAGAAGAGAAAGAACTGATACAAGAGTTGTGAGGACTATCCCGTGGTGCTCAGCAGGGAAGGACTACAGCACACAGGCGCTAGTTGGTAGGCAACAATTTCCACCTGCAAAGGGAACTCTGGATGTGCCTTCGGACAAATCTTATTTTTCGGACTATAAGACGCACCGGACTATAAGGCGCACCCAGGTTTTAGAGGTGGAAAATAGGGAAAAAAATATTTGAAGCAAAAAAATGTAGTAAAATATTTAATAACATACTATTATATATAATAACACCACATATAGTATGTTATTATGTTGGAAGCTGCGGAACCAGTGTGGTGTCTGTACAGTACTATATGAAGACGCTGGAGGGTGAGTATAAGAATGGGGGCACAGGGCTTATATTTAAAGCACCACTCCAGCACTGCAAAATAACACTGGAGTGCTGCATTAAAATCCAATGGGAGAACTATAACTCCCAGCATGTCCTGCAGATCCTATGACATGCTGGGAGTTATAGTTCACTAAAGAAGTGGCAGAGTGCTTTATTGTGTTTTGGAAAGACTAACCTCTTAATTGTGTCAGCCAGCCACACTGTGGGGAGGTAAAAGCATCCCATGACTGCACACAGAGACCTCCCTCTTGTTGCCTTTCCACAGCACAGGTAATGGAAGCCAGCAGATTCTTGTGTTGGAGTCTGAAGAACCTGTGATGATGTCAAGAAGAGAGAGGGCTCTGTGCTGCCATGTGATGCTCCAGCCCGCCCACTTCTGACATCATCACAGGTCCTCCTTGTGCACACTGCACAGCACTCAGCTCCAGCCCAGGCAGGTACACAGAGATCTCCTCTCCCCCGGACCCTGCTGCTGCTGCCTCCTCTCCCCCAGACACACGGATCTCTCCAGCTGCTGCACGAATCAGCGCTGGGGAAGCTATGTGTGTCCCTGCTTAAGTGCAGTATTCATTTGCCTCTCCAGACTCACTGCTCAGCTGATAGGTGGGCGGGGAGTAGCTAATGAATATTCACTGCACTTAATCATAGGTACCATGTGGTTTCCCCAGCACTGATTCCAGGCAGCAGGGACATCCTGAAGTGGGATAACAGTGCGATCCCTCTCACTGCTGTTCCCCTCCCCACATGCTACATCCGTACCATAAGACGCACCCACACTTTCCTCCCAAATTTGGAGGAAAAAAAAGTGCGTCTTATGGTCAGAAAAATACGGTAATACTTTGTTGCGCCACCTTTTGCTGCGATTACAGCTGCAAGTCGCTTGGGTATGTCTATATCAGTTTTGTACATCGAAAGACTGAAATTCTTACCCATTCTTCCTTGGCAAACAGCTCGAGCTCAGTGAGGTTTGATGGAGATCGTTTGTGAACAGCAGTTTTCAGCTCTTTCCACAGATTTTTCGATTGGATTGAGGTCTGGACTTTGACTTGGCCATTCTAACACCTGGATATGTTTATTTGTGAAACATTCCATTGTAGATTTTGCTTTATGTTTGGGATCATTGTCTTGTTGGAAGACAAATCTCTGTCCCAGTCTCAGGTCTTTTGCAGACTCTTCAAGAATGGTCCTGTATTTGGCTCCATCCATCTTCCCATCAATTTTAACCATCTTCCCTGTCCCTGCTCTGCTGAAGAAAAGCAGGCCCAAACCATGATGCTGCCACCACCATGTTTGACAGTAGGGATGGTGTGTTCAGGGTGATGAGCTGTGTTGCCGTTACGCCAAACATATCGTTTGGCATTGTTGCCAAAAAGTTTGATTTTGGTTTCATCTGACCAGAGCACCTTCTTCCACATGTTTGGTGTGTCTCCCAGGTGGCTTGTTGCAAACTTTAAATGACACTTTTTATGGATATCTTTGAGAAATGGCTCTCTTCTTGCCACTCTTCCATAAAGGCCAGATTTGTGCAGTGTACGACTGATGGTTGTCCTATGGACAGACTGTCCCACCTCAGCTGTAGATCACTGCAGTTCATCCAGAGTGATCATGGGCCTCTTGACTGCATCTCTGATCAGTCTTCTCCTTGTTTGAGATGAAAGTTTAGAGGGACGGCCGGGTCTTGATAGATTTGCAGTGGTATGATACTCCTTCCATTTCAATATGATCGCTTGCACAGTGCTCCATGGGATGGATAAAGTTTTGGAAATCATTTTGCATCGAAATCTGGCTTTAAACTTCTCCACAACAATATCATGGACCTGCCTGTTGTGTTCCTTGGTCTTCATGATGCTCTCTGTGCTTCAAACAGAACCCTGAGACTATCACAGAGCAGGTGCATTTATACGGAGACTTGATTACACACAGGTGAATTATATTTATCATCATTAGGCATTTAGAACAACATTGGATCATTCAGAGATACACAATGAACTTCTGGAGTGAGTTTGTTGCACTGAAAGTAAAGGGGCCGAATAATAGTGCACGCCCCACTTTACAGTTTTTGAATTTCCACAAAAATTTAAAATAACCAATGGATCGCCCCCAGACACAGGGCCACGCGTTTTGGTACCGGGCCTCTCTGGTTCGGTTCTGAGGCTGTCACGGTGGCTAGACCCGGTCCGCGACCCTGCTAAGGGGCGTCCAATAAAGGTGGTATAGTCTGTCAGGGGTTCGTGACACCACCTGTGGTGTTCGGTCAGAGTGACCGACGCTGCTGTGGGGTCCGCTGGGGTGATGGAATGGCAGCTGGATGGTATACCTTCCCACAGGTGAAGTATGTCCCCAGGGCTTCCCAGTAAGGTGGATGGTGATGGTGTGAGGTGTAGTCAATAACGAGGACACAAGTTTGCAGTCTCTTTACCTCTTTACTGTAGACTTCAGGATCCTCAATCCAGAGCATGTTTAACAGGGCTATCAGAGACAGGCCGGTCTGATGGGCACTTCCAGAGTTTCCCTTGCAGATGGAAATCGTTGCCCACCACTAGCGCCTGTGTGTTGTAGTTCTACCCTGCTGAGCATTCGAAATAGTCCTCACAACTGCTGTTCTCGTTTCGTTTGTTCTCTACAGCTCTCTCTCGTTAGTTCCAGATGTTGCTAGTTTCTCGTCCCCCAGTATGTTTTGGCTAGGATGCACCCGTATGACGGGAAGACTTGGAGGTCTTCCGGGACCCTAGAGACGCCTCTCTCCCAATGTTGCCCCCTATGTCTTCTTAGGAAATTTAAGGTAGACAGCCAACCTATAATTAACTGTCCTGCGGAGTTTGAAGTAAGGCCTGAAGTCAGTTACTCCCGCGATGTTCCGGCCACCGGCTACGCGCCTCAGTAGGATGTTGCCTCGGTCTCACAGCACGACTCCTACTGGTACTCCTTTTTGCTAGATCTCGTTTACACTGTTCCACAATATCCTTCCTTTCTGGTCTCGTTCTTAGGATACCGCCGCAAGGTAGTGCAGTCGCGGTTCCGTAACGTTCTGTTCTGTTTGCTAGGCACCTGCCAGGTTCCCATGCCTGACAGGGACCCCCATGTGTCTTCTCCCTGCAACACCCCCTGCCACGGGATGTTGCCTGAATCCAACCCAGTCAGCTTCTGACTAACTTCCTCCCCAACCCCTAGTTTTACCAGTGTGAGGAATGGCCCAATAAATAAAGCCTTTTTCTCCCCCTAGTGGCCGGAGTGTGAAGTGTAATGTGTGCTGGTGATACCTGGTCAGGAGAATTCCTTCAGTGCCATCAGACGTACCATCACTCCCCTTAGTGGCAGAGTGTCATACTGCAACGAACAGATCTCTGGGGCGCTGCACCAATAAATTTCATTCAACTTAACAATTGTGTTCCACTTGTTGATTCTTCACCAAAAATTTACATTTGGTATCACTCCAGATTTAACTCCTATCCACTATGTGTCTAACAGCCACCTTACAAAATATATATTTTTGTGTTTTCCAGTACTAATGTGTGGCACCCCAGGAGTTCGGGTACCACAATGGTGCTGCCTTCCTCTCGGGGAGGGTAATGTCATGCCTGGAGACAGTAGTGATCCCTTTGGCAGGTAATCTTACATGCAACACTTTCTGACTCCAGGACAGAAGGGGGAGCTTTAAACCCAGTTTAAGGGGAACTTCCATATATACATCCTGGTCTGGAGGAGGAGTCAGTTAGTCTGGTGCAGACAAGAAGACAGTTGACAGTTGGTAGCAGACAGTGAAGGAGCACAGAAAGACTTAGGAGCTAGAGGAGGCCTGCTACTGGGCCTCTCTAAGCTGAGGGCAGAAACCGGGCACCGGGAGCCCGAGGTCATAAGGAACTACAGATTGCACTGCAGAACCGGAGGAGAGGAAACTTAAAAGGACTTTCCACATAATACCTGAGGTACAGCAGCAATCCGAGCCCGGAGTCACCGTGGACAGAGACTCCAAAGAAATGGCTCAAGTTGCCTACCGTGCAGGTACTGTCCTTGGACAGGAGAAAAATAGGACCTTGTTAGACAACTACTGGCAGCAAGCGACTACAGACTAGCGCATAGTGGAAGGCTCCCAAACCGACCTGTCAAAGGGATTTCCACTTGTCTTCAGGCTGCCTGGACTCCATCTACACCTGTTGCTGGTAACCTGGACTGAGGCTGCTAAACACCAGTAAACCAGGTAAAGACTGCAACCCTGTGTCCTCCATTTATTTGCCGGCATTCACCATCCCTGCCAAACACACCGGCAGCCCTGGGGACCCCGCTTCACCTGTGGGAAGTGACATCATCTTTGCTGCAGCACCATCGCCCCCAGAGGACCCCTTTAAGCAGCATTGGTCACCACTGACCGAAAACTACAGGTGGCGTCACAAACTTTAATTATTTCCACATTCCCTTTAAAGACTGTCCCTTTTACTTGGGCCCCCAGGGTCACGGACCGGGTCGCTGCTGGAGCGCCCCCATAGAGCAGAGGGGTACTTGGTACCGGGTCCTTCGGTTCACAGGGGGATGTCACGGTGGCTGACCCGGTCCGTGACCCTTGGGACGTCTGTGTAAAAGGGGGAAAGGTCTTTAAAGGGAATGTTCGTGACGCCACCTGTGGTATTCGGTCAGGGTGACCGACGCTGCTTTGAGGGGTCCGCTGGGGTGATGTTATGGCAGCTAAATGGTATACCTTCCCACAGGTGAAGTATGACCCTAGGGCTTCCCAGTGTATAGATGGTGGATGGTGTGAGGTGCGGTGAAGAACGAGGACACAAGGTTGCAGTCTCTTTACCATTTACTGAAGGCTTCAGCATCCACAGTCCAGAGCACAGACCACAGGGCAGGCAGAGTCCGGCCGGTTTGGAGGCAAATCCAGAGTCCCCTTATCCAGGTGGAAATCAGTAGCCTTCCTCTAGCGCCTTGGTGTTGTAGTACCTTACTGCTAAGCCTCTCATAAGGTCCTCACAGATGTTGTAGATGTTATGTCTCGCTCTCTCTGTCCCCCAGATGGATAGGACAAACCCGTATGACCCGTGGCTTGAGGCTTTTTACAGGGACTCTATCATGCCCCGGCCTCTCATGGGTGCCACTGTTATGAACTGGTGGTTTAGGAGCAACATGGGACGAGCTCTGAAGGAGGTGGAACCTGTACTGACCGCAGTCCCTAAGCTCAACACAACACTAGAAGTAGCCGTGGGATGCTCCTGTCACTCCCTAGGCACCTCGTCACAGCCTGAGAACTAACTAACCCTAAAGATAGAAACAGGAAAACTATCTTGCCTCAGAGAAAATCCCCAAAGGATAGATAGCCCCCCACAAGTAATGACTTTGAGTGGAGAGGGAAAAGACATACGTAGAATGAAACCCGGATGTAGCACAGGAGGCCAGTCTAGCTAGATAGATAGGACAGGACGGAATACTGTGCGGTCAGTATTAAAAACTACAAAAATCCACACAGAGTTACAAAAATCTCCACACCTGACTAAAGGTGTGGAGGGTAAATCTGCTTCCCAGAGCTTACAGCTTAAAGGGGTTGTCCACTACTTTCAATTAACCCCCCAATGTATCCCCCCGGGGCCCCTAATGAATTGGGCAATTACCTTCCGTTGCCGTTTTCGCCTGTGAGCGGCGCTATTCAGGCTGCTGAGTCCGGGTCACGTGACCCCCAGACTGCAGCCGCCGCTCGTTTCCGCCAACGTCACGTCAATTTCCAGACTCTAGAAATTGACGTGACGTCAGCAGCAGGCGTGACCAGCCCCCACAGTCAGCAGTCACTCAGCAAGAGTGACTGGACTTTGGGCGGTGCTGGGGGCTGCCTGCAGGGCTGTGCTGGGGGCGGGCGGGGCTCTGTGTGCTCACTGCTGCTGGGATCATGATGTGTGGGTGGGGCTGTGCTGCGGTCGCCGGCGCCGGTGTCTGCCCGCCGGCGTGTGCGGGTGTCTGCCCGCCGGCGATGTGTGGGGCTCTGCCCGCCGGCGATGTGCGGGGCTCTGCCCGCCGGCTTGTGCGGGGCTCTGCCCGCCGGCGATGTGCGGGGCTCTGCCCGCCGGCGATGTGCGGGGCTCTGCCCGCCGGCGATGTGTGTGGCTCTGCCCACCGGCGATGTGCGGGGCTCTGCCCGCCGGCAATGTGCGGGGCTCTGCCCGCCGGCGATGTGTGTGGCTCTGCCCACCGGCGATGTGCGGGGCTCTGCCCGCCGGCAATGTGTGTGGCTCTGCCCGCCGGCGATGTGTGTGGCTCTGCCCACCGGCGATGTGCGGGGCTCTGCCCGCCGGCGATGTGTGTGGCTCTGCCCACCGGCGATGTGCGGGGCTCTGCCCGCCGGCGATGTGCGGGGCTCTGCCTGCCGGCGATGTGTGTGGCTCTGCCCACCGGCGATGTGCGGGGCTCTGCCCGCCGGCAATGTGTGTGGCTCTGCCCGCCGGCGATGTGTGTGTGTGTGTGCGCGTGCGTGCTGGCGATGTGTGTGTGTGTGTGCGGGCGATGTGTGTGTGCGTGCTGGCGATGTGTGTGTGTGCCGGCGATGTGTGTGTGTGCCGGCGATGTGTGTGTGTGTGCAGGCATCGTCCGATGGGACTATAAGTCCCATCGGGATCTGCCTGCTACACTGACAGTGATTGACACATTAGACAGTAGTAGTCCCATCATCCGGCTAATGTGTTGAATGTAAAAAAAAAAAAACATACACAGTACATACATACAACACACACCATGCGACGACATGCACCATGCGACGACATGCATGCACCATGCGGCGACATGCACCATGCGACGACATGGTGCATGCGACGACATGCTGCATGTACCATGTGACATGCACCATGCGACGACATGCTGCATGCGACGACATGCTGCATGTACCATGTGACATGCACCATGCGGCAACATGCGACATGCACCATGCGGCAACATGCACCATGCGACGACATGCAACATGCTGCATGCGAAGACATGCTGCATGCGACGACATGCGACATGCACCATGTGACATGCACCGACATGCTGCATGCACCATGCGACGACATGCTACATGCGACGACATGCACCATGCGGCAACATGCACCATGTGACATGCACCATGCGACGACATGCACCATGCTACATGCACCATGCGGCGACGTGCACCATACGACGACATGCTACATGCACCATGCGGCGACATGCTGCATGCACCATGCGACGACATGCACCATGCGACGACATGGTGCATGCGACGACATGCTGCATGTACCATGTGACATGCACCATGCGACGACATGCTGCATGCGACGACATGCTGCATGTACCATGTGACATGCACCATGCGGCAACATGCGACATGCACCATGCGGCAACATGCACCATGCAACGACATGCAACATGCTGCATGCGAAGACATGCTGCATGCGACGACATGCGACATGCACCATGTGACATGCACCGACATGCTGCATGCACCATGCGACGACATGCTACATGCGACGACATGCACCATGCGGCAACATGCACCATGTGACATGCACCATGCGACGACATGCACCATGCTACTTGCACCATGCGGCGACGTGCACCATACGACGACATGCTACATGCACCATGCGGCGACATACGACATGCAGCATGCGGCGACATGCACCATGCGACGACATGCACCATGCGACGACATGCAACATGCACCATGCGACGACATGCACCATGTGACATGCACCATGCGGCGACATGCGACATGCACCATGCGACGACATGCACCATGTGACATGCACCATGCGATGACATGCACCATGCGACGACATGCACCATGCAACGACATGCACCATGCAACGACATGCACCATGCAACGACATGCGACATACAGTACATACATACATACAGACATACAGTACATATAACACAGAGTACATACTCACCATCACTTGTCACTTTGTTCCCCGCAGCCAGTGTCACCTGTAAAAAATATTAAAATAATAAACAAACAATATACTCCCTGTCCGCAGAAATCCAATTAAAACGAGTGTCCCACGACGATCTCCCGTGGAGAGCAGGAGCATCAGTTGATGCGACCACTCTCCAGGGGCTCCAGGAACACAATGATGGAAGGTATCCTTCCATCATGTATTCCTCACAAGGTATTCCTACGCCCCTGTGAGAAAATAGTCCCTAGTCTCACTATTGGCATTGCTGGGTGAGACATTTTCCCACGCAGCAATTGCCATAAAGTGAGACCAGTGAACTAGAGTAACCTCAGTGATGCACTGCAGGAGCCATTGTCTCCTGCCAGTGTGTCACTGAGGGTCCTATAGAGCAGTGACATCACCCGATGTCACTGTTCTATAGGGGAGATCGTCATGGGACACTCGTTATTAATTGGACTACGGCGGAAAGGTAGTATACGGTTTATTTTACTTTTTTTTGCAGGCGCTGAAGTAATAAATAATAATCTTTATTTTTATATAGCGCTAACATATTCCGCAGCGCTTTACAGTTTTGCACACATTATCATCACTGTCCCCGATTGGGCTCACAATCTAGAATTCCTATCAGTATGTCTTTGGAATGTGGGAGGAAACCGGAGTGCCCGGAGGAAACCCACGCAAACACGGAGAGAACATACAAACTCTTTGCAGATGTTGTCCTGGGTGGGATTAGAACCCAGGACCCCAGCGCTGCAAGGCTGCAGTGCTAACCACTGCGCCACCGTGCTGCCCTATGGTAAGTATGGTAAGTATGGTTAAATGAAGAATATTAAAATACTTTTTTCCGATTGTGTGTGTGTTTTATTAACCCTTTCTTACTATTGGATTAGTAATGGATAGGCGTCTTATTGACGCCTCTCCATTATTAACCCGGCTTAATGTCACCTTACAATAGCAAGGTGACATTAACCCCTTATTACCCCATATCCCACCGCTACACGGGAGTGGGAAGAGAGGGGCTAAGTGCCGGAATTGGCGCATCTTACAGATGCGCCATTTCTGGCGCGGCTGCGGACTGGTATTTGTATCCGGGGGGGGGGGGGCAATATCCATGGCCCCTCTCTAGGCTATGAATATCAGCCTGCAGCTGTCTGCAAAGCCTTTCTGGCTATAAAATATAGGGGGACACCACGTCATTTTTTTTTGGGGGGGTGTCCCCCTCTTTTAATAGCCAGTAAAGGCTACGCAGACAGCTGCGGGCTGATATTCATAGCAGGCTACAGATATTGGCCCCGGCCATCGGCTTTCCCCCTCTGGCGCAGAAAATTGCGCGGGAGCCCACGCCGTTTTTTTTCCGCTTTTTTTTTTTCTTTTTAAATTCATCGCTCATTAAGGCCTCTTTCACTCTTGCGTCAGTACGGGTCCATCGCTATGCGTCGGGCCGACGTACCGGCGCACGTTGTGAAATTTGTGCACGACGTGGGCAGCGGATGCAGTTTTTCAACGCATCCGCTGCCCATTCTGAAGTGCGGGGAGGAGGGGGCGGAGTTTCTGCCGCAAATGCGCGGTAGAAAATGGCGGGCGAGCCGGCCAAAAAAATTTTCAATTGAACGTTTTTTTGTGCCGACGGTCCGCCAAAACACGACGGATCCGTAGCACGACGGAGGCGATGTCTGGCCATCCGTCACGATCCGTCGCTAATACAAGTCTATGGGTAAAACGCATCCTGCGAGCACATTTGCAGGATCCGTTTATTTGCACCGGATCGTTTTTTTCCGCCAGATCCGTTTTTTTCAGCCGGATCCGTTTTTTTCCAGCAGATCCATTTTATTCCACCGGATGTTTTTTTTCCGCCAAATCTGTTTTTTCTCATAGAGTTGTATTAGCGCCGGATTGCGCCTGGTGGCCACACGTTTAATCCGTTTTTGCAGGATCCGTCAAAAAAGCTGTTTCCACCGGACGGAAAACACATACAGAGGAACGGTTTTTCGGTACGTTGAAAAAATGCACAGCGACGGATCTAGCAAAAAACGGATGAAATATGTGGCCATCAGACGCACTCCGGCGCTAATACAACTCTATGAGAAAAAAATGGATCTGGCAGAAAAAAACGATCAGGTGGTAAAAAACGGATACGGCAGAAAAAAAAAGATCCGGCAGAAAAAAAAAGATTCGGCGAAAAAAAACGGATCCTGCAAATGTGCATGCAGGATGCGTTTTGTACCCATAGACTTGTATTAGCAACGTATCCGTCGTGTTTTAGCGGACGCAACGCACAAAAAAAAGTTCAATGTAACTTTTTTTGTGCGACGTGTCTGCCATTTCCGACCGCGCATGCGTGGCTGGAACTCCACCCCCTCCTCCACACTCATCACAATGGGCAGCGGATGCGTTGTAAAACTGCATCCGCTGCCCACGTTGTGCTAAAGTTAGCATAACGTCCGTCGGTACGTCTGGCCGAAGGTTTGCGACGGCCCCGTACCGACGCAAGTGTGAAAGTAGCCTTACATCTGAATTTGCTGAGTATAATGCAGCCACCCCAGAGTATAATGTAGCCCCCATAGAATATAATGCAGCCCCCCATAGTATATCAGACAGCCTCCCCCATAGAATATAATATACCCCCCATAGTATATAAGACAGCCTCCCCCATAGAATAGAATATACCCCGCAATAGTATATAACACAGCCACATAGTATATAACACGGCCTCCCCATAGAATATAATATACCTCCCATAGTATATATCAAAGCCCGCATATAATATAGCACAACTTGCATAGTATATAGCACAGCCCACATAATATAGCACAGCCCGCGTAGTAGTATACAGCACAGCCCGCGTAGTAGTATACAGCACAGCCCGCGTAGTAGTATACAGCACAGCCCGCGGAGTAGTATACACATCACAGCCCACACAGTGGTATATACACAGCACAGCCCACACAGTGGTATATACACAGCACAGCCCACACAGTGGTATATACACAGCCCAGCCCACACAGTGGTATATACACAGCCCAGCCCACACAGTGGTATATACACAGCACAGCCCACATAGTGGTACATACACAGCACAGCCCACACAGTGGTACATACACAGCACAGCCCACACAGTGGTACATACACAGCACAGCCCACACAGTGGTATATACAGCACAACCCACACAGTGGTATATACAGCACAACCCACATCTCATCCCCCCGATAATGGCTCCACACTCTCCTCACCTTTCCTCTTGCCTGCGCTGCTCCTGTCTCGGCGGTGGCAGTCTGCCCGGGACACAGCAGGTGTGCGATGATATGACGTCATTGCGCACCCGCAGTGTCAGAGGCAGAGCGGGGAATGATGGGAGAGGGAGCGTCAGCGGACGCTCTCTCCTCCATCATTGCATTGAACTATACTGGCGTCATAGACGCTGGCATAGTTGAATGCGGCGGCGGGAGGAAAGAGTGCAGCGGCCCACTACTGGCACCGGCCCTTCTAGCATTTGCCAGAAGTGCCTGATGGCCAGTCCGGCCCTGGTCACTGCCCACACTCTTCCCTCCTCCTGAACTGCAGCTTTTCTCGGACCCTCATCCGCAGCAAAACTGCAGATATTTTTTACATCTCAATGAAAGTGTAAGGCCGGAGTCACACTACAGCGAGATACGGCCGAGTCTCGCAGGTTAAATACAAGCTCTGGCACCGGCACTCCGGAGCGGAGCGTGCCGCTCCATGTATTGCTGTGCGGCCGCACGCTCCGCTCCAGAGTGCCGGTGCTAGAGCTTGGTTTTAACCCGCGAGACTCGGCCGTATCTCGCTGTAGTGTGACTCCGGCCTAAGGGTGCAGAAACGCTGCAGTTCAGCACAAAAGAAGTGACATGCTGCGGAGAAAAAAAAAAGCTGCGTTTCGGTGCGGCCTTTTCCGCAGCATGTGCACAACAAGTCTGCGGCTCCCATAGACTTACATTGGTTGTGCACAACACTGTGGATTTAATGCAATTCCGTACGGCAAAAAATGCTGCGATCTGCAATCAAATCCACAACGTGTGCACACAGTCTTAGCATTTAGTGAACCTAGCAAAAAGGCAAGCAAAAAACAAGTGTGGGATTGCACTTTTTTTGCAATTTCATCATACTTTGAATTTTTTTCACATTTTCTACTACACGATATGGTAAAACCAATGGTGTCGTTCAAAAGTAGAACTTGTCCCGCAAAAGATAAGTCCTCACATGGCCATAGTGACCGAAACATTATGGCTCTGGAAAGAAGGGGAGCGATAAACAAAAAAAGCTCCAGGGGTGAAGGGGTTTAGAAACATGGATATGGACATATCTATGGAAATAGATATATAGATATATCTGTATGTATCTATCTATCCCATATCTATCTAATTCTATCTATCTATCTATTATCTATCTATCTATTTATCTATCTAATATCTATTTATCTATCTAATATCTATCTATCTATCTATCTATCTGTGTGTAATGGAGTGTGGGTTGGACAAATGTAAAAGAGGAGTTGGACAGAAATGACACCACACATCTTTTTGAAGAGAGAGGAGGGAGAGGAGTGAGGGGTTTGGGTGTGTTTTTGGAGTGGGTGTGCTAGGTTCGGGCTTAGTGGCAGTGCAAAGCATCATGGAACTTGTAGTATTAGGGCACAATAAGGAAGTTGTCGATTAACCTCATGAGAGCTGAATCCAGCACTGAAGATGTGCTGCTACAGCATGATAACAGCTAATATTGCTAAAATAAACACAGTAGATGTTTTCAGTGGCACATAATAGCAAGATTTATGAAAAAAAAAACTTTATAGTAGTGGACAACTTCTTTAACTGAATTAATACATACTGACAAGCTGGACAAAACATAGAATGCACAGAACGAATAAGTCCACAACATGTGGACAGAATAGAGCAAAGAAAGGACTTATCTTTGCTGAACTGGTCAGGATATCAGGGAAATCCAAGAGAGATGTGAATCCAACCAGGAACCATAGACAAGTGGCACTGGCTGAAGGGAAGAGCCAGGCATAAATAGCCGAGCAGAAAGACAATCAGTGGAAGCAGCTGCAGACTGCTAAATCCAAGGAGCAGCCATTCCACTTAAAACCACCGGAGGGAGCCCAAGAGCAGAACTCACAAAAGTGCCACTTACAACCACCGGAGGGAGCCCAAGAGCGGAATTCACAACAGTACCCCCCCTTCCTTGAGGAGGGGTCACCGAACCCTCACCAGAGCCCCCAGGCCGATCAGGACGAGCCAAGTGAAAAGCACGAACCAAATCGGCGGCATGGACATCGGAGGCAACAACCCAAGAATTATCCTCCTGGCCATAACTCTTCCATTTGACAAGATACTGAAGCCTCCGCCTCGAAAAACGAGAATCCAAAATTTTCTCAACCTCATATTCCAACTCTCCCTCAACCAACACCGGGGCAGGAGGATCAAGCGAGGGAACAACGGGCACCACATATCTCCGCAACAAAGATCTATGGAAAACATTATGAATGGCAAAAGAGGCTGGAAGAGCCAAACGAAAAGACACCGGATTGATAATTTCAGAAATCTTATAAGGACCAATAAACCGAGGCTTAAACTTAGGGGAAGAAACCTTCATAGGAACATGACGAGAAGACAACCAAACCAAATCCCCCACACGAAGCCGGGGACCAACACTGTTATGATCTGGTGGTTTAGGAACAACATGAGACAAGCTCTGAAGGAGGTGGTATCTGTACTGACCGTAACCCCTGAACCTAGCAGCGCAACAAAAAATAGCCGTGGGGGGTACCTGACGCTCCCTAGACCCCTCGGCACAGCCTAAGATCTACCTTCCCCTAAAGATGGAAACAGGAAACCTATCTTGCCTCAGAGAAAATCCCCAAAGGAAAGATAGCCCCCCACTAATATTGACGGTGAGAGGAGGGGAAAATAACATACGCAGAAATGAAATCAGATTTTAGCATAGGAGGCCAGTCTAGCTTGATAGATAGGACAGGAAAGGATACTGTGCGGTCAGTATAAAAACTACAAAACAATCCACACAGAGTTTAGAAAATCTCCACACCTGACTAAAGGTGTGGAGGGTAAATCTGCTTCCCAGAGCTTCCAGTTAACAGAAATAATCCATACTGACAAGCTGGACAAATATAGAATGCACAGAACAATAAGTCCACAACATGTGGACTGAAATGAGCAAAGCCAGAACTTATCTTTGCAGAACTGGTCAGGAAACCAGGAGAATCCAAGCAGAGATGTGAATCCAGCCAGGAAACTTTGACAAGTGGCACAGGCTGAAGAAAAAGCCAGACTTAAATAGCGGAGCAGAAGAGACGATAAGTGGAGGCAGCTGAAGACAGCTAACTCCAAGGAGCAGCCATACCACTAGAAACCACAAGAGGGAGCCCAAGAGCAGAACTCACAAAAGTGCCACTTACAACCACCGGAGGGAGCCCAAGAGCGGAATTCACAACAGTACCCCCCCCTTGAGGAGGGGTCACCGAACCCTCACCAGAGCCCTCAGGCCGATCAGGACGAGCCAAGTGAAAAGCACGAACCAAATCGGCGGCATGGACATCGGAGGCAACAACCCAAGAATTATCCTCCTGGCCATAACCCTTCCACTTGACAAGATACTGAAGCCTCCGCCTCGAAAAACGAGAATCCAAAAGCTTCTCAACCTCATATTCCAACTCTCCCTCAACCAACACCGGGGCAGGAGGGTCAACTGAGGGAACAACGGGCACCACATATCTCCGCAACAAAGATCTATGGAAAACATCATGAATGGCAAAAGAGGCAGGAAGAGCCAAACGAAAAGACACCGGATCAATAATTTCAGAAATTTTATAAGCACCAATAAACCGAGGCTTAAACTTAGGAGAAGAAACCTTCATAGGAACATGACGAGAAGACAACCAAACCAAATCCCCCACACGAAGCCGGGGACCAACACGCCGACATCGGTTAGCAAAACGTTGAGCCCTTTCCTGAGACAACGTCAAATTGTCCACCACATGAGTCCAAATCTGCTGCAGCCTGTCCACCACAGAATTAACACCAGGACAATCAGAAGGCTCAACCTGCCCAGAAGAAAAACGAGGATGAAAACCAAAATTACAAAAGAAAGGTGAAACCAAAGTAGCCGAACTAGCCCGATTATTAGGCCGGTGGCCACACTAGACCGTAATACGGACGAGTGCAAGGCGATAAAAAAATCGCATAGCACTCCTCCCAATGTTAATCAATGGGGCAGCTCCCATCATCCGATATTTTCTCGGCCGTATTCAGGATCCGAGTGAAATCGCAGCATGCTGCGATTGTCAGCGTTTCTCGGCCGAGAATCGCCAATGAAAGTCTATGGGGGTGAGAAAAAATAGCACAGCACACGGACCATCAGTGTGACTTGCGAGAAATTCTCAGGCATTGGGCAGGTGACAGGAAAGGCTCAGCCATTATTTGCTCATTTTGCAAGTGTGTGAGAAAATCTCACCATACGGATGCCATACGGATGTCACACGGATGTCACACGGATCATTTAATGCGAGAAAATCGCATCCTCGCACTGCACACTGATCATTGTTTTGGTAACATTTGTGCGATTCTCGTCCGTCAAAAACGGACCTTTTTTTATACGTTGTGTGTGTCCCCGGCCTTAAGGGCAAACTCGGCCAACGGCAAGAAAGACACCAAATCATCCTGATCAGCAGACACAAAGCATCTCAAATAGGTCTCCAAGGTCTGATTAGTTTGCTCAGTTTGGCCATTAGTCTGAGGATGAAACGCCGAAGAAAAAGATAAATCAATGCCCATCCTAGCACAAAAGGCCCACCAAAATCTAGAGACAAACTGAGAACCTCTGTCAGACACAATATTCTCCGGAATGCCATGCAAACAAACCACATGCTGAAAAAACAATGGAACCAGATCTGAGGAGGAAGGCAACTTGAAAAAACAAGGATCCCTAAAAAATAACTTTTAATCACAATAGTTAAAAATAGAAGACTTTATATATCACATATAGTAAAAAAGTACAAAGTGTACCTAAAGAACCCTATAACGGACTACAATCAATCCTGCCTGTCAGTGGAGGTTGGCACCCTAATTTACCGCGGTTGGCGCCCCCACTCTTCGACGGCTCACCCTTTTAAATCCCTAAAAAGGCCTGTAATACAAGAAACCTGGTGAGCCCTGAAGTACAATCCTATACTGACAACTACCTAACAGTGGAGGTTGGCACCCTAATTTTCTGCGGTAGGCGCCCCCACTCCTCGGCGGCTGACCCTAGGGTCCCTAACAGGCCCTGTAATAAGGATAGACAAAAGATAATGTCCCAAATACACCTCCGATACCCGTGAAAAAAACACAAAAAAATGGAAAAATAAAATACAAAAAATTAATAAAAAGAAAAAAAGAGAAATCGATTGCTATTACAGCTTTATATAGCAATATATGGTGGGTGTAGCATAGCAATATATACCACCACAAAAATACCCTTACAGATAAGGCTACTTTCACACTACCATTTTTGTGGAAACGTCAAAATGCGTCGTTTTGTGCAAAAAAACGGATGCGTCAAAAATAGTGAAAAACGGATGCAACGCATACACTATTTCGACGGATCCGTCGCGAATCCAACAAATGGTTCCGTCGAAATGCTGTATGCGTTGCATCCGTTGCATCCGTTTTACCATCCGTTGCATCCGTTTTTATGACGGATCCGTTTTTTTAAAATGGGAGTCTCCCAAATGTGATTGGCTACTGGAAAATAAGGAAAACTATATATTGACTGTATTGACAGCCCATCTTTGAGGGTTTTCGTTTAGTGGCAAGGATGGATGGTGTACTTGGGAGGATTGCGAGTTTGGTAACTGATGTTATTTTCGAGACAAATCGCCTGGATATTATAGTGCGGGAGAAGGAGGAACAAGCGAGACAGAGGATTCTTCTTCAGCAACGCCGACGGAGAAGACTATGGATACATCCGATTAATGAACTTCGGATGACCCGGGGCGTTCAGTCAACCCTCTATCTGGAGTTGTGGCAGAACCCAGACAAATTCTACAACTACGTTCGGTTGAGGAAGGAGCATTTCGACTATTTGCTGGAATTACTTGGGGATGCCATCATGAAGCAGAACACAAGGATGAGGCTTGCCATCACACCGGCAGAGCGGCTCATGGTGACACTGCGGTAAGACTCTTTTTTTAATGTTGCTCATATGTAATGTAACATGCTGCAGAAACATTGCGTAGCATTTTCTGCAGCATGTTTTTTTTTTTTATTGTTTCTGGCCATTACACTGCCGCTTTTTTTTTAAATGTTCTTGCTCATATGTAATGTAACATGTTGCAGAAACATTGCGTAGCATTTTCTGCAGCATGTTTTTTTTTTATTGTTTCTGGCCATACAACGGTTTTCTGTTCAATGCATTTTGTATTGTGCGTCCCGGCAGAACAACACTTTCAACAGTGCCATTTATTATTGAAACTTAACCTGAAAAAAAAAAAAAAAAAGTTGGTCTGTGCAATTCAATTTTAATGTTTTTTTTTTTTCACCGCTTCCTTGCTACGGGTGAATCCTTGATGTCACTCCATTACCAATTCCGGCTTGGGATTTCTACTATTTCCGAAATTGTCAAAGAGACCTGTCGGGCGATCTGGGACACTTTGCAGCCGGAGTATATCCACCAACCAACACAGAGCATCTGGGTGACAAGCGCCGACCTGTTTGAGAAAATTTGCCATTTCCCAAATTGTGTTGGTGCTGTTGATGGGAAACATATACAGATTGCAAAACCGGCAGGATCTGGATCACAGTACTACAATTATAAGAAGTACTTTTCTATCGTCCTAATGGCTATTGCAGACGCCAACTGCAGATTTCTGGCTGTCGACATAGGAGCCTATGGCCGGTCCAACGACTCCCAAGTGTTCAAAAACTCTCCAATGGGACGTTGCTTGTATGGAGATGCATACGATTTCCCACCAGACAGACCACTCCCAGGAACAACAGAACCACCCATGCCATACCTGTGTGTTGGTGATGAGGCTTTCCAATTATCGCCACACCTCCTTAAACCATATGGTAGCAGAGACTTAACCAGAACAAAAAGGGTATTTAATTACCGCCTTACTCGAGCCAGACGTGTGGTCGAGTGTGCCTTTGGATTATTGACTGCAAAGTGGAGAGTTCTGCTCACTGCCATCAAACTGCACACCCAAACCATTGACGAGGTGGTGAAGGCCTGTGTGGTGCTCCATAACTTTATACTTTCAAAGGAACCAGTGTTGGTTGATGATGATGAATTGGAGACAACCTTGTGTGATTACCGCAGCAGCTCCGTTCGCTCCGCTGGTTCTGTTACAAGAATGAGAGACCAGTTTGCGGAATATTTCGTGTCGCCTGTTGGTCAGGTTCCATGGCAAGACCAAATTGTGTGACTTCTTTTGTTAATGTTTCATGGATGTTTCTGTAACAATTGTGTTGACATACCACCAAAAAAAAACAGTTTCTACAAAGTGTGGTTTTCTTGGTAATAAAACCAATATGTTTATACCGTGAGTTGTTTTTTTTTACCTTTGCTTATCATAGCTTTACCTAAATGAATGCACAGACACAGTTGAGAAATCAAAATACAATTTATTTGTTGTTTTCATAAGTGATTAAATTTACTTTTTTTATAGAAATAAACTTTGGTTTACAAAACTTTTATTAAACCTTACAAAAAAAAAAAAAAAAATAAAGACCAAAAAACACACAAAAAAATTAAAGGTCTTGATAGTGGGGGGGGTGGAGATAGTAGCAGAGGTAGTAGTGGGGGTGTCAGAAGTTTGGACCACGTCGATAGGTGAGGAAATCCTGCTTGTTTGGGTTTGGGGTGCAGTGGAAGTGGGGGGGAAAGTAGTAAACTGACCAGAGGGGGATGGTGTTGTTGGTATACTGACTGGGGAATAAAAGCTGGGCAAGGAAGAAAACAGTGGGGAATTCATTTGGTTTGTGGAACGTGATTGATATTGGGACTGAGGTGGATATTGTGAATGGGGTGGATATTGTGACTGGGGTGGATATGGAGAATGGGGAGACTGGGGTTGATATTGCGAATGGGGTGGATAGGTTTGGTAATGGGGGGACTGGGGTGGAAATCGGGCCTGTGATGGAGTGTGGTGTGGAGATGGGGGTCGGGGGTGGCAATCTACTAGTGGCTGTGTGGGGAGGTGCGTGTGTAGTTTGTGGTTCATTAAGGACCTTAAGAAGAGCATTGTGGCAGCTATTCATTACCTGCATCTGCTGATCAAAAGTTAGCTTCTCCATGCTCCTGAGCATGGATTGGAAAAATAGATTGGCCGGAGATTGACTTACATCTAAATGCAGCCTATCCAAGCGACTGCTGGTTTCATGGTGGGTTTCACTGATGCGTGATTGCACCATGTTGAAACCAGCAGTCACTTGCTCTCCCAAAAGTTTGAAAGAACTTTGGAAGGATGCATTTAGATGTAAGAACTCAGGAGCATAGCTCCTTTCCTGACCCCTCTGTCGCTGCCGCCACGAACCTAATGGTGGTCTAGAGGTGGCAGGATCAGAGGGGTGGGGTAAAGGGAACGCTAACTGTTGAGCATCAGATGCAAGTAAGGAATGCTGCAACGATGCTCCAGTGTTTGTGGTGGTGTAAGTGGATGGGGCGGTGGAAGTGGATGGGACAGAGGGGTCAGAGGTGTGGGGCCTACCGACATGGCCCTCGGTGGCGGAGTCAGAGATCGCTCCAGAGGGTGCCGAGGACAATGCAGGTGCCCGATGGCTGCTGAAGGTGCTGTGAAAGAAAAAACAATTAATATATTGATAGGAAAAAGCCCTGGCTGAAACCAAACAAAGTTAGACAGGTGAACATGGTTATTTAATGGGCTGTTGAATACTTACACTCGTTCCAGCATGGTTTGCCTGAGGAAGAACAGGGCAGGGCCATATTTTCTTCCCTTTTGAGCCACTCGGGGCCTGCATATCCTCATTAAACTCCCTCTTCTAGCGATCTCTGAGTGACCGCCACCGCTTCCTAACCCTTTCACCTGTGAAGACAAGAATGAATAACAAAAAAAAAAAAAATTTGTTAATTACAATACATTACATTCAGCTCAAAACATCACTGACAAGTGAATACTTACATTCTTTGCTCTGCTGCCTTGGAGAAAGGTCCTCCCACCTTGGAAACAGGTTCTGACACTTCGTCCCAGAGCCGACGGGTGACATGGGTATCAGCATGCCTGCAGTCAGCTATGTTCCACAGCGGCTCCCGCTCGCGGACCTCCTCAATGAGGCTATCCACATTTATCCCCTCCTGCTCATCTGTTTCGGAAGCACGCCGTGAAGACTGAAAATTAAAAAAAAAAAAAATTAGTACACTGAAACAAAAAATTTCCAAGACAAGAAAAAAAAAAAATAAACTCACCGATGGCCGACCGCGGCGGCGATTATGTCGACTCTGGGAGCGGCTGGGAGGACCTTCACGCTGTTCTGGTTCAGCAGCAGCAGACTGAAAAAAAAAAAAAAAAGGGAAAATAATATTTAATGTAGGCACATGTTTATGTGTACAGTGATGTCTGAAGATCATTTTTGTGTTGGGTGCACTGTGATGTGTGAAGCAACTTTCACCACTACTTACACTCTGTTCCTCCGCTATCTGCATCTCTCCACCCGTCTCGTCCCCTTCTGACAGCTCCTCTGCCGCTTCAGTTTCCTGTTTAAACATAATGGATGTAGTGCTGTAACAGAAAATTAAAGTGTAAAAATACATTTTTGAATTTTTGGTAACTTTACCGATACATGCTGTTGCTCTGGTGGGGAGCTGTCAGTAGAGGACATTGTGGCTGTGGTCCCTGGTCCCTGGGCCTGTGCTTCTCTTGGCTCTGTAAGTAAAAAGACACTTGTAATCTGCTATACACATTGATTTGGCAGATTTAGGGTCTTTAATACTTAATACTTTAATACTTACTAAAAGGAACAAGATGTGGGCGTGTGGGTGGTCCCGTCAGGATGATTTGGGGTACCTGGTGGATCTGTAGGTATAAAGGAAATTTTAGTTAGATCCACCACACGAACTAGGTAATGTGAACGATAACCACCCTGATCAAATTTTGTGAGCTTTGTTCATACATGCCAACACCCAAAACAAATACCACATGCACCTAAACATTTACACCCACCACTAATAAAATATAAAAATTTAATTGAAATGTCACCACACCATTTTAGAAAGGTATTATCCACAGATTTGATTTTTCAATGATACCTTTAAAAATTCCCCCTAACCAAAAAAAAAAAAAAAAAAAAACCTTTTCTAAAATATTTTTTTTTTTAAAACAGCAACCAACTCTGTATTGTTTGTGTGGTCATTTGTACATACACCATTTTTAAATTTACCTTTACCTGAAACGATACAGCGGACATTTTTTTAAAAACACATTTTATTAATTTTTTTTTTTTTTTTAAACCACAATTAGGAGCTCAAATGCTCTTTATTTTAAATACAAGTACATCAACAGTGAATGGTTTCAACAATAAAAAAACAATTTTAAACTAAAAAAAAAACACACACACACACACACACACAACACACGCTCACATGCAGCACAGACCACTACTATGCAACAAAACCCAACAATTTAAAACTGAAAAATATAAAAATTCACACAATGAAAACACATGCTGCACAGACCACTAAAATACATCTGATTGACAATAAAAAAAACTATTAACTTTAAAAAAAACACAAACACACGCTCACACATGGAAAACACATACAGCAGCACAGACCACTTAAATGCATCAGATTTAACATTTAAAAAACCAGCAATTGTAAATTTTACAAAAAAAAAAAAAAAATACGCTCACACAATGAAACCACATGCTGCACGGACGCATGCACAAGCATTCAAACACACGCACACACACATGCATAACAGCACACAGGTTGCACATACACAAACGCACATTCATGCAAACACACAGGCACATAGGCAGACCCAAACTGAATACACACAGAGACACGCACACATACAAAAGGCACATCACACTGTTTGGGATGCTGGCAGGCCTACGGCTGGAGATGGATCTCTTCAGTGGCAGGCCTCAGGGTGGATCTGGACGCTGGCAAGACGCTGGCTGTTGCAGGACGATGGCAGGCCTCTGGCTGTATTTTGGTTTTTAGCTCTTGCTGAAGTCAGTACATCATATGCACACGCACACATGGACATGCAGACACATGCACACAGACTCACACAAAAAGGGCAATACTCACACTGGCTCTATGGTGGCTGTAGACTCACTAGCAGGCCGGGGTCTCGCTGTCAGGCTGGGGCCTCGCTGTCAGCCCAGGGTCTCGCTCAGGCTGGCGGGGTCTCGCTGTCAGGCTGGCTGGGTCTTGCTGGGCAGGCTGGAGGCTTCTTCTATGTAGGCTTCTTGCTGGCATATGTGGGGTTGAAGACCCAGGCCTGGTTTATATAGATTTGGGGGTTGTCTGGTGATTAGCTACAAAATCCTGGTTCTGAGCATGCTCAGTGCAAAAAAACGTATTGCAGCGCTGCATTGCGTCGTACGACGTGTCTCGACGGATCCGTCACTAATAGGCTTCCATTGTAGCCAACGACGCATGCCGCAGGATGCGTGGCGACACGTTTTTTATGCGGAGCCAAAAAACGTTACTATCTACGTTTTTCCAGACGACGTGTCGCCAAATTTCGACGCATCCGTCGTACGACGTATACCGACGTATGGCAATCCGTCGCAATGCGTCGCCAATACATCCGTCGGGAGATTTTGCAGGATGCGTTTTTTGCACAAAACAACGGATTTCGACGTCTTGAGAAAAACGCTAGTGTGAAAGTAGCCTAACTGGGTATAACGGAGTGTAAAGATATATCTTGTCCAAATTGGATTATCCTGACCAGCAAAAAGTGCAAAAATAGACAGAATATGTATGATGACAAAAATGTGTATTAGTCACACTACTCCCGTCTTATTACAATATTCAGCAAGAGACGAATGCTCAATGCCACCAGAGTAGCCTTTCAAAAGACACTGGATCCACATCAGTGTGCAATATTTATATACCAGTGGAAAGGCAGCATATCACTCATCATTATAGGACAAATACTCCTAAAAACATGGATCCACCAGGTAATACATAGATATCCATAATAGGCAGGTAATTTTAACATAAATACACCTCTTTTACAATCCTCAAGGTACTCGAGCACCATCGTTCTGACCACATAGACAGTACGCATAAAAAATGTGTCACCGCTGTACTCATCTATTTGTTGAGGTGTATTATGGCATTTCCAATTAGACCCAGAAGTCCATGTGGAGGAATGGATGTCATCCTGACCATTGTCTGTCAGTAAGTCCCCAGGTAATGCCCGACGCGTTTCCCCCCCATTGGGGATAACAGGGGTTCATCAGGGGTTAGGCAGCTACATAGAAAATACAGGAGCTGTAGACCTATACCCAGTTATCTGTAAGGGTATTTTTGTGGTGGTATATATTACTATGCTACACCCACCATATATTGCTATATAAAGCTGTTTTCTTTTTATTAATTTTTTGTATTTTATTTTTCCATTTTTTTGTGTTTTTTTCACGGGTATCGGAGGTGTATTTGGGACATTATCTTTTGTCTATCCTTATTACAGGGACTGTTAGGGACCCTAGGGTCAGCCGCCGAGGAGTGGGGGCGCCTACCGCAGAAAATTAGGGTGCCAACCTCCACTGTTAGGTAGTTGTCAGTATAGGATTGTACTTCAGGGCTCACCAGGTTTCTTGTATTACAGGCCTTTTTAGGGATTTAAAAGGGTGAGCCGTCGCGGAGTGGGGGCGCCAACCGCGGTAAATTAGGGTGCCAACCTCCACTGACAGGCAGGATTGATTGTAGTCCGTTATAGGGTTCTTTAGGTACACTTTGTACTTTTTTACTATATGTGATATATAAAGTCTTCTATTTTTAACTATTGTGATTTAAAGTTATTTTTTAGGGATCCTTGTTTTTTCTGGTTTGGTTTTCTATTGTTCTAGGGTTCCAAATTATTCAGTTGTTTGGTTTTCTTGAGGAAGGCAACTTAGGCAAAGGTACCAGATGGACCATTTTAGAGAACCGGTCACAAATAACCCAGATAACAGACGTCTTCTGGGAAACAGGAAGATCCGAAATAAAATCCATGGAAATATGCGTCCAGGGCCTCTCAGGGACCGGCAAAGGCAAAAGCAACCCACTAGCACGGGAACAGCAAGGCTTGGCCCGGGCGCAAGTCCCACAGGACTGCACAAAAGCATGCACATCGCGAGACAAGGAAGGCCACCAAAAGGACCTCGCAACCAAATCTCTGGTACCAAAAATCCCAGGATGACCAGCCAACACTGAACAATGAACCTCAGAAATTACCTTACTTGTCCATCTATCAGGAACAAACAGCTTCCCCACTGGACAGCGGTCAGGCCTATCAGCCTGAAATTCCTGAAGCACCCGCCGCAAATCAGGGGAAATAGCAGAAAGAATCACCCCCTCCTTAAGAATGCCAACCGGCTCCAGGACTCCAGGAGAATCAGGCGAAAAACTCCTAGAGAGGGCATCAGCCTTAACATTCTTAGATCCCGGAAGATACGAGACCATCATTACAACATCATACGGCAGATAGTTCCATAGTCTCGCTGCTCTTACAGTAAAGAATCCACGTCTGTTATTATGCTTAAACCTTCTTTCCTCCAGACGTAGAGGATGCCCCCTTGTCCCTGTCTCAGGTCTTAGAGTAAAAAGGTCATTAGAAAAGTCTCTGTACTGTCCCCTCATATTTATACATTAAAATAAGATCACTCCTTAGCCTTCATTTTTCCAGACTAAATAACCCCAAGTGTAACTAATAACCTATCTTGGTATTGCAGACCCCCCAGTCCTCTAATAACCTTGGTCGCTCTTCTCTTCATGCGCTCCAGTTCAGCTATGTCTTTCTTATACACCGGAGACCAGAACTGTACACAGTATTCTAAGTGTGGTCGAACTAGTGACTTGCATAGAGGTAAAATTATGTTCTCCTCATGTGCATCTATGCCTCTTTTAATGCATCCCATTACTTTATTTGCCTTTGCAGCAGCTGCCTGACACTGGCCACTAAATGTAACATAGTAACATAGTTAGTAAGGCCGAAAAAAGACATTTGTCCATCCAGTTCAGCCTATATTCCATCATAATAAATCCCCAGATCTACGTCCTTCTACAGAACCTAATAATTGTATGTTACAATATTGTTCTGCTCCAGGAAGACATCCAGGCCTCTCTTGAACCCCTCGACTGAGTTTGCCATCACCACCTCCTCAGGCAAGCAATTCCAGATTCTCACTGCCCTAACAGTAAAGAATCCTCTTCTATGTTGGTGGAAAAACCTTCTCTCCTCCAGGCGCAAAGAATGCCCCCTTGTGCCCGTCACCTTCCTTGGTATAAACAGATCCTCAGCGAGATATTTGTATTGTCCCCTTATATACTCATACATGGTTATTAGATCGCCCCTCAGTCGTCTTTTTTCTAGACTAAATAATCCTAATTTCGCTAATCTATCTGGGTATTGTAGTTCTCCCATCCCCTTTATTAATTTTGTTGCCCTCCTTTGTACTCTGTGAGTTTGTCATCCACCCATACACCCAGGTCTTTTTCAGTGACAGTTTTGCCCAGTGTTTTACAATTAATCACATAATTATACATCTTATTTCTTCTGCCCAAGTGCATGACCTTACATTTGTCCCCATTAAAGCTCATTTGCTATTTATCAGCCCAAGCTTCTAGTTTACATAAATCATCCTGTTCTGTCTCCGCCATCTAATATTGTTACCCTGATTATCTCTTTGCATAATTGCAGGTTTCTCAGTATGGATGTTCATATCTTTATTTGTTTTTAGTGCTTTGGCTCCCTCTAGCGGTCAGAGTTATGTTGGCAGTTCAATCTTGTTTTTGTATTATCCATGTCTGATTCTCCTCCTCCTTTGCAATGCATTATGGTAGCTCAGCCTCCATTTCCCTCCATTTTTCCTTTCACTTTCTTCGGTTTGCCTTCAAGGAAAGACGCTTCACTTCATCCCCCTTGCGATTGCATTGCCGGTATGTCTTTATGCTTCCTATAGATATTTCTGCTCTATATTAGCTTAGTTTAACCAGTTGTACTCCTAGTTCAGTTACTAGCTTCCTAAATGTTATGCATAATGTATATCATGTGTATTATGTATCTGTTCTATGCCATGCACTGATTCTATGTATATCATTGTTCACAGTTTCACCGCATCAATATACCACTACGTTTAATAAAGCACAGACTCAACCACAGTCTCCTTATTGGACTCCGGTATAGCGGTTTAGCTGACTGTATAACTACGTATGAGCCTGCCTCATTTAGTGAGGACAGAACAGTGAAACGGCAGCCATCCAACTAGTGGGATTCAAGTCACCGGCTACTCAGAAACTAAATACAGCTACAGCAATCTCTGCACAGCCAAGCACTTTCCCAAGACACCATGTCTCACAAATCGCATAGGACAAGATCTTTTACTTCCGTCTCCTCAAAGACAACATCCATCAGCAGCGCTGTCGCCATTGCCCGCGCAAATGCTGAAGCTGCCAAAATACGAGCGAGCTTTGCTGACCAAGAGATGCAACTTAAATTAGAAAAAGCACGCCTAGATGACGAAGAGAGAAGGTCGCGCTTAGAGAGCCAATCAAGAGAGAAGGTTGCAGTTAGAAAAAGCACGCATAGATGATGAGAGAGCCGATCAAGAGAGAAGGTTGCAGTTAGAAAAAGCACACATAGATGATGAGAGAGCCGATCAAGAGAGAAGGTCGCAGTTAGAGAAGGCACGTGTGGATGCCGCCTTAGAAAGCCTAGCAGCAAAAAGGGAAGCTGCCGCAGCCCTCGCCGAAGCAGAATCGCTAGAAGCCGCGCAAAATCCCAAGATGCATAGCCAAAGCAGTACGTCGAGTCTGGAGTTTCCACTGCAAGACTCACCACAACGCACATCTCAGTATGTTAATGACCTTCCTGATCCAAACTATAACCCTGAACCAGTACCAAAACCAGAATACGACACCTCCAGCGAAGTGAGCGAGAGTCGTCACGAGGCTCAGGAAAGAAACAAACTCAAAAATGTGAGGCAAAACAACTCTGCTAATGACTACCTTGCCCCTCATCAGGTAACCAACATGGATCACCCTGCTGACGCACCGTACATCAGGCCGAAGCAATACGACACCGGCTGGCGCCACCATGAGGACACTAGCAGGTACGAACGCACCTCACATCACTATCAGGGCGACCCATCTCCAGTATACTCTGCTGACAACCGGTTCACGACAGAATTTGCCAAGTTCTTCACACGACGTGAACTGGTTGCCAAGGGACTCATGAAATTCACTGACCGAGCTGAAGGTTACAGAGCTTGGAAAGCTTCCTTCCAAAATGTCATTAGAGACTTGGGGCTGCAACACAGGGAAGAGATAGACCTGTTAGTCAAATACCTGGGAGAAGAGTCAGTCAAACACGCAGTAAGGATCAGAGACATTAATATAAACCGCCCTGAGACTGGCCTCAAAGAGATCTGGAAAAGGCTGGATGAGTGTTACGGCTCAGCAGAAGTAATAGAAAGAGCCTTGTTCAAAAGAATCGATGACTTTCCTAAAATATCTAACAAAGGTCTCCAGAAACTTAGAGAGCTAAGCGACTTGCTAAAGGAAGTCCAAGTTGCCAATTACGAGGACGACCTACAGGGACTTGCATTTCTCGACACAGCCAGAGGTGTTAACCCTATAGTCGAGAAGTTGCCCTACAATCTACAGGAGAGGTGGCTCACACATGGTTCCACGTACAAATACAAACACAGCGTTCCATTCCCTCCCTTCTCCGTTTTTGTAGACTTCATACACCAACAAGCGAGAATTAGAAACGATCCCAGCTTTGACTTTGCAATACCATATGCCACACCGTCACCACCTGCAAATCCACGCAGAACATCTGTGGCAGTACACAAGACTTATGTTTCTTCTTCAGGTTCTAATTACAGGTCTGCTGGCTGCTCCCAATCAGAGACAAAGGTGCAGGACCCTGACAAGCAGTGCCCACTTCATCAGAAGCCTCATCCTCTCCTGAAATGCAAAGCCTTCAGAGGAACATCTATGCCAGATCGCAGAAGCTTCCTGAAAGAAAACGGTATCTGCTACAAGTGCTGCTCGTCCACAGCTCATCTCGCCAAGGATTGCAAGGTCAGTGTAAAATGCACAGAATGTGGCACCACAGACCATAACACCGCTCTACACCCTGGCCCAGCTCCATGGAGTACACAAAACACGCCTGCTGACAGTGAGCATGGCGGGGAGGAAAGGAACACTGATACAGCTACGCCAGAGATCACTTCACAATGCACCGAGGTCTGCAAAGGGACAATAGACAGTAGATCCTGTTCAAAAATATGCCTCGTCAATGTATACCCGAAGGGCCATAGAGACCAAGCTGTAAGACTGTATGCTATCTTGGATGATCAAAGTAATCGATCCTTGGCTAGATCAGCGTTCTTTGACCTATTCAACATCAAAGGGCCAAGCACTCCCTACTCCTTAAAGACGTGTGCAGGTACTGTGACAACAGCAGGCAGGAAAGCTACTGACTACCAGATCGAGTCTTTAGACGGACAATTCTGCCTACCACTACCTACGATCATCGAATGTAACCAGATCCCAGACAATAGATCTGAAATCCCTACACCAGATGTAGCAATCCATCACGCTCACTTAAAACGAATAGCACACCTTATACCAGAACTCGACCATCAGGCCCAGATAATTCTGCTGTTGGGGAGAGATATCCTGCAGGTTCATAAAGTGAGACGTCATATCAATGGACTCCACAATGCTCCCTATGCCCAAAGGCTAGACCTAGGATGGGTCATAATTGGCAATGTATGCTTGGGACGCATGCACGCCCCATCTTCTGTGACAAGCATGCTGACAAATACATTGGAGAAAGGGCGTCCATCTCTGTTTCAACCTTGTAATAATGAGTTCCATGTCAGGGAACTGCCACACAGCATCCAACTGCCCAACCATTTAATAGACTTTACTCACGACAGCAGTATAGTGTCGGGAAGCTATGAGGATCAGTTAGGGTGCACAGTCTTCCAGAGAACTAAGCAGGACAACCAAGTGGCAATGTCGGTAGAGGACAAGTTGTTCTTAGAGGTAATGGACAAGGGACTCGTTAAACATGAGACCAACAGCTAGGTCGCACCTCTTCCCTTCAAAACCCACAGACCACGTCTACCGAACAACAGAAATCAGGCATTACAACGTTTCTCCTCTCTCATTCGTAATCTGCAAAAGAAACCAGAGATGAAAGATCACTTTTTTTCCTTTATGTCAAAGATTTTTGAAAACCGTCACGCAGAACTAGCTCCCACTCTCAAAGACTCTGAAGAATGCTGGTTCCTACCCATGTTTGGAGTATACCACCCTAAGAAACCAGGCCAGATCAGAGTCGTGTTTGATTCCAGTGCTAAATTTAATGATGTCTCCCTGAATGACGTTCTGCTGACAGGACCAGACCTCAATAACAAACTACTGGGTGTACTTATGCGCTTCCGTATGGATTCCATTGCCTTCATCGCTGACATCCAGCAAATGTTCCATTGTTTCCTTGTGAGAGAGAGAGACAGGAACTTCCTAAGATTCTTCTGGTACAGAGACAATGATCCTACTAAAGAAGTCACAGAGTATCGCATGAGAGTGCACATCTTTGGCAACAGTCCTTCACCTGTAGTCACCATTTACGGATTCAAAAGGTCGGCTCAGGAAGGAGAAGCAGAATACGGAGCAGATGTCAGACAATTCATAGAAAAGGACTTTTATGTCGACGACTGTCTAAAAGCCATGCCTTCAAATGAGACTGTCATCAGTCTTCTCAGGAGAGCTCAGGACATGCTTGCCTGCTCGAACCTTAGGCTTCATAAAATAGCCTCAAACAGCCAAGAACTCATGGAAGCGTTCCCTTCTCAGGACCTATGTAATGGTCTCAGAGACCTGGACCTGGGGTCAGACCCCGCACCAATGCAACGCAGCCTCGGGCTTCTCTGGAATCTACAATCAGACACTTTCACCTTTCAGGTCAGCCAGGAAGAAAGGCCTTTCACATGTAGAGGCGTCCTGTCTACCATCAACAGTCTGTACGACCCCTTGGGTTTCGCAGCTCCTGTTACTATACAAGGCAAGGCCCTACTAAGAGACTTAACTAGGGAAACATCTGACTGGGATGCACCTCTGCCACCTGATAAGAGGATCCAGTGGGAAGAGTGGAAGAACTCGTTAGCGGCACTCTCCAACTTGCATATGCCAAGACCATACACCCCTGTGCCATCTACTGAGATACAGAGCCAAAGACTGTACGTATTTGCAGATGCTTCTGTCAAAGCAATTGCCGCTGTTGCCTACCTCAAAACTGTAGACTCCAAATGTCAGTGCCACATTGGTTTCGTCATGGGAAAGGCCAAACTCGCACCACAACCAGAGCACACTATACCCAGGTTAGAGCTTTGTGCCGCAGTCTTAGCCGTTGAGTTAGCGGAGTTCATCACATCCGAAATGGATATCGACCTGACACAGGCCAAGTTCTACTCAGACAGCAAAGTAGTCCTGGGATATATCCACAACGAAACCAGGCGATTCTACGTTTATGTCAATATCAGAGTGCTACGAATCAGGAGATCAGTTCATCCAAAGCAGTGGCATTACATACCCACAGACCAAAATCCCGCAGATCATGCAACTAGAGCAGTTGACGCAAGTCGACTAGGAAGCACAACGTGGCTCTCTGGACCAAAACTATTGTACATTGAGGAATGTTTTCCAGACACCTTCGAACTTGTAGGAGAGGACTCAGATGCTGAAATCCGCCCTCAGGTGTCTACATTACATACAATGACCTCTGTTATCCAGCTTGGATCTTGCAGGTTCGACAGATTCTCAAGTTGGAAGTCACTTACTCGAGCCGTTACCTGCCTGACACATATAGCTCGCTCATTCATGGCTACCAGAACTTGTGGCACAGAAAAATGTAAAGGTTGGCATCTTTGTAAAAAATACCTACGTTACCTCCGACTTAGAGTTCTCCAGAAATCACATCATCCTCACTGTTCAAAGAGAAACCTACTTTGCAGAAATCCAATGTCTTACTAACAAAGCTCCAATACCAGCGAGCAGCGTATTGAGAAAACTCGACCCATTCATCGACAACAGCGGCCTGCTGAGAGTAGGAGGCCGACTCAAAGAAGCTGAGATGGAGTTTGTGGAGAAATTCCCTCTTATACTTCCTGGAAAATGTCATGTTGCCTACCTAATCGTACAACATTACCACAATCTGGTCAAGCACCAAGGAAGACTATTTACAGAAGGAGCAGCGAGGCTCACCCACGAAAGTCTCATCACCTTCATGGCTGAAGCTGCAGCTATAATCAATGCAAGACCCCTGGTTCCAGTTCCTAACGACCCTGAGGAACCCTTGTTATTGACTCCAGCTACTCTACTTACCCAGAAAACGGGACTGTCCAGTGCCCCTCCAGGAGGATTCGACGCGAAGGACCTCTACAAGCGCCAATGGAGACAGGTACAAAGTCTTGCAAATACTTTCTGGGACAGGTGGCGCAAACAATATTTGTCTACCCTGCAGCCACGGACGAAGTGGCAATCTACTAAACCTAATCTGAACATAGGTGACCTTGTTCTTGTGAAAGACTGTCAGATTCACCGGAACCAGTGGCCACTTGGTCTAGTTACCGCAACGTTCCCGAGCAAGGACGGCAACGTCCGCAAAGTTGAGCTAAGGATGACCAAAGGGAATGAACCTAAGACATTTTCCAGACCGGTATCTGAACTGGTCCTATTGTTGCCTTCGGAAGAAAGGAGTAGTGACATCCGTTGATGCCAGACGGGGAGTGTTCTGTTTCCGCCATCTAATATTGTTACCCTGATTATCTCTTTGCATAATTGCAGGTTTCTCAGTATGGATGTTCATATCTTTATTTGTTTTTAGTGCTTTAGCTCCCTCTAACGGTCAGAGTTATGTTGGCAGTTCAATCTTGTTTTTGTATTATCCATGTCTGATTCTCCTCCTCCTTTGCAATGCATTATGGTAGCTCAGCCTCCATTTCCCTCCATTTTTCCTTTCACTTTCTTCGGTTTGCCTTCAAGGAAAGACGCTTCACTTCATCCCCCTTGCGATTGCATTGCCGATATGTCTTTATGCTTCCTATAGATATTTCTGCTCTATATTAGCTTAGTTTAACCAGTTGTACTCCTAGTTCAGTTACTAGCTTCCTAAATGTTATGCATAATGTATATCATGTGTATTATGTATCTGTTCTATGCCATGCACTGATTCTATGTATATCATTGTTCACAGTTTCACCGCATCAATATACCACTACGTTTAATAAAGCACAGACTCAACCACAGTCTCCTTATTGGACTCCGGTATAGCGGTTTAGCTGACTGTATAACTACGTATGAGCCTGCCTCATTTAGTGAGGACAGAACACATCCTGTAATATAAAATTGTCTTCCTCTGTATTGATTTGTGTTTTCTCCCCGTTTTTGCGTGGGTTTCCTCAGGGTTCTCCGGTTTCCTCCCACATTCGAAAGACATACTGATAGGGAATTTAGATTGTGAGCCCCATCGGGGACAGCGATAGTAATGTATGCAAAACTGTAAAGCGCTGCAGAATATGTTATCGCTATATAAAAATAAAGAATATTATTATTATTACCCTGTAGAGTTTAGCATCATCTGCAAATATTGAAATTCTGCTCTGTATGTCCCCTACAAGGTCATTAATAAAAAAGTTAAAAAGAAGTGGTCCTAATTCTGACCCCTGCGGTACCCCACTGCTAACTGTGACCCAGTCCGAGTGTGCTCCATTAATAACCACCCTTTGTTTCCTATCCCTGAGCCAGCTCTCAACCCACTTGCACATATTTTCCCCTATCTCCATTGTTCTTATTTTATGTATCAACCTTTTGTGTGGCACCGTATCAAAAGCTTTTGAAAAGTCCATACACACTACATCCACTGGGTTCCCTTTGTCCAGTCCGGAACTTACCTCTTCATAGAAGCTGATCAGATTAGTCTGACAGGAACGGTTCCTAGTGAACCCGTGCTGATAATGGGTCATGAGGTTATTCCTCTTCAGACACTCCAGCATAGCACCTCTTAGAATGTCCTCCAGGATTTTACTCACAGTAGAGGTTAAGCTTACTGGCCTATAATTTCCGAGTTCAGTTTTTTCCCCATTTTGAATGTGCAAATGTTTATGATATTTTCGTATTATTTTCTTTCATTGGGTTTGTTCTATTTTATTTTCTATTTTCATATATTTATTATTTTTTGTATAATGATGTTTGGCATATATATTGATATATGGAATTTATTAATTTTATTTGGATCCATTGTACTTGTGGCATTATGGCTTTAGAATAATTTCATGGAAATTTTTGTTGTCTAATGGTAGCAATTTCCTTGTACACTACACGCATTACTATTGTGGGTACTATGCTTATGTGCTGATATTCAGCATTGGTTATCTTCAGTAGGGTTTTATTTAGTGTTTATATATTTCCATTTGGTCTATATATTAGCACTGGTCACTTTATTACTATATAGTTGCTCCCCGGCACCTTGTTGCCGGTGTATGGATTACACGGCTCTGTATGTAGAAGATTTATATTCATTATTCATGGGCATTGTCATTATAATCACAAGCTTTGGCTTGCGTGCCATTGAGCGTCGGGGGGGAAGCACCTTAGTAGGAGGCAGGGAGACACGCGATGCACTGTATTTGCCAGCTGGTTTTTTCATTGGGCAGTCATTCTTATTCAAACCTCACCGCCCCTCACCCTGGACATGCCCCTGGAAGATGCAGGTGGCAAAACGCGCGTCGGGGTGAGGGGACGCCACGAGCACTGGTCACAGCATGGACTCCTTGAAGGTATTAGCCTGGTTACCCCTTTACTTACTGCACTGACAGAATTATATTTATTACTTTGTTGGGTGGATCATTTATTACTATATAGTTGCACCCCGGCACCTTGTTGCCGGTGTCTGGATTGCACGGCTCTGTATGTAGAAGATTTATATTTATTATTCATGGGCACTGTCACTTTAATCACTAAGTGAGCATATATCTTCATATTATGTCGATATAGCCGCACAGATCACTTTACTAAATAGTAGCATTTCGGCACTTCGTTTTTTATGTACGAGATTCATACTTATCGATTATGGGCACTGTTATTTTTATATTAACCCCTTTACCCCCAAGGGTAGTTTGCACGTTAATGACCAGGCGAATTTTTACAATTCTGACCACTGTCCCTTTATGAGGTTATAACTCTGGAACACTTCAACAGATCCCAGTGATTCTGACATTGTTTTCTCGTGACATATTGTACTTCATGATAGTGGTAAAATTTCTTTGATATTATTTATGAAAAAAACTGAAATTTGGCGAAAATTTTGATAATTTCGCAATTTTCCAACTTTGAATTTTTATGCAATTAAATCACAGAGATATGGCACACAAAATATTTTATAAGTAACATTTCTCACATGTCTACTTTACATCAGCACAATTTTGGAACCAACATTTTTTTTTGTTAGGGAGTTATAAGGGTTAAATTTGACCATCAATTTCTCATTTTTAAAACACCATTTTTTTTAGGGACCACATCTCATTTGAAGTCATTTTGAGGGGTCTATATGATAGAAAATACCCAAGTGTGACACCATTCTAAAAACTGCACCCCTCAAGGTGCTCAAAACCATATTCAAGAAGTTTATTTACCCTTCAGGTGTTTCACAGGAATTTTTAGAATGTTTATATAAAAATGAACATTTAACTTTTTTTCACAAAAAATTTACTTCAGCTCCAATTTGTTTTATTTTTACCAAGGGTAACAGGAGAAAATGGACCCCCAAAGTTGTTGTACAATTTGTCCTGAGTACGCAGATACCCCATATGTGGAGGTAAACCACTGTTTGGGCGCATGGGAGAGCTCAGAAGGGAAGGAGCGCTGTTTGACTTTTCAATGTAAAATTGACAGGAATTGAGATGGGACGCCATGCTGCGTTTGTAGAGCCACTGATGTGCCTAAACATTGAAACCCCCCACAAGTGACATCATTTTGGAAAGTAGACCCCCTAAGGAACTTATCTAGAGGTGTGGTGAGCACTTTGACCCATCAAGTGCTTCACAGACGTTTATAATGCAGAACCGTAAAAATAAAAAATCATATTTTTTCACAAAAATTATCTTTTCGCCCCCAATTTTCTATTTTCCCAAGGGTAAGAGAAGAAATTGGACCCCAAAAGTTGTACAATTTGTCCTGAGTACGCTGATACCCAATATGTGGGGGGAACCACCGTTTGGGCGCATGGGAGGGCTCAGAAGGTAAGGAGCGCCATTTGGAATGCAGAGTGCACATTGCGTTTGCAGAGCCCCTAATGTACCTAAACAGTAGAAACCCCCCACAAGTGACCCCATATTGGAAACTAGAACCCCCAAGGAACTTATCTAGATGTGTTGTGAGAACTTTGAACCCCCAAGTGTTTCACTACAGTTTATAACGCAGAGCCGTGAAAATAAAAAAAAAAATTTTCCCCCCAAAATTATTTTTTACCCCAGTTTTGTATTTTCCCATGGGTAACAGTAGAAATTTGACCCCAAAAGTTGTTGTCCAATTTGTACTGAGTACGCTGATACCCCATATGTGGGGGGAACCACCGTTTGGGCGCATTGGAGGGCTCGGAAGAGAAGGAGCGCCATTTGGAATGCAGACTTAGATGGAATGGTCTGCAGGCGTCACATTGCATTTGCAGAGCCCCTAATGTACCTAAACAGTAGACCCCATATTGGAAACTAGACCCCCCAAGGTAATTATCCAGATGTGTTGTGAGAACTTTGAACCCCCAAGTGTTTCACTACAGTTTATAACGCAGAGCTGTGAAAATAAAAAATCTTTTTTTCCCACAAAAATTATTTTTTAGCCCCCAGTTTTGTATTTTCCCAAGTGTAACAGGAGAAATTGGACCCCAAAAGTTGTCCAATTTGTCCTGAGTACGCTGATACCCCATATGTTGGGGTAAACCCCTGTTTGGGCACACAGGAGAGCTCGGAAGGGAAGGAGCACTGTTTTACTTTTTCAACGCAGAATTGGCTGGAATTGAGATCGGACGCCATGTTCTTCGCTCTCATAGTCTCACATTGAGCGCTTGTGACATAGCTTCTCACTTCTGGCCAGTCAGAAGCTGCGCTCACAAGTTTGAGCCGCCGCACTGCAGCAGTGCCACTTAAAATAGTCAAATAGTGCACTTAAAGAACCATTCCAGCGGTGGAAAAAAAAACCTGCTAGAGAGGTGCTTTAATAATTTAATAATAAGCAATTTTTTACTATAAAGTTGATAAAGGCTTGGAATAAATGTCTGCAGTCACTTTATATGACTGCAGACTGCCAAATCATGATCGTGAGCTGCGGGCCCATCATATTGTGTATAAGGGAGCTGCGGGCCCATCATACCGTGTATAAGGGAGCTGCGGGCCCATCATACTGAGTGTAAGGGAGCTGCGGGCCAATCATACTGTGTATAAGGGAGCTGCGGGCCAATCATACTGTGTATACGGGAGCTGCGGGCCAATCATACTTTGTATAAGGGAGCTGCCGGCCCATCATACTGTGTATAAGGGAGCTGCAGGCCCATCAAACTGTGTATAAGGAAGCTGCAGGCCCATCATACTGTGTATAGGGGAGCTGTGGGCCCATCATACTGTGTATAAGGGAGCTGCGGGCCCATCATACTGTGTATAAGGGAGCTGCGGGCCCATCATACTGTGTATAAGGGAGCTGTGGGCCAATCATACTGTGTATAAGGGAGCTGCAGGCCCATCATACTGTGTATAAGGGAGCTGTGGGCCCATCATACTGTGTATAAGGGAGCTGTGGGCCAATCATACTGTGTATATGGGAGCTGCTGGCCAATCATACTGTGTATAAGGGAGCTGCTGGCCAGTCATACTGTGTATAAGGGAGCTGTCGACCCACCATACTTTGTATAGTGAACTGTGAAGGCATTAAATTGTGCATATGGGAGCTGTTGGCCCATTACACTGTATATAGTGGGGTTCTGGGGGTCATTATACTTTCTATAGTGGAGCTCTGTCAGCATTATACTGTGTAAAGGGGAGCATTGGGCTTATACTTTCTATACGGGAGCAGTGGGAACATCATACGGTGTATAGGGGAGTTGTAGAATCATAATTTGTATAGGGGAGCTGTGGGGGCCTTATACTGTGGAAGCTTTGAGCTCACCATACTGTGGATAATGGAGCAGTACTTAGGGGACATTATTAAATGTTAAGTGTGCACTTAAGCATTATTGTTATAGGGCCACTCAGAATATTGTGACCATCAAAGTTGCATATGGGGTATTATTACTTTCTAGGTCAAAAATGTGGAGGGCACTAGTAAAGGGCATTAATATTTTCTAGGAGGCAATTTTACTCTCTAGAGAGCACAAAGGAGTCATTATTACTATGTAAGGGGCTCAGTGGTGGCATTATTATGTGGGGCGGTAAGAGGAGCCGCTATTGTACCACACATGAGGAGTTTGTGCAGATTGGGGAAAGATGGGGACAGTGCAGGAAATGTGAGGAGTCAGATGTGTTGTTGTCATGTCAGTGTGGGCCAGATGGAAAAGATGGGAAAGTGAATGACTCCATCAGAGAAAACGTCAGCTGTAAGTCTCCATCTATGACTGTAGTGTAATCTCTTATATGGTCTGCAGAACTGGTATCTACCACTATATGGTCACAATATGGCAGTAAAATCAATGTTTGTTTTTGTATGTAGATTTATTTTCAATAACAGTGCGGTCATATTCTGAGGTTCCACTATATTCACAATTAGAGTGTGCAACCGTAGCTGTAATCAGGGTTAGCTGGTTAGGGGCAAACTCAGGTGTTTCGCCCCCCCCCCCCCCCCCTAAGGTGAAACCCTAGCTACGCCTCTGCCTGTTACCCTTGGTAAAATAAAAACTTTTGGATCTGAAGTAATTTTTTTGTGAAAAAATGTTAAATGTTCATTTTTTTTAAACATTCCAAAAATTCCTGTGAAGCATCTGAAGGGTTAATAAACATCTTGAACATGGTTTTGAGCAATTTGAGGGGTGCAGTTTTTAGAATGGTGTAACTTTTGGGTATTTTCTGATGTAAAGTAGACATGTGGGAAATGTTACTTATTAAGTACTAGATGGTGGCCCGATTCTAACGCATCGGGTATACTAGAATATAGATGTCGACGTAGCATATTGCCCAGCGACGTAGTATATTGCCCAGTAACGTAGTATATTGCCCAGCCACGTAGTATATTGCACAGCCACGTAGTATATTGCCCAGTCACGTATTGCCCAGCCACATAGTATATAGCACAGCCCACGTAGTACGGTATATTGCCCAGTGACGTAGTATATTGCCCAGCCATATAGTATATAGCAGAGCCACGTAGTATATTGTCCAGTCACGTAGTATATTGGCCAGCACAGAGCCACGTAGTATAGAGACTTAAAAAAAACATATACTCACCTATAGCCCATTGAAGTCCTGCTATACTTACCATCGGCCGCCTTTCTCGCTCCTCTCCACGCTCCCGGGACCGCTCCATTGCAAGTGTCAGCTTCCAGTGGTCCCAGGGCTGGTGTGAGCAGGACCTATGATGATGTCGCGGTCACATGACCGTGACGTCAAGGCAGGTCCTTGTCGCACACCAGCCCTGGGACCACCGGAAGCTGACGCTTGCAATGGAGCGGTCCCGGGAGCGTGGATAGGAGCGAGAAAGGCGGCGGATGGTGAGTATAGCAGGTTTTTTTTTTTAATATTATTATTTTTAACATGACATATTTTTACTATTGATGCTGCATAGGCAGCATCAATAGTAAATAGTTGGGGACACACAGGGTTAATAGCAGTGGTAACGGAGTGCGTTACACCGCGGGCCGTTACTGCTGCCATTAACCCTGTGTGAGCGGTGAGTGGAGGGGATTATGGAGCGGGCGCCAGGCAGTGAGTGCAGGTGAATAGGGGAGGGACTAATCAGACTGTGGCGGTCGCTAATTGGTCGCAGCAGCCATGACAGGCAGCTGCCGAGACCAATCAGCGAATGAATAACCATGACAGAAGGACAGACAGACAGACGGAAGTACCCCTTAGACAATTATGCATATAAATTTTGTGTGACATATCTCTGTGATTTAAGGGCGTGAAAATTCAAAGTTGGAAAATCGCTAAATTTTCAAAATTTTTGCCAAATTTTCATTTCTTTTTTTTACACATAAGCGCAAGTCATATCAAAGAAATTTTACCACTAACATGAAGTACAATATGTCACAAAAAAACATTCTCAGAATTACCGGGATCCATTGAAGCGTTCTAGAGTTATTACCTCATAAAGGGACAGTGGTCAGAAGTGTAAAAATTAGCTTGGTCATTAACATGCAAATCACCCTCGGGGACTAAGGGGTTAAACACAAACCCCTCAGTCTTCATCAGTACTTGCAAATATTGAAAGGATGAAAGATGCCTCTCTCCGGTACTTAGAGCACCACAACGAAAATTTAGGCTTCTGCATATAACTGTACAAATATAGCCATAGCAATCAAAATGATTGCACCTCATCACATCCTTGTTGGGAGCGTCCTTTGGGACAGATTTTAGAAGTAAAAGGTGATTACTAACTGTGTATCCCAGGATGTGAACTCATTAAAGTTCCCCCTAACATTACGTAAATAGGCTCTAATCAAGCTTTGCAGCATAATTTGCATAAATAATGTGGTATGGAAATTAGGTGAATTAGATATTCTGATATGGTAATGCTATGCAGCAGGGTTTCATCTAGTATTTCCAACATTTAAAAAGCAGGAAACTTTTTATTGTATACAAAATGCATAATAAAGTTGTGCTATATATTAGATACAGTAAATTTCAGATTCATAAAAAATTCGATTCTCACGACTTATCCATTTGCAAGCAGAAAAACAAAAGCTTATTACCTCAGGTTGAAAAAAATCATAAACCACAAATGCAATTTAATTTGAAGGATTGCCCAGGATTATATTCTGTCCATGGACTACTTTTGATATTGCAGCTATGTATAATAGTAATTATCTCATGAGATATAATATAAGCTTATTGCAATAAAAGGCGCTAATGATAGAACAGGGAATGTGATCATTATTCTTCATGTCTTAAGAAAGATGAGTTTATAGCATGCCTAAAACTTCTAGAATTTTTTTGATCGTTTGGGGTGGTATATTCCAGACAACTGGTGCAGCGCAAGAAAAATCTTAGCGATATGAATAGGAAGTTCGGATTGTGGCCGACGTAACGGCACGGACAGAATATGTAGCAATTCTACTATGGGCTAATATAATAAAGTCTGTTTTTTATATTTTTTTACCAATTGTCCGCATAAAAAAAGAAGATATGACTATTTTTAATTTGATTTGGAAATCAACATCACCCATTCAACTGAATTTGTCTGTGATTATTGTCAGGACAGAAGGGTGGTAGACAGAGATAATGGAAAAATGTAGGCCAGCATGATGAAGACAACTTTGTTGGTGACAGTTATTAATTTATACCTGTATTTTTTAGGGACTAAACTAAACCGCAGGAACTATATTTCTTTAAAACTTTCAGATCTTTGATGTTAGAGACTGGGGTGCCAACAGTGTAAGAGAAAATGTGGGGCCTGGCAACATCATTGAGATATAGAGATAGACTCAAAAGAAATGTTTTTTTTTTCCTTTACCCATAAGCAAGTTGGAGCGGTTGGCTACTACTATGGATGTATAGTTTGAGTACTGAAGGTTACCCTACAGCAATTACAGTCATTAACCAGTTTGCTAGTGTTTACTTGTTGGGTTATTGTGGATCGCCCCCAGACACAGGGCCACAGGTTCCTCGGTACCGGTCCTTTCTGTCTCAGTTCAGGGGTTGTCACGGTGGCTGGACCCGGTCCGTGACCCTGCTAAGGGGCGTCCAATAAAGGGTGATGGTGCGTAGTGCGAGGAATAACGAGGACACAGGGTTCAGTTTCTTTACCTTTTACTGAAGGTTTCAGGATCCTCAATCCAGGGCACTGTCAACAGGGCTGTCTGAGACCGGCCGGTCCGAAGGCACATCCAGAGTTCCCTTTGCAGGTGGAAATCAGTGTCTACCCACTAGCGCCTGTGTGTTGTAGTGCTTCCCTGCTGAGCATTCAGGATAGTCCTCACAACTTCTGTTCTCGTTCTTTCTAGATCTTTCTCTTCTCCGTCCCCCAGGTATGTTATGGCTAGGATGCACCTTTATGACAGGTAGGCCTGGAGTTATAGTGTCGCCCCTGTTATGTTTGCTAATGACAGGTGTTATGAAGGCAATCCAGAAACACAGTGTGCTTAGCGATCAGAGCGCACACAGTGATCTGACAAATACCCAAAAATACAAGAACGAGCTCTGAGACGTGGAAACTCTGTAGACTGCACACCTGATCCTATCCTAAACACAACTAAAAGCGGCTGTGGATTGCGCCTAACAACTACCTAGGCAACTCGGCACAGCCTAAGAAACTAGCTAGCCTGAAGATAGAAAAATAGGCCTGACTTGCCCCAGAGAAATTCCCCAAAGGAAAAGGCAGCCCCCCACATATAATGACTGTGAGTAAGATGAAAAGACAAAACGTAGGGATGAAATAGATTCAGCAAAGTGGGGCCCGATATTCTAGGACAGAGCGAGGATAGTAAAGCGAACTTTGCAGTCTACAAAAAACCCTAAAGCAAAACCACGCAAAGGGGGCAAAAAAAAACCACCGTGCCGAACTAACGGCACGGCGGTACACCCTTTGCGTCTCAGAGCTTCCAGCAAAACAAAAGACAAGCTGGACAGAAAAAAAGCAACAAAAAAGCAAAAAGCACTTAGCTATACAGAGCAGCAGGTCACAGGAACAATCAGGAGAAGCTCAGATCCAACACTGAAACATTGACAAGGAGCAAGGATAGCAGCATCAGGCGGAGTTAAGTAATGAAGCAGTTAACGAGCTCACCAGAACACCTGAGGGAGGAAGCTCAGAAGCTGCAGTACCACTTGTGACCACAGGAGTGAATTCAGCCACAGAATTCACAACAGTACCCCCCCCTTGAGGAGGGGTCACCGAACCCTCACCAGAGCCCCCAGGCCGACCAGGATGAGCCGCATGAAAGGCACGAACAAGATCGGAAGCATGAACATCAGAGGCAAAAACCCAGGAATTATCTTCCTGAGCATAACCCTTCCATTTAACCAGATACTGGAGTTTCCGTCTAGAAACACGAGAATCCAAAATCTTCTCCACAATATACTCCAATTCCCCCTCCACCAAAACCGGGGCAGGAGGCTCAACAGATGGAACCATAGGTGCCACGTATCTCCGCAACAACGACCTATGGAATACATTATGTATGGAAAAGGAGTCTGGGAGGGTCAAACGAAAAGACACAGGATTGAGAACCTCAGAAATCCTATACGGACCAATAAAACGAGGTTTAAATTTAGGAGAGGAAACCTTCATAGGAATATGACGAGAAGATAACCAAACCAGATCCCCAACACGAAGTCGGGGACCCACACGGCGTCTGCGATTAGCGAAAAGTTGAGCTTTCTCCTGGGACAAGATCAAATTGTCCACTACCTGAGTCCAGATCTGCTGCAACCTATCCACCACAGAACCCACACCAGGACAGTCCGAAGACTCAACCTGTCCTGAAGAGAAACGAGGATGGAACCCAGAATTGCAAAAAAATGGAGAAACCAAGGTAGCCGAGTTGGCCGGATTATTAAGGGCGAACTCAGCCAACGGCAAAAAGGACACCCAATCATCCTGGTCTGCAGAAACAAAACATCTCAGATATGTTTCCAAGGTCTGATTGGTTCGTTCGGTCTGGCCATTAGTCTGAGGATGGAAAGCCGAGGAAAAGGATAGGTCAATGTCCATCCTACCACAAAAGGCTCGCCAGAACCTTGAAACAAACTGGGAACCTCTGTCAGAAACAATATTCTCAGGAATGCCATGCAACCGAACCACATGCTGAAAGAACAAAGGTACCAAATCAGAGGAGGAAGGCAATTTAGCCAAGGGCACCAGATGGACCATTTTAGAAAAGCGATCACAGACCACCCAAATGACTGACATCTTTTGAGAAACGGGAAGGTCAGAAATGAAATCCATCGAAATATGTGTCCAAGGCCTCTTTGGGACCGGCAAGGGCAAAAGCAACCCACTGGCACGAGAACAGCAGGGCTTAGCCCTAGTACAAATCCCACAGGACTGCACAAAAGTACGTACATCCCGTGACAGAGATGGCCACCAGAAGGATCTAGCCACTAACTCTCTGGTACCAAAGATTCCAGGATGACCAGCCAACACCGAACAATGAAGTTCAGAGATAAGTTTATTAGTCCACCTATCAGGGACGAACAGTTTCTCTGCTGGACAACGATCAGGTTTATTCGCCTGAAATTTTTGCAGCACCCGCCACAAATCAGGGGAGATGGCAGACACAATGACTCCTTCCTTGAGGATACCCGCTGGCTCAGATAAACCCGGAGAGTCGGGCACAAAACTCCTAGACAGAGCATCCGCCTTCACATTTTTAGAGCCCGGAAGGTACGAAATCACAAAGTCGAAGCGGGCAAAAAATAACGACCAACGGGCCTGTCTAGGATTCAAGCGCTTGGCAGACTCGAGATAAGTCAAGTTCTTATGATCAGTCAATACCACCACGCGATGCTTAGCTCCTTCAAGCCAATGACGCCACTCCTCGAATGCCCACTTCATGGCCAGTAACTCTCGATTGCCCACATCATAATTACGCTCAGCGGGCGAAAACTTCCTGGAAAAGAAAGCACAAGGTTTCATCACTGAGCAATCAAAACCGCCCCTGCTCCAATCTCAGAAGCATCAACCTCGACCTGGAACGGAAGAGAAACATCTGGCTGACACAACACAGGGGCAGAACAAAAACGACGCTTCAACTCCTGAAAAGCTTCCACAGCAGCAGAAGACCAATTAACCAAATCAGCACCCTTCTTGGTCAAATCGGTCAATGGTTTGGCAATGCTACAAAAATTACAGATGAAGCGACGATAAAAATTAGCAAAGCCCAGGAACTTTTGCAGACTTTTCAGAGATGTCGGCTGAATCCAATCCTGGATGGCTTGGACCTTAACTGGATCCATCTCGATAGTAGAAGGGGTAAAGATGAACCCCAAAAATGAAACTTTCTGCACACCGAAGAGACACTTTGATCCCTTCACAAACAAAGAGTTAGCACGCAGGACCTGAAAAACCATTCTGACCTGCTTCACATGAGACTCCCAATCATCTGAGAAGATCAAAATGTCATCCAAGTAAACAATCAGGAATTTATCCAGATACTCACGGAAGATGTCATGCATAAAAGACTGAAACACAGATGGAGCATTGGCAAGTCCGAACGGCATCACTAGATACTCAAAATGACCCTCGGGCGTATTGAATGCAGTTTTCCATTCATCTCCTTGCCTGATTCTCACCAGATTATACGCACCACGAAGATCTATCTTAGTGAACCAACTAGCCCCCTTAATCCGAGCAAACAAGTCAGATAACAATGGCAAGGGATACTGAACTTTAACAGTGATCTTATTAAGAAGGCGGTAATCAATACACGGTCTCAGCGAACCATCCTTCTTGGCTACAAAGAAGAACCCTGCTCCCAGTGGTGATGACGATGGGCGAATATGTCCCTTCTCCAGGGATTCCTTCACATAACTGCGCATAGCGGCGTGTTCGGGCACGGATAAATTAAATAATCGACCTTTAGGGAATTTACTACCAGGAATCAAATTGATAGCACAATCACAATCCCTATGCGGAGGTAGAGCATCGGACTTGGGCTCTTCAAATACATCCTGATAATCAGACAAGAACTCTGGGACCTCAGAAGGGGTGGATGACGAAATCGACAAAAATGGAACATCACCATGTACCCCCTGACAACCCCAGCTGGATACCGACATGGAATTCCAATCCAATACTGGATTATGGGTTTGTAGCCATGGCAACCCCAACACGACCACATCATGCAGATTATGCAACACCAGAAAGCGAATAACTTCCTGATGTGCAGGAGCCATGCACATGGTCAGCTGGGCCCAGTATTGAGGTTTATTCTTGGCCAAAGGTGTAGCATCAATTCCTCTCAATGGAATAGGACACCGCAAAGGCTCCAAGAAAAACCCACAACGTTTAGCATAATCCAAATCCATCAGATTCAGGGCAGCGCCCGAATCCACAAACGCCATGACAGAAAACGACGACAAAGAGCATATCAAGGTAATGGACAGAAGGAATTTGGACTGTACAGTACCAATGACGGCAGACCTAGCGGACCGCTTAGTGCGCTTAGGACAATCAGAAATAGCATGAGTGGAATCACCACAGTAGAAACACAGACCATTCAGACGTCTGTATTCCTGCCGTTCAACTCTAGTCATAGTCCTATCGCACTGCATAGGCTCAGGTTTAACCTCAGGCAGTACCGCCAAATGGTGCACAGATTTACGCTCGCGCAAGCGTCGACCGATCTGAATGGCCAAAGACAAAGACTCATTCAAACCAGCAGGCATAGGAAATCCCACCATGACATCCTTAAGAGCCTCAGAGAGACCCTTTCTGAACAAAGCTGCCAGCGCAGATTCATTCCACTGAGTGAGTACTGACCATTTCCTAAATTTCTGACAATATACTTCTATATCATCCTGACCCTGGCACAAAGCCAGCAAATTTTTCTCAGCCTGATCCACTGAATTAGGCTCATCGTACAGCAATCCGAGCGCCAGGAAAAACGCATCGACACTACTCAATGCAGGGTCTCCTGGCGCAAGAGAAAATGCCCAGTCTTGAGGGTCGCCGCGCAAAAAAGAAATAATAATCAAAACCTGTTGAATAGGATTACCAGAAGAATGAGGTTTCAAGGCCAGAAATAGCTTACAATTATTTTTGAAACTTAGAAACTTAGTTCTATCTCCAAAAAACAAATCAGGAATAGGAATTCTTGGTTCTAACATAGATTTCTGATCAATAGTATCTTGAATTTTTTGTACATTTATAACGAGATTATCCATTGAAGAGCACAGACCCTGAATATCCATGTCCACACCTGTGTCCAGAATCACCCAAATGTCTAGGGGGAAAAAAAAAAAAAGTGAACACAGAGCAGAAAAAAAAAAAAAAATGATGTCAGAACTTTTTCTTTCCCTCTATTGAGAATCATTAGTTTGGCTCCTTGTACTGTTATGTTTGCTAATGACAGGTGTTATGAAGGCAATCCAGAAACACAGTGTGCTTAGCGATCAGAGCGCACACAGTGATCTGACAAATACCCAAAAATACAAGAACGAGCTCTGAGACGTGGAAACTCTGTAGACTGCACACCTGATCCTATCCTAAACACAACTAAAAGCGGCTGTGGATTGCGCCTAACAACTACCTAGGCAACTCGGCACAGCCTAAGAAACTAGCTAGCCTGAAGATAGAAAAATAGGCCTGACTTGCCCCAGAGAAATTCCCCAAAGGAAAAGGCAGCCCCCCACATATAATGACTGTGAGTAAGATGAAAAGACAAAACGTAGGGATAAAATAGATTCAGCAAAGTGGGGCCCGATATTCTAGGACAGAGCGAGGATAGTAAAGCGAACTTTGCAGTCTACAAAAAACCCTAAAGCAAAACCACGCAAAGGGGGCAAAAAAAAACCACCGTGCCGAACTAACGGCACGGCGGTACACCCTTTGCGTCTCAGAGCTTCCAGCAAAACAAAAGACAAGCTGGACAGAAAAAAAGCAACAAAAAAGCAAAAAGCACTTAGCTATACAGAGCAGCAGGTCACAGGAACAATCAGGAGAAGCTCAGATCCAACACTGAAACATTGACAAGGAGCAAGGATAGCAGCATCAGGCGGAGTTAAGTATTGAAGCAGTTAACGAGCTCACCAGAACACCTGAGGGAGGAAGCTCAGAAGCTGCAGTACCACTTGTGACCACAGGAGTGAATTCAGCCACAGAATTCACAACACGCCCCTCTCCCACGATTGCCTCCTATGTCCTTCTTAGGTGTTGTATGGTAGACAGCCAACCTGTAATTAACTGTTCTGCCGCTGTTTGAAGTAATGCGTGGAGACTGTTACGTCTTCGGTGCTCCGGCCACCGGCTATGCCCCTCAGTAAGATGTTGCCGTTCTCGGGGCACGACTCGTACTGGATCTCCTTTGTGCTGATCTCGTTTCTCACTGTTCCACAATATCCTTCGCTTCGTCTCTATTTCTTAGGATACCGCCGCAAGGTAGTGCAGGCGCGGTTCCGTAACAATCGGTCCTTTCGCTAGGTACCTGCCAGATTTCCCATTTCTGACAGGTCCTCCCTGGAGCTCTGCCAGGCTTCGTTCTGCCTAACTTCCTGTCCAACCCCTAGTTTTACCAATGTGAGGAGTGGCCCAATAAGTAAGCCTTTTACTCCCCCTAGTGGCCGGAGTGTGAAGTGTAATGTGTGCTGGTGATACCTGGTCAAAGAACTCCTTTAGTGCAGTCAGACGTACCATCACTCCCCTTAGTGGCAGAGCGACGTTACTGCAATGACCAGATCTCTGGGGCGCTGCACTCCCCCCCGGTTAAATCCAGTACTCTCGGACTGGTAAAAGAAGAACAACAATACATGTTAATAGAAAACACACAAAAATTCTTATATATATACTATGAACATATAAATATAACAGTGCTTTCCGTTATAGAAGGTAAGGACGCTTGAACGTTGCAAAAGATTGGTCATGCACAGTCCATGACTCCCAGTTCTGTAGGTGTAACCATAGAATAGCAGGGACCCCGGGTAAACAAAGGGGCCCCTGTGAAAGTTTTGGAGTGATTCACTGTCCATCACACCATTATCCTTTTTTTTTTTAAACCTATAACACAGATATTTACTCAAGCATTTTCAACCAAATAACAACTATCATTAATATCGCCAAGGTCTATAACGAAGTGGAGTCTGATTCTTAGTGCTACGCGTGGACCTCCACAGCGCAAGGGCTGCTACTGGCCTGACAGGACCCGCTACGCTTGCTATCGCTAGTGTAGTGCACTCTCTTCTAGCTACACTTCTAGTGAGTCTGGGCAGCACTGGCATACTGGTTTCCTCAGTGCTACCACTATTAGTGGTGGGCATGGCAGATTCACCGATGACAGAGGGAGGACCCGCTGGTTCGACCGTTGGCATCGCATCTTCTGGTGGGGTCGGCTGCGCTGGTGGGTCCAGCTGCCCTGGCTCCACATTTAGTTCTGGCGGTCTCGGTTGACGGAACGTTAGGACAGGTACCACAATGGCCTGATTTATTTGAGTCCAGATGTGGGGAAAATCACCAAGAACAGTGTGTATCATCTTCTCTTCTTCCACGGACGGAGAAGTCCTGGGATCTATTTCCCCATCTTTCAGCTTATCAGGGCATATTTTCAGGTGGTCTCTGGATATGGCCGCTGAGGTCTCCCCTCCGTCTTTACTGATGAGACAGACCTCTGTATTGTCGAAGTCGGAGGGGAGAATGGTATACGCTTCCGCTTCCCATTGATCATCAAGCTTGTGTAGTCTCCTCTTTCTTTTGAGTACTTGTTCACCAGGTGCCAATGGAGCCGCGGGGGCATTCTGGTTGTAGTCCCTCTCTTGCTTCTGTCTGGCCTGAGCGAGACTCTTTTCCACACATTCCTGTACTTTGCGGTACCTCTGTTGCCTCTCGGTATCCCAATCCGCATCTGGTGATATATCTTCGGGGGTCAGGACCCCCATTTCCAGATCGACGGGTAACTTGCTAGACCTTCCTCGCATCAGGTACGCCGGGGTGCAGTTGGTGGAATTCACCACGATGTGGTTGTACATGTCTACCAAGTCTGGTAACTTTGTAGGCCACAAGTTCCGCTCCTCTACAGGTAAGGTTTTCAGTAAGTCGATCACCACTTGGTTCATCTTCTCACACATCCAGTTGGTCTGTGGATGGTATGGCGTGGTTCTGATCTTCTTACACCCGTACAAATTGCAGAATTCCTGGAACACCTCCGCTTCAAATGCCGGCCCTTGATCGGTCAACACCTTCTCTGGGTACCCATGGGGTCGACAGAAGTACTGCTGGAAGGTTTTGGCAGCCGTCCTAGCCGTCAGATCTTTGACTGGTACGACTGCCAGGAACCTGGAATAGTGGTCCACAATGGTGAGAGCGTAGATATACCCTGACCGGCTAGGTGTTAGCTTTAAGTGATCCAGCGCAAGCGGCCGTTTGGTGATGATGGGCTGCAAGGGAGCCCGTTGGCTGCCACGATCCTTCCGGCGTAGGCTACAGGGGCCACACTCTCGACACTACTTCTCGATGGCCTTCCTCATGCCGATCCAGTAGAACCTCCCACGAAGTAGCCTCTCCAGCTTCCTCCATCCGAAGTGTCCTGCCCCATCGTGGTACGCTCCCAGGACCATGGGCACATCTTGTCTGGGGACCACAATCTGCCACACTAATTCGTGAGTGCGAGGGTCGATGTTCCTTCGGCACAGCTTGCCATCGTGAAGAAACAGTTTGCCCCTCTCCTTCTACAACTGTAATGTCTCCGGTGGATCATCCGGGCCAGGGTGCAAACCAGCCTGCGTCAGGAGATCCTTCACCCGACGGACTGCAGGGTCACCTTCCTGGTTTCCGGTCCACCCGTGGTGGGGCAGGGGATTCAACAGGGCGCCCTGTTTGTTTCTGCGCCTGTTCTCTACCTGATGGGAACACTGAGTTGCCTTGGGACGATGGAAAGCGGGCAGCTCCACTTCTTCAAATGCTTCTGGGTCTTCCTCCATTTCGGATAGGTGAGGCATTCGGGACAATGCATCGGCATTCGCTTTCTTGTGCCCCGCCCGGTACTTGATGATGAAGTCGTAATTGGCAACCGGGCCATCCACCGCTGCTCCAAGGCACCGAGTTTCGCTGTGTCCAAGTGCGTAAGTGGATTATTATCCATGAAGACGGTGAATTTCGCTGAGGCCAGATAGTGCTTGAACCTCTCCGTCACGGCCCAAACGACGGCGAGGAACTCCAGCTTAAAGGAACTGTAGTTCTCTGGGTTCCTTTCAGTGGGGTGAAGCTTTCTGCTGGCATAAGCGATTACTCGTTCCTTGCCCTTCTGGACCTGGGACAGCACCGCTCCCAGCCCCACGTTGCTGGCGTCCGTATACAAAACAAACGGTTGGTCGTATTCCGGGTAGGCTAGTACTTCCTCTCCCGTCAGTGCCGATTTTAAGCAAGTGAACGATCCTTCCAGTCTGTCGTTCCAATCCAACGGGGTATTCTTACCCTTGGGTTTCTTGGGCTGGCCCACCAACAGGTCTTGCAACGACGTGGCCTTCTTGGTGAAGCCCTTGATAAACCTCTGGTAGTAACCCACCAAGCCGAGGAACTGCCGGACCTCATGAAGGTTACTGGGCTGCGGCCAGTCCTTGATCACTGTGACCTTGTCGGGGTCTGGGGCCACTCCTTCGGCACTCACCACATGGCCCAGGTACTGTACTTTGGGTTTGAGCAGATGGCATTTGGACGGTTTCACCTTCAAGCCAAAGTTCGACAGCACTTCAAATACCTCGACCAGGTGCTTCAGATGGTCTTCATAGGTCTTAGAGAAGACAATGACATCGTCCAGATACAGCAGCACGGTCTCAAAGTTCTTGTGTCCCAAACAGCACTCCATCATCCTCTGGAACGTCCCCGGGGCGTTACACAATCCAAAGGGCATGTAGTTGAACTCGCAGAGACCCATCGGCGTTGTGAAGGCTGTCTTTTCCTTGTCCGCCTCTGCCATGGGAACCTGCCAATACCCACTTGTGAGATCTAAAGTAGAAAAGTAATTAGCAGACTTTAACGCAGCCAAGGACTTCTCTATCCTAGGCAGGGGGTATGCGTCCTTATGTGTAATGCGGTTTAATTGCCTATAATCCACACACATCTTCATGGTGCCATCTTTCTTCCTAACGAGGACTAACGGAGCTGCCCAGGGGCTACAGCTGTCTCTCACTACCCCAGCCTCCTTCATCTCTCATAACATGTTCTTGGCACACTGATAATGAGCTGGGTACAGGACGGTATCTATCTTTTCCGGGTGGGTGATCTCTGGTGGGGATGTGATGTTGAATCCCTTTTACCCGCCTGAAATCAAGGGGGTGTTTGCTGAATACCCGCTCATACTCGTGAACCACCCTGTAGGCCCCCTGTATCTGGTGAGATGGAGTAGCATCAGTGCCCACATGTAATTCTTGACACCAATCTTTTGATTGCTCTGCAGAGTTGTCCTCCGTCGACTTGGACAGAGCCAAGGGCCCGGGTGCGTGTATCACACTATTATTAACAGTGAACAGCTTGGCAAGTGTGACATATTTGGTTAGGTGGACTTCCTCCTCCCCGCAGTTAAGAACACGCACTGGCACCCTTCCCTTGCGGATGTCAACCACCCCTCTGGCTGTCAGGAGGATAGGCCTATTCTCTGAATACACAGGTTCTACCAGGGCCTGATAGTCCTTACCCCCGAGGCCTATGGCTGCCCGACACCATAGTAACATTTCACTCCTGGGGGGTATTGCAATGGGATTCGAATCACTCACTGTGACCTGGCCAATTTCACCACCAGTCAGCTCCACGTGCTGTCTCCGCATTAGGGCTCTGATTTCTTTCTGCAAAGCACGTTGTTCACTGTGACCAGCTGTCTCTGCTACTTGCTGCAACAAGTCAATAACTTCTGCAAGACAATTTTCTATGACATTAGTACCGATGGTCATCATGGGTAACGTTCACGCCGGTCAATATCAACAATGACAATTCCTTGGGCCTCCAATTCTACCCGCCCCACCTTAATAGTGACCTCTTTATATCCCACTTGCGGCAGTGGCTGACCATTGCTAGCTATTATGGTGAAATCATCATCAGGGGCAGGGGTAATGTCGGTGTCCTCCCAATAACGTCTATAAAGAATGTAGGGCATAGTTGTCACCTGGGAACCGGTGTCCAGCAAAGCGTTCATGGGGATACCGTCGATCACGATGGGGAGAACAGAACGCCCCCCGACGGATTTGGCACTCCAATTTTGCGGGCCTGGGCATTCTACTCCTGGGGGTTGGCCCTTGGCCCCAGGGGTTGCTCGTTTAACTGACAGTACCTTGCAAGATGGCCCACCTGGTGGCAGCGGCGGCAGATAGGTCGTCCATCCTGACGAAAACGATCATCGTCTCTGCCTCTGGTCGATGGAACCCTCCTTGGTCGTTGCCAGGGGACATGCGCCAGTCTGGAAGCCTGCTGGATCTTCTCCTTGGGGGCCTCCTGTAGGGACTGAACAGTCCGGGCTAGGGCAGCAACGCTCCTGGTCAGTTCCTGTATCTGGAGGCGCAGTCCTGCAGGGCAGTCGTCTTCCAGAATCTGGGCATCGGCCTCGGCGGAGACAGGTGCGTCTGGCGCCACCTCCTGGTGGTATGTGAGGGCTTGCCGCCTGGGAAGTGTGGCACGGCTGGGCTGCCGCTCCGGTAGCGCCTGGATAGCTTTATCTTTGAATTGCGCAAAAGTCAGAGCTGGATTCTGCATGGCCAGGAAGTGTAGCTGGGCCCTTTGGTTACTGCACAGGAGCCCTTCGATGAACCGCTCTTTCTGGAGCTTATCTTCATCTTGCATGCTGTTTGGGTCACTTTGCTTGATGGCCCGCAGCGCCTCCTGCAGATTAAGAGCATAGTCCCGTAAGCTATCCTGCGGTCGCTGCTTGCACCCATAGAACGTCAATTTTATTTCCGTAGCGGTGCGGGTGTCAAAGGTGGCTTTAAGCTTGGCAAATACTTGTTGCGCAGTTTTCTTGTCCGCAGCGGGCCAGGACTTTATTTCCCTCAATGCCACTCCAAAGAGTTGGCCGATTATCATATGAACCTTCTGAGGCTCCGTCAAGGGATAAAACTCGAGCAGGCTACAGATCCCTTCTTTAAAGTCAGTTAACCTATGAGCTTCTCCAAAGTATCGTGGGAGCCAGGCGGCCCCTGGTAGGTACGGCATAGAGAAGGGCATTATGGCTGCTGTAGCGGCAGCAGTATCCGGCTGGTTGGTGGTAGCGGTAAGCCCCGCGGCCTCTAGCGGTGATACCGGGTTTGTGGCTGTGCTTACCGCGGAATCCGGAAGTGCTCCCGAGTCTGCAGCTGTGGCCGCCGCTTCCCCTCCGGAATCCGACATGGCCGTTCCTTCCCCTTGCTAATCTGTCGGGGTCGGGGTTCTCCTTCCGGGGTCGGCGCCTCACCGCATCTTCCGCTCCGCGCGATTTTCCAGCCGGCTCCACCCACGAAGCTATGGCCCCTCCCTTCGCGCTCCACACGGCGCAGCAATGGCAGATTTTTGGTGGCAAATAGCAATACACAGTCTTTGCAATAAGTCACAATTCAATCACAGTTCCAAGGCACACATCACCTGATTCTTTTACTGAAGGTTTCAGGATCCTCAATCCAGGGCACTGTCAACAGGGCTGTCTGAGACTGGCCGGTCCGAAGGCACATCCAGAGTTCCCTTTGCAGGTGGAAATCAGTGTCTACCCACTAGCGCCTGTGTGTTGTAGTGCTTCCCTGCTGAGCATTCAGGATAGTCCTCACAACTTCTGTTCTTGTTCTTTCTAGATCTTTCTCTTCTCCGTCCCCCAGGTATGTTATGGCTAGGACGCACCTTTATGACAGGTAGGCCTGGAGTTATTATGGAACCCTAGTGTCGCCCCTCTCCCACGATTGCCTCCTATGTCCTTCTTAGATGTTGTATGGTAGACAGCCAACCTGTAATTAACTGTCCTGCCGCTGTTTGAAGTAATGCGTGGAGACTGTTACTTCTTCGGTGCTCCGGCCACCGGCTATGCGCCTCAGTAAGATGTTGCCGTTCTCAGGGCACGACTCTTACTGGATCTCCTTTGTGCTGATCTCGTTTCTCACTGTTCCACAATATCCTTCGCTTCGTGTCTATTTCTTAGGATACCGCCGCAAGGAAGTGCAGGCGCGATTCCGTAACAATCTGTCCTTTCGCTAGGTACCTGCCAGATTTCCCATTTCTGACAGGTCCTCCCTGGAGCTCTCCCAGGCTTCGTTCTGCCTAACTTCCTGTCCAACCCCTAGTTTTACCAATGTGAGGAGTGGCCCAATAAGTAAGCCTTTTACTCCCCCTAGTGGTCGGAGTGTGAAGTGTAATGTGTGCTGGTGATACCTGGTCAAAGAACTCCTTTAGTGCAGTCAGACGTACCATCACTCCCCTTAGTGGCAGAGCGACGTTACTGCAACGACCAGATCTCTGGGGCGCTGCAATTGCAATAGGATAGATCTTCTCTAAGCGCCTATTGTTGACATGTGTCTAGGTGGGTTGGAGATCATGGATGTTTAAGTGATGGGAGAACTGTTAAGGATTTGTTTAAGATCACAGAAAGAGCATGACACAGCTTAATGAACAGATTGATGAAAGGAATCTCCCTAAGGTTCAAATCTCGAGTATACAAGTAAATTAAATATGAAGGAGAGAAGGAAAATTGACAGCAGCACCGAACTTAAACTTTCAATGGCCAAAGTGAATAATGATAATTACCAACCTCAGATGTTTAAATTGGAAATGTTACTGTCCATTACTAAATTGTGGGCTTGATGTCAGTGGCCATAAAACAGCTGACATCAATTCCATAAATATTAAACCCACAAGGCAAGTGGGAAGAGCCAGGCAAAGCGCCAGAATTGGTGCATCTAATAGATGCACCTTTTCTGGGGCTGCTATTTTGTGGCTGGGGTGGGCAATATCCCTGGCCCCTTACCCACCTGAGAATACCAGCCCTCACCTATCTGCTTTAGCTTGGCTGGTTAACAAATATGGGAGGACCCCACACCATTTTTTACAATTATTTACTTAAATAATTTACAAAAATGGCATGAGGACCCCTCTTTTCTTGATAACCAGCTATGATAAAGCTGACAGCTGAGGGTTGACTCCTCTGTAAAAGTTTGTAAAATAGGAAAGGAGTGACCGCTTAAAGGGGTCCTCTGGGGGCTGACAGTACTGCAGCAAAGATGGTATCACTTCTCAAAGATGAAGCTGGATCACCAGGGCTACCGATGTGTTTGGCAAGGATGGTGTGGTGCCGGAAATAAACAGAGGATGCAGGGTTGCAGTCTCTTTACCTGGTTTACTGATGGTAGAGAGCCTCAGTCCAGGGTACCGGCAACAGGTGTCGATGGAGTCCAGGCAGCCTGAAAACGAGTGGGATTCCCTTTACCAGGTCAAATTGGGAGCCTTTCACTATGCTCTGAATAATAGTCCCTTGCTGCCTGTGGCTTCCTGACAAGGTCCTCTTTTACTCTGTCCTGGGACAGTTCCTGCATGGTAGGCAACTTGAGTAGTGTTGAGCCACCTCCCTAGTGTTCGGTGTTCAGTTCGGTTCATCGAACAGGGAGGTGTTCGCCGAACTGTTCGTCGAACATTCGACGAAAACCGTCGAACCCCATTGAAACCAATGGCAGGCAAACACAAACACATACAAACACATAGAAAACACTTTAAAAGGTGTCCAAAAGCTGACAAACTGCTCAGAAGACACAACAAACATGGAAAAGTCACAACTACATATAGTCATGCGAAAAGAAAAGTGGTGGAGGAGTAAAGGGAGGAGGAGACACAGATATAGGCATGTCATGCCCTTCTAAAATCAAGAAAGGCTGGAGTAAAAATCTATACTCACCCTACCAACACCCAGACGTCTTGACAAAAAAAATAAAAAAAGAAATATCTTTAGGTAGAATGGCGGCGGGTCCATTCAGAAAACTTTCCTTAGAAGACGTAGTGGTACCCCCATTGGGAGTTGTGCCAAAAAATGAACCCAATACATTCAGACTAATCCACCATTTGTCATATCCAAGGGGCAGGTCAGTAAACGACAACATCGACGCGGAACCAAGTACAGTACTATGTACTGTACCTCCTTTGATGAGACAATCAGGCGGGTCAAGAAGTTGGTAAGGGGCACCCTAATGGCCAAAACAGACATTGAGGGGGCGTTCCGGTTACTACCTGTGCCTCCGAATAGTGTCCTCCCATTGGGCTGCTTCTGTGAAGGAGCATACTACATAGATCGCTGTTTGCCCATGGGGTGCTCCATATCCTGCTCACTCGAATGTGTCATCATGGACGTTTGTAAAGCGGCACATATAATCCATTACCTCAACGACTTCTTATGCCTGGGCCCAAAAGATTCGCCACAGTGTGAAAACACGCGGTAGTCCACCTGTGATAAGGAGAGAGCTGGAGGGAGAGTGGACAGCCCAGAGCCGAGGGGTTCGATTGAGAAAGAAAGAAGGCGGTGTAGCTTGCTTCATGGGTGGGGTACTCTGCTGAGTAACAGAAATTGCTACTATGCCCAAAAGGATTTCCTGGACCAGATGCCGTTAAAAAATATTACTTAGGTAAATAGGCGGTGTAGCTTGCTTCAAGGGTGGGGTGCGCTGCTGAGTAGCACTAAATTATATCAGGCCTAAACGGATTTCCTGGGCTAGATGCTGTTACAAAATAGTAGTTAGGTAAACAGGAGATGTAGCTTGCTTCATGGGTGGGGTACGCTGCTGAGTATCACTAAATTCTTCAAGGCCCAAAAGGATTTCCTGGGCTAGATGCCGTAACAAAATAGTAGTTAGGTAAACAGGCTGTGTAGCTTGCTTCATGGGTGGGGTACTCTGCTGAGTTGCGCAAAATGCTATTAGGTACAAAACGATTTCCTGGGCTAGATGCAGTTAAAAATTAGTAATTAGATCAACAGCCGGAGTAGCTTGCTTCATGGGTGGGGTACGCTGCTAAGTATCACTAAATTCTACTAGGCCCAAACGGATTTCCTGGGCTAGATGCCGTTAAAAAATAGTAGTTAGGTAAACAGGCGGTGTAGCTTGCTTCATGGGTGGGGTACGCTGCTGAGTTGCACCAAATTCTACTAGGCCCAAAATTATTTCCTGGGCTAGATGCCGTTAAAAAATAGTACTTAGGTAAACAGGCGGTGTAGTTTGCTTCATGGGTGGGGTACTCTGCTGAGTAGCACAAAATGCTATTAGGTACAAAACGATTTCCTAGGCTACATGCCGTTAAAAATAGTACTTAGGTAAGCAGGCGGTGGGTGGCTGGGCTACTCTGCTGACTAGCAGACACTGAAGCTTTGGAGCAGACCTCTGAATCCCAGGCCATAGTATGAGGAAACAACTCTGCAGACGACCCCACCCACCTAGAATTGACGATGGCAACGTCATGTAAAACTCAGCAAGGGAACTAAATAAAAGAATCTCCATTTTTTCCAAAAATTTGGCCACAGACACCACTTAAGTGGCATCAATTTCGCCAGAGTTTTTTTAAAACGGTTGGTGAGGTGATTTTCAAAAATCATCAAGCTTTTATTCTCCCCAAGATGACACAGGGATAGAAAAGTCCTTGCGGATCCAGGATTTGTTCATCTTGATGAACGTTAGTCTGTCTACATTGTCACTGGACAGCCGCGTGCGCTTATCTGTCAGCACATCACCAGCTGCGCTGAGCACACGTTCAGAGAGAACGCTGGTGCGGGGCACGACAAGATCTCCAAGGTGTGAGTGGCGAGCTCAGGCCATTTTTCAAGATTGGAAGCGCTCAGGCCATTTTTCAAGATTGGAAGCCCAAAATGAGCAAGGCAATAGCATCGATGTTAACTTGGAGATACTCTTGTTCCATCCTCTCTAGGCGTTGGCTGTGCGTCAGACTTCTTGTCTCCTGTGGCCTTGCAAAGGTTGGTGTAAAAAAAATCTTGAAACGATTGGAAAAAATTGCTGTTACCACCAGATACGATGTTACTGTTACGGTTTGAGTGATGACTCGATAGTCCCGCGGTTGGCAAGTTAGAACTCAGAGATTCACTACGTGCACCACTGGTGTTTTGTGGAAAAGCAGATGTTAGATTCTGTAACAGTCTCTGCTGATACTCCTGCATGTGTGAATCCCTTTCTATGGCAGGAATTATTTCGCCAAATTTGCTTTTGTACCGGGGATCTAAGAGTGTGGCAACCCAGTAGTCGGCATTACTTCGGATTCTGACAATCCGAGGGTCATGTTGCAGGTAGTGCAGCAAGAAGGCACTCATGTGTCTTGCGCATCCAGGAGGACCAAGTCCTTGTTGTCTTGGTGGTGGCGAGGTGAGAATCATGCTTCCTTCGTCTGCCCTCTCCCCCCAACCTCGCACAACAGAAATTTGATCAAGGTCTCCCTCATCTGATGAGTCTTCCATGCCCCACGCCAGTTCGTCCTCCACTTCTTCTTCACCTCCTGCACCTCCCTCAACAGTTTGGCTGCTACCATGCGCCCTCAGTAACCCCTCTCCCCCAGCCTCCAATGCCAGCCGCCTTGGTGCTGCCAACCTTCTTGACCTTGGAGATATGATCCCTTCCGCATACGACTTCTCCTGTTCCTCCTCCTCCTCCTCCTCTTGTTCCACCACCTGACTCCGAACACTGTGTAAGATGTGCTCCAGCATGTAAATCACTGGAATGGTCATGCTGATAATGGCAACGTCAGCACTAAACATCTTCGTTGCTATTTCAAAACTGTGCAGAAGGGTGCATAGGTCCCTGATCTGAGACCACTCCTGCAGCGTGATTTTCCCCACCTCTTGATCTCGTTGGCCCAGGGTATACGTCATAACGTATTGCACCAGGGCTCGTCGGTGCTGCCACAGTCGCTGCAACATGTGCAGAGTTGAATTCCACTGTGTGGGCTTATCGCATTTCAGCCGGTGAACTCGCAGGCCCAACGACTTCTGTAGAGATGAAAGTTGTCGAGCTGCAGGATGCGAACGGCAGAAGTGAGCACACAGCGACCGTGCCCTCTGCAGAAGCCTATCTAGTCCGGGATAGTGAGATAAAAATTGCTGGACAACCAGGTTCAAAACGTGAGCCATACAAGGCACGTGTGTGACATTGCCCCGGCGAAGGGCCGCACCAAGGTTTGCAGCATTGTCGCACACAGCCTTCCCTGGCTGCAGGTTGAGTGGAGACAACCATTGATGGAACTCGGTCTCCAGAGCTGACCACAACTCCTCTGCCGTGTGACTCACATTTCCCAGACATTTCAATGTAAACACCTGCCTGATGCCGTTGAGCCCTGGTGACAGCATAGTGAGGAGGTGTGCAGGATTCCTTCTGCGCAGTTACAATGTGGGTGGCATTACCAGACAGGCTTTGGGTGCAGGTGGAGGACTGAGAGGAGGTTGAGGAGGCAGAAGCAGTGGAGGAACTTCTAGATACAGAGGATCGACGAGCAACTCGTGGGGACAGCAAGACGTGGTCAGCAGCCCCTTCTCCTGATGTCGCCGTAGTTACCCAGTGCCCAGTCACCGACATGTAATGCCCCTGTCCATGTCTACTCGTCCAAGTGTCTGTGGTGAAATGTACCCTGTCACACACACAGAGTTTCTCAAGGAAGCGGTGATGTTCTGTGCGACATGCTGGTGTAGCGCAGACACAGCTTTCTTTGAGAAATATGGGAGAATATGCAAATGGCGTGGCAAACCGGCTATTAAGAGGTCTGCATCAACTACATCATTAGCAAGATTCAGCTCATCAAGTGCAACAAATACTTCGATTGGAGACTCATCAGAAGTGTTCAGTGGATATAACACTAGATACATGGGTGTGAAAAGGAAGAATCATCGGGAACAAGATTTTACCAATGAGGGCACCTTGAAGGTAATTAACCTTTCAGACACAAAACTAACATCTGCTCAGATTTCTGTATTGTCCCTTGGATTAGGTTTTTGCCCTACAGCAAAATTGGAACAATTTTCAATCATCAAGGATACCTTTTTATTTGCCCGTAAGATTCTATTGAAAAAATTCCACACTGATAAACTGATGTCTAACGTTTTTTCCATAGAAGAGGAATTCGAAGCCCTACAGGCGCTTGAAGCCTTAACCCCTTAAGCCCCGAGGGTGGTTTGCACGTTAATGACCGGGCCAATTTTTACAATTCTGACCACTGTCCCTTTATGAGGTTATAACTCTGGAACGCTTCAACGGATCTTGGCGATTCTGACATTGTTTTCTCGTGACATATTGTACTTCATGTTAGTGGTAACATTTATTCGATATAACTTGCGTTTATTTGTGAAAAAAATGGAAATTTGGCTAAAATTTAGAAAATTTCGCAATTTTCCAACTTTAAATTTTTATGCCCTTAAATCACAGAGATATGTCACGCAAAATACTTAGTAAGTAACATTTCCCACATGTCTACTTTACATCAGCACAATTTTGGAACCAAAATTTTTTTTGTTAGGGAGTTATAAGGGTTAAAAGTTGACCAGCAATTTCTCATTTTTACAACACCATTTTTTTTAGGGACCACATCTCATTTGAAGTCATTTTGAGGGGTCTATATGATAGAAAATACCCAAGTGTGACACCATTCTAAAAACTGCACCCCTCAAGGTGCTCAAAACCACATTCAAGAAGTTTATTAACCCTTCAGGGGTTTCACAGGAATTTTTGGAATGTTTAAATAAAAATGAATATTTAACTTTTTTTCACACAAAATTTATTTCAGCTCCAATTTGTTTTATTTTACCAAGGGTAACAGGATAAAATGGATGCCAAACGTGGTTGTACAATCTGTCCTGAGTACGCTGATACCCCATATGTGGGGGTAAACCACTGTTTGGGCGCATGGCAGAGCTCGGAAGGAAAGGAGCGCCATTTGACTTTTCAATGCAAAATTGACAGGAATTGAGATGGGACGCCATGTTGCGTTTCGAGAGCCCCTCATGTGCCTAAACATTGAAACCCCCCACAAGTGACACCATTTTGGAAAGTAGACACCCTAAGGAACTTATCTAGATGTGTGGTGACCACTTTGACCCACCAATTGCTTCACAGAAGTTTATAATGCAGAGCCGTAAAAATAAAAAATCATATTTTTTCACAAAAATGATTTTTTCGCCCCCAATTTTTTATTTTCCCAAGAGTAAGAGAAGAAATTGGACCTCAAAAATTGTTGTCCAATTTGTCCTGAGTACGCTGATACCCCATATATGGGTGTAAACCATTGTTTGGGCGTATGGCAGAGCTCGGAAGGGAAGGAGCGCCATTTTACTTTCCAATGCAAAATTGACTGGAATTGAGATGGGATGCCATGTTGCGTTTGGAGAGCCCCTGATGTGCCTAAACATTGAAATCCCCACAAGTGACACCATTTTGGAAAGTAGACCCCTTAAGGAACTTATCTAGATGTGTGGTGAGCACTTTGACCCAACAAGTGCTTCACAGAAGTTTATAATGCAGAGCCGTAAAAATAAAAAATCATATTTTTTCACAAAAATGATCTTTTCGCCACCAATTTTTTATTTTCCCAAGGGTAAGAGAAGAAATTAGACCACAAAAGTTGTTGTGCAATTTGTCCTGAGTGCGACGATACCCCATATGTGGGGGTAAACCACTGTTTGGGCGCATGGCAGAGCTTGGAAGGAAAGGAGCGTGATTTGACTTTTCAATGCAAAATTGACTGGAATTGAGATGGGATGCCATGTTGCGTTTGGAGAGCTCCTGATGTGCCTAAACATTGGAACCCCTCACAAGTGACACCATTTTGAAAAGTAGACCCCTTAAGGAACTTATCTAGATGTGTGGTGAGCACTTTGACCCAACAAGTGCTTCACAGAAGTTTATAATGCAGAGCCGTAAAAATAAAAAATCTTATTTTTTCACAAAAATGATCTTTTCGCCCCCAATTTTTTATTTTCCCAAGGGTAAGAGAAGAAATTAGACCACAAAAGTTGTTGTGCAATTTGTCCTGAGTGCAACGATACCCCATATGTGGGGGTAAACCACTTTTTGGGCGCATAGCAGAGCTCGGAAGGGAAGGAGCGCCATTTGACTTTTCAATGCAAAATTGACTGGAATTAAGATGGGACGCCATGTTGGTTTGGAGAGCCCCTGATGTGCCTAAACATTAAAATCCCCCACAAGTGACAACATTTTGGAAACTATACCCCCTAAGGAACTTATCTAGATGTGTTTTGAGAGCTTTGAACCCCCAAGTGTTTCACTACAGTTTATAACGCAGAGCCGTTAAAATAATTTTTTTTTTTTTCGCAAAAATTATATTTTAGCCCCCAGTTTTGTATTTTCACAAGGGTAACAGAATAAATTGGACCCCAAAGGTTGTTGTCCAATTTGTCCTGAGTACGCTGATACCCAATATGTGGGGGGGAACCACTGTTTGGGCGCATGGCAGAGCTCGGAAGGGAAGGAGCGCCATTTGGAATGCAGACTTAGATGGATTGGTCTGCAGGAGTCACGTTGCATTTGCAGAGCCCCTGATGAACCCAAACAGTACAAACCCCCCACAAGTGACCCCATATTAGAAACTAGACCTCCCAATGAACTTATCTAGATGTGTTGTGAGAACTTTGAACCCCTAAGTGTTTCACTACAGTTTATAACGCAGAGCCGTGAAAATAAAAAATCCTTTTTTTTCCCACAAAAATGATTTTTAGCCCCCAGCTTTGTATTTTTACAAGGGTAACAGAATAAATTGGACCCCAAAAGTTGTTGTCCAATTTGTCCTGAGTACGCTGATACCCCATATGTGGGGGGGAACCACTGTTTGGGCGCATGGCAGAGCTCGGAAGGGAAGGAGTGCCATTTGAAATGCAGACTTAGATGGATTGGTCTGCAGGGGTCACGTTGCATTTGCAGAGCCCCTGATGTACCCAAACAGTACAAACCCCCCACAAGTGACCTCATGTTGGAAACTAGACCTCCCAAGGAACTTATCTAGATGTGTTGTGAAAACTTTGAACCCCCAAGTGTTTCACTACAGTTTACAACGCAGAGCCGTGAAAATAAAAAATCCTTTTTTTTCCCACAAAAATGATTTTTAGCCCCCCAAATTTTTATTTTCTCAAGAATAACAAGAGAACTTGGATCAAAAAAGTTGTTGTCCAATTTGTCTCGAGTACGATGATACCCCATATGTTGGGGTAAACCCCTGTTTGGGCGCACGGGAGAGCTCAGAAGTGAAGGAGCACTGTTTTACTTTTTCAATGCAGAATTGGCTGGAATTGAGATCGGATGCCATGTCGCGTTTGGAGAGCCCCTGATGTGCCTAAACAGTGGAAACCCCCCAATTATAAATGAAACCCTAATCCAAACGCACCCCTAACCCTAATCCCAACTATAACCCTAACCACACACCTAACCCTGACACACCCCTAATTCTAATCCCAACCCTAATCCCAACCGTACATGTAATCCAAACCCTAACCCTAGCCCTAACCCTAGCCCTAACCCTAGCCCTAACCCTAATGGGAAAATGGAAATAAATACATTTTTTTTTATTTTATTATTTTTCCCTAAGGCTAGGTTCACATTGCGTTAGAGAGATCCGTTTAGCGCTAGCGGATTGCGCTAACGCAATGTCTTTTTAGGTGTCGTGTTTAGTGGTCGCGTTAACGTCCCCGCTCTGGAAGATCGGGGTTCGGACCTCGGGCGCGCCGCGGATGCTGCAAGCAGCGTCCGAGGCGCTCCACAAAAGAACGGCACCTTGCTAGCGCGAGCCGAAAATGGCACGCTCTAGCGATGCACTACACCCGAAAATCACATTGCTGTCAATGGGTGTGCTAACGGACCCGTTGCACGGCGTTAATTGTGACATTTTCGCAACGCTGTCCGTTAGCGTTAACCCATTAACGCAATGTGAACCTAGCCTAACTAAAGGAGTGATGAAGGGGGGTTTGATTTACTTTTATAGCGTTTTTTATATCAGATTTTTATGATTGGTAGCCGTCACACACTAAAAGACGCTTTTTATAGCAAAAAAGTTTTTGCGCTACCACATTTTGAGAGCTATAATTTTTCCATATTTTGGTCCACAGAGTCATGTGAGGTCTTGTTTTTTGCGGGACGAGTTGACATTTTTATCAGTAACATTTTCGGACACGTGACAGTTTTTGATCGCTTTTTATTCCGATTTTTTGTGAAGCAGAATGACCAAAAACCAGCTATTCATGAATTTCTTTTGGGGGAGGCGTTTATACCGTTCCGCGTTTGGTAAAATTTATGAAGCAGTTTTATTCTTCGGGTCAGTACGATTACAGCGATACCTCATTTATATCATTTTTTTTATGTTTTGGCGCTTTTATACAATAAATGCTATTTTATAGAAAAAATAATTATTTTGGCATCGCTTTATTCTGAGGACTATAACTTTTTTATTTTTTTGGTTATGATGCTAAATGGCAGCTCGTTTTTTGCGGTACAAGATGACGTTTGCAGAGGTACCATGGTTATTTATATCCGTCTTTCTGTTCGCGTGTTATTCCACTTTTTGTTCAGCGTTATGATAATAAAGCGTTGTTTTTTGGCTCGTTTTTTTTTTTTCTTACGGTGTTCACTGAAGGGGTTAACTAGTGGGCCAGTTTTATAGGTCGGGTCGTTATGGACGCGGCGATACTAAATATGTGTACTTTTATTGTTTTTTTTTTTTAGATAAAGAAATGTATTTATGGGAATAATATTTTTTTTTTTTCTTCTTTATTTAGGATTTTTTTTTATTTTTTTTTTACACGTGTGGAATTTTTTCTTTTTACTTTTTCACTTTGTCCCAGGGGGGGACATCACAGATCACCGATCTGACAGTGTGCACAGCACTCTGTCAGATCGGTGATCTGACATACAGCCGGGCAGGATTAGAGCTGCAGCTGCAGCCTGATCCTGACCCGGAAGTGCTCCCTGCAGGACCCGGATGCAGCCCCGCGGCCATTTTGGATCCGGGGACTGCAGGGAGAAGACGCTCGGTACACGGTGAGTACATCACCGTGTACCGATCGTCTCAGGGAAGCCCGCAGGGAGCCCCCTCCCTGCGCGATGCTTCCCTGCACCGCCGGCACACCGCGATCATCTTTGATCGCGGTGTGCCGGGGGTTAATGTGCCGGGAGCGGTCCGTGACCGCTCCTGGCACATAGTGCCGGATGTCAGCTGCGATAAGCAGCTGACACCCGGCCGCGATCGGCCGCGCTCCCCCCGTGAGCGCGGCCGATCGCATATGACGTACTATCCCGTCACTGGGAATTAAGTCCCAGGTCACCTGGACGGGATAGTACATCATATGGGATTAAGGGTTAATTGCGGAACAGGAGGATATACCAGGTAAATTCCCTGACTTTATAAAGAAAAGATCAAGAACCTTTCCTCCATTATCACAGAATTCTTCAGTTGAAGTTTTTGTGAAGATGGTATGTGATGAGGTTACTAAAATATCTGCAAGGAGACCATATGATAATCTCCGGTATGAACAGAGAAGGGCACTTGATGAGCTGACTAAAATGAAAGAAGTCGTGCTTAAGCCATCCGATAAGGGTGGCAATATTGTTGTATGGCCATGCACACAATATGAAAAAAGCGTTCAGACAGTTAAGTGATCCATCTTGTTATGAACGTTTGCCTCAAGATCATACTTTTATATATCAAAAGAAGCTGTTTGATATTTTAGACTCAGCATTGGAATGGTATAATTCCCAAGTCCATTTGGGAGGGATTACGGACCGAGTCACCAACGGTTCCAACACTGTATTTGTTGCCAAAGGTCCATAAGAGCATGGTAGACCCTCCTGGACGCCCTATTATATCCGGGAATGGGAGTCTATTGGAACCAGTCTCTAAATTTTTGGACTTTTATTTGAAGCCTATCGTAGTGGAATTACCATCATACATTAGGGACACAACTGAAGCTCTTCAGAGATTAGACGGAATACACATGAATTCTGATATCCACATTATAACATGTGACGTTGAATCATTGTACACGTCGATACCTCATGAATTTGGTCTAACAGCAGCTAGACGTTACTTATCTAGTCGTAATCTTGATGGCTTGCTCATTGAGTTCTTAATGGAACTTTTAGAATACGCGTTATTCCACAATTACTTTGTCTTTAAAGACCGATTTTACTTACAGAAAAGAGGCGTGGCTATGGGTGCAGCTTTTGCGCCCTCCTACGCAAATCTTTTTATGGGATCATGGGAACATGATTATGTTCAAAATGAGGATTGTACTATGACTGGTGCAGTAATATTGTGGATGAGGTTTATAGATGATATTCTGTTTATTTGGCAGGGCCCACGAGATGAATTGGACAATTACCTTCAGTATCTAAATAGAAATGACAACAATATTAAACTTACCTGGATGGTGAAACAGGACTCCATTAACTTCTTGGACCTTGGAATTAGAATTGATGAATTTGGTCATCTTCATACATCTATATATCGGAAAGAAACTAGTGTTAATGTACTTCTACACGCTCAATCTGCCCACCCTGCCCATGTCATTCGTGCAATTCCAACCGGACAATTTCTTAGGACAAGGCGTATTTGTGATCAAGATACGACTTTTGAACAACAAGCTGAAGATCTCACCAACAGATTTTTGAAACGGGGATACAAAAGTGATGTTGTACATAGAGCTTACACGAGAGCAAAAAATACTGATCGACAGTCCATAATGACTTCCCAGAAGAAGAACAAAGAAACAGATGGACAAATACGCTTTATTACTGATTATCACTCGAGATGGAAAGAAATGACTGACATTTTTTCAAAATTTTGGCCTATTCTTTTACAGGACCCAAATATATAAAAAATAATACCTAAAAAACCTCTTATTGTTGCAAGACGTTGTAAGACTCTGGGTGAATCATTAGTGCATAGTCATTACGTCCCTCCGGCATCTAATTTCATCTTTAATTCCAAGGGTCCGAAATGGGGGTCATACAGCTGTGGATCACTTTGTTACAGAGCATGAATCCCGTAGGTCTCAATGAACAATGGGGTTTTTCTAGTTTTTTATAGTTTTTTTTACAGCTTTTTATAGTCTTTTGCAGACCCTTCTTTTGATAGGATTTATTTCCCATCTTCTATGAGTGAGTCAATGTTTTTGACATTTGAGTACATTGGGGACATCAAAATCGCAGAAAAGATTATTATTTATGATATTAATACCATATCAAAATTGGAACCTATAGTTAGATATTTTCATCATCATCATCCCAACATATCCCAATTACTTTTGATAAATGGGACAATTTGGTTATATTTGGGCAATGAAAGGGTTGTGCCAATAAGTGGTATATATACATTGCGGTAGTTGATCACTGTATTATATTACTCTCGTGGGTTCCTATTGACAGTGGGGATTCTTTTATATTTTATAGATTTTTCTTCTGATAGGATTGGTTCCGCCTTCCTCTTTATCCTTATATACCTAATTATTTATATACTTTATATTGATTTATATTATTTTTTATTACTTTTTATTATTTTTATATATATTTTTATTCATTATAATATATGATCTCTTCCTTATTTGTTATTTCTATATTCATTATTATTTCCATTTATCATTTTTATTATTTTTACTTTTATTATTTATTATTTATATTATTATTATTTATATTATTATTATTTATTTTTTATTTTTTTTATTTTTTCATTATTTATTTTTTTATTTTTTAATTTTCAATTTCATTTCCATTTAATTATTATATATATGTTTATATTTTCCCATTTAGTCCATCTCCAATAAATGTGTTTTTTGTAGGGCGTCTTCTTATTATGCGGTTTTTGACTGTATTAACAATATTACCATCATCAGGAATATATATTTTTATTTTTATCTATATTTTTATTCATTTTTATATTTTCATACAAATACTCCTTCTCTTTTGGGCTGGACAAAGCTTCCGTATATATGTAATTTCTATTCATTAATTTTTTTGTGCATATGCTCATCCTTTCATTAGTAATAAAAATCTTGCACTGAGCCATCATTCAATACATATTTCTGTTATCATTTTTCATTATTTTCTTTTATAATTTTTGTATATATTTTTTGCATATACTATTGATATGCATTTATTAGTAATAATAATCTTGCACTGATCCATTATACCACACATTTTTCTTTTTATTTATTATTTTCTATTTCTTATATTTTTCATTATTTTTATTTATTATTTTTGCATATTAATTATCATATATATATATATATTTTTATATTTTTTATTTTATTTTTTATTACTTTCTATTTTTATTCTGCTTAGTTTTTTCTGGTATATTTATTTACCAACATATAGATGATATATAGATTATCTTCGTGTGAGGTATTTAGTGAATGATTGGTTGTGTATATATATAAAGATTTTGAACTATATATTAATTATTCATGTTTTATTTAACTATATATATTCTTTTACGAGGTATATATTTAATTTTATATAATTATAGATTTATTATGAAGTAATTATCTTATATATAAGCAGGATACTACTATATCTGCAGCTGTGGTATCGCATATTACACTTTATAATTGATTTATTCATTGTTCATGCCCTTAGATATTCCCTTAACTAATATGGCTGCGGGAACGCTGTGCACCAAGCGGAGCATGCGTGCGCTCCGTCCTGGTGCTGGTGACTCAGTACGCCGCTGACTGTGACCTTCGGCCGCACTTGGTGACACACTTCCGGTCTCCGGCTCCGGTGATGGAGGCGGACGTGTGCCCTGCTGCGGCGCCATGTAACTATGGCGTTCCTCATTTCTGAATAGTTTGCAGCTGTGAGTATGCTATATAATGCGGTCGGACCCTACACACGCCACTCCCTGACGAAGCGGTTGCGAAACGTCCGTTGGAGTGGTGTGTGGGGGGGCTGCGGTGCGCATATCTGGTTGGTATACACGGCTGATGTCTTATCTCTTCTTTATTTATATATATTTATGTGCACACTATTAGATTTATGAATTGGTTATTTTATGTTATTTAGGAATCTACCCTTGCCATTTGGAGGATTTATATGAGATCAGGTCATACCATATACTATCAATTTATGATATATGATTGGTCACTTATTCATTTATTTTTTATTTGTATAATCATACACTTTATTTGTATATATTTTTATTCATTCATTATAATTTATTCTGATCACATGACCGCATAGGTGGTACATCATATCTACACTTTAGTTCACCATTTCAACATATTTTACAATCATCACTATTTTTTCATTATTAATTATTAATTTTTCCCACATATTATCACATTCATTGTACTTGTATACACATTTAATTTCATCATTTTATACACACTGTGTACATTATTAATTATTACATTTTTTATTATATTTTTTATTACCTTTTCACATATTTTTATCACACTTATTGTGTTTGCATACACATCATATTTTATTTTTTGGCACTCACTATATTTTCATTATACCCTTTTACACTTTAGTTGGCCTTTAGTATTCCTGCACATAGTTGCTTTGTATTAAATTTTTCACTGATATACACAGTTATTTATTTTTTCATATTCTTTAGCTTTTATTTTTATTTTTTTATTTTTTATTTTTTTCTGTCATTTTTATTTTCCATTTATATTCTTTCATTCACATTACACCACCACATTACACCACCAATCATAGTAACATAGTAACATAGTTAGTAAGGCCGAAAAAAGACATTTGTCCATCCAGTTCAGCCTATATTCCATCATAATAAATCCCCAGATCTACGTCCTTCTACAGAACCTAATAATTGTATGATACAATATTGTTCTGCTCCAGGAAGACATCCAGGCCTCTCATGAACCCCTCGACTGAGTTCGCCATCACCACCTCCTCAGGCAAGCAATTCCAGATTCTCACTGCCCTAACAGTAAAGAATCCTCTTCTATGTTGGTGGAAAAACCTTCTCTCCTCCAGACGCAAAGAATGCCCCCTTGTGCCCATCACCTTCCTTGGTATAAACAGATCCTCAGCGAGATATTTGTATTGTCCCCTTATATACTTATACATGGTTATTAGATCGCCCCTCAGTCGTCTTTTTTCTAGACTAAATAATCCTAATTTCGCTAATCTATCTGGGTATTGTAGTTCTCCCATCCCCTTTATTAATTTTGTTGCCCTCCTTTGTACTCTCTCTAGTTCCATTATATCCTTCATGAGCACCGGTGCCCAAAACTGGACACAGTACTCCATGTGCGGTCTAACTAGGGATTTGTACAGAGGCAGTATAATGCTCTCATCATGTGTATCCAGACCTCTTTTAATGCACCCCATGATCCTGTTTGCCTTGGCAGCTGCTGCCTGGCACTGGCTGCTCCAGGTAAGTTTATCATTAACTAGGATCCCCAAGTCCTTCTCCCTGTCAGATTTACCCAGTGGTTTCCCATTCAGTGTGTAATGGTGACATTGATTCCTTCTTCCCATGTGTATAACCTTACATTTATCATTGTTAAACCTCATCTGCCACCTTTCAGCCCAAGTTTCCAACTTATCCAGATCCATCTGTAGCAGAATACTATCTTCTCTTGTATTAACTGCTTTACATAGTTTTGTATCATCTGCAAATATCGATATTTTACTGTGTAAACCTTCTACCAGCTCATTAATGAATATGTTGAAGAGAACAGGTCCCAATACTGACCCCTGCGGTACCCCACTGGTCACAGCGACCCAGTTAGAGACTATACCATTTATAACCACCCTCTGTTTTCTATCACTAAGCCAGTTACTAACCCATTTACACACATTTTCCCCCAGACCAAGCATTCTCATTTTGTGTACCAACCTCTTGTGCGGCACGGTATCAAACGCTTTGGAAAAATCGAGATATACCACGTCCAATGACTCACCGTGGTCCAGCCTATAGCTTACCTCTTCATAAAAACTGATTAGATTGGTTTGACAGGAGCGATTTCTCATAAACCCATGCTGATATGGAGTTAAACAGTTATTCTCATTGAGATAATCCAGAATAACATCCCTCAGAAACCCTTCAAATATTTTACCAACAATAGAGGTTAGACTTACTGGCCTATAATTTCCAGGTTCACTTTTAGAGCCCTTTTTGAATATTGGCACCACATTTGCTATGCGCCAGTCCTGCGGAACAGATCCTGTCGCTATAGAGTCCCTAAAAATAAGAAATAATGGTTTATCTATTACATTACTTAGTTCCCTTAGTACTCGTGGGTGTATGCCATCCGGACCCGGAGATTTATCTATTTTAATCTTATTTAGCCGATTTCGCACCTCTTCTTGGGTTAGATTGGTGACCCTTAATATAGGGTTTTCATTGTTTCTTGGGATTTCACCTAGCATTTCATTTTCCACCGTGAATACTGTGGAGAAGAAGGTGTTTAATATCTTAGCTTTTTCCTCGTCATCTACAACCATTCTTTCCTCACTATTTTTTAAGGGGCCTACATTTTCAGTTTTTATTCTTTTACTATTGATATAGTTGAAGAACAGTTTGGGATTAGTTTTACTCTCCTTAGCAATGTGCTTCTCTGTTTCCTTTTTGGCAGTATATCATTTATAGGTATGACCATATATGGATATGTGTCTGATTATTATTATGGAATCTCATTAAGTTAGACGTATGGATTTTTGTGTATATACAGTGGGGCAAAAAAGTATTTAGTCAGTCAGCAATAGTGCAAGTTCCACCACTTAAAAAGATGAGAGGCGTCTGTAATTTACATCATAGGTAGACCTCAACTATGCGAGACAAACTGAGAAAAAAAAATCCAGAAAATCACATTGTCTGTTTTTTTATCATTTTATTTGCATATTATGGTGGAAAATAAGTATTTGGTCAGAAACAAAATTTAATCTCAATACTTTGTAATATATCCTTTGTTGGCAATGACAGAGGTCAAACGTTTTCTGTAAGTCTTCACAAGGTTGCCACACACTGTTGTTGGTATGTTGGCCCATTCCTCCATGCAGATCTCCTCTAGAGCAGTGATGTTTTTGGCTTTTCGCTTGGCAACACGGACTTTCAACTCCCTCCAAAGGTTTTCTATAGGGTTGAGATCTGGAGACTAGCTAGGCCACTCCTGGACCTTGAAATGCTTCTTACGAAGCCACTCCTTCGTTGCCCTGGCGGTGTGCTTTGGATCATTGTCATGTTGAAAGACCCAGCCACGTTTCATCTTCAATGCCCTTGCTGATGGAAGGAGGTTTGCACTCAAAATCTCACGATACATGGCCCCATTCATTCTTTCATGTACCCGGATCAGTCGTCCTGGCCCCTTTGCAGAGAAACAGCCCCAAAGCATGATGTTTCCACCACCATGCTTTACAGTAGGTATGGTGTTTGATGGATGCAACTCAGTATTCTTTTTCCTCCAAACACGACAAGTTGTGTTTCTACCAAACAGTTCCAGTTTGGTTTCATCAGACCATAGGACATTCTCCCAAAACTCCTCTGGATCATCCAAATGCTCTCTAGCAAACTTCAGACGGGCCCGGACATGTACTGGCTTAAGCAGTGGGACACGTCTGGCACTGCAGGATCTGAGTCCATGGTGGCGTAGTGTGTTACTTATGGTAGGCCTTGTTACATTGGTCCCAGCTCTCTGCAGTTCATTCACTAGGTCCCCCCGCGTGGTTCTGGGATTTTTGCTCACCGTTCTTGTGATCATTCTGACCCCACGGGGTGGGATTTTGCGTGGAGCCCCAGATCGAGGGAGATTATCAGTGGTCTTGTATGTCTTCCATTTTCTAATTATTGCTCCCACTGTTGATTTCTTCACTCCAAGCTGGTTGGCTATTGCAGATTCAGTCTTCCCAGCCTGGTGCAGGGCTACAATTTTGTTTCTGGTGTCCTTTGACAGCTCTTTGGTCTTCACCATAGTGGAGTTTGGAGTCAGACTGTTTGAGGGTGTGCACAGGTGTCTTTTTATACTGATAACAAGTTTAAACAGGTGCCATTACTACAGGTAATGAGTGGAGGAAAGAGGAGACTCTTAAAGAAGAAGTTACAGGTCTGTGAGAGCCAGAAATCTTGATTGTTTGTTTCTGACCAAATACTTATTTTCCACCATAATATGCAAATAAAATGATAAAAAAACAGACAATGTGATTTTCTGGATTTTTTTTTCTCAGTTTGTCTCCCATAGTTGAGGTCTACCTATGATGTAAATTACAGACGCCTCTCATCTTTTTAAGTGGTGGAACTTGCACTATTGCTGACTGACTAAATACTTTTTTGCCCCACTGTATATTAATTTGTTTTTCATTTATCACATGAAATATTATTTATTTAATATTTATTATTAATTTTTATTGTGAATAATATGTATTGTAATTTTTCAGCCGTGTAATCATTTGATTATATATTTTTTATCAGATTATATTTGTATTTACTTGATATATATATTATTTATTTGTTATCAAACAGTTCTGTGTGCCCTAGCCCCCCCACATACTAATCTAAATTGTACATATAATTTTTATAAGAATTTTTTATTTTTCATATTACATTATACATATATACAGTGGGGCAAAAAAGTATTTAGTCAGTCAGCAATAGTGCAAGTCCCACCACTTAAAAAGATGAGAGGCGTCTGTAATTTACATCATAGGTAGACCTCAACTATGGGAGACAAACTGAGAAAAAAAAAATCCAGAAAATCACATTGTCTGTTTTTTAACATTTTATTTGCATATTATGGTGGAAAATAAGTATTTGGTCAGAAACAAAATTTCATCTCAATACTTTGTAATATATCCTTTGTTGGCAATGACAGAGGTCAAACGTTTTCTGTAAGTCTTCACAAGGTTGCCACACACTGTTGTTGGTATGTTGGCCCATTCCTCCATGCAGATCTCCTCTAGAGCAGTGATGTTTTTGGCTTTTCGCTTGGCAACACGGACTTTCAACTCCCTCCAAAGGTTTTCTATAGGGTTGAGATCTGGAGACTGGCTAGGCCACTCCAGGACCTTGAAATGCTTCTTACGAAGCCACTCCTTCGTTGCCCTGGCGGTGTGCTTTGGATCATTGTCATGTTGAAAGACCCAGCCACGTTTCATCTTCAATGCCCTTGCTGATGGAAGGAGGTTTGCACTCAAAATCTCACGATACATGGCCCCATTCATTCTTTCATGTACCCGGATCAGTCGTCCTGGCCCCTTTGCAGAGAAACAGCCCCAAAGCATGATGTTTCCACCACCATGCTTTACAGTAGGTATGGTGTTTGATGGATGCAACTCAGTATTCTTTTTCCTCCAAACACGACAAGTTGTGTTTCTACCAAACAGTTCCAGTTTGGTTTCATCAGACCATAGGACATTCTCCCAAAACTCCTCTGGATCATCCAAATGCTCTCTAGCAAACTTCAGACGGGCCCGGACATGTACTGGCTTAAGCAGTGTTACACGTCTGGCACTGCAGGATCTGAGTCCATGGTGGCGTAGTGTGTTACTTATGGTAGGCCTTGTTACATTGGTCCCAGCTCTCTGCAGTTCATTCACTAGGTCCCCCCGCATGGTTCTGGGATTTTTGCTCACCGTTCTTGTGATCATTCTGACCCCACGGGGTGGGATTTTGCGTGGAGCCCCAGATCGAGGGAGATTATCAGTGGTCTTGTATGTCTTCCATTTTCTAATTATTGCTCCCACTGTTGATTTCTTCACTCCAAGCTGGTTCGCTATTGCAGATTCAGTCTTCCCAGCCTGGTGCAGGGCTACAATTTTGTTTCTGGTGTCCTTTGACAGCTCTTTGGTCTTCACCATAGTGGAGTTTGGAGTCAGACTGTTTGAGGGTGTGCACAGGTGTCTTTTTATACTGATAACAAGTTTAAACAGGTGCCATTACTACAGGTAATGAGTGGAGGAAAGAGGAGACTCTTAAAGAAGAAGTTACAGGTCTGTGAGAGCCAGAAATCTTGATTGTTTGTTTCTGACCAAATACTTATTTTCCACCATAATATGCAAAAAAAATGATAAAAAAACAGACAATGTGATTTTCTGGATTTTTTCCCTCAGTCTGTCTCCCATAGTTGAGGTCTACTTATGATGTAAATTACAGACGCCTCTCATCTTTTTAAGTGGTGGAACTTGCACTATTGCTGACTGACTAAATACTTTTTTGCCCCACTGTATATATTTTCTAATAAAAAGTGTTATTGATTGTGTTATGTCTTTTTAAAAAAATAAAATCATTTGATCAAATCTTATGAATTGTTGTCAGTAAATATTTTCTTTGGGGTATATGCTTTCTGTGGAATATTTACGTTATTAGATATATTTTCAATATTATTTGGTATTTCTTTTCTATATAGGATTTCTTTATTTCAATGTAAACACCTGCCTGATGCCGTTGAGCCCTGGTGACAGCATAGTGAGGAGGTGTGCAGGATTCCTTCTGCGCAGTTACAATGTGGGTGGCATTACCAGACAGGCTTTGGGTGCAGGTGGAGGACCGAGAGGAGGTTGAGGAGGCAGAAGCAGTGGAGGAACTTCTAGATACAGAGGATCAACGAGTAACTCGTGGGGACAGCAAGACTTGGACAGCAGCCCCTTCTCCTGTCTCCAGTCACTGACATGTAATGCCCCTGTCCATGTCTACTCGTCCAAGTGTCTGTGGTGAAATGCACCCTGTCACACACAGAGTTTCTCAAGGATGCGGTTATGTTGTGTACGACATGCTGGTGTAGCGCAGACACAGCTTTCTTTGAGAAGTAGTGGCGACAGGGCATCCGGTACTGGGGCACTGCGACGGACATAAGGTCTCAAAAATCATCTGTGTCCACCAGGTGGAAAGGCAGCATTTCTGTAGCCAACAGTTTGCAGATGGAGAAATTCAACCTCTTAGCTTTGTCATGGCTAGGAGGAAATGGTCTTTTACTTGTCCACATCTGAGGGACTGAGGGCTGGCTGCCGTGCTTAGACGGAGTTGAGTAGGGTGTCCCCGGAAAACTGCTGGTCTGTGAGGAAGGTGCAGGCAGAGATGTTATGTTACCTTGATCAAAATGTGGTGTTGATGTCGGAGAGCGCAGCCCAGCAGGTGTTTCCACTAGCAAATGTCCTGACGACCTGCCAATCACACTGGCTGTTGCGGGTAAAGAGGTGGAAGGTCTGCATCCAAAACCATGTGCGACTGCTGTCCCCACAGTCACAGAGGATGAAGAGGACGCGGATGCACTTGATGGGGCAGACAGTGGTTGACCCGGCCCACTAGGCCGCATTGTAGCACAGTGAGCTTCCCACTGCAACTTATGCCTCATATCCATGTGACGGTTCATGCATGAAGTACTCAAGCTAGTGATTTTTTGGCCTCTACTGAGATTTTGTTGACAAATCTTACAGACAACATGAGTTGGGTCATCCTTTGCGATGTCAAAAAATGCCCAGGCTATGCAAGGCTTAGAGCCCGTGTGACCTGAAGAGCCACCACGACTTCTGGTCTGAGGCACAGTTGGGGTTGAGGATGCAGTTGTTGACGTGCTTCCAGTACTCCGTCTCTGTCCAGGAAGGCGCACTGTTACATCGTCGTCAGAATCATCAATAGCATCCTCCTCCACCTCCTCTGCTGACCTCATGGACTGGCAGACTGGGGGTTGGCAGTAAGTGGGGTCTACAACCTCGTCATCATCATCCTGTGTGTTCTCACACCCGTCGTCCTCAGAGCTAACCTCTCTTCCTGCCCCGAACGAAAAGTCAAGTTTTCGTTCCAATCAGGGTTCTCAGTCTCATCATCATCTTCCTCATTGTCTCCACCAACAGGAGTTACAGTTTGGGAATGAGGGTCTACATTATCCTCAGAACCTTCTTCATCTGGGCCAGGATCCGACTCACAAAGATTCTGGGCATCAGTACAGATCATTCCTCGTTTGGATTCACAGAAGCTCTGGAGCAGACCTCTGATTCCCAGGCTATAGTATGCGTAAACAGCTCTACAGACTCAACCATGTGTGTTACCCCATGCTCAGAAGGGCAGCTGGAGACTTGGGAGCTGTGAGGAAGCAAGTGCGATTGGGGTGACAACTATGAGGACTGGAGTAGTTTTGATGTTGAAGTTGACATGGAGGAGAGCCCACTTGAACGAGTACTTGATATCCGTTCAAGCACCTGCTGTTTTTGTGCCTCATCTGGAATTTTTGGCGATGCTTGTAGCGATGGTCGTAAGAAAGGGATCATATCAGATTGTCCACGAAAAGAAGTAGACATCTTACTTTGGCTGGAAGATGGTCTTTCTTCTGCAGATGTTACTGTTGCTTTACCACCTACCACAACCTTTTTTTCCCTTTCCAACACGCCTAGACCCCTTTCCACCAGCAACAGGCCTTTTGCCACTCATTTTAGTGCTTAACTAATTGGCAACTCTGTATCTGTAGTTGTTGGCACAACAACCGATGGATGGAAACCGAGCAGAACTGAGTGGCCAAACTGTGGTACTAGGCCCAAAACTAATAACTGGATTAGATGCAGTGAAAATAGAGATACACAGGCGGTATAGTTTGTTTCACAGGCGGGCTACTCTGCTGACGTGCAGACACTGCTCCTAGGCCCTAAACTAATAACTGGATTAGATGCAGTGAAAATAGAGATACACAGGTGGTATAGTTTGTTTCACAGGCGGGCTACTCTGCTGACGTGCAGACACTGCTCCTAGGCCCAAAACTATCAACTGGATTAGATGCAGTTAAAATAGAGATACACAGGCGGCATAGTTTGTTTCACAGGTGGGCTACTCTGCTGACGTGCAGACACTGCTCCTAGGCCCTAAACTAATAACTGGATTAGATGCAGTGAAAATAGAGATACACAGGCGGTATAGTTTGTTTCACAGGCGGGTTACTCTGCTGACTTGCAGACACTGCTCCTAGGCCATAAACTAATAACTGGATTAGATGCAGTGAAAATAGAGATGCACAGGTGGTATAGTTTTTTTCACAGGTGGGCTACTCTGCTGACGTGCAGACACTGCTCCTAGGCCCTAAACTATTAACTGGATTAGATGCAGTGAAAATAGAGATACACTGGCGGTATAGTTTGTTTCACAGGTGGGCTACTCTGCTGACATGCAGACACTGCTCCTAGGCCCTTAACTAATAACTGGATTAGATGCAGTGAAAATAGAGATACACAGGTGGTATAGTTTGTTTCACAGGCGGGCTACTCTGTTGATGTGCAGACACTGCTCCTAGGCCCTAAACTAATAACTGGATTAGATGCAGTGAAAATAGAGATACACAGGCGGTATAGTTTGTATCACAGGCGGGCTACTCTGCTGACGTGCAGACACTGCTCCTAGGCCCTAAACTATTAACTGGATTAGATGCAGTGAAAATAGAGATACACAGGCGGTATAGTTTATTTCACAGGCGGGCTACTCTGCTGATGTGCAGACACTGTTCCTAGGCCCAAAACTATTAACTGGATTAGATGCAGTGAAAATAGAGATACACAGGTGGTATAGTTTGGTTCACAGGCGGGCTACTCTGCTGACGTGCAGACACTGCTTCTACGCCCTAAACTATTAACTGGATTAGATGCAGTGAAAATAGAGATACACAGGCGGTGTAGTTAGTTTCACAGGCTGGTTACTCAGATGACTACCTCTCTGACAATTCGTTCCAAAAAAAAACACTCTTTGTCTTTATAGCGGCCACAGCAGCAACGGTGGCATCTAACACTAAGCTGCAGCATTGAGGAAATGGTGGCGATGGGGCAAATGGCTGGTTCTTATAGGGCAAGGACATGTGACATACACAGCCAATGACACATGCCTTTGCTTGTGTGCATCACATGCACATTGCTGTGTGTGTGCGCACTGCTGATAGGCTGAGAGACTGCACCGCCCCACTGTAAATGCAGGAAAGAAAAAAAAATTGAGATCGGCGTTATTTCAGCACAGATCTAAACCCCCGCCTCCCTCCCACCCCCCGCCCAATATACACTGTAACAGTCTATTAACAATGATAAACAGTTTTAATGTGCAAATCAAGCGAGGCTTTTGCTGAACGAACAGTTATCGAACAGAAACTCGAACAGTCGAATTTTAAGCAAATTGTTCGGGTTCGTCGAACAACTCGAACACCGCCCAAAACAGCTCGAATTAGAGATTGGCGAACAGTTCGACTCGAACATCGCTCATCTCTAAACTTGAGCCGTTTCCTTGGGGTCTCTATCCACGGCGACTCCAGGCTCTGGATGTTGCTGTGCCTCAGGTGTAATGTGGGCAAGTCACTATCAATTTCCTGCCCTCCGTTTCTGGCAAGGCTGATCGTAACCTGCGGGTTTGGGATGGATATTGTTCCACACTGCGATACATGGCACACTTCTCCAGTGTTATTCACTGCCTTATTCTCCATTCAGATAAGTGGTGTATGGATTATTATTTGAGTATGCCTCCTGATGAACCGATTTCGGGGAAACGCGTCGAGATGAAAATACTTAATGTTTAGGTGTATTCAATTGTCACCAATATGAACATGCTTGATGTTTAATTATATTTGAATTAGCTCTGTCCAGAGGCGTAGCTAGAGCTTTTGCCGCCCGGGGCTGGTCCCGAGCTTGGCGCCCCCCCCCCCCCCCCCCCCCAGCAGGAATAAGACCTCAGATGTAGAACTTTAATTGTTTCGCCGGTGAATGTTACCATCACATGATCGGGACTGCAAAAATAACCAAGTTCTGCTTACCTGACCGCGCTCCTGCTCTCTCCACGCAGCTGAAACGTGCACTCGCCGGCGACTGACAATGATGTCAGACGCCGGCGACATGCACACTGGGACTGACGTCAGCTGCCAGCCTCAGATTGGCTGGCGGCTGTTAACTATTGACGTGCGGGCGCGGGCCCACACGTCAATAGCGTTAAACAGCTGCAGCGCCGGCCGCAGCCCGGTGACCCACCCCCAGGGCCGGCTCCAGGTTTTTGAGGGCCCCGGGCAAAAGAGTCTCAGTGGGTCCCCCCCCCCCCTTTAACACATACCACGATTCATGATGCCCAGATACGGCAGAGAAATCTAGGTATAGTCCAATGCCAGATTTCACTTCTTATATGAGTGACAGCTATTGTAAATTCTACAGTGTATATATACAGGACAGGAGGAGTGGTACTGTGCAGTGTATATATACAGGAGGAGTGGTACTGTGCAGTGTATATATACAGGACAGGAGGAGTGGTACTGTGCAGTGTATATATACAGGAGGAGTGGTACTGTGCAGTGTATATATACAGGACAGGAGGAGTGGTACTGTGCAGTGTATATATACAGGAGGAGTGGTACTGTGCAGTGTATATATACAGGAGGAGTGGTACTGTGCAGTGTATATATACAGGAGGAGTGGTACTGTGCAGTGTATATATACAGGAGGAGTGGTACTGTGCAGTGTATATATACAGGAGGAGTGGTACTGTGTGGTGTATATATACAGGACAGTGGTACTGTGCGGTGTATATATACAGGAGGAGTGGTACTGTGCAGTGTATATATACAGGAGGAGTGGTACTGTGCGGTGTATATATACAGGAGGAGTGGTACTGTGCGGTGTATATATACAGGAGGAGTGGTACTGTGCGGTGTATATATACAGGGGCAGTGGTACTGTGCATTGTATATATACAGGGCAGTGGTACTGTGCATTGTATATATACAGGGGCAGTGGTACTGTGCATTGTATATATACAGGGCAGTGGTACGGTGCAGTGTATATATACAGGGCAGTGGTACGGTGCAGTGTATATATACAGGGGCAGTGGTACTGTGCATTGTATATATACAGGGCAGTGGTACGGTGCAGTGTATATATACAGGGCAGTGGTACGGTGCAGTGTATATATACAGGGGCAGTGGTACTGTGCATTGTATATATACAGGGCAGTGGTACTGTGCAGTGTATATATACAGGGGAGTGATGGTACTGTGCAGTGTATATATTTCAGCAGCCGCCCAGCCCAGGCCCCCAGCACTTGTCCTGTATATATATTATATATACTGTCATGCAGGCTGTATAGATACAGTATATACATATACAGGACAGGTGCTGGGGACCTGGGCGGCTGCTGAAGTATATAATATACAGTATATCAGCTGTGGCCGCCCCAGGTCACCCAGACTGTCAGAATACAGGGATACATCGCACTCACTCAGGGCGGCAAGGCTTGCCAAGGAGCTCCTCCAGAATCTGCCTGTCCTGATGTAAGTTCAGCAGTCAGCGAGGGGCGGGCGGAGGAGCAGAGCAGGAGAACTCTCCGCCCACAAAACAATGTCACGCTGGCTGCCTTGTTAACCCCGATGTGCCTGCACTGCCTGGCCCTGCACTGACTGAAGAGATGCTTGTGCCAGCAGGGCTAGATGCCCGCCCCCCACATTGTGCCGCCCGGGGCGGCCCGCCCCCCCCGCACCCCCCTTCCTACGCCACTGGCTCTGTCTGTCTGTAGCCTATATGTATAAAATTATATTTATCTTTGCAATTTGGTATTGTTAGGGTGTATTAGGGCCAGACGACGAGAGTGGGGGCGCCAATTGCGTAGGATTTTAGGGTGCCAACCCCTGCAGACAGGCAGGGCGTATTTAGGTGCAGAGTATATTCCCTAATGATCATTATTATATAGGCTATTTGGGAATATGTGCAATAATATATAAGTGTGCGGTATTATCAACAGCAATAAGCACACTATTTTGCACGGGTAAATGTGCAATATATAAGCACATAATTTATTGTGATGATCTTATTTGTCTGTCTAAAGTGTATGGTCTGCTGTTTGTCTTGCTGTTTTTTCTTCACGTGTGGGCCTATTAGGGTGAGTTAGGGAGAGCCAACGATGAGCAGGGGCGCCACTGTGCAGGACTTAAGGTACCGTCACATTAAGCGACGCTGCAGCGATCTAGACAACGATCCCGATCGCTGCAGCGTCGCTGTGTTATCGCTGGAGAGCTGTCACACAGACAGCTCTCCAGCGATCAACGATGCCGGTCCCCTGGTAACCAGGGTAAACATCGGGTTACTAAGCACAGGGCCGCGCTTAGTAACCCGATGTTTACCCTGGTTACCAGCGTAAACGTAAAAAAAACCAAGCACTACATACTTACATTCCGTTGTCTGTCCTCCGGCGCTGTGCTTTCCTGCACTGTCAGCGCCGGCCAGCCATAAAGCAGAGCGGTGACGTCGGGACAGACACCGGAATGTAAGTATGTAGTGTTTGTTTGTTTTTTATGTTTACCCTGGTTACCAGTGAAGACATCGCTGAATTGGCGTCACACACGTCGATTCAGCGATGTCTGCGGGAGGTCCAGCGACGAAATAAAGTGCTGGACTTTCTGCTCCGACCAACGATGGCACAGCAGGATCCAGATCGCTGCTGCCTGTCAAACTGAATGATATCGCTAGCCAGGACGCTGCAACGTCACGGATCACTAGCGATATCGTTCAGTGTGACGGTACCTTTAGGGTGCCAACCTCTGTGGCAAGGTCCACGCATCAGGGATTTTGTGCACTCTGTATCTTTATCTCATCTTTTTTTCAGCCAAAGGACGTTTTTAGGTCGTGTGTGTGTTTTTTTTTTTATGTGTAATACTAGTGAATGTTAAGTTTTATTGTGTTATTTGACTTTATTGGTTAATATAGTGCTTTATGCTGGAGTCAGAAAGTGTTGAATGTACAGATTACCTGTCAAAGGGATCCTCCTCGTTTCCAGGCATGGCATCACCCTCCCCGAGAGGAAGGCAATACCACTGTGGTACCTGAACTCCTGGGGTGCCACATTATACAGCAGTGTTCTGCAATCCCTGCATTACTGCATTTCCAAACCTGCTTACATGGGGACCTCGCACACCATTCTGTGAGCTGGCACTTGCATTCCCTGCTGCAGCACTGCCATAGCAGCAGCTGTAACTGACTAGCAGAAATGGCTGCTGATGCGGCGTACCTTTAACCAGAAGCTCTGGCAAATATGGGTAGGTTTTCAGAAACCGCTGAACTACCAAGTTGAGCATGGTTTGTGTGTGAGCTTGCCAAGCTTGACAGCTACCACCAACTTACGGCTATTATCACACATGACCATGCCTTGTTGTAGATTCAGCGGTGAGAGACACAGGTCTGTCTGGTCTATTTTTCCTTTCAATCAATAGCGCAGCTATTGGGGGGGCAGAGGGGGCTGTTGCGATGGGCCTTCTCACATGAAGGGACCAACCAGGAGCCATGGCCATTTTTCTCTTGAGGTGTCAAAGAGAGAGCAGCACAATGCCAGATCCCCTGTCTGACAAACTATGCACAGTGGCAGGTTGCACAGCCTCAGTCCGTGCAGTATGTGGTGCTGTCTGACCTGAGGAGCCTCTTGCTGGAAGCAGCTGCAGTTACTTTCTTGTCTCAGGCAGGCTGGTGCCCTCCTTGCATTTAACTGGACGCTTCCTGGTCCTGCCCTACTGCCTGCAAACTTTTTTGGCAAGTGTGGATGGAATTTATTAGATTGATTCAATTTAGGCATGTCATGGTCACTGTGGGGTGAATGTGAGAGGATGGGGGTATTGTGGAGGCTTTTTTCTACTTGCGAGCTGGGTCTTTTATAAGAATTAATATAAGAAGCATAACAATACAGGGTAAGAGCGTTAATACTTTAATAATGGGTTATTTAAGTATTAGTATAGCAAGGATAAGTATTAGCATAAGGGAGAAGACAGAAGGACGTATAACTCATACGAGGATCGCAGTGCACATGTAAGGGGACCAGGGTGGTAGCCATGGCAACAGGGGTTAGCTGTTGTAAATTCTGCTCTTGGGTTCCCTCCAGTGGTTGTAGGTGGGAATGCAGTTGTCTCTGAGTCACAGACCTGGCCAGGTGTATCGGATGATTACAATTCTGACTGGGATATTTAAGTGGGCAGGATCCTTTAGCCCTTGCCAGTAGGCAATGTTCCTTCTGAAGTGTTGGATCACTTTCTGACTTCTCCTGCTCGCTGCCTATTTCAGCAAAGATACCGTAAGTGTTTGGTTTTTGTTTCTGTGGCACACTGCCAGTGTGCTTGTTTCAGTTTTATTCCTGCTCTGATTGTAGGATTTACTGGAGTTGCAGATTTACGCTCCTACATCTTTTAGTAAAGATGTAGGAAGTTTTTGTATATTCTGCTGTGGATGTTTTGAAGGGTTTTTATACTGACCGCACAGAACTCTGTCCTATCCTGTCCTATCTAGCTAGAATGGGCTCCTGTGCTAATCCTGTTTTTCTGCCTGTGTATGTTTTTTCCTCTCCGACTCACTGCCAATATTTGTGGGGGGCTGTCTATCCTTTGGGGATTTTCTCTGAGGCAAGATAGTATTCCTATTTCCATCTTTAGGGGTATTTACAGTTAGGGCCAGAAATATTTGGACAGTGACACAAGTTTGGTTATTTTAGCTGTTTACAAAAACATGTTCAGAAATACAATTATATATATAATATGGGGTGAAAGTGCACACTCCCAGCTGCAATATGATAGTTTCCACATCCAAATCGGAGAAAGGGTTTAGGAATCATAGCTCTGTAATGCATAGCGTCCTCTTTTTCAAGGGACCAAAAGTAATTGGACAATGGACTCTAAGGGCTGCAATTAACTCTGAAGGCGTCTCCCTCGTTAACCTGTAATCAATGAAGTAGTTAAAAGGTCAGGGGTGGATTCCAGGTGTGTGGTTTTGCATTTGGAAGCTGTTGCTGTGAGCAGACAACATGCGGTCAAAGGAACTCTCAATTGAGGTGAAGCAGAACATCCTGAGGCTGAAAAAAAAATAAAAAATCCATCAGAGAGATAGCAGACATGCTTGGAGTAGCAAAATCAACAGTTGGGTACATTCTGAGAAAAAAGGAATTGACTGGTGAGCTTGGGAACTCAAAAAGGCCTGGGCGTCCACGAATGACAACAGTGGTGGATGATCGCCGCATACTTAATTTGGTGAAGAAGAACCCGTTCACAACGTCAACTGAAGTCCAGAACACTCTCAGTGAAGTAGGTGTATCTGTCTCTAAGTCAACAGTAAAGAGAAGACTCCATGACAGTAAATACAAAGGGTTCACATCTAGATGCAAACCATTCATCAATACCAAAAATAGACAGGCCAGAGTTAAATTTGCAGAAAAACACCTCAAGAAGCGAGCTCAGTTCTGGAAAAGTATTCTATGGACAGATGAGACAAAGATCAACCTGTACCAGAATGATGGGAAGAAAAAAGTTTGGAGAAGAAAGGGAACGGCACATGATCCAAGGCACACCACATCCTCTGTAAAACATGGTGGAGGCAACGTGATGGCATGGGCATGCATGGCTTTCAATGGCACTGGGTCACTTGTGTTTATTGATGACATAAGAGCAGACAAGAGTAGCCGGATGAATTCTGAAGTGTACCGGGATATACTTTCAGCCCAGATTCAGCCAAATGCTGCAAAGTTGATTGGACGGCGCTTCATAGTACAGATGGACAATGACCCCAAGCATACAGCCAAAGCTACCCAGGAGTTCATGAGTGCCAAAAAGTGGAACATTCTGCAATGGCCAAGTCAATCTCCAGATCTAAACCCAATTGAGCATGCATTTCACTTGCTCAAATCCAGACTTAAGACGGAAAGACCCACAAACAAGCAAGACCTGAAGGCTGTGGCTGTAAAGGCCTGGCAAAGCATTAAGAAGGAGGAAACCCAGCGTTTGGTGATGTCCATGGGTTCCAGACTTAAGGCAGTGATTGCCTCCAAAGGATTTGCAACAAAATATTGAAAATAAAAATATTTTGTTTGGGTCAATTACTTTTGACCTCCTAAAATGTGGAGTGTTTGTAAAGAAATGTGTACAATTCCTACATTTTCTATCAGATATTTTTGTTCAACCCTTCAAATTAAACGTTACAATCTGCACTTGAATTCTGTTGTAGAGGTTTCATTTCAAATCCAATGTGGTGGCATGCAGAGCCCAACTCGCGAAAATTGTGTCACTGTCCAAATATTTCTGGCCCTAACTGTAGTTCTCCGGCTGTGACGAGGTGTCTAGGTGTGTTAGGTACACTCCACGGCTACTTCTAGTCGCGGTGTTAAGTTCAGGATTGCAGTCAGTACAGTGGCCACTTTCTCCAGTGAATGTTCTCATGCAGCTCCTAGGTCACCGGATCATAACAGTACTACTGGCCAACAATGAGTTAAATGCATCTCAGAAGAAGGGAAGGAAGCTCTTGAGTCATTTTTTTTTTCTCCAGTCTGTTTTGTCTTCTCCTCCCTCTTTATCTCTGGGTGCCTGAGGAGCCTGGTGCAAGCATGAATGTTCAGGAATTAGTTTCTCGTGTAGACCAGCTTGCTGCAAGGGTGCAAGGTATTTCTGATTATATTGTTCAAACTCCTGATTTAGAACCGAAGATTCCTATTCCTGATTTGTTTTCTGGTGACAGGTCTAAATTTTTGAGTTTTAAAAGCATCTGTAAACTGTTTTTTGACCTGAGACCTCAATCCTCTGGTGATTCCATTCAGCAGGTAAAAATCGTAATCTCCCTGCTGCGTGGCGACCCGCAGGATTGGGCGTTTTTCCTGGAATCTGGGAATCCGGCTTTGCTTAATATTGACTCCTTTTTTCAGGCTTTAGGACTATTATATGATGAACCTAATTCTGTGGATCAAGCTGAGAAAACCTTGTTGGCCCTGTCTCAGGGTCAAGAGGCGGCAGAATTGTATTGTCAGAAATTCAGAAAATGGTCTGTGTTGACTAAATGGAATAATGATGCTTTGGCGGCAATTTTCAGAAGGGGGCTTTCTGAATCCGTTAAAGATGTTATGGTGGGGTTTCCCTTCCGGTCTGAGTGATTCTATGTTTCTGGCCATTCAGATTGACCGACGCCTGCGGGAGCGCAGAACTGTGGCGTTATCCTCAGAGCAAATTTCTGAGCCTATGCAATGTGATAGAATTCTGTCTAGAACGGAACAACAAGGTTTCAGACATCAAAATAGGTTGTGTTATTATTGTGGCGACGCTTCTCATGTCATTTCTGTCTGCCCTAAGCGGATAAAGAGGATCGCCAGTTCAATTACCATCAGTACTGTACAACCTAAATTTCTGTTATCTGTGTCCTTGATCTGCTCATTGTCATCATTTTATGTCATGGCGTTTGTGGATTCAGGTGCCGCCTTGAATTTAATGGATTTTGAGTTTGTCAAGCGTTGTGGTTTTCCCTTGCAGCCTTTGCAGAACCCTATTCCTTTAAGAGGCATTGATGCTACACCCTTGGCTAAAAATAAGCCCCAGTTTTGGACACAGGTGACCATGCGCATGGCGCCAGCCCATCAGGAAGATTGTCGATTCCTGGTGTTGCATAATTTGCATGATGCTATCGTGCTGGGTTTTCCATGGTTGCAGGTACATAATCCTGTGTTGGACTGGAAGTCCATGTCTGTGACTAGTTGGGGTTGTCAGGGGGTTCATAATGATGTTCCTTTGATGTCAATCTCCTCTTCTTCACCTTCTGAAATTCCAGAGTTTTTGTCTGATTTTCAGGATGTATTCGATGAGCCCAAGTCCAGTTTCCTTCCACCGCACAGGGACTGCGATTGTGCTATTGGCTTGATTCCAGGCTGTAAGTTTCCTAAGGGTCGACTTTTTAATCTATCTGTGCCTGAACATACCGCCATGCGGAGCTATATTAAGGAGTCTTTGGAGAAAGGGCATATTTGGCCATCTTCTTCACCGTTGGGAGCGGGGGTTTTTTTTGTTGCTAAAAAAGATGGTTCCTTGAGACCCTGTATAGATTATCACCTCTTGAATAAAATCACGGTCAAGTTTCAATACCCTTTACCTTTGCTTTCCGATTTGTTTGCTAGGATTAAGGGAGCTAGTTGGTTTATGAAGATTGACCTTTGGGGGGCATATAATCTTATTCGTATTAAGCAGGGTGACGAATGGAAAACTGCATTTAATACGCCCGAAGGCCATTTTGAATACCTTGTGATGCCATTCGGACTCTCTAATGCTCCATCTGTTTTTCAGTCCTTCATGCATGATATCTTCCGGACTTATCTTGATAAATTCTTGATTGTATATTTGGACGATATTTTGATTTTTTCCGATGATTGGGAGTCTCATGTGCAACAGGTCAGGATGGTATTTCAGATCCTTCGTGACAATGCCCTGTTTGTGAAAGGGTCTAAGTGTCTCTTTGGGGTGCAGAAAGTCTCTTTTTTGGGCTTCATTTTTTCTCCTTCGTCTATAGAGATGGATCCGGTTAAGGTTCAGGCCATTCATGATTGGATTCAGCCCACATCTGTGAAGAGTAGTGTTGAGCATTCCGATACCGGAAGTATCGGGTATCGGCCGATATTTGCGGTATCGGAATTCCGATACCGAGTTCCGATATTTTTGTGATATCGGGAATCGGTATCGGGATTAAGATTAATGTGTAAAATAAAGAATAAAAATAAAAAATATTGATATACTTACCCTCTGACGCGCCCTGGTCGTCACCGCTGCAACCGCCTTGCTTTCGTTCCTAAGAATGAGCGCGTTAAGGACCTTCGATGACGTCGCGGCTTGTGATTGGTCGAGTGAGCGTTTGAGGAGTGGCGACATTGGCTTGTGGGAGCTAAGCACCGTATTGTGGTCTTGACCAATCATAAGAATTTGATTTACCTCGAGTCTGCTAAATGGCTGAATCCTAGACAGGCTCAATGGTCCTTGTTTTTTTCCCATTTTGATTTCGTGGTCTCGTACCTTCCGGGTTCTAAGAATATTAAGGCTGATGCCCTCTCTAGGAGTTTTTTGCCTGATTCTCCTGAGGTCTTAGAGCCGGTCGGTATTCTGAAAGAGGGGGTGGTCCTTTCTGCCATTTCCCCTGATTTACGACGGGTTCTTCAGGAATTTCAGGCTGACAAACCTGACCGCTGTCCTGTGGGGAAATTGTTTGTTCCTGACAGATGAACTAGTAGAGTGATTTCTGAGGTTCACTGTTCCGTGTTGGCCGGTCATCCTGGCATTTTTGGTACCAGAGATTTGGTTGGTAGGTCCTTTTGGTGGCCTTCATTGTCACGTGATGTGCGTTCTTTTGTGCAGTCCTGTGGGATTTGTGCGCGGGCCAAGCCTTGTTGTTCCCGTACTAGTGGGTTGCATTTGCCACTGCCAGTCCCTGAGAGGCCCTGGACACATATTTCGATGGATTTTATTTCTGATCTCCCGGTCTCCCAGAAGATGTCTGTTATCTGGGTTGTTTGTGACCGGCTCTCTAAGATGGTTAATTTGGTGCCCTTACCTAAATTGCCTTCCTCTTCTGATTTGGTTCCGTTGCTCTTTCAGCATGTGGTTCGTTTGCATGGTATTCCGGAGAATATTGTGTTCAACAGAGGTTCCCAGTTTGTTTCTAGGTTTTGGCGGGCCTTTTGTGCTAGGCTGGGCATTGATTTGTCTTTTTCTTCTGCGTTTCATCCTCAGACAAATGGCCAGACCGAGCGAACTAATCAGACCTTGGAGACTTATTTGAGATGCTTTGTGTCTGCTGATCAGGATGATTGGGTGGCCTTCTTGCCATTGGCCGAGTTTGCCCTTAATAATCGGGCTAGTTCTGCTACCTTGGTTTCGCCTTTCTTTTGTAATTTTGGTTTTCATCCTCGTTTTTCTTCTGGGCAGGTTGAGCCTTCTGACTGTCCTGGTGTGGATTCTGTGGTGGACAGGTTGCAGCAGATTTGGGCTCATGTGGTGGACAAGTTGGTGTTGTCTCAAGAGGAGGCTCAACGTTTTGCTAATCGTCGTCGGTGTGTTGGTTCCCGGCTTCGGGTTGGGGATCTGGTCTGGTTGTCTTCCCGTCATGTTCCTACGAAGGTTTCTTCTCCTAAGTTTAAGCCTCGGTTTATTGGTCCTTATAGGATTTCTGAGATTATTAATCCGGTGTCTTTTCGACTGGCGCTTCCGGCCTCTTTTGCTATCCATAATGTCTTCCATAGATCTTGGTTGCGGAAATATGTGGAATCCGTTGTTCCCTCTGTTGATCCTCTGGCCCCTGTGTTGGTTGATGGGGAGTTGGAATATGTTGTTGAGAAGATTTTGGATTCCCGTTTTTCGAGGCGGAAGCTCCAGTACCTGGTCACATGGAAGGGTTATGGCCAGGAGGATAATTCTTGGGTTTTTGCCTCTGATGTCCATGCTGCTGATTTGGTCCGTGCCTTTCATCTGGCTCGTCCTGATCGTCCTGGGGGCCCTGGTGAGGGTTCGGTGACCCCTCCTCAAGGGGGGGTACTGTTGTGAATTCTGCTCTTGGGTTCCCTCCAGTGGTTGTAGGTGGGAATGCAGTTGTCTCTGAGTCACAGACCTGGCCAGGTGTATAGGATGATTACAATTCTGACTGGGATATTTAAGTGGGCAGGATCCTTTAGCCCTTGCCAGTAGGCAATGTTCCTTGTGAAGTGTTAGATCACTTTCTGGCTTCTCCTGCTCGCTGCCTATTTCAGCAAAGATAAGTGTTTGGTTTTTGTTTCTGTGGCACACTGCCAATGTGCTTGTTTCAGTTTTATTCCTGCTCTGATTGTAGGATTCATTGGAGTTGCAGATTTACGCTCCTACATCTTTTAGTAAAGATGTAGGAAGTTTTTGTATATTCTGCTGTGGATGTTTTGAAGGGTTTTTATACTGACCGCACAGAAGTCTGTCCTATCCTGTCCTATCTAGCTAGAGTGGCCTCCTGTTCTAATCCTGTTTTTCTGCCTGTGTATGTTTTTTCCTCTCCGACTCACCGCCAATATTTGTGGGGAGCTGTCTATCCTTTGGGGATTTTCTCTGAGGCAAGATAGTATTCCTATTTCCATCTTTAGGGGTATTTAGTTCTCCGGCTGTGACGAGGTGTCTAGGTGTGTTAGGTACACTCCACGGCTACTTCTAGTTGCGGTGTTAAGTTCAGGATTGCGGTCAGTACAGTGGCCACTTTCTCCAGTGAAAGTTCTCATGCAGCTCCTAGGTCACCGGATCATAACAGTTAGCATTCGCTCACCCTGGCACCTCACAGGTGAAATAGAATCTTCCTTCAGCTGCACATGTGTAAGAAGGACTGTGCTGCGGATACCTGTTCTGTGTCAGTTCCGGAACTGTCGGGGCTGTCTTCCCTATTGTCCAGGGGAAATCTTAAGGGACCGGACCAATCCTTGCAGGCAGAAGCAGGGGGTGTAGCTAAGGGTACACAGATTTGCTGAGCTACTTGTGAAAGTATGCTGCGTCTGTGCCCATTTCCGCATGTCGGCTACAGCAGTGCTTCAGCAGCGTTTGCAACTTCCAGCTCACTGACTGGCGTGCGATGTCACCACGAGTTGTAACTCAACATTACATATATTGGCAAGGTTTTGTGAGCAGCAGAGGGCAGTAGTTGAATACCAGCTGCAACATGCCATTGGTATTACAGTTAGCCTCCGAACATAAGAGCTGATGAGTGGGCATGAATGTCTGCCATATGTGCGGTTCTCAAAAACTTTGAGGAATTTACCAAGATGTGAGCAGCGATTACGCCATAATCGGAGTACCCATCCAGATCCCTGTCTACCAAAACGCTCGCTGCTCATAATTAAAGAGGAGGCTTTGCAGGCAGAGCAAGTTGAGATGGAGCAAGAAACTATACAGGGTGATGCTACACAGCCCAGCATCATATCATCTTTTCAACGCGGATTGGGTGATGATGAGGAGGAGAAGGAGGAGGAACAGGAGGAGGTTGCCTGTGCTATAGATGGTATTACCCACACCACCTTCATCACATCTGTTCAACATGGATTGCCTGAAGGCGAGGAGGAGAGGGAGGACGAGGACGAAGAGGAGAAGATGGACAGTCGTCCTGTTGTTGGAGACAGGGAAGTTTTGGCTGTTGACAGTCTGGCACACATGGCTGAGTTTATGTTCCACTGCCTTTCCCATGACCCTCATGCTGTATGCATTTAGGCCAACACTAATTGCTGGTTGGTCACCCTTCTAGACCCACGCTACAAGGAGAATTTTACTTATGTCCTTCCCTTGGCGAACAAGTCTAATAAAATGTTGCAGTGGCAGAATGCCCTAGTTGAAAAATTATTTTAAATAATCCCATCTGAAAATGCTGGCGGCAGAGGTCACAGTTCCTTGGACAACCAAGGAGTAGAGACGAGGGGGACACACACCAGATGCAGCAGAGGCAGGGTAACATAATCAAAGGTCTGGCTCAGTTTTCTCAGATGCTACTATTGCCCAGGCCCTGATGCGTGGGGTACTCAGACAAGGAAAGAAAAGTTTTGGAGGATACTGCAACTTGCCGACCGCATTAGCATCCTCCATGATTCCTCTATGCCTTACAACTATTGGGCATTCAAGCTAGACATGTGGCATGATCTGTCTCTCTATGCATTAGATGACCTGGCCTGCCCTACTGCTAGCATTTTGCCAGAGCGGGTTTTTAGTGCCACCGGGGGTAATATAACTGATAAGCACATCCGTCTGTCAACTGAAAATGCTGATAGGCTGACTCTTATCAAAATGAACAAGGGCTGGATTTGCCCTGACTTGCAACTCCAACGGATGTCAGCATCAGAACATAAACTCTAATCCTGTGTTTTTTGTTTTTATTCTGGTCTATTCCCATACACCCCTTCCCATCCATGCATGGGTATACACTTCAGGATGTCTTTCTTTTTTGTGTCGTCCTTTTCCTCCCCCTCCCTTCACCACCATATCAACAGACTCATCATTCTACCTTCACTATAAATTTTTGAAGGCTAGTTTCACACATCAGTTTTTTCACCGCATGCCGATTCTGGCATCGCGCTGCAGTGCCGGATCCAGCATAATTTGTGAAAACCGGCTGGGACGGATCTGGATTTCAGCCGGATCCAATGTCCAGATCCGGCGAGAAACTGGATCCGTCCCAACTGGTTGGCATCCGTTTCGTCCGATTTTTTATACTGTTTTTGATGGATCCGGCTTTTAAGGATGCCCCTGGGAGGCTCCAAAATGTGATTGGCCCCCTCAAAACTTTATATACAGTCTTCCTACAGCCCATCAGTCACAGGTTGGAGAGGGGCAAGTGTTTGGAGAGAAAGATGGATGTCGTTATTGCGAAGATTATGCAGAACAACGTGGATTTCATTGTGGAGGCAAATCGCTTGAAAGCAATTGTTCTGGAGAAGGAGCGAGAGAGACAACGCATCATGCGTCTGCGCCGACGCCATTTGTGGATCCACCCCATCACCGCACAGAGAATGACACATGGTGTGTTTTCTACAATGCACATGGAGCTACGAGGAAACCCAGAGAAATTTTTCTCATGTGTGCGGATGAAAGCAGAGAACTTTGATCTATTGGTGGACCGAATTGAACATCTCATCCTAAGGAGTGATACGTATTGCCGATTCTCTATTTCACCGGCCGAGCGTCTGATGGTCACTCTTCGGTAAGCCATTTTTATTGTATGTACTCCTGTAGTACACTTTCATTGATTGTAATTTGATTTTGTAGTAATTTCTGCCTTGATTTTGTTCACAGATTTCTTGCTACTGGAGAATCCCTTTCGTCATTACATTTCCAGTTCAGACTGGGAATTTCCACCATCTCCGGAATTGTAAAGCACACTTGCCGTGCACTGTGGGACTATTTGCACGATGAATTTATACCACATCCCACAATGGAGATTTGGTTGGAAGTAGCCGAGAAATTCCAGCAAGTGTGTCAGTTTCCCAATTGCTTGGGCGTGGTGGACGGGAAACATATCCGTATCGTGAAACCGGCTGGTTCGGGATCAGAATACTTTAACTATAAAAAGTACTTTTCCATTGTGCTGATGGCCATCGCCGATGCGGATTACAAATTTATTAAAAATACACAGTACACCCAAGAATTATAAAAAATAATAACTTATTATAATCTAAATAGAATAATAGCCAAAACCATCAGGGTGTGCTGTGAAGAGGTACAGTGGAAAAACCACTGTGGAAGGAGAACCAACAACCAACGTACTACACCATGGGACAAAGTATACACAATTTAGACCAAGGCAGGGAATATGGAAAATATATGGCTTTATTAATAGGGTGCCTATGATTACATATCACAAAATTAAATCAATACATTAAACAAGCAAAAATTACATAAAATAAATAAAATAAATGGCGTACACTGACAGATTATAAAAAAGGGGGCTATATATGTTTATCTTTATAGCAATAAAACCACCAACAGGATAAGATATAAGACTCCAAAAATTTGATATTTTATATAGCAGCACCAGAAGTTCACAAGAAAAAATATGAAATTGTAAAAATTAATACTAAGAAACAGGGAAATAGGCTCTGTATTTTATATAAAAAATATATATATATGGGGGGAAGGAAAAATTATTAAGTCCACAACTGTTGAATAAACGTGTGGAGTAAAGTGACAAGTGCAACCAAGAAACAATAAGAAATAGGCTCTCAATATATAAATTGAATAGATTACTGACTGGTCATAAAATCACTATAGTACCACACAACCAATGTGTAAAAAAAGGGGGGGAAAGAAAAAATAGTGAAATAAAAATTATATATATAAGAAAACAAGTTCTATATGTGTGCCTCACAACGTAATGTGCAAATATGCCAACTAAAGTGATAAGGTGCAAAGCAAAGAAAGGGAGCCGATAAAATTAAAAACACGCTACTCCTACTATGCTAGATCAGGGACTATAAATAGACTATGGGTGGGAAAAACTCCAAACGGAGTTGTAAACGTGATGAAGGTAAAGTGCACCTGTGCAGTCTAATGACTAAACTAGCATTGTGCCCATAATCAGAGACCAAACAACTGGTGCCTCAATGAAAATTGCTATGTACCTGAGGTGGTTCTGCCAGTGTGCGCGCTAACCCGACGCACGTTTCGGAATGTATATTCTTTCCTTCGTCAGGGGTTACCAGGGTGTGTGCTGCGGCGCTATATATAGCGTCTTAATCCGAGCGCTGCGGCCCGGGTATCACCGGCGCATGCGCAGTCAGGAGGTCCAGGACTTCCGGTCCCCGCGTCACATGACCAGCCGCATGGGGATGGAGTGCCCAGCGTAACCACAGTAACATGGACGCGGGGAATCGGAACCCCAGGACGCAGACCACGCACGCGCACAGCCAGGGGCGCAGCGTGGGAGAAGCGGATGGACAGATAAAACAGTGAGAGACGCTGGGGATATAGGGACAGGGGAAAGGTGAAAAAGAACTATTACTACCGCAATTATCTGAATACTGGGATCATGACTGTATTAGTGTGATAATGTACTACACCACCTTTACTCACATGTTATATTAAATGTCAATAATACAAATGAGTCAATATGTAAACCATATCGATATGGCACAATAAAGTAATTAATTAGAAAAAAATATATAATAAAAATTGGTGATATAAATATATAGTGTACCAACACATGAAGGAAAAAAGGAAAAAAGGGGGGGGGGGGGAAGAGTGTATATAAATTCATAATTAAAGAAAAATAATAATAAAAATGAATAATGAATAATAACATACCAAATAAACTCAATATCCCACAAAAGAGATAAAAAAAAAAAACAACTACAAAAAATATATTACAAAAAATATATATATGAAAATAAAATAAAAATTAATAACAAAAAATAAATAATAAATAATAAAATAATAGAAAATAAATAATCATAATATTATGCAAAATAATCAGAAAAGTGTATATATGTGATTAATACACTCATGAGAAACATCCCAACATTGCGGTAGAAAAATACAAAATCAATTAATATATATCATAAAAGTCATTACGTATATATGCAAGAGAAGAATCATATACTGTGCTGAAGGGAAATACATTATCAAAATTTTCTCACAGATGAAATTAGTATTTTTTTCTTGATTCTTTATGAGTCCTCTTATGTTGAATTCACTGTTTAATATTCGTTGATCTTTTGATAGATGCGACGTGTCTGCTCCAGCGACAACAGGCCAGGACGCACCCCAGCAGCAAATGTCGGACCAAAGACAAATCCACAACTCCCACAAGGTAAGTAACTACAATATCAAAAGTATATTAAATTAGTCAAATTTTATAAATTATATATACAACGCATACACCAGCCGGAGTTATATATAAAAAATATTTAAAAAAAAAATTTTATTGTTAAAATATATAAAAAGAGAATTAAAAAGAAAAATTAAAATTGTATGTAAAAATTACGATGGTTGTTATAAAAAGGGTATAAAACTCAAGTTTTCATTAAGCCCCTTTGGTGAAACAGTATCCAAAGTCCAGATCCACTTGGTTTCTTTTTTGGCTAAAGCGGTGCTTACTTTGCCTCCCCTTTCATTAGTTCCTATCATATCTATACCAGTTATTTTAAGTAACGAAGCATCACATCCATGGTATAATTTAAAATGTTTAGGGATTGTTTTGAGGAGTGATACATCAATAACTTCCTTTGCAGCTATAATACCCAAAATGTGCTCCCTGGCCCTGACTTTAAGCTGTCTCGTAGTCATCCCTATATAGACCAGAGAGCAAGGGCATGTAGCGTGATAAATCACTGCTTTGGACGAACATGTTATAGTCTGCTTAATTTTGTAGGTATTCGTACCATCGTGGTTACAGAAGGAGTCAGTTCTTTTGATGTTGGGGCAGGCTACACACTGGCCGTATGGTTTACATCCTGCGACCGCCTTAGAATTCATTAGAAATGAGGGGACCACCGGAATATAGTCATAATGACTCTTGACTAGCTCATCTTTCAAGTTTCTGGATCTGCGATAAGTAATGTTCGGTCTATCACCAATATACTTTGACAGAACTGGGTCTGCCTTTAAAATGGCCCAAGACTTAGTTAGGTATGATCTCATTAATTCTGTCTGCCCATGATATTGTGTGATGTACCTAGTCACTTGGTTAGTTTTATGTGGCTTTTTTTCATATAGGGCTTGGTGCCTTGTTATGTGTTTAGCCCTATTATAACCCTTCTTAATCGAGCGCCTACTGTATCCGCGCTCCAAAAACCTCTCCTTAAGATCTGATGCTTGTATCTCAAAATCCTCCTCGTTAGTACATATTCTGCGTAAACGTAGAAACTGCCCTATCGGGATAGATCTAATCATTGGTGGAGGGTGTGATGAGGTTGCATGGAGGAGGGAGTTAACTGACGTGGATTTCCGAAAAATGTTTGTATACAAGCAACCGTTATCATCTTTATAAACTCCTACATCCAAGAATTCCATAAATTCCAAATCACATTTGTAGGTAAGATGAATATTAAGAGAATTTGAATTTAACTGCTGCATGAAATCATGGAGAGATTCTACAGATCCTTGCCACACAAAAAAAATATGTCGTCAATGAACCGCACCCAGATAAGGATGCGGTCCATTGACGACACTAACTCAGAGTGAAAGAGGTCCCTCTCCCACAGCCCCAGGAACAAATTTGCATAAGAGGGTGCAAATGAAGCCCCCATTGCAGTGCCCTGGAGCTGTAGGTAGAGGGACCCCTTAAAAAGAAAAAAATTCTTAGTCAAGGAAAATTCAAGGAGTTGCGTCACAAAATTCCTCATAGTTGTGGGTAGTGGTGACGTCTCTAGAAAGTAACTTGCTGCTCTCACACCGTCATGGTGGCGAATATTGGTGTATAGGCTCTCGACGTCACGACACCAAAAGGGTATCATCACCTACATATAGGCCATCAATCTTTTTTAAGAATTCATTTGTATCCTTGATGAAAGATGGTAGATCTTCCACCAGGGGCTGTAACCTAGAGTCGAGGAACTTGTTAATATTCTCAAGATAATTTCCGCAACCGGAGACAATAGGTCTCCCGGGAGGAGTAGATTGATTCTTATGAACCTTCGGTAACAAATAAAATGTTGATACCATCGGTTCATGTACTTGTAGCGCTGTAAATAGTTCTTTGTTGATAACTTCAGTGTCAAGTGCTTCTTTCAGAATGACTGATAATTCAGTGCGGAATTTGATTAGGGGGTTAAAAGTTAATTTCTTATAAAATACATTGTTCCTCAATTGCCGGAACACTTCACGCTCATACATCTGTATAGGCCAAATAACAACATTTCCCCCCTTGTCAGCCGGTTTTATGACTACATCAGATAGCCCCTTCAATTTTTTCAAGGCCATTTTTTCTTCCTTCCCAAGATTGTCACATGATGGGAACCTTGGAATTTTATCAAATTCTTTAGTGACCGTTTTAATGAATGTATCAATGGTTGGACAAGCTGACAAGGGGGGAAACTTGCGGGACCTAGGACGAATGGATGCAGGGCTCTTACCTCCCAATGGTTGATTGTGCTCCAATGCTAGTTCATCAAGGATGCCTAGTGCCTCCTGCTCCGCCTCTGTAGGGAATAATTGTGATATTTCCTCATTGTGAAAATGTTTTTTAAACAGTAATTTTCTGGCAAATAAATGCAAATCTTTTATAGCAATAAATTTGTCAAATTGTGCAGTCGGACAGAACGTTAGGCCCTTACGCAAAACATTAATTTCAACTTCAGATAAAATATGAGTACTAAGGTTAATCACCTTTAGATTATTCCTTGTATTCTCTGGTGAATATCTGAAGTTACGTTTCGCCGGAGCGTACCACGGTTCGCGTTTGCGTTTTGGGGTAGATCCAATAGAGGCTAAAGTTGATACAGAGGCGGAGGAGGAGGCACCTGAGACATCCACCAATGCTTGATTAGATGAAGCTGAATCCAAGCATTCACGTGGATTTCCATGCTGGTTGTGTTTCCGCCACTTATAGATCATTCCCCTTGCGAAATCACCCTGATCTCTTGCCAGTTTATTTTTTTGGTTCGTCTGAATACTCTTTATCCACTGATCCATCTGTTTCTCCAGTAGACCGTCCATAGATGTCAATTGTTCAGTGGATAAACTGGCCTTCGCCTTGACATATATCTCATCTAATGATTTATCAATAGTGTCAATATTATTGGAATTATATTTGATCAATGATTCCATTAGCTGTTTTGAAGCAGTGTTGCAAGTCTCTTGTCCAACCATTGATACGTTCGTTAAAACGGTCACTAAAGAATTTGATAAAGTTCCAAGGTTCCCATCATGTGACAATCTTGGGAAGGAAGAAAAAATGTCCTTGAAAAAATTGAAGGGGCTATCTGATGTAGTTATAAAACCGGCTGACAAGGGGGGAAATGTTGTTATTTGGCCTATACAGATGTATGAGCGTGAAGTGTTCCGGCAATTGAGGAACAATGTATTTTATAAGAAATTAACTTTTAACCCCCTAATCAAATTCCGCACTGAATTATCAGTCATTCTGAAAGAAGCCCTTGACACTGAAGTTATCAACAAAGAACTATTTACAGTGCTACAAGTACATGAACCGACGGTATCAACATTTTATTTGTTACCGAAGGTTCATAAGAATCAATCTACTCCTCCCGGGAGACCTATTGTCTCCGATTGTGGAAATTATCTTGAGAATATTAACAAGTTCCTCGACTCTAGGTTACAGCCCCTGGTGGAAGATCTACCATCTTTCATCAAGGATACAAATGAATTCTTAAAAAAGATTGATGGCCTATATGTAGGTGATGATACCCTTTTGGTGTCATGTGACGTCGAGAGCCTATACACCAATATTCGCCACCATGACGGTGTGAGAGCAGCAAGTTACTTTCTAGAGACGTCACCACTACCCACAACTATGAGGAATTTTGTGACGCAACTCCTTGAATTTTCCTTGACTAAGAATTTTTTTCTTTTTAAGGGGTCCCTCTACCTACAGCTCCAGGGCACTGCAATGGGGGCTTCATTTGCACCCTCTTATGCAAATTTGTTCCTGGGGCTGTGGGAGAGGGACCTCTTTCACTCTGAGTTAGTGTCGTCAATGGACCGCATCCTTATCTGGGTGCGGTTCATTGACGACATATTTTTTGTGTGGCAAGGATCTGTAGAATCTCTCCATGATTTCATGGAGCAGTTAAATTCAAATTCTCTTAATATTCATCTTACCTACAAATGTGATTTGGAATTTATGGAATTCTTGGATGTAGGAGTTTATAGAGATGATAGCGGTTGCTTGTATACAAACATTTTTCGGAAATCCACGTCAGTTAACTCCCTCCTCCATGCAACCTCATCACACCCTCCACCAATGCAGTTTCTACGTTTACGCAGAATATGTACTAACGAGGAGGATTTTGAGATACAAGCATCAGATCTTAAGGAGAGGTTTTTGGAGCGCAGATACAGTAGGCGCTCGATTAAGAAGGGTTATAATAGGGCTAAACACATAACAAGGCACCAAGCCCTATATGAAAAAAAGCCACATAAAACTAACCAAGTGACTAGGTACATCACACAATATCATGGGCAGACAGAATTAATGAGATCATACCTAACTAAGTCTTGGGCCATTTTAAAGGCAGACCCAGTTCTGTCAAAGTATATTGGTGATAGACCGAACATTACTTATCGCAGATCCAGAAACTTGAAAGATGAGCTAGTCAAGAGTCATTATGACTATATTCCGGTGGTCCCCTCATTTCTAATGAATTCTAAGGCGGTCGCAGGATGTAAACCATGCGGCCAGTGTGTAGCCTGCCCCAACATCAAAAGAACTGACTCCTTCTGTAACCACGATGGTACGAATACCTACAAAATTAAGCAGACTATAACATGTTCGTCCAAAGCAGTGATTTATCACGCTACATGCCCTTGCTCTCTGGTCTATATAGGGATGACTACGAGACAGCTTAAAGTCAGGGCCAGGGAGCACATTTTGGGTATTATAGCTGCAAAGGAAGTTATTGATGTATCATTCCTCAAAACAATCCCTAAGCATTTTAAATTATACCATGGATGTGATGCTTCGTTACTTAAAATAACTGGTATAGATATGATAGGAACTAATGAAAGGGGAGGCAAAGTAAGCACCGCTTTAGCCAAAAAAGAAACCAAGTGGATCTGGACTTTGGATACTGTTTCACCAAAGGGGCTTAATGAAAACTTGAGTTTTATACCCTTTTTATAACAACCATCGTAATTTTTACATACAATTTTAATTTTTCTTTTTAATTCTCTTTTTATATATTTTAACAATAAAAAATTTTTTTAAAATATTTTTTATATATAACTCCGGCTGGTGTATGCGTTGTATATATAATTTATAAAATTTGACTAATTTAATATACTTTTGATATTGTAGTTACTTACCTTGTGGGAGTTGTGGATTTGTCTTTGGTCCGACATTTGCTGCTGGGGTGCGTCCTGGCCTGTTGTCGCTGGAGCAGACACGTCGCATCTATCAAAAGATCAACGAATATTAAACAGTGAATTCAACATAAGAGGACTCATAAAGAATCAAGAAAAAAATACTAATTTCATCTGTGAGAAAATTTTGATAATGTATTTCCCTTCAGCACAGTATATGATTCTTCTCTTGCATATACGTAATGACTTTTATGATATATATTAATTGATTTTGTATTTTTCTACCGCAATGTTGGGATGTTTCTCATGAGTGTATTAATCACATATATACACTTTTCTGATTATTTTGCATAATATTATGATTATTTATTTTCTATTATTTTATTATTTATTATTTATTTTTTGTTATTAATTTTTATTTTATTTTCATATATATATTTTTTGTAATATATTTTTTGTAGTTTTTTTTTATTTATTTTTTAATCTCTTTTGTGGGATATTGAGTTTATTTGGTATGTTATTATTCATTATTCATTTTTATTATTATTTTTCTTTAATTATGAATTTATATACACTCTTCCCCCCCCTTTTTTCCTTTTTTCCTTCATGTGTTGGTACACTATATATTTATATCACCAATTTTTATTATATATTTTTTTCTAATTAATTACTTTATTGTGCCATATTGATATGGTTTACATATTGACTCATTTGTATTATTGACATTTAATATAACATGTGAGTAAAGGTGGTGTAGTACATTATCACACTAATACAGTCATGATCCCAGTATTCAGATAATTGCGGTAGTAATAGTTCTTTTTCACCTTTCCCCTGTCCCTATATCCCCAGCGTCTCTCACTGTTTTATCTGTCCATCCGCTTCTCCCACGCTGCGCCCTTGGCTGTGCGCGTGCGTGCTCTGCGTCCTGGGGTTCCGATTCCCCGCGTCCATGTTACTGTGGTTACGCTGGGTACTCCATCCCCATGCGGCCGGTCATGTGACGCGGGGACCGGAAGTCCTGGACCTCCTGACTGCGCATGCGCCGGTGATACCCGGGCCGCAGCGCTCGGATTAAGACGCTATATATAGCGCCGCAGCACACACCCTGGTAACCCCTGACGAAGGAAAGAATATACATTCCGAAACGCGCGTCGGGTTAGCGCGCACACTGGCAGAACCACCTCAGGTACATAGCAATTTTCATTGAGGCACCAGTTGTTTGGTCTCTGATTATGGGCACAATGCTAGTTTAGTCATTAGACTGCACAGGTGCACTTTACCTTCATCACGTTTACACCTCCGTTTGGAGTTTTTCCCACCCATAGTCTATTTATAGTCCCTGATCTAGCATAGTAGGAGTAGCGTGTTTTTAATTTTATCGGCTCCCTTTCTTTGCTTTGCACCTTATCACTTTAGTTGGCATATTTGCACATTACGTTGTGAGGCACACATATAGAACTTGTTTTCTTATATGTATAATTTTTATTTCACAATTTTTTCTTTCCCCCTCTTTTTTTACACATTGGTTGTGTGGTACTATAGTGATTTTATGACCAGTCAGTAATCTATTCAATTTATATATTGAGAGCCTATTTCTTATTGTTTCTTGGTTGCACTTGTCACTTTACTCCAAACGTTTATTCAACAGTTGTGGACTTAATAATTTTTCCTTCCCCCCATATATATATATTTTTTATATAAAATACAGAGCCTATTTCCCTGTTTCTTAGTATTAATTTTTACAATTTCATATTTTTTCTTGTGAACTTCTGGTGCTGCTATATAAAATATCAAATTTTTGGAGTCTTATATCTTATCCTGTTGGTGGTTTTATTGCTATAAAGATAAACATATATAGCCCCCTTTTTTATAATCTGTCAGTGTATGCAATTTATTTTATTTATTTTATGTAATTTTTGCTTGTTTAATGTATTGATTTAATTTTGTGATATGTAATCATAGGCACCCTATTAATAAAGCCATATATTTTCCATATTCCCTGCCTTGGTCTAAATTGTGTATACTTTGTCCCATGGTGTAGTACGTTGGTTGTTGGATTACAAATTTGTAGCGGTGGATATTGGGGCGTATGGCCGCTCTAATGATTCCAAAGTTTTCAAACTGTCTGCAATGGGGCGTCATTTGAATGGAAACACTTTTTAATTTTCCCCCGCAAGACCACTGCTTCAAACCTCTGGGCCACTAATACCTTTTGTTTATGTTGGGGATGAAGACTTCCAGCTGTCAGAACATCTGCTGAAACCCTACTCCAGTCGTGGTTTAACCCAAACTAAAAGAATTTTTAACTACCGCCTCACACGTGCACGGAGAATGGTGGAGTGCGCTTTTGGGATTTTGACTGCCAAATGGAGAGTTCTACTGACATCTATAAACTTGAATACAGACACTGTTGACGAGGTGGTGAAAGCTTGAGTTGTCCTGCACAATTATGTGATATCCAAGGAAAAGATTTCCATTGAGAACCACTCTGAAGAAACTCTGAAGATGTTGTTGGAAACTGGTATGGGGAGGGATGTTCATACTGGTCTGGATGGTGGGAAGGGGCACGGGCGGGATGCTGGTAGTGGTCTGGATGGTGGGACGGGGCACAGTTACAATGTGGGTAATGGTGAAGTTGGTGGGACGGGGCTCAGGCACTTTGCTGGTATGGGTCAGGAGGATGGTAGTGTCTATAGTGAGGGACAGTGGCTGAAGGGGGTCAGGTGCAGGAGGGGTGGCAAGTGCGGTGGCTTGGGAGGCAATGAGCGCTAGAGTAGACTGGCAGGCTTCCATTACTTGCATCTGCTGATCAGTAGATAGCTTCTCCATTTGCTTGAGTACCGACCGGAAAAAAGTGTGGTTTGGTGACTGACTTGACTCTGAACGCATCGTTAGCATAAGTGTATGCAACTCGAGTATGCTTTTATTTATTAAATTGAAACCTGCAGCCATTTGCTCGGACAAAACTTTGAGACAGTTCTGGAAGGATGCGTTCAGGTGCAAGAACTCGGGCGCATAGCTCTGTACCTGATCCCTCTGCCGCTGGCACCCCGAAGCAACAGGTGTACTAGAGGTGGCAGCAGCAGAGGGATGGGGTACAGGAAAAGCTATATGCTCACCAGCAGATTCATGCAATGGAACCGGTCAGGATGCTCCAGCGCTGGTGGATGGTACGAGGGATCAGATGGGTTGGAAGGGTGGGAAGGTGCAGAGGGGCCGGGACTGTCGAAGTGTCCCTCGGTGGCGGACTCCTGAGGGAACGCCCCAGAAGAGTTCAACGCAGCTGCAGGCTCCCGAGTGCTCCCGACAGTGCTGTGGAACAAAGAAAAAAAAACATAATTAATATACTGATATTGCATGGCCCTTGCTGAAACAACAAAAGAGGGTTAGACATGTAAAACATTGCTTATTACATGTGGTGGGTAATATTTACCTTCAGGTCACCATCATTGACCTGAGGAACGACAGGGCTTGGGCATATTTGTATCTGCTCCTGCGTCCTCCAGAACCACTCGGGGCCCGCATCTCTTTGTTGAACTCCTTCTTAAAGTGATCCCTGATAGACCGCCACCGCTTCACAATCCTCTCACCTGTAAAAGAAGGAGAAACACAAATTGGTTAAGATACAATACTTAGAATGCATCAACATAACTGAACTGTGTATACTTACGTTCTTGATTCTGGGCCCGAACATTTAGGTCCTCCCAGTTCTCAACTAGCTGTTGGCATACTTGTTCCCAGTGTCAACGAGTCACTATGACATCAGCATGGCGGCGGTCACCCATGTTCCACAGTAGCTCCCTGTCTCGGATCAGATCGATGAGGAGGTCAATATTGAGTCCGACCTCCTCACAGTCCGAATCAGGGGAACGCTGTGAAGCCTGTTATAAAAAAGGGCAAAAAAATAAAATTAGATTCAAAACATAAAGAAAATACCCCCCCCCCCAAAAAAAAAAAAATGCTTAGGCTAGGTTCTCATTTCGTTTTAGTATGAGCGCTAACGGACAGCGTTGCACGGCGAAATTAACGCCGTGCAACGCGTCCTTTAGCGCTCCCATTGCCAGCAATGTTTAAGCGCATTGCTAGCGCGTGCCATTTTCAGCACGCGCTAGCGATGTGCCGTTCATTTGTGGCGTGCCTCGGACGCTGCTTGCAGCGTCCGCGGCGCGCCCGAGGTCCGTTCCCCGTTCTCGCAGATCGGGGATCTGCGCTAGCGGGGACGTTTAACGCGACCCCTAAAAAGACATTGCATTAGCGCAATCCGCTAGCGCTAAACGGATTGCCCTAACACAATCTGAACCTAGCCTTACACGATGACGGCTGCCACGACTGTCATGCCGACGACCCTTGGAGCCACTCGGAGGACCTCTTGATGGAGCACCAGAATCCGAACGCTAAAAGAAAAACATAAACATTATGTGCTTGTAGTAAGCCTTTTTATGTGTTGTGTACATTTTGATATCCATAATGATCATTCTGTTCATGTTGTGCGATGTGTCCATTGATCTGTTTCTATGTGTTGTGTGAATTGTTCTTTCTGTAATCTTTTGTTTTTATGTGTTGGGTGTAGTGTGTGGTTTGTGGTTCCGCGATGCATGAAGGAAACATGCCAATTGTGATCCCGCTCCAGATCTTTCTCCACCCCTTCGGTCTTCTTCTGGAAGCACCTCTTCTGCTGCAGCAGCAGCTTCCTACAAAAATTAAAGATGGTGAAATACATTATATATATATATATTGTAGAGATTGTACTCGCTCGGATGCATAGGAGGAAACAGGAGGCACATTCTCTTCAGCGTTCATGTAGGTTTATTCACTCCATAAACCATTTAAGTCAGCAACACAAGGGTAAACAGTCTTACATCAGACAGTTGAATCCTCAATGTCCATATTAGAGCTCCGCTCTCTCTCAGAACTGCAGGCACACAGGCTGTGCTATGTCCAGCACGTAGGCTCTCCAGCCTAAAGATGGTCTCTGTGTGCTGTTCAGGACGTCTGTCCCCACTTGGAACCGTCCAACACACAGGCCACTCTGCAGTGTCCAGCCAGGACACATGGAAGTCTGTCCACTCTTGCAGACTCCCAAACACACTCATCACATGGGCTACACACACCTCTTTACATAAGTGTAACCACACCCAGATACCTGTCACATGGCCAGTCAGGTGAGTGTGACATCACCACAGGTCCTTCAACACAAAACTATCTTAGGTATTCAAACAAGCCTCTTAGGGTGGGTTTGTAGGTGACTGAACCCACCCATCTCTCCAATCACCTGGAAGCCTTCCCAATGTAAACAAATCCCTCAGCAGTAGAGCTGCTTGAGCAAAACATACCCAGGCTTCCATCACAGGGCCACCCACCTCTGCGATACATACCGTCCATTAATCACATGACCTTTAGCCACGCTACATACCTCCCCCCTCTGCCTAAAGCCATGGGGCTTGGCACTTGTCCTAAACCGACTAGGACCCCTCTCAGTCGTCCCTGACAGTCAAACCGTCTGTCTAAGTCAGGGCCTGTTATTGAACCCTTTCGTCGGCATTCGTCATCCCTTTCCATCACATCCTTTGACAACGATGACCCCTTGTCATCTCGTCTGCTATAGGATCTCCCGCTTAGGTCACTGAGCCCTGAACTGTTATGATAACGTGGTCTAGGAGCAACATGGAACGAGCTCTGAAGGACGTGGTAACTGTACTGGCCACAGTCCCTAAGCTCAACACAACACTAGAAGTAGCCGTGGAATGCTCCTAACTCTCCCTAGGCATCTCGTCACAGCCTAAGAGCTAACTACCCCTAAAGAAAGAAGCAGGAAAACTATCTTGCCTCAGAGAAAATCCCCAAAGGATAGATCAGCCCCCCACAAATAATGACTGTGAGTGGAGAGGGAAAAGACATACACAGAATGAAACCAGGATGAGCACAGGAGGCCAGTCTAGCTAAACAGACAGGACAGGATGGAATACTGTGCGGTCAGTATAAAACACTACAAAAATCCACGCAGAGTTTACAAAAAAAAACTCCACACCTGACTAAAGGTGTGGAGGGCAAATCTGCCTCCCAGAGCTTCCAGCAAGACAGAATAAATTCACACTGATAAGCTGGACAAACATAGAAAGCACAGAATGGATAAGTCCACAATCTATGGACAGAAAAGAGCAAGCAAAAACTTAGCTTAGCTGAACTGGTCAGGATAACAGGGAACTCCAAAGAGATGTGAATCCAACCAGAAACCATTTACAAGTGGCACTGGCTGAAGACAGAGCCAGACCTAAATAGCTGAGCAGAAGAGAAGATAAGTGGAGGCAGCTGATGACAGCTAACTCCAAGGAGCAGCCATACCACTAGAAATCACAAGAGGGAGCCCAAGAGCAGAACTCACAAAAGTGCCACTTACAGCCACCGGAGGGAGCCCAAGAGCAGAATTCACAACAGTACCCCCCCTTGAGGAGGGGTCACCGAACCCTCACCAGAGCCCCCAGGCCGATCAGGACGAGCCAAGTGAAAAGCACGAACCAAATCGGTGGCATGGACATCGGAGGCAACAACCCAAGAATTATCCTCCTGGCCATAACCCTTCCACTTGACAAGATACTGAAGCCTCCGCCTCGAAAAACGAGAATCCAAAATCTTTTCAACAACATATTCCAACTCTCCCTCAACCAACACCGGGGCAGGAGGGTCAACCGAGGGAACAACGGGCACCACATATTTCCGCAACAAAGATCTATGGAAAACATTATGAATGGCAAAAGAGGCAGGAAGAGCCAAACGAAAAGACACCGGATTAATAATTTCAGAAATGGACCAATAAATCGAGGCTTAAACTTAGGAGAAGAAACCTTCATAGGAACATGACGAGAAGACAACCAAACCAAATCCCCCACATGAAGCCAGGGACCAACACACCGACGGCGGTTAGCAAAACGTTGAGCCCTTTCCTGAGACAACGTCAAATTGTCCACCACATGAGTCCAAATCTGCTGCAGCCCGTCCACCACAGAATTAACACCAGGACAATCAGAAGGCTCAACCTGCCCAGAAGAAAAACGAGGATGAAAACCAAAATTACAAAAGAAAGGTGAAACCAAAGTAGCCGAACTAGCCCGATTATTAAGGGCAAACTTGACCAACGGCAAGAAAGACACCCAATCATCCTGATCAGCAGACACAAAGCATCTCAAATAGGTCTCCAAGGTCTGATTAGTTCGCTCATTAGTCTGAGGATGAAACGCCAAAGAAAAAGACAAATCAATGCCCATCCTAGCACAAAAGGCCCGCCAAAATCTAGAGACAAACTGAGAACCTCTGTCAGACACAATATTCTCCGGAATGCCATGCAAACGAACCACATGCTGAAAAAATAATGGAACCAGATCTGAGGAGGAAGGCAACTTAGGCAAAGGTACCAGATGGACCATTTTAGAGAACCGGTCACAAACAACCCAGATAACAGACATCTTCTGGGAAACAGGAAGATCCGAAATAAAATCCACGGAAATATGCGTCCAGGGCCTCTCAGGGACCGGCAAAGGCAAAAGCAACCCACTAGCGCGGGAACAGCAAGGCTTGGCCCGGGCGCAAGTCCCACAGGACTGCACAAAAGCACGCACATCGCGCGACAAGGAAGGCCACCAAAAGGACCTAGCAACCAAATCTCTGGTACCAAAAATCCCAGGATCACCAGCCAACACTGAACAATGAACCTCAGAAATTACCTTACTTGTCCATCTATCAGGAACAAACAGCTTCCCCACTGGACAGCGGTCCGGCCTATCAGCCTGAAATTCCTGAAGCACCCGCCGCAAATCAGGGGAGATAGCAGAAAGAATCACCCCCTCCTTAAGAATGCCAACCGGCTCAAGGACTCCAGGAGAATCAGGCGAAAAACTCCTAGAGAGGGCATCAGCCTTAACATTCTTAGATCCCGGAAGATACGAGACCACAAAATCAAAACGGGAGAAAAACAGGGACCATCGAGCCTGTCTAGGATTCAGCCGCTTGGCCGACTCGAGGTAAATCAGATTCTTATGATCGGTCAGGACCGCAACACGGTGTTTAGCTCCCTCAAGCCAATGTCACCACTCCTCAAACGCCCACATCTTAGCCAACAACTCCCGATTACCGACATCATAATTGCGTTCCGCAGGCGAAAACTTTCTGGAAAAAAAAGCACACGGTTTCAACAAAGAACCATCAGACTCCCTCTGAGACAAAACGGCCCCTACCCCAATCTCAGAAGCGTCGACCTCAACCTGAAAAGGAAGAGAAACATCCGGTTGACGCAACACAGGGGCAGAAGTAAATCGGCGTTTAGGCTCCTGAAAGGCCTCAACAGCCTCAGAGGACCAATTAGTCACATCAGCGCCTTTCTTCGTCAAATCAGTAAGGGGCTTAACCACACTGGAAAAATTGGCAATGAAACGGCGATAGAAATTAGCAAAGCCCAAAGATTTTTGAAGACCCTTCACAGATGTGGGTTGGATCCAGTCATGAATAGCTTGGACCTTAACAGGATCCATTTCTATAGACGAGGGAGAAAAAATAAAACCCAAAAAAGAGACCTTCTGAACTCCGAATAGGCACTTAGACCCCTTCACAAACAAAGCATTATCACGAAGGATCTGGAACACCATCCTGACCTGCTTCACATGAGACTCCCAATCATCGGAAAAAATCAAAATATCATCCAAATATACGACCATGAATTTATCAAGATAATTGCGGAAAATATCATGCATGAAAGACTGGAACACAGATGGAGCATTAGAGAGCCCAAATGGCATCACAAGGTATTCAAAATGGCCTTCGGGCGTATTAAATGCAGTTTTCCATTCGTTACCCTGTTTAATACGAACAAGATTATAAGCCCCTCGGAGGTCAATCTTAGTAAACCAACTTGCCCCCTTAATCTGAGCAAACAAATCAGTAAGCAAAGGCAAGGGGTATTGGAATTTGACCGTGATCTTATTAAGAAGACGATAATCAATACAGGGTCTCAAGGAGCCATCCTTCTTAGCAACAAAAAAGAAACCCGCTCCCAATGGTGACGAAGAGGGCCGAATATGCCCTTTTTACAAAGATTCCTTAACATAGCTCCACATGGCGGCATGCTCTGGCACAGACAGATTGAAAAGTCGGCCCTTAGGGAACTTACAACCAGGAATCAAGTTAATACGATACGATACGATACACTTTATTGATCCCGTGGGAAATTATGGTATCACAGCAGCACAACTTAAATCAAATCATAAAAATCATAAAAGAATTACATAGTTGACATGACAGTAGAGTTGACAGAAGAACATAATACATTATACATTAGAATAGGACATACACAACGAGTGAACTGAAATGTAGAGAAATAAGTAGACATTCACCTTGGTGGTTTAACCCTAATGTTATTGTTGTACATTCCCATGGCAGTTGGCACAAACGATTTCCTATATTTTTCCTTCTTACACCTCAGAAGTTTTAGCCGGTTACTGAAGGTGCTCTTCTGTCTCATGAATAGCTCATATAGTGGATGTGCATTATTGTTCATAATTGCCATACACTTTCTCAGAGTTCTTTTCTCCACTACCTCCCCAAAAGAGTCCAGATTACAGCCCACAGCAGAACTTGCCTTCTTAATAATCTTATTCAGCTTATTAGCATCAGAGGCCCGCACACTACTACCCCAGCATGTGATTGCAAAAAAGATGGCACTTGCCATCACAGACTGGTAGAACATTTCTAACATTTTGCTGCACACATTAAAAGACCTCAGTTTCCTTAGGAAATACAATCTGCTCATCCCCTTCTTGTAGACAAACTCTGAGTGGCATCTCCAGTCCAGTTTGCTATCCAAATGGACCCCCAAATATTTGTAACTCTCCACCTGCTCTACCTCCTGACCAGCAATAGTGATCGGTAAGCATTCCAACTTAATCCTGCTATAGTTGGCCACCAACTCCTTGGTTTTCTTAACATTTAGTTGTAGATAGTTACCATTGCACCAATCCACGAAATTCGACACCACCCTTCTATATTCCTCATCCCCCTGATCTCCCCTAATGCATCCCACAACCACGGAGTCATCCGAAAATTTTTGAAGGTGGCAAAGTTCAGATTTATACTGAAAGTCTGAAGTATACAGTGTGAATAGAAAGGGCGCAAGCACCGTTCCCTGGGGGGCACCTACACTGCTCAGTAATCTGCTTGACACAACTGCTCCCATCTGTACAAACTGTGGCCGATCTGATAGGTAGTCAGTTATCCAATTTCTCATCCCCTCCTCATCCTTCATATCAGTCATCTTTTTGTGTAGTAAAAGTGGCTGCAGGAAGTTAAATGCACTCGAGAAATCGAAGAACATCGCTCGCACCATGGTTCCGTCAATCTCCAGAAATGAATGTACCCTATGTAACAGAGAAAGAATAGCATCGTCCACCCCCAATCTATGTCGGTAAGCAAACTGAAGGGGATCGATAAAAGCATTGACCCTTGGTCTTAAGTGAGCAAGCACTAATCTTTCCAAGGCCTTCATAGCGTGAGATGTTAAGGCTACAGGACGATAGTCATTTAGGGTTGCAGGAGAAGAAGTCTTGGGTACCGGCACCAGATAGGAAGTTTTCCATAACACTGGTACCCTCTGTGTTTGTATACTTTCATTAAATAGGCGTGTAAAGACAGTACACAGCTGGTCTGCACAAACTTTAAGGACACGTGAGCTGAGTCCATCTGGTCCTGTAGCTTTACCAATGTTAAGTGACTTAAACTGCCTCCTCACATCATTTTCGGATACTCTAAATTTAGTCTGCTCATCCTCCAATATCGATGTTGCAGAATTTGCACCCAGTTCCCATCCACTGTCAGTTGGCAGTACACATGTACTACTAAACCTGTTGAAATACTCGTTCATCTCATTAGCCTTGTCCATTGTTCCTCGATCATTTTCAGGCCTCACCTTAAGCCCAGTCAGTAATTTCATTCCTGACCAAACCTCCCTGGTATTATTGTGGGACAGTTTCTTTTCAACTTTAATTCTGAAGGCGTCCTGGGCCTCCTTTATTTTATGCTTCAATTCATGCTGTATTATTTTAATTTCCTCTTTGTCACCCAGTTTAAATGCCTTTTTTTCCTGTTGAGCAAATGCTTCAATTCCTTTGTTATCCATGGTTTGTTGTTTGCAAAACACCTAATCTTTTTAGCCGGCACCAACATATCAGTGCAGAAGTTAATGTAGTCAGTCACTCTACCAACCACTTCATTAACATTTGTATACTCGTCCATTGTCCCAAGCAACACATCCCAGTCTGTAAGATGAAAGCAATCCTGCAAAGCCTGTTCATTTGTTGGACTCCATGTTCTAACTAATTTAATGGTAGCAGGCTGTGTACTAACAACAGGTTGGTAGACTGGTGACAATAGTACAAGATTGTGATCAGATTTCCCCAAGGGCGGCAGGGTAGAGGATGAATAAGCATTCTTGACATTCGCATAGAGTAAGTCCAAAGTAATTTTGTCACGTGTTGTACATTTAACAAATTGATAGAATTTAGGTAAGGCAGTAGAAATTTTAGCTCGGTTAAAATCCCCAGAGATTACAGTAAGCGAGTTGGGGTGTTTCAGCTGGAGCCGAGCAATGACTCCTGACAGCACTTCACCTGCAGCTTCATGGTTTGCAGTTGGTGGTATGTACAACACTATTGCAATAACAAGCGAGAATTCTCTAGGAATATAGTAAGGTCTGAGGCCAACAGCTAGCAATTCAATGTTCGGACAACAATGGCGCTCCCTTACAGTCACATGCCCCTGATTGCACCAACCATTGTTTATGTAGAGTACAACTCCACCGCCCTTTTTTTTGCCACTCTTCATAGTGTCTCTATCTGCCCGGACCATGTGAAATCCTGGTACTGAGACACTTGAGTCTGGGATCTCGCCACGTAACCATGTTTCAGTAAAACACATCAAACTGCATTCCTTGTAATCCCTCTGGGTCTGTATTAATGCCAGCAGTTCATCCGACTTATTACCCAGTGATTGAACATTCCCCATGATGATGGACGGAACTACAGGTTTAAACCGTCTTCGCCTTGCCTTGTTTTTTGCCCGCTCTGCAGCCTCTGTAGGGTCGCCTTACCTCACACGGGACACGTGGTCTACCCACTGCAGGAGAAGGCATTAGCCTGCGCAGCTCCAGAAGTCGGCCCCTTGAGTAAGCAACACGTTTATGAACAGACTTAGGGACATCAATCAAAACCTTGCCCATGTTAGTCGCAGTAAGCCTGTCCATGTAGGGAGGCATACAGTGCACTCCTCCAGACATAGCTGTGCCAATTCCCAGACAGGTAGTGGCCGCATGGTAGTAGGTGCGTATAATACCAGTCCTAGATTGCAAGGTGATCACAAATGCACTGTAAATCCAGATAGCTGCGGGTAGCAGCAAACATCCAATGGAAACCTTCCAGGGGAGCCAAGGATCAGAAGCATACATCCAGAAAGCTGTGGGTAGCAGTATGCATCCAGGGGAAACAAATCAGAGGATCCCCGGTTCAGAAGCAACCAGCCAAGGGGAAATCCAAGGGTTCAGCATAAATCCAAGGGTTCAGCATAAATCCAAGGGAAGCATTCCAGCAGATCCAAGTTCAGAAGGAGAAGGTACTGGGGAAAAGAAAATTCCTTAGGAGTACCAAAAACTGAGGTTCAGAAAGAAAAAGGTTCACACATAACAAAAATAAAAATAATTCCAAAATAAAAAATAAAGTAAAATAAAACAAAACAAAATAAAACAAAACTATTGCTGCTGCAAAGGGCTGCCACTAGCACGGCGCCTTATTGTCATCATCCAGCAGAGAGCAGACAGACACGTCTGCTCTCCTTGGTGTCTTGCTTGGTGGAAAAAAAAATAAAAAAATAGCACAATCACAGTCCCTATGTGGAGGAAAGGAACTGGACTTGGGCTCATCAAATACATCCTGGAAATCCGACAAAAACTCAGGGACCTCAGAAGAGGGGGAAGAGGAAATTGACATCAAAGGAACGTCACTATGTACTCCTCGACAACCCCAACTAGTCACCGACATAGTTTTCCAATCCAGCACCGGATTATGTTCCTGTAACCATGGAAATCCCAGTACAACAACATCATGCAGGTTATGCAACACCAGAAAACGGCAATCTTCCTGATGTGCAGGAGCCATGTACATAGTCATCTGTGTCCAGTACTGAGGTTTATCCTTGGCCAAGGGTGTAGCATCAATGCCCCTCAAAGGAATAGGGCTCTGCAAAGACTGCAAGGAAAAACCACAGCGCCTGGCGAATTCTAAGTCCATTAAGTTCAGGGCAGCGCCTGAATCCACAAATGCCATGACAGAAAAGGACGACAATGAGCAAATCAGGGTCACCGATAAGAGAAATTTAGGCTGTATAGTACTAATGGTAACAGACCTAGCGACTCTCTTAGTACGCTTAGGGCAATCAGAGATAACATGAGCCGAATCACCACAGTAAAAACACAGCCTATTCTGACGTCTGAATTCCTGCCGTTCTATTCTAGTCAAAATCCTATCACATTGCATAGGTTCAGGACTTTGCTCAGAGGATACTGCCATATGGTGCACAGCTTTGCGCTCGCGCAGACGCCGATCAATCTGAATGGCTAGAGACATAGATTCACTCAAACCGGGAGGCGTAGGAAAGCCCACCATAACATCTTTAAGGGTTTCAGAAAGACCTTTTCTGAAAATAGCAGCCAGAGACTCTTCATTTCATTTAGTGAGCACAGACCATTTTCTAAATTTCTGGCAGTATAATTCTGCCGCTTCCTGACCTTGACACAAGGCCAACAGGGTTTTTTCTGCATGATCCACAGAATTAGGTTCGTCATACAATAATCCAAGCGCTTGAAAAAATGCATCTACATTCAATAATGCCGGATCCCCTGTTTCAAGAGAAAAAGCCCAGTCTTGAGGGTCACCACGCAGCAAGGATATGATGATTTTTACTTGCTGAATGGGATCACCAGAAGAACGGGGTTTCAAAGCAAAAAACAATTTGCAGTTATTTTTAAAGCTCAAAAACTTGGATCTGTCCCCAAAAAACAAATCAGGAGTAGGAATTCTGGGCTCTAAAGCCGGAGTCTGGACAACATAGTCCTGGATACTGTGTACTCTTGCAGCAAGTTGATCCACACGAGAAAACAAACCCTGAACATCCATGCCAAAGAATATATATCCTGAACCACCCAGATATCAAGAGGAAAAAAAAAAAGACAAACCAAAGCACAGAAAAAAAATGGTTCAGAACTTTCTTTTCCTTCTTTTGAGATGCATTTAATTCATTTTTGGCCACTTGTACTGTTATGATACGGTGGTCTAGGAGCAACATGGAACGAGCTCTGAAGGACTTGGTAACTGTACTGACCACAGTCCCTAAGCTCAACACAACACTAGAAGTAGCCGTGGAATGCTCCTAACTCTCCCTAGGCATCTCGTCACAGCCTAAGAGCTAACTACCCCTAAAGAAAGAAGCAGGAAAACTATCTTGCCTCAGAGAAAATCCCCAAAGGATAGATTAGCCCCCCACAAATAATGACTGTGAGTGGAGAGGGAAAAGACATACACAGAATGAAACCAGGATGAGCACAGGAGGCCAGTCTAGCTAAACAGACAGGACAGGATGGAATACTGTACGGTCAGTATAAAACACTACATAAATCCACGCAGAGTTTACAAAAAAAAACTCCACACCTGACTAAAGGTGTGGAGGGCAAATCTGCCTCCCAGAGCTTCCAGCAAGACAGAATAAATTCACACTGATAAGCTGGACAAACATAGAAAGCACAGAATGGATAAGTCCACAATCTATGGACAGAAAAGAGCAAGCAAAAACTTAGCTTAGCTGAACTGGTCAGGATAACAGGGAACTCCAAAGAGATGTGAATCCAACCAGAAACCATTTACAAGTGGCACTGGCTGAAGACAGAGCCAGACCTAAATAGCCGAGCAGAAGAGAAGATAAGTGGAGGCAGCTGATGACAGCTAACTCCAAGGAGCAGCCATACCACTAGAAACCACAAGAGGGAGCCCAAGAGCAGAACTCACAAAAGTGCCACTTACAACCACCGGAGGGAGCCCAAGAGCGGAATTCACAACACTGAACTAACTGAGGAGTCACTACTTCTAACTCTTCCATCTGACCACCTTCAGTTCTCTCTCGGTTCTTGATCTCTCCTATTGTCTTTCTTCAGAGAGCAGCTCTTCACTTTACCTCTATATCCTCTGTTAACTTCAGCTTGAGGTCTTCCAGGCTTTAGAGCACCTCTTCGCCTCTCTAGCAGCTGTTTATTAACTTGCAGTCTCTCAAGTCTCAGCTGCTCTACCTCCCTTAGGTATGCCATGCGATATTCCAGGAGCATGCGGATATTCCTAAGACTCTCTCTGGATCCGACAACCAGGAACGGAACCATCCCATCTTCACCCATGACCTAGACCTCTTCATCAGCGGGTATCCTCAGTCTCTTCAGACTGGATTTATCCACCATCTCCTGCATCACTCTCCCAAGTTTCCCAATAACTTTCGCCACCAGACCTTTAGGTACTTGGACTGTGTCTTCCACTAAGCCCAGCCGACTAAGAGCTTTCCTTTCACGCTCCAAACGTCGAACGGCTTCATCATTCTTCAAAATGATCTTCTGCTTTTTACGGAGGCAGTGTAGGTGCATATCCCTCAGGACAGCCACCCACTTCACTGTGGCTTCCCTAGTCGACAGTATGACCAATTGCTGAGTCTCAGGCGCCCAGTGCACACTACAATCCTCTACTGCCTTTCTAAATGCTTCATGCACACCCTTCCTGGTGCACACTTCTCGCATGTCTTCGGGTACTTCTATTAAGCTCTTGAAAAGCGGGGTCTCATCTTCACGGACATCTGCTACAACCGGGTGACTCTCTTGTTCCGCTTTTAGCACGAACTCTTCCTCAGTCTTTTCTTCTGCTTGAGCCTTCGCCAAGATGGGCATTGGCCACTCCTCTGCCAGGCAGCGATGTTCCTCCTCTCTCTGGAGAATCTCCTGCTGATGCTTTTCTTGAGCCATTCTGAGCACATCCATATCTTTCAATATGGCCCTATTCATGGCCTGACACGCTGATAGGTGACCTCTGAATTCAACGACCTCCTTCTCTAGGTCACCCACTTTGTGCTCAATTGCTTGCCTCAGGACCCTTTCTTGTTCAACAGTTTCTTTAAGCAGCTCTATGTTATGGTCCTGCTCTCTTTTGGCCAGCACATGTCGCACCACCAGTTCTTTAATTAGATTTTCAGATGGGGTCTCTTGCCCACCCACACTCTGCCTCTTCAGAGTTCCACCTGTTTCTTCAGCATCAGGTACTTCATCATACTGAGCCACTTCACTCTTTGCGGGCATTGCAGATGTGGGTCTACTACAGGTCTGTTCTAACCCCAGCCCGTCACTAACCACCTCAGTGCTAGGGTTTGTCAGAGATAACGTTATTGTCCTTGATGAAGAGGTTACTTTATCTGCACCTGACCCTGTCTCTTCCTCATCATCTTTCTTCTCAGAGGGTGTAACTTGTCCCGCCTTTCTGCGGCCCCCGCGACGAGATGAAGATCTGTGTTTTACTCGGCTCCTCCTTACTGCACTCCTTTCCCTTTGTGCTCGAGTCACAGTCTGAATAGGAGTCACCCCCTCTCACTCTGTCATCCTGGAACAGCAATTCCCCATTTAAACACGTGTCAGACCCACACTTTCTTCCGGTCACCCGTAACTCTGGACTATTAACCTTAGATGTCGCTATCTCCTTTTCACACATCACACCACTCGGAATCACTACAGCCGCCTGTTGTGGTGGGGCTCCCTTAGGGTCATTCTGGATCCTTTTTGAGCAACCAGACACTCCCCTTTCCTCCCACAAGTCCCAAAACCTTTCAAAGTCCTGGCCTATTACAACAGGGAATGGCAAGTCTGGGACTACAGGTACATCATGGCTGGCAAGAAACGTGGGCATCTCAATGATTACCCTGGACACCGGATAATCCCTAGCGACCCCATGAATGCAGTGAACTTCCATCTTCCTTCCGGGAATCAGATAGACAGGGAGTGTGGTGCTCACCAGCGTCACCAGGCTCCCTGAGTCCAGAGATCCAGTCACGCACACTCCATTGACTTCTACAGAACAGCTCTGTGTCATCTTGCCAGATGAAAAGTCAGTTCAATATTCTGAACATGTGCTGTTCGAACACTGAACCCGGCAACAGTCCATCAGCGCATTCACTGCCACCCCTTTTTGGACTCCACCCCCTTTTGGGTTACCGCCCCCTTGTGGACCATTTTCTCCTTTAGGGCCACCGCCCCTTTTAAGGACTCCACCCCCTTTTGGGTTACCGCCCCCTTGTGGACCATTTTCTCCTTTCGGGCCACCGCCCCTTTTAGGGACTCCACCCCCTTTTGAGACGCAGCCTCTTTTTGGCCAACCATAATTATTTGGGCACTGCTCCGTTTTTGGGACTCCACCCACTTTTTAGGGACACCACCCCACTCTGGGGTACACCCTGTGGACTTCCCACAGTACTCTCAGGCCCCAGTTTGCACAGCACACCAATGTGACTTTGGCCCTTTAAGAGTCTGCACACTCTAAACCAGCAATGTCTTTTTTTTTTTTTTTCTTTTGCTGCAACTGCACTTCACAAGGCTCTGCACCGCGGACTTCGTGGACCCGCCGATCCACAGCAAAACTTCGTAACCCCGCCGAATTACCGCCAGACGCCTTCAGTCTTCGTGGCCCCGCCGAGCCACAGCAAGTCGATCACAGAAGAAAAAAAAAGAAATACATGGACTCGCTGGTCCACAGCAAGCACTTGCACACGTGCTTATAGAAAAAAAAAACACAGTCTTTCACTGACCCTGGTCAGATTAACACAGACTACGGTCTGTTACACACCTGGCTTTAACATAGCCCAAAACAGTTTTTCACTGACCCCGGTCAGAACAATACACGGTTTTCAGACCGTCTCCCGTTGGCAACTTCACAGATTTTTGGACACCCCTCAGCCTCAGAGATGCCCAGACGCACTGTCTCTGTTTTCTTCCACTCTGACCCCGGTCAGTACACACGGACACCTGTCCGTTACCTGTTGGTGCCGGCCACACAGTTTCCCGGATCCCTCTTCTCCTCAGAGGTATCCCAAAACAGCAGTTCTCACTGATCCCGATCAGTATTTACTCACGGTTGTCAAGACCGTCCACTCCTCTGGCTCAGACCAGCCAGCGCTGCAACATGTGCTCCTTGGATCGTTGCCCGCATTCGAAACACCAATTGTAGGGATTGTACTCGCTCGGATGCATAGGAGGAAACAGGAGGCACATTCTCTTCAGCGTTCATGTAGGTTTATTCACTCCATAAACCATTTAAGTCAGCAACACAAGGGTAAACAGTCTTACATCAGACAGTTGAATCCTCAATGTCCATATTAGAGCTCCACTCTCTCTCAGACCTGTAGGCACACAGGCTGTGCTATGTCCAGCACGTAGGCTCTCCAGCCTAAAGATGGTCTCTGTGTGCTGTTCAGGACGTCTGTCCCCACTTGGAACCGTCCAACACACAGGCCACTCTGCAGTGTCCAGCTAGGACACATGGAAGTCTGTCCACTCTTGCAGACTCCCAAACACACTCACCACATGGGCTACACACACCTCTTTACATAAGTGTAACCACACCCAGATACCTGTCACATGGCCAGTCAGGTGAGTGTGACATCATCACAGGTCCTTCAACACAAAACCATCTTAGGTATTCAAACACTTAGGGTGGGTTTGTAGGTGACTGAACCCACCCATCTCTCTAATCACCTGGAAGCCTTCCCAATGTAAACAAATCCCTCAGCAGTAGATCTGCTTGAGCAAAACATACCCAGGCTTCCATAACAGGGCCACCCACCTCTGCGATACATACCATCCATTAATCACATGACCTTTAGCCACGCTACAATATATATATATATATATATATATATGTATATATATATATATATATAGACATACAGTTAGGTCCATATATATTTGGACAGAGACAACATTTTTCTAATTTTGGTAATAGACATTACCACAATGAATTTTAAACAAAACAATTCAGATCCAGTTGAAGTTCAGACTTTCAGCTTTCATTTAAGGGTATCCACATTAAAATTGGATGAAGGGTTTAGGAGTTTCAGCTCCTTAATATGTGCCACCCTGTTTTTAAAGGGAACAAAAGTAATTGGACAGATTCAATAATTTTAAATAAAATGTTCATTTCTAGTACTTGGTTGATAACCCTTTGTTGGCAATGACTGCCTGAAGTCTTGAACTCATCGACATCACCAGGCGCTGTGTTTCCTCCTTTTTGATGCTCTGTCAGGCCTTCACTGCGGTGGTTTTCAGTTGCTGTTTGTTTGTGGGCCTTTCTGTCTGAAGTTTAGTCTTTAACAAGCATGCTCAATTGGGTTGAGATCAGGTGACTGACTTGGCCATTCAAGAATATTCCACTTCTTTGCTTTAATAAACTCCTGGGTTGCTTTGGCATTATGTTTTGGGTCATTGTCCATCTGTAGTATGAAAGAAGAAAAAGCAGGTATACCAAACATGAAAATAAAAAACATAAATATCGGATACCATAAAACTATATACAGATTATACACAACGGGCCTAAAGCCCCAAAAGGTAGCCCCAAAGCATAAACACATTAAAGAAATTGAAAAAACACCACTTTACAGAACGCGTGTCCATTAACCAAAAAATCACACATGAGAGAGGAAAAGAGTTGATCAATACCTTTCACAAAGTATAGCTAGTAACGCTATAAGCTATACTCTGACTATAAGCTCAAGGGGGAAGTACACACTGTATTCAGGTAATGTGCTGTAGGGAATAGTGTGACAATTAGAAAATCATGTGCTGCCAGGATAGAAAAATGTAGGAGGAACCATCCAATTTACCTAAGATAATGGCGTACGACATCAGGGTGAATGCTGAACCTGTAAAAACGTGTATCCAGAGTACCAGAGTATCTCGGATAGTTACGAATCCTAATACACGTAACACAAGATTGGATGGGATGCTGAACAAATTTAGGGAGGGGCATTATCCTACCAGATTATTGGCAAAAGAGAAAGTACGAGCAATAACTCCACCTTCCCCTGCCCCACCGTCCGGACAAATTGACAAAATACCATTTGTTCATACATATCATCCTTGTATGCCCAAGGTATACTCAATTAAAAGACACTGGTCACTTCTCTCCAAAGCGTATCCTACGATTGAATCCTTCAGTGTACCCACACTAATTTGTACCAGGAGGTCCGCCAACGTGAGAGATTCGGTGGTACGGGCAGACATAGGTAGCACACGTACAACTGCTACCCAGAGATTCCTGGGTACTAGACGCATCGGCACATTTCCCTGTTTGGATTGTGCTGCCTGCTCAAATGTCACTAAGGCAGACAGTGTCACTCACCCTAGAATTGGTAAGAGTTATCCAATCCGTGGCTATTTTACCTGCGATTCAAACTATGTAGTATTTGTAATTAAGTGTCCCTGTGGGCTCTTATATGTCGGTGAGACTACACAACATATATGGGACTGTATAGCGAGCCATAAGTCCACGATCAGATGTGGCAAGAACTGGCTCCCTCTACCTGACCATTTCAGTAGACTCAGACACTCGGTGGCTCAGTTACGCTTTCAAGTTATAGAACAAGTAGTCCGCCCTAGGAGGGGTGGTGATCACATTAGGTTTCTAAAACAGAGGGAGACCTACTGGATTTATACGCTCGATACCTTAGAACCCAGGGGCCTCAATAGAGAGATGGATTGGCACTTATGAATGTTTATTATTGACTAATAATTTTTTCTCCCTTTTTTTCACCTTTTCAGACACGCTGACTTTGTCGCTCCCCGGGTAAGTCCATATTTTGCTTAGTATTTAGTATAGCCTATATTATTTTTTTATCTTTTATTTTTTTATTTTCCATTTTTTCAGTTTTTTATTTATTTATTTTTTATTTTTCATTATTTTTTTGTATTTTTTATTATTTTTATTATTTATTTTTTATTTTTTACTTTTTATTTTTATTTATTTTTTTATTTATTTTTTCCTTTTTTCATTTTTTATTCTTTATTTACCTTCTATTTGTTTTTGCTTTTTTGTTTTTCGCTTCATTTCTTATTCTTCATTATTCTTCCTTATATTTATTTTTTCCTCATTATTTTCAATATATTTTCTTATTTCTTATTTCTTTTCCCCCGTTTTCTTTATATTATTATCTGAGACATTTTATATTTAGATCTAATTTTTCACATCATTTTCCATTATTTCATAATTTTTCATTATTTTATTTTCATATATTTTTCTACTTTTCTTTTGATTTTCTTTTTATTTTATTTTATTTTTTTCTTTTTATTTTATTGTTTTCTTTTTATTCATTTTTCTCATTATTCCCTCATTTTTTTCGTTTTTCTTGTTTCTTCTCTTTTTTCTTGTTTTCTTTATTTTTATATTTTCATTTTTTTCAGTTTATCAGTGCTACCTCTCTCATTATACTATGACTCTGGCTTGAGTACTATTGTGTTTATTTCCATACTCTGCAGCATTTAATCCACATCGCTGTTGACACTTATTCCACCTGTGGGCATTAATACATTTTCCTCATGACCAGCATCAGACACACTTTCTGCATATGCTGCCGTTACTTACGCTTACATACTTAGACTACGATGCACTGCTCCAGCGCTCTCTGCACGTGCGCAGTGAGGGGGTTACCTTCCTCCCATAGCCCGACATTATGAGAGCGTCCCTAACAAGCACTGCACTTGCGTGGTACCTCGCGCCGCGTCACTTCCGGTGGGCGCTACTTCCGGTCCGGATGCCGGCGTTATGGCATATAGACTCTGCGGTCATTTGCATGCACACACAGCACGAGCAGGGCGCGGGAGCGCCGCTTTTCCTGACAACACCTGAAGGTAACAGGCAGGGGCTTACATTAGGAGCGTTTTCTTGCACACTATACATACCCCATAATATTTGACCCGATACACGTTTTTACAGGTTCAGCATTCACCCTGATGCCGTATGCCATTATCTTAGGTAAATTGGATGGTTCCTCCTACATTTTTCTATCCTGGCAGCACATGATTTTCTAATTGTCACACTATTCCCTACAGCACATTACCTGAATACAGTGTGTACTTCCCCCTTGGGCTTATAGCGTTACTAGCTATACTTTGTGAAAGGTATTGATCAACTCTTTTCCTCTCTCATGTGTGATTTTTTGGTTAATGGACACGTGTTCTGTAAAGTGGTGTTTTTTCAATTTCTTCAATGTGTTTATGCTTTGGGGCTACCTTTTGGGGCTTTAGGCCCGTTGTGTATAATCTGTATATAGTTTTATGGTATCCGATATTTATGTTTTTTATTTTCATGTTTGGTATACCTGCTTTTTCTTTCCACAGCGTTATATGAGTAAGAATCCGGCGGATTCGAAACGTCATGTATTGGTGAAACGCTTCTCACTTTATGTACTTGTTACTGATTCATGTGCTTGTATACACAATAAATTGTTAAAATTTTTCTGCATCATATTCCACTAGTGAGAGCGGTGTATTTCCTAGATTTCTAATGTGAAAGGCTGGACATAGAAGACTGAACCTCCTCCCGGATTAGGGATCTCATCTCTGAAAGCAGAGAAGACTGCTCGTCCTTCATAACCCTAGAAGTACAGGGTGCGCAGAGAGTCTTGTTATGGGAGTCTGGGAGTTTTACGTGGCATACTGGACATCTGTTGGTCTTTGCCGAGACCTTTCCAGGTTTCTTAGCCATGGCTGGGGGAGCAGCGGGGTTTCCCTTATCCTAAATGACATAAGATAGGGAGTAATAGGCTAGGTGGCGAACTATAGTATTATCTGAGGTGAGCGTGGACTACACGAAGCAGACTTACCCCTCCATCCTCGATCATGTCCCGTTCCATAGCTGGACTGAAGCCGGAGCCAACAAAGCAGACCCTGCACGATGCTGGACGCTTATGTCAGTAGCGACTGCGGTGCTGTGCATTCTCTTGATGGAGTGCCTGCTCTCCCCGCTCTCAGAACGCCACCGGAAGTGACGTTTCTCTGGCCCCGACGAAACCGGAAGTGACGCGGCTCCTCTGTTTCCGGAAGCCGTGTGCCGGGTGTAGCATCGCCAGGACAGCGCGCCTATGCCGACTGGAGGAATACCCCGCCAGGATCGCTGTCACGTCCTGAGCCAAGAGCCTCCCACCGGGAGGAGCGGCTCAATCCCGGAGCCTCATCCTGCTCCAGGCCTTTGGGGTAGAGGGACTCCCCACTGGGAAGTTTCGACCCTGAGCCTCTTGACAGAGGGAAGGATTTGGAGGACAGCACGATCCCCCTGAACTCGGTAAGCTTGCGCAGCTCTCTCGCGTGTCCCTCCATGCAGGGACAGGAAAAACACTGAGGATTGGTGGGTGGGACCGGACATTTGAACTCTCGTGTGTTTCCTGTCCCAGCAAGGAGGAGGAGGACGTCCTCCAGGGTGCTGTCAGGAGGGATGTCCAGGAAATGTTATTTATTAACTATTTTGTGTGATATAACTCTCTATTTTAAGGGCATAAAAACAAAATGTTTGAAAATTGCAAAATTTTCAAAGTTTTCACCAAATGTCCATTTTTTTCACAAATAAACGCAAGTTATACCGAAGAAATTTTACCACTATCATAAAGTACAATATGTCATGAGAAAGCAGTGTCAGAATCACAGGGATCCATTGAAGGGTTCCAGAGTTATAACCTCATAAAATGACAGTGGTCAGAAGTGTAAAAATTGGTCGTCATTTAGGTGAAAACAGGCTTCGTCTCAATGGGGTTAATAATGGAAAAAAATGTTTTCTGAGGCCCTCCACTACATCTCTTCAAAGGGGTATTGGAGTGCCTCCTTCTAATTTTTTGCATCACTAGCACTTACTGCATATTCCATAGCAGTGTAGGAGACCTACTCCTTAGTAATGCAAAAAAATGCTTTTCTGAGGCTCCACCTTCTAGTTGAGGGAACTTTTTTGCAAACCAAAAGAGCTGGTTCACCAGGAGAAATTTCTCAAGGTGCACTTACCGTTGCACCATGAGACTTTTTCTCACTGTGCGAGTGGTGATCACTGCAATTCAGGGTCCCGGCTGGGAACGCAGCCTCAGTGACCAGCAGTAATATCGATGACGTCACCACTAGTCACTGATGCTTTGCTCTCAATAGCTCATTCCCCAATGATTCTCAGCCTGGACGGTCCCATCTTGGCATCGTCCAGGTTCAAAACTACCGTATATACTCAAGTATAAGCCGAGATTTTCAGTTCAAAAATTTTGGGGCTGAAAGTGCCCCTCTCGGCTTATACTCGAGTCAAGGTGGGTGGCAGGGTCGGCGGGTGAGGGGGAGAGGGCGCTGAGGCATACTTACCTGCTTCCAGCGAACGGTGCACCGGTATGAACGGTGCAGAGCACTATATGGCACAGCTATGGGGAAATATGAACGGTGCAGAGCACTATATGGCACAGCTATGGGGAAATATGAACGGTGCAGAGCACTATATGGCACAGCTATGGGGAAATATGAACGGCGCAGAGCACTATATGGCACAGCTATGGGGCAATAATGAACGGTGCAGAGCACTATATGGCACAGCTATGGGGCAAGAATGAACGATGCAGAGCACTATATGGCACAGCTATGGGGCAATAATGAACGGTGCAGAGCACTATATGGCACAGATATGGGGCAAGAATGAACGGTGCAGAGCACTATATGGCACAGCTATGGGGCAATAATGAACGGTGCAGAGCACTATATGGCACAGCTATGGGGCAATAATGAACGGTGCAGAGCACTATATGGCACAGCTATGGGGCAAGAATGAACGGTGCAGAGCACTATATGGCACAGCTATGGGGCAATAATGAACAGTGCAGAGCACTATATGGCACAGATATGGGGCAAGAATGAACGGTGCAGAGCACTATATGGCACAGATATGGGGCAAGAATGAACGGTGCAGAGCACTATATGGCACAGCTATGGGGCAATAATGAACGGTGCAGAGCACTATATGGCACAGCTATGGGGCAATAATGAACGGTGCAGAGCACTATATGGCACAGCTATGGGGAAATAATTATCTATTTTTATTTTTGAAATTCACCGGTAAATGCTGCATTTCCACCCTAGGCTTATACTCGAGTCAATAAGTTTTCCCAGTTTTTTGTGGCAAAATTAGGGGGGTCGGCTTATACTCGGGTCGGCTTATACTCGAGTATATACGGTACCTATCCTCAAACATTGATTACAGCGTGGGCAGAACGATGGACAGGTGAGGGATATTGTTGTTTTTTATTTATGATTTATTACAGGAGACAAAGGATTCATTGGAATGGGCCTTAGGTGAGTATAACTGTGTCTGTTATTTTTAAATAAAAAAGTAAAAGTATGTTTTGTTTTATTTCAAATAAAAGACTTTATACTGACTGTGTGTTTTTTTACAACACAACTGTAGGATTATTAATGGATAAGTGTCTTTTCTGGGCGGCTGTGGGCTGCTATTTATTGGCTGGGGGTAATGTCCATGGCTCATTACCAGCCTGAGAATATCAGCCCCTAGCAGCTGTCTGCTTTAGCTTGGTTGGTTGTCAAAAATGGGGGGGACCCCATGACATTTTTTTAGTTATTTATTTAAATAATTTAAAAAATCTGAGTGGGGACCCCTCTATTCTTGATAATCAACCTTGCTGAAGCTGACAGCTGAGGATGGCAGCTCCAAGCTGTGAGTTTTGCCTATTTGGTTATCAAAAATACAGGGGAACCCACCCTGCTTTTTTTGTAATTATTTATTTAGAGCGCATGTAAGAGGGTGAACTGTGATAACATCAGAGGAGCATTAGGACCCTCCTGCTGCTGCACGTCTGACCTGAGAGAAAAAACCTGGGAAAGTGTGTGTGCTGGGGAGTGGGGCCTAATGTCAGCTGTATATTACATTGAGAGGTGATGCTGCGAGAAGCAGAGAAACTGCCATGTGAGACTCACTGTGAGGCAGCTGATAAGAAGTGAGGAGTTTGGACTCTGTAAGGACTATTTGCTGCCAGTGTGTTTGTGTAGGTGTTAACCATGAGAGCTGTGTGACTTTGGAGTTCTGTGGAATCCCTGCTGTGCTGAGCTGAAAAGCAACAGAAGACATTGATCATGTGCAGACCCAGGTGGGTTGCTTTCAGGGAAGTTGTGAGTGACTGCTGGAGGAGAGAAGGTATCCTGTACTGTTATGATCCGGTGACCTTGGAGCCGCATGGAACTTTCTCTGGAGTTGGTGTAAACTGTACTGACCGCAAATCCTGAAGTTAACACCGCAACTAGAAGTAGCCGTGGGGTGTGCCTAACAAATCCTAGACACCTCGACACAGCCGGAGGACTAAATTCCCCTATAGATGGAAATAGGAATTCTACCTTGCCTCAGAGCAGAACCCCAAAGGATAGGCAGCCCCCCACAAATAATGACTGTGAGTAGTAGAGGAAAAGACACACGCAGGCAGAAAACAGGATTTAGCAAAAGAGGCCACTCTAGCTAAAATAGGAAAGGATAGGACAGAATACTAAGCGGTCAGTATTAAAATCCTTCCAAAAATATCCACAGCAGAAAATACAAAAATTCCACCATCTAACTAAAGATGTGGAGCGTATATCTGCAACTCCAGAGAATCCAACAAGACTGAGAAAAAACTGACACAGTCTAAGCTGGACTGTTGTGATAAGGTAATTCAGTACCACAATGGACATAGAGGTCAGAGCACATATAGTGACCTGACAATAACCCAAAAACATAGAACGAGCTCTGAGACGTGGGAACTCTGCTGACCGCAATCCCTAATCCTCTCCAACAACACTAGAGGCAGCCGTGGATTGCGCCTAACGCTCCCTATGCAACTCGGCACAGCCTGAGAAACTAGCTAGCCTGAAGATAGAAAATAAGCCTACCTTGCCTCAGAGAAATACCCCAAAGGAAAAGGCAGCCCCCACATATAATGACTGTGAGTTAAGATGAAAAGACAAACGTAGAGATGAAATAGATTTAGCAAAGTGAGGCCCGACTTTCTGAACAGAGCGAGGATAGGAAAGATAACTTTGCGGTCAACACAAAACCCTACAAAAACCACGCAAAAGGGGGCAAAAAGACCCTCCGTACCGAACTAACGGCACGGAGGTACACCCTCTGCGTCCCAGAGCTTCCAGCAAGCAGAAAAAAACAAATAGACAAGCTGGACAGAAAAAACAGCAAACAAAATAGCAAAGCGGAACTTAGCTATACAGAGCAGCAGGCCACAGGAACGATCCAGGAGGAAACAGGTCCAATACTAGAACATTGACTGGAGGCCAGGATCAAAGCACTAGGTGGAGTTAAATAGAGCAGCACCTAACGACTTCACCACATCACCTGAGGAAGGAAACTCAGAAGCCGCAGTACCACTTTCCTCCACCAACGGAAGCTCACAGAGAGAATCAGCCGAAGTACCACTTGTGACCACAGGAGGGAGCTCTGCCACAGAATTCACAACAGTGCCCCCCCCTTGAGGAGGGGTCACCGAACCCTCACCAGAGCCCCCAGGACGACCAGGATGAGCCATATGAAAGGCACGAACAAGATCGGGAGCATGGACATCAGAGGCAAAGACCCAGGAATTATCTTCCTGAGCATAACCCTTCCACTTAACCAGATACTGGAGTTTCTGTCTCGAAACACAAGAATCCAAAATCTTCTCCACAATATACTCCAACTCCCCTTCCACCAAAACCGGGGCAGGAGGATCAACAGATGGAACCATAGGTGCCACGTATCTCCGCAACAATGACCTATGGAATACGTTATGTATGGAAAAAGAATCTGGAAGGGTCAGACGAAAAGACACAGGATTAAGAACCTCAGAAATCCTATACGGACCAATGAAACGAGGTTTAAACTTAGGAGAGGAAACCTTCATAGGAATATGACGAGAAGATAACCAAACCAAATCCCCAACACGAAGTCGGGGACCCACACAGCGTCTGCGATTAGCGAAACGTTGAGCCTTCTCCTGGGACAAGGTCAAATTGTCCACTACATGAGTCCAAATCTGCTGCAACCTGTCCACCACAGTATCCACACCAGGACAGTCCGAAGACTCAACCTGCCCTGAAGAGAAACGAAGATGGAACCCAGAGTTGCAGAAAAACGGCGAAACCAAGGTAGCCGAGCTGGCCCGATCATTAAGGGCAAACTCAGCCAAAGGCAAAAAGGACACCCAGTCATCCTGATCAGCAGAAACAAAGCCTCTCAGATATGTTTCCAAGGTCTGATTGGTTCGTTCGGTCTGGCCATTAGTCTGAGGATGGAAAGCCGAGGAAAAAGACAAGTCAATGCCCATCCTACCACAAAAGGCTCGCCAAAACCACGAAACAAACTGGGAACCTCTGTCAGAAACAATATTCTCTGGAATGCCATGTAAACGAACCACATGCTGGAAGAACAATGGCACCAAATCAGAGGAGGAAGGTAATTTAGACAAGGGTACCAAATGGACCATATTAGAGAAGCGATCACAGACCACCCAAATGACTGACATCTTTTGAGAGACGGGAAGATCTGAAATAAAATCCATAGAGATATGTGTCCAAGGCCTCTTCGGGACCGGCAAGGGCAAAAGCAACCCACTGGCACGAGAACAGCAGGGCTTAGCCCGAGCACAAATCCCACAGGACTGCACAAAAGAACGCACATCCCGCGACAGAGATGGCCACCAAAAGGATCTAGCCACTAACTCTCTGGTACCAAAGATTCCAGGATGACCAGCCAACACCGAACAATGAACCTCAGAGATAACTTTATTCGTCCACCTATCAGGGACAAACAATTTCTCCGCTGGGCAACGATCAGGTTTATTAGCCTGAAATTTTTGCAGCACCCGCCGCAAATCAGGGGAGATGGCAGACACAATTACTCCCTCTTTGAGGATACCCGCCGGCTCAGATAAACCCGGAGAGTCGGGCAAAAAACTCCTAGACAGAGCATCCGCCTTCACATTTTTAGAGCCCGGAAGGTACGAAATCACAAAGTCAAAACGGGCAAAAAACAGCGACCAACGAGCCTGTCTAGGATTCAACCGCTTGGCAGACTCGAGATAAGTCAAGTTCTTATGATCAGTCAAGACCACCACGCGATGCTTAGCTCCTTCAAGCCAATGACGCCACTCCTCGAATGCCCACTTCATGGCCAGCAACTCTCGATTGCCCACATCATAATTTCGCTCAGCAGGCGAAAACTTCCTGGAAAAGAAGGCGCATGGTTTTATCACCGAGTAATCAGAACTTCTCTGCGACAAAACAGCCCCTGCTCCAATCTCAGAAGCATCAACCTCGACCTGGAATGGAAGCGAAACATCTGGTTGACACAACACAGGGGCAGAAGAAAAAAGACGCTTCAACTCTTGAAAAGCTTCCACAGCAGCAGAAGACCAATTGACCACATCAGCACCCTTCTTGGTCAAATCGGTCAATGGTTTAGCAATACTAGAAAAATTGCAGATGAAGCGACGATAAAAATTAGCAAAGCCCAGGAACTTTTGCAGACTTTTCAGAGATGTCGGCTGAGTCCAATCATGGATGGCTTGGACCTTAACAGGGTCCATCTCGATAGTAGAAGGGGAAAAGATGAACCCCAAAAATGAAACCTTCTGAACACCAAAAAGACACTTTGATCCCTTCACAAACAAAGAATTAGCACGCAGGACCTGAAACACCGTTCTCACCTGCTTCACATGAGACTCCTAATCATCCGAGAAGATCAAAATGTCATCCAAGTACACAATCAGGAATTTATCCAGGTACTCTCGGAAGATGTCATGCATAAAGGACTGAAACACTGATGGAACATTGGCAAGTCCGAATGGCATTACTAGATACTCAAAATGGCCCTCGGGCGTATTAAATGCAGTTTTCCATTCATCGCCTCGCTTAATACGCACAAGATTATACGCACCACGAAGATCTATCTTGGTGAACCAACTAGCCCCCTTAATCCGAGCAAACAAATCAGATAACAACGGCAAGGGGTACTGAAATTTAACCGTGATCTTATTTAGAAGGCGGTAATCTATACAAGGTCTCAGCGAACCATCCTTCTTGGCTACAAAAAAGAACCCTGCTCCTAATGGCGACGATGACGGGCGAATATGCCCCTTCTCCAAGGACTCCTTCACATAACTCCGCATAGCAGCGTGCTCAAGCACAGATAAATTAAACAGTCGACCTTTTGGGAATTTACTACCAGGAATCAAATCGATAGCACAATCACAATCCCTATGTGGAGGTAGGGTATCGGACTTGGGCTCATCAAATACATCCCGGTAATCAGACAAGAACTCTGGAACCTCAGAAGGGGTGGATGACAAAATAGTCAGAAATGGGACATCACCATGTACCCCCTGACAACCCCAGCTGGACACAGACATGGATTTCCAATCTAATACTGGATTATGGACTTGTAGCCATGGCAACCCCAACACGACCACATCATGCAGATTATGCAACACCAGAAAGCGAATAACCTCCTGATGTGCAGGAGCCATGCACATGGTCAGCTGGGTCCAGTACTGAGGCTTATTCTTGGCCAAAGGCATAGCATCAATTCCTCTCAATGGAATAGGACACTGCAAGGGCTCCAAGAAAAACCCACAACGCCTAGCATACTCCAAGTCCATCAAATTCAGGGCAGCGCCTGAATCCACAAATGCCATGACAGAATACGAGGACAAAGAGCAGATCAAGGTAACGGACAGAAGAAACTTTGACTGTACCGTACCAATGGTGGCAGACCTAGCAAACCGCTTAATGCACTTAGGACAATCAGAAATAGCATGAGTGGAATCACCACAGTAGAAACACAGCCCATTCAGACGTCTGTGTTCTTGCCGTTCCACTCTGGTCAAAGTCGTATCGCACTGCATAGGCTCAGGTTTAAGCTCAGGTAATACCGCCAAATGGTGCACAGATTTACGCTCACGCAAGCGTCGACCGATCTGAATGGCCAAAGACATAGACTCATTCAGACCAGCAGGCATAGGAAATCCCACCATGACATCCTTAAGGGCTTCAGAGAGACCCTTTCTGAAAATAGCTGCGAGCGCACCTTCATTCCATTGAGTGAGTACAGACCACTTTCTAAATTTCTGACAATATACCTCTATCTCATCCTGACCCTGACACAGAGCCAGCAAATTTTTCCCTGCCTGATCCACTGAATTAGGTTCATCGTACAGCAATCCGAGCGCCAGGAAAAACGCATCGATATTACTTAATGCAGGATCTCCTGACGCAAGAGAAAATGCCCAGTCCTGAGGGTCGCCACGTAAAAAAGAAATAATGATCCTAACTTGTTGAACTGGGTCACCAGAGGAGCGAGGTTTCAAAGCCAGAAATAGTTTACAATTATTTTTGAAACTCAGAAATTTAGTTCTATCTCCAAAAAACAAATCAGGAATAGGAATTCTCGGTTCTAACATAGAATTCTGAACCACAAAGTCTTGAATATTTTGTACTCTTGCCGTGAGCTGATCCACACATGAAGACAGACCTTTAATGTCCATCGCTACACCTGTGTCCTGAACCACCCAAATGTCTAGGGGAAAAAAAGGCAAAACACAGTGCAGAGAAAAAAAAATGGTCTCAGAACTTCTTTTTTCCCTCTATTGAGAATCATTAGTACTTTTGGCCTCCAGTACTGTTGTGATAAGGTAATTCAGTACCACAATGGACATAGAGGTCAGAGCACATATAGTGACCTGACAATAACCCAAAAACATAGAACGAGCTCTGAGACGTGGGAACTCTGCTGACCGCAATCCCTAATCCTCTCCAACAACACTAGAGGCAGCCGTGGATTGCGCCTAACGCTCCCTATGCAACTCGGCACAGCCTGAGAAACTAGCTAGCCTGAAGATAGAAAATAAGCCTACCTTGCCTCAGAGAAATACCCCAAAGGAAAAGGCAGCCCCCACATATAATGACTGTGAGTTAAGATGAAAAGACAAACGTAGAGATGAAATAGATTTAGCAAAGTGAGGCCCGACTTTCTGAACAGAGCGAGGATAGGAAAGGTAACTTTGCGGTCAACACAAAACCCTACAAAAACCACGCAAAAGGGGGCAAAAAGACCCTCCGTACCGAACTAACGGCACGGAGGTACACCCTCTGCGTCCCAGAGCTTCCAGCAAGCAGAAAAAAACAAATAGACAAGCTGGACAGAAAAAACAGCAAACAAAATAGCAAAGCGGAACTTAACTATACAGAGCAGCAGGCCACAGGAACGATCCAGGAGGAAACAGGTGCAATACTAGAACATTGACTGGAGGCCAGGATCAAAGCACTAGGTGGAGTCAAATAGAGCAGCACCTAACGACTTCACCACATCACCTGAGGAAGGAAACTCAGAAGCCGCAGTACCACTTTCCTCCACCAACGGAAGCTCACAGAGAGAATCAGCCGAAGTACCACTTGTGACCACAGGAGGGAGCTCTGCCACAGAATTCACAACACTGGACAAGAGAAAACAAATGAATAGCACAGAATTATTAAGCACACAGCATGTGTGCCACAGAAACAAAAACAAGACACTTATCTTTGCTGAATTGGCAGCAAGGCAGGAGGAACTAGACAAAGATCCAAAACCTCCCAGAACCATTAACAACTGGAAAGGACTAATGAATCCTGCACACCAAAATACCCCAGTCAGAACTGCAATCAGCAGAAACACCTGACCAGGACTGCAACTCAGGGACAACTGCATTACCACCTACAACCACTAGAGGGAACCCAAAAGCAGAATTCACAACAGTACCCCCCCCCCTTGAGGAGGGGTCACCGAATCCTCACCAGGGCCCCCAGGATGATCAGGACGAGCCAGATGAAAGGCATGGACCAAATCAGCAGCATGGACATCAGAGGCAAAAACCCAAGAATTGTCCTCCTGGCCATAACCCTTCCATTTGACAAGGTACTGAAGCCTCCGCCTCGAAAAACGAGAATCCAAAATCTTCTCAACCACATACTCCAACTCCCCATCAACCAACACAGGGGCCGGAGGATCAACAGAGGGAACAACGGGCACCACATATTTCCGCAATAAAGATCTATGGAAGACATTATGGATAGCAAAAGAAGCCGGAAGCGCCAATCGAAAAGACACCGGATTAATAATCAAAGAAATCCTATAAGGACCAATAATCCGAGGCTTAAACTTAGGGGAAGAAACCTTCATAGGAACATGACGGGAAGACAACCAGACCAGATCCCCAACCCGAAGCCGGGAACCAACACACCGATGACGGTTAGCAAAACGTTGAGCCTCCTCCTGAGACAACACCAAATTGTCCACCACATGAGCCCAAATCTGCTGCAACCTGTCAACCACAGAATCCACACCAGGACAGTCAGAAGGTTCAACCTGCCCAGAAGAAAAACGAGGATGAAAACCAAAATTACAAAAGAAAGGCGAAACCAAAGTAGCCGAACTAGCCCGATTATTAAGGGCAAACTCGGCCAATGGCAAGAAGGCCACCCAATCATCCTGATCAGCAGACACAAAGCATCTCAAATAAGTCTCCAAAGTCTGATTAGTTCGCTCGGTCTGGCCATTTGTCTGAGGATGAAATGCAGAAGAAAAAGACAAATCAATGCCCAGCCTAGCACAAAAGGCCCGCCAAAACCTAGAAACAAACTGGGAACCTCTGTCGGACACAATATTCTCCGGAATACCATGCAGACGAACCCCATGCTGAAAAAACAACGGAACCAAATCTGAAGAGGAAGGCAATTTAGGCAAAGGCACCAAATGAACCATCTTAGAGAACCGGTCACAAACAACCCAGATAACAGACATCTTCTGGGAAACCGGAAGATCAGAAATAAAATCCATCGAAATACGCGTCCAGGGCCTCTCAGGGACTGGCAATGGCAAAAGCAACCCACTAGCACGGGAACAACAAGGCTTGGCCCACACACAAGTCCCACAGGACTGCACAAAAGAACGCACATCACGTGACAAAGAAGGCCACCAAAAGGACCTACCAACCAAATCTCTGGTACCAAAAATACCAGGATGACCAGCCAACACAGAACAGTGAACCTCAGAAATCACTCTACTAGTCCATCTGTCAGGAACAAACAGTTTCCCCACTGGACAGCGGTCAGGTCAGTCAGCCTGAAATTCCTGAAGAACCCGTCATAAATCAGGGGAAATGGCAGAAAGGACCACCCCTTCTTTCAGAATGCCGACCGGTTCAAGGACCTCAGGAGAATCAGGGAAAAACTCCTAGAGAGGGCATCAGCCTTAATATTCTTAGAACCCGGAAGATACGAAACTACGAAATCAAAATGGGAAAAAAACAAGGACCATCGAGCCTGTCTAGGATTCAGCCGTTTGGCAGACTCGAGGTAAATCAGATTCTTATGATCGGTCAAGACCACAATACGGTGCTTAGCTCCCTCAAGCCAATGTCACCACTCCTCAAACGCCCACTTCATAGCCAACAACTCCCGATTGCCGACATCATAATTGCGTTCAGCAGGCGAAAACTTACGGGAAAAGAAGGCACACGGTTTCATCAAGGAACCAACAGGATCCCTCTGAGACAAAACGGCCCCTGCCCCAATCTCAGAAGCGTCAATCTCAAACTGAAATGGAAGAGAAACATCCGGTTGGCGCAACACCAGAGCAGAAGTAAATCGGCGTTTAAGCTCCTGGAAGGCAGCGACAGCCGCAGAGGACCAATTCGCCACATCAGCGCCTTTCTTCGTCAAATCGGTCAAGGGTTTAACCACGCTAGAGAAGTTAGCAATGAAACGGCGATAAAAATTTGCAAAACTCAAAAATTTCTGAAGGCTCTTCACGGATGTGGGTTGAATCCAATCATGAATGGCCTGAACCTTAACCGGATCCATCTCCATAGATGAGGGAGAAAAAATGAAGCCTAAAAAATAAACCTTCTGCACCCCAAAGAGACACTTAGACCCCTTCACAAACAAAGCATTGTCACGTAGGATTTGAAATACCATCCTGACCTGTTGACTCCCAATCATTGGAAAAAATCAAAATATCATCCAAATATACAATCAAGAATTTATCAAGATAAGTCCGGAAGATATCATGCATGAAGGACTGAAAAACAGATGGAGCATTAGTGAGCCCGAATGGCATCACAAGATATTCAAAATGACCTTCGGGCGTATTAAACGCAGTTTTCCATTCATCACCCTTCTTAATACGAACAAGATTATATGCTCCCCGAAGGTCAATCTTAGTAAACCAACTAGCCCCCTTAATCCTAGCAAACAAATCAGAAAGCAAAGGTAAAGGGTATTGAAACTTGACCGTGATCTTATTCAAGAGGCGATAATCAATACAGGGTCTCAAGGAACCATCCTTCTTAGCAACAAAAAAAAATCCCGCTCCCAACGGTGAAGATGGCCGAATATGCCCTTTCGCCAAAGACTCCTTAATATAATTCCGCATGGCGGTATGTTCAGGCACAGACAGGTTGAAAGTCGGCCCTTAGGAAACTTACAGCCTGGAATCAAGTCTATAGCACAATCACAGTCCCTGTGCGGTGGAAGGGAACTAGACTTGGGCTCATCGAATACATCCTGAAAATCAGACAAAAACTTAGGAATTTCAGAAGAGGAAGAAGAGGAGATTGACATCAAAAGAACATCATTATGAATCCCCTGACAACCCCATCTAGTCACAGACATAGACTTCCAGTCCAACACAGGATTATGTACCTGCAACCATGGAAAACCCAGCACGATAGCATCATGCAAATTATGCAACACCAGAAATCGATAATCTTCCTGATGGGCTGGCGCCATGCGCATGGTCACCTGTGTCCAAAACTTTGGCTTATTTTTTGCCAAAGGTGTAGCATCAATGCCCCTTAAAGGAATAGGGTTCTGCAAAGGCTGCAAGGGAAAACCACAACGCCTGGCAAACTCAAAGTCCATTAAGTTCAAGGCGGCGCCTGAATCCACAAACGCCATGACATACAATTATGACAATGAGCAGATCAAGGACACAGATAACAGAAATTTGGGTTGTACAGTACTGATGGTAAATGAACTAGCGATCCTCTTTGTCCGCTTAGGGCAGACAGAAGTGACATGAGAAGCGTCTCCACAATAATAACACAACCTATTCTGACGTCTGAAACCTTGTCGTTCTGTTCTAGACAGAATCCTATCACACTGCATTGGCTCAGGAATTTGCTCTGAGGACAACGCCACAGCGCGCACAGTTCTGCGCTCCCGCAAGCGCCGATCAATCTGAATGGCCAGAGACATAGAATCACTCAGACCAAAAGGCGTGGGAAACCCCACCATAACATCTTTAACGGATTCAGAAAGACCCTTTCTGAAAATTGCCGCCAAAGCATCATCATTCCATTTAGTCAACACAGACCATTTTCTAAATTTCTGACAATACAATTCTGCCGCCTCTTGACCCTGAGACAGGGCCAACAAGGTCTTCTCCGCTTGATCCACAGAATAAGGTTCATCATATAATAAACCCAAAGCCTGAAAAAAGGAGTCTACATTAAGCAAAGCCGGATTCCCAGATTCCAGGGAAAATGCCCAATCCTGTGGATCGCCACGCAGCAGGGAGATGATGATTTTAACCTGCTGAATGGAATCACCGGAGGATCGAGGTCTCAGAGCAAAAAACAGTTTACAGTTGTTTTTAAAACTCAAAAATTTGGACCTGTCACCAAAAAACAAATCAGGAGTAGGAATCTTCGGCTCTAAAACAGGAGTCTGAACAATATAATCAGAAATACCCTGTACCCTAGCAGCAAGCTGGTCACACGAGAAGCTAATTCCTGAATATCCATGCTAGCACAAGACTCCTCAGCCACCCAGAGAAAAAGAGGGAAGAGAAGACAAAACAGAGTGCAGAAAAAAAATGGCTCAACACCTTTCTTCCCTTCTTCTGAGATGCATTTATCTCATTATTGGCCAGTTGTACTGTTATGATCCGGTGACCTTGGAGCCGCATGGAACTTTCTCTGGAGTTGGTGTAAACTGTACTGACCGCAAATCCTGAACTTAACACCACAACTAGAAGTAGCCGTGTGGTGTGCCTAACAAATCCTAGACACCTCGACACAGCCGGAGGACTAAATAAACCTATAGATGGAAATAGGAATTCTACCTTGCCTCAGAGCAGAACCCCAAAGGATAGGCAGCCCCCCACAAATATTGACTGTGAGTAGTAGAGGAAAAGACACACGCAGGCAGAAAACAGGATTTAGCAAAAGAGGCCACTCTAGCTAAAATAGGAAAGGATAGGACAGAATACTAAGCGGTCAGTATTAAAATCCTTCCAAAAATATCCACAGCAGAAAATACAAAAATTCCACCATCTAACTAAAGATGTGGAGCGTATATCTGCAACTCCAGAGAATCCAACAAGACTGAGAAAAAACTGACACAGTCTAAGCTGGACAAGAGAAAACAAATGAATAGCACAGAATTATTAAGCACACAGCATGTGTGCCACAGAAACAAAAACAAGACACTTATCTTTTGCTGAATTGGCAGCAAGGCAGGAGGAACCAGACAAAGATCCAAAACCTCCCAGAACCATGGACAACTGGCAAGGACTAATGAATCCTGCACACCAAAATACCCCAGTCAGAACCTGTTATGATCCGGTGACCTTGGAGCTGCATAAGAACTTTCACTGGAGAAAGTGGCCACTATACTGACCGCAAACCTGAACTTAACACCGCAACTAGAAGTAGCCGTGGAGTGTACCTAACACACCTAGACACCTCGTCACAGCCGGAGGACTAAATTCCCCTAAAGATGGAAATCGGAATACTATCTTGCCTCAGAGAAAATCCCCAAAGGATAGACAGCCCCCCACAAATATTGGCGGTGAGTCGGAGAGGAAAAAACATATACAGGCAGAAAAAACAGGATTTAGCACAGGAGGCCACTCTAGCTAGATAGGACAGGATAGGACAGAGTTCTGTGCGGTCAGTATTAAAACCCTTCAAAAAATCCACAGCAGAATATACAAAAACCTTCCTACATCTAACTAAAGATGTAGGAGCGTATATCTGCAACTCCAGTGAATCCTACAAACAGAGCAGGAATAAATTGAAACAAGCACACAACAGTGTGCCGCAGATACAACAACAAAACACTTATCTTTGCTGAAATTGGCAGCTAAGCAGGTGAGGCCAGGCAGAGATCCAATACTTCCAAAGAAACATTGACAACTGGCAAGGGCTAATGAATCCTGCACACTTAAATATCCCAGTCAGAACAGCAATTAGCAGATACACCTGGCCAGGACTGTGACTCAGAGACAACTGCATTCCCACCTACCACCACTGGAGGGAACCCAAGAGCAGAATTCACAACAGGAACCCAAAAGCAGAATTCACAACACTGTACAATCCGTATTGAGAGGGATCCGGACAAGCCCTGTTGAAGTGCTATCCTGTACCATATCCTGAGGCTACAGAACTGTAAGTCCTGGGCGTGTGGGCTCAGGATCGGCTGACAAGACATGGAGCCTTGTTTTACTGTAGCTGCTTTGGCGCCTATGATTTTGGGACTGGCTGTAGCTGATGCAAGTTATATGCCTGAGTAGAGACTCCCCACAGGTTAACAGTACCGTAATAATAGATACCGGGGTATCCCCAAATTAAGTGTTTAAGTGCTTATGTTATAACTATATGTACTGATATTGTGGGTTTTGATCAATTTATACTCAGTGTGCCATCCCATGGGGTCCCATAATACCACCTCATCTGATTTACACCTGCTTTCTTAGTACCTTATTTGACCTTTTGTTAGGTAAATTTCTTCTAAAAACCTCAGTGTAATACACTTAAAGCGGGAACTTTGGGATTGGCACATTGTTTTCAGCCCTGGCTGAATGACTGTAAATAATAGGGAAATCTCAGGCTGTTTCATACAATATTGAAATTCACTTCAACTCCTAGTCCAGTAAAGGAAGTGTTGTAATTTCTGTCTCTGTCTCAATTGTGACTCGCTGGATCTTATTTGGACCATTACACACAGGTAGTGGCTGATGAACACTCCCATCAGCCTCCGCCTGCTCTCGCTGTTATCAGAGGCTGCAGGCATAGGCTGATGGGAACAGTTGCCCCATCAGCTGACGCCAGTGACCTGGAGGTAAACTTTTTACCTCCGATCACAGCTGTGTGCTCACCAGGACTTCACCAGGAAGAACGTGATACTGTTCGGGTTTGGCCCCTGAAACACTGGATGTTTGTCGCGCTGTCATGCGCATGGCAGTATGGGAACCACAGCTGTCTGACTGGCAATATTGATTTTACTGCCGTACAGAAGCAGTGTTTGCTGCGCTGTCATGCACATAACAGCATGACAAACACCTAGTGTTTGGGGGGCCGAACCCAAACAGTAACACAGACTTCCTGGTGAAGTCTGTGTTTGGTGTCCATGCCCGAATAGTAGGTGTTTGGTACAGGCACCATCTTTTACTGTTCGGGTTCACCCATCTCTACTCCACATTTCTCACTGCAACACAGTTTTATCCCAAACAATTTGGATTAGCAAATAGGGACTCCTAGCTGAACCCCTATATTCGGCCTACCGATTTTTAAGAGGAAATGTGGCCTCCTAATTCCTCACTGCAAAACAGTTTTTGCCGAAACGATTTTGATTAGCAAATGGGGCCTAAGACTGTAACACAGTTTTAGCATAATCTAGTTAGATGCTGGAAGATTGATTTCACACAGGACAGGATCCTATCTAGATAACTGACAAGTTCACTTTCAGTAGCAGAAGCAGGAGCCGCCTCTCTGAGCTGTGACACTGAGAAAATTGGCGACAGCAAAACAACATGTCTGCTTTTTATATGGACAGGGACATGTGACTTCGGTAGCCAATCATAGACCTTCTGTCATGACCTTGTGGATGGTTTCTGCACCCTAATTGACTGCCTGAATGTACCCACATTAAGTTACTAAAGAAAAAAAAATGAAAAAAATGACACTCTGCATCTCCACTGACCTAAACACACCTCCTCCGACACGACCTACAGGCACCACCAGTCATCAGGCTCCAAGCTCCAGGCAGCGGTCATCAGGTTCCAGACTGCGGTTTTCAGGCTCCGGGCATCGGACCTAGGAAGCAACTCAAGCGTGATGGTGCAAGCACCGCAATACTGGACGTAAGCCAGACGGGGTTAACACCGCATGGTAGTCAGAGCACAGAGTAGTAGATGCTCAGAGAAACACCAGTTTCAAGAGACTCAAAGTCACTAGGAGTGAGGCTCCAGATGCAGAGGGATTCCAGGAACATAATCACAGCACACAGCTCAGACAGGTTCAGGTACAGGACAGGTAGAGGATCAAGGATTCGGGCCTGGATATACCGCCTCCAGGACAGGCGCCAGAACAGGACAAAGCAGGAATCAAGGCAAGGACTTTGGTACCAAAACATAGACAGGAGAGGTGCAGGAACACAACCACACATAGCAAAGTTCAGGAGCTTTGTGAGTAGCTCAGGCCCCACCCATAGGGCAGGGGAACTTTATATAGGAGCTGCCCCTCAGCAATTGGCTGGGGACACCATATCAAGTACACACCCTAACCATGATAAAAGCAGGGGAGGTGTGGCCGCGCACGCCCTAAGCACAAACAGAAACCCTTACAGCACAAACAGTGCAGGAACTGAGGCTCAGGGCACCTGGCTGAGACTGCAAGCACTGACACACGTGGAAAGTCATGCACCAGCTGCAAATGACCTCGCAACCCGCGGACAGCTTCCACAGCAGCAACCAGGGACCGCACATGAGGAAGGTCATGCAATAGAAAAGACCTAACCGCCCATGTACGGCTGCGCAGCAGAGCAGGGAACTGAGAAGGCTCCATCCAGGTAACAGCCAACAGTATCCCAGCTCAAATTAGGGGGAAAAGAGTAAAGGGTTAAAGCAAACATATGCATTGTCACGCCGAAAACCAGATACAGACAGAACGGCGTGATACACGTATTCTACTGATCTTCAGTTTATTGGGAATTGGTCTCCCTACGTACAGGTGCATTTACTCTTGATAAGACTAGGGGAATTACAAAGTCCATCTAGACATTGGCATATCTTGACACATCCTGGGACGGAATAATAAACAGAATTAAGTCTTATAACACTGAATCAGAAAACCTTAAAGTGACATGAATCTAATATTAAGCAAAGCGTCCATATAAGTTTGATTTCGGTATATCTTTATATGCCATACATTCTCTCCTTAACACCCCTAATCCTGAAAATACATACAGTATATATATATATATATATATATATATATATATATATATACAGTTAGGTCCATATATATTTGGACAGAGACAACATTTTTCTAATTTTGGTTATAGACATTACCACAATGAATTTTAAACAAAACAATTCAGATGCAGTTGAAGCTCAGACTTTCAGCTTTCATTTGAGGGTATCCACATTAAAATTGGATGAAGGGTTTAGGAGTTTCAGCTCCTTAACATGTGCCACCCTGTATTTAAAGGGACCAAAAGTAATTGGACAATTGCCTCCAAGGCTATTTCATGGACAGGTGTGGGCAATCCCTTCATTATATCATTCTCAATTAAGCAGATAAAAGGCCTGGAGTTGATTTGAGGTGTGGTGCTTGCATTTGGAAGGTTTTGCTGTGAAGTAAACATGCAGTCAAAGGAGCTCTCCATGCAGGTGAAACAAGCCATCCTTAAGCTTCGAAAACAGAAAAAACCCATCCGAGAAATTGCTACAACATTAGGAGGGGCAGAACCTACAGTTTGGTGCATTCTGAGAAAGAAAGAAAGCACTGGTGAACTCACTAATGCAAAAAGACCTGGGCGCCCATGGAAGACAACAGTGGTGGATGATCACAGAATAATCTCCACAGTGAAGTGAAACCCCTTCACAACAGCCGACCATGTGAACAACACTCTCCAGGAGGTAGGCGTATCAATATCCAAATCTACCATAAAGAGAATACTGCATGAAAGTAAATACAGAGGGTTCACTGCACGGTGCAAACCACTCATAAGCATCAAGAATAGAAAGGCTAGACTGGACTTTGCTAAAAAACATCTAAAAAAGCCAACACAGTTCTGGAAGAACTTTTTTTGGACAGATGAAACCAAGATCAACCTCTACCAGAATGATGGAAAGAGAAAAGTATGGCGAAGGCGTGGTACAGCTCATGATCCAAAGCATACCACATCATCTGTAAAACACGGCGGAGGCAGTGTGATGGCTTGGGCATGCATGGCTGCCAGTGGCACTGGGTCACTAGTGTTTATTGATGATGTGACACAGGATGGAAGCAGCCGAATGAATTCTGGGGTATTCAGAGCCATACTGTGTGCTCAGATCCAGCCAAATGCAGCAAAACTGATTTGTCGTCATTTCATACTACAGATTGACAATGACCCAAAACATAAAGCCAAAGCAACCCAGGAGTTTATTAAAGCAAAGAAGTGGAATATTCTTGAATGGCCAAGACAGTCACCTGATCTCAACCCAATTGAGCATGCATTTCACTTGTTAAAGACTAAACTTCAGACAGAAAGGCCCACAAACAAACAGCAACTGAAAACCACCGCAGAGAAGGCCTGGCAGAGCATCAAAAAGGAGGAAGCACAGCATCTGGTGATGTCCATGAGTTCAAGACTTCAGGCAGTCATTGCCAACAAAGGGTTTTCAACCAAGTACTAAAAATGAACATTATATTTAAAATTATTGAATCTGTCCAATTACTTTTGGTCCCTTTAAAAACAGGGTGGCACATGTTAAGGAGCTGAAACTCCTAAACCCTTCATCCAATTTTAATGTGGATACCCTCAAATGAAAGCTGAAAGTCTGAACTTCAACTGCATCTCAATTGTTTTGTTTAAAATTCATTGTGGTAATGTCTATAACCAAAATTAGAAAAATGTTGTCTCTGTCCAAATATATATGGACCTAACTGTATATATGTACAGTATATATTGTAATGCTGCGGTAGCACCGTACACAGTGAAGACTGTTGTGAATTCTGTGGCAGAGTTCACTCCTGTGGTCACAAGTGGTACTTCGGCTGATTCTCTTTGGGATCTTCCGTTTGTGGAGGAAAGTGGTACTGCAGCTTCTGAGTTTCCTCCCTCAGGTGATCTGGTGAGCTCGTTGGCTTCTTCTCTACTTAACTCCACCTGATGCTTTGATCTATGCTTCCTGTCAATGTTTCAGTGTTGGACTGGTTTTTTCCCTGGATCATTCCTGTGGCCTGCTGCTCTGCAAAGCTAAGTTTTGCTTATGTTATTTTGTTGCTATTTTTCAGTCCAGCTTGCTTTATTGGTTTTTCTCGCCTGCTGGAAGCTCTGAGACGCAGAGGGACGACCTCCGTACCGTTAGTCGGTGCGGAGGGTCTTTTTGTCCCCTCTGCGTGGTTATTTATAGGTTTTTGTGCTGACCACAAAGTTATCTTCCCTATCCTCGTTCTATTCAGCTAGTCGGGCCTCACTTTGCTAAATCTGTTTCATCTCTATGTTTGTGTTTTCATCTTACTCACAGTCATTATGTGTGGGGGACTGCCTTTTCCTTTGGGGAATTTCTCTGAGGCAAGGTAGGCTTATTTTTCTATCTTCAGGAATAGCTAGTTTCTCAGGCTGTGACGAGGCGCCTAGGTTCTGGTCAGGAGCGCTCTACGGCTACCTTTAGTGTGGTTTGATAGGATCAGGGATTGCGGTCTGCAGAGTTCCCACGTCTCAGAGCTCGTTCTTATTTTTGGGTGTTTGTCAGATCACTGTATGTGTTCTGACCGCTATGTCCATTGTGTTACTGAATTGGTTAACATAACAGTACAGGAAGCCAAGCCAAAGTGCTAATGATTCTCAATAGAGGGAAAAAAGAAGTTCTGAGACCATTTTTTTTTTCCTTTGCACTGTGTTTTTCCTTTTTTTTCCCCTAGACATTTGGGTGGTTCAGGACACAGGTGTGGACATGGAGATTCAGGGTCTGTGCTCTTCAATGGATAATCTCGTTATAAATGTGCAAAAGATTCAAGATTTGGTGGTTCAGAAGCCTATTTTTGAACCAAGAATTCCTATTCCTGATTTGTTTTATGGTGATAGAGTCAAGTTTGTGAATTTCAAAAATAATTGCAAACTGTTTTTGGCCTTGAAACCTCACTCCTCTGGTGACCCAGCTCAACAAGTGAGAATTATTATTTCTTTTTTGCGTGGCGACCCTCAGGATTGGGCATTTTCTCTTGCGCCAGGAGATCCTGCATTAAGTAATATTGATGCGTTTTTCCTGGCGCTCGGATTGCTGTACGATGAGCCTAATTCAGTGGATCAGGCAGAGAAAAATTTGCTGGCTCTGTGTCAGGGTCAGGATGAGATAGAGGTATACTGTCAAAAATTTAGAAAGTGGTCTGTACTCACTCAATGGAATGAAGCTGCGCTCGCAGCGATTTTCAGAAAGGGTCTCTCTGAAGCCCTTAAAGATGTCATGGTGGGATTTCCTATGCCTGATGGTCTGAATGAATCTATGTCTTTGGCCATTCAGATCGGTCGACGCTTGCGTGAGCGTAAATCTGTGCACCATTTGGCGGTATTACCTGAGCTTAAACCTGAGCCTATGCAGTGCGATACGACTTTGACCAGAGTGGAACGGCAAGAACACAGACGTCTGAATGGGCTGTGTTTCTACTGTGGTGATTCCACTCATGCTATTTCTGATTGTCCTAAGTGCATTAAGCGGTTTGCTAGGTCTGCCACCATTGGTACGGTACAGTCAAAATTTTTTCTGTCCGTTACCTTGATCTGCTCTTTGTCATCGTATTCTGTCATGGCATTTGTGGATTCAGGCGCTGCCCTGAATTTGATGGACTTAGAGTATGCTAAGCGTTGTGGGTTTTTCTTGGAGCCATTGCAGTGTCCTATTCCATTGAGAGGAATTGATGCTACACCTTTGGCCAAGAATAAGCCTCAGTACTGGACCCAGCTGACCATGTGCATGGCTCCTGCACATCAGGAGGATATTCGCTTTCTGGTGTTGCATAATCTGCATGATGTGGTCGTTTTGGGGTTGCCATGGCTACAAGTCCATAATCCAGTATTAGATTGGAAATCCATGTCGGTTTCCAGCTGGGGTTGTCAGGGGGTACATGGTGATGTTCCATTTCTGTCAATTTCGTCATCCACCCCTTCTGAGGTCCCAGAGTTCTTGTCTGATTACCGGGATGTATTTGATGAGCCCAAGTCCGATACCCTACCTCCGCATAGGGATTGTGATTGTGCTATCAATTTGATTCCTGGTAGTAAATTCCCAAAAGGCCGATTGTTTAATTTGTCCGTGCCTGAGCACACCGCTATGCGCAGTTATGTGAAGGAATCCCTGGAGAAGGGGCATATTCGCCCGTCATCGTCGCCATTAGGAGCAGGGTTCTTTTTTGTAGCCAAGAAGGATGGTTCGCTGAGACCTTGTATAGATTACCGCCTTCTAAATAAGATCACGGTTAAATTTCAGTACCCCTTGCCGTTGTTATCTGATCTGTTTGCTCGGATTAAGGGGGCTAGTTGGTTCACAAAGATAGATCTTCGTGGTGCGTATAATCTGGTGCGAATTAAGCAGGGCGATGAATGGAAAACTGCATTTAATACGCCCAAGGGTCATTTTGAGTATCTTGTGATGCCGTTCGGACTTGCCAATGCTCCATCAGTGTTTCAGTCCTTTATGCATGACATCTTCCGAGAGTACCTGGATAAATTCCTGATTGTGTACTTGGATGACATTTTGATCTTCTCGGATGATTGGGAGTCTCATGTGAAGCAGGTCAGAACGGTTTTTCAGGTCCTGCGTGCTAATTCTTTGTTTGTGAAGGGATCAAAGTGTCTCTTTGGTGTGCAGAAGGTTTCATTTTGGGGGTTCATCTTTTCCCCTTCTACTATCGAGATGGATCCTGTTAAGGTCCAAGCCATCCATGATTGGACTCAGCCGACATCTCTGAAAAGTCTGCAAAAGTTCCTGGGCTTTGCTAATTTTTATTGTCGCTTCATCTGCAATTTTTCTAGTATTGCTAAACCATTGACCGATTTGACCAAGAAGGGTGCTGATGTGGTCAATTGGTCTTCTGCTGCTGTGGAGGCTTTTCAAGAGTTGAAGCGTCGTTTTTCTTCTGCCCCTGTGTTGTGTCAGCCAGATGTTTCTCTTCCGTTTCAGGTCGAGGTTGATGCTTCTGAGATTGGAGCGGGGGCTGTTTTGTCGCAGAGAGGTTCTGGTTGCTCAGTGATGAAACCATGCGCTTTCTTTTCCAGGAAGTTTTTGCCTGCTGAGCGAAATTATGATGTGGGCAACCGAGAGTTGCTGGCCATGAAGTGGGCATTCGAGGAGTGGCGTCATTGGCTTGAAGGAGCTAAGCATTGCGTGGTGGTATTGACTGATCATAAGAACTTGACTTATCTCGAGTCTGCCAAGCGCTTGAATCCTAGACAAGCTCGTTGGTCGTTGTTTTTTGCCCGTTTTGACTTTGTGATTTCGTACCTTCCGGGCTCTAAAAATGTGAAGGCGGATGCTTTGTCTAGGAGTTTTGTACCCGACTCTCCGGGTTTATCTGAGCCGGCGGGTATCCTCAAGGAAGGAGTAATTGTGTCTGCCATCTCCCCTGATTTGCGGCGGGTGCTGCAAAAATTTCAGGCTAATAAACCTGATCGTTGAACAGCGGAGAGACTGTTTGTCCCTGATAGGTGGACGAATAGAGTTATCTCTGAACTTCATTGTTCGGTGTTGGCTGGTCATCCTGGAATCTTTGGTACCAGAGAGTTAGTGGCTAGATCCTTTTGGTGGCCCTCTCTGTCGCGGGATGTGCGTACTTTTGTGCAGTCCTGTGGGATTTGTGCTCGGGCTAAGCCCTGCTGTTCTCGTGCCAGTGGGTTGCTTTTGCCCTTGCCGGTCCCGAAGAGGCCTTGGACACATATCTCTATGGATTTTATTTCTGACCTTCCCGTTTCTCAAAAGATGTCAGTCATTTGGGTGGTCTGTGATCGCTTTTCTAAGATGGTCCATCTGGTACCCTTGTCTAAATTGCCTTCCTCCTCTGATTTGGTGCCTTTGTTCTTCCAGCATGTGGTTCGTTTGCATGGCATTCCAGAGAATATTGTTTCTGACAGAGGTTCCCAGTTTGTTTCGAGGTTTTGGCGAGCCTTTTGTGGTAGGATGAGCATTGACTTGTCTTTTTCCTCGGCTTTCCATCCTCAGACTAATGGCCAGACCGAGCGAACCAATCAGACCTTGGAAACATATCTGAGGTGCTTTGTTTCTGCTGATCAGGATGACTGGGTGTCCTTTTTGCCTTTGGCTGAGTTCGCCCTTAATAATCGGGCCAGCTCGGCTACCTTGGTTTCACCGTTTTTCTGCAATTCTGGGTTCCATCCTCGTTTCTCTTCTGGACAGGTTGAGTCTTCGGACTGTCCTGGTGTGGATACTGTGGTGGACAGGTTGCAGCAGATTTGGACTCAGGTAGTGGACAATTTGACCTTGTCCCAGGAGAAGGCTCAACTTTTCGCTAATCGCAGACGCCGTGTGGGTCCCCGACTTCGTGTTGGGGATCTGGTTTGGTTATTTTCTCGTCATATTCCTATGAAAGTTTCCTCTCCTAAGTTTAAACCTCGTTTTATTGGTCCGTATAGGATTTCTGAGGTTCTTAATCCTGTGTCTTTTCGTCTGACCCTTCCAGATTCTTTTTCCATACATAACGTATTCCATAGGTCATTGTTGCGGAGATACGTGGCACCTATGGTTCCATCTGTTGAGCCTCCTGCCCCGGTTTTGGTGGAGGGGGAATTGGAGTATATTGTGGAGAAGATTTTGGATTCTCGTGTTTCAAGACGGAAACTCCAGTATCTGGTTAAATGGAAGGGTTATGCTCAGGAAGATAATTCCTGGGTTTTTGCCTCTGATGTCCATGCTCCCGATCTAGTTCGTGCCTTTCATGTGGCTCATCCTGGTCGGCCTGGGGGCTCTGGTGAGGGTTCGGTGACCCCTCCTCAAGGGGGGGGTACTGTTGTGAATTCTGTGGCAGAGTTCACTCCTGTGGTCACAAGTGGTACTTCGGCTGATTCTCTTTGGGATCTTCCTTTTGTGGAGGAAAGTGGTACTGCAGCTTCTGAGTTTCCTCCCTCAGGTGATCTGGTGAGCTCGTTGGCTTCTTCTCTACTTAACTCCACCTGATGCTTTGATCTATGCTTCCTGTCAATGTTTCAGTGTTGGACTGGTTTTTTCCCTGGATCATTCCTGTGGCCTGCTGCTCTGCAAAGCTAAGTTTTGCTTATGTTATTTTGTTGCTATTTTTCAGTCCAGCTTGCTTTATTGGTTTTTCTCGCCTGCTGGAAGCTCTGAGACGCAGAGGGACGACCTCCGTACCGTTAGTCGGTGCAGAGGGTCTTTTTGTCCCCTCTGCGTGGTTATTTATAGGTTTTTGTGCTGACCGCAAAGTTATCTTCCCTATCCTCGTTCTATTCAGCTAGTCGGGCCTCACTTTGCTAAATCTGTTTCATCTCTATGTTTGTGTTTTCATCTTACTCACAGTCATTATGTGTGGGGGGCTGCCTTTTCCTTTGGGGAATTTCTCTGAGGCAAGGTAGACTTATTTTTCTATCTTCAGGAATAGCTAGTTTCTCAGGCTGTGACGAGGCGCCTAGGTTCTGGTCAGGAGCGCTCCACGGCAACCTTTAGTGTGGTTTGATAGGATCAGGGATTGCGGTCTGCAGAGTTCCCACGTCTCAGAGCTCGTTCTTTATTTTTGGGTGTTTGTCAGATCATTGTATGTGTTCTGACCGCTATGTCCATTGTGTTACTGAATTGGTTAACATAACAGAAGACGCAGTGACCCACAAAGTTCAAACACAAAAATCTCTGTAATGTGTTACTTCACACAAAAAAGGTGCATAGCATTTTTTTGCACACATCATGAAAATTTAATACACACAGTAGCATATCGTCTCAGTGCCTGTTTCATAGCACTACACATCGTATGGGTTTTAGATTGCAGTCCCTAAACACGCCAGACCTCTCCTTGTCCAGTATCCGTTGGGCGACCACACGCCATATTACAGTCTTCAAACACAGCTTCACATGTTGCAGACACTACACACACCGGTCCTCCTCTGACTAGTTACCGTGGGCGTCCTGCACCGCTGTATCACAGACTCTTTACTCACACAGCCGTACACAGCCCAGGATATCCTCCGGATAGCAGCCGGGCACCATATCCACCTGTTTGCAATCGTTACACATGCCAGTCCTCTTTCGGGCACAGGACATCCACCTCCGGCACACCCAGGCACAAGACTGTCCACATCCGAGACCAGTTACCATGTACGACTTGCATCGCTGTGTGAAGGAACAAATTATGAAAGATTCTCCATTTTGTGCTTTGACTCCATTTTGTTGTTGGTTAAAGATAAATTCTGTTATTTACTTAGGTAGAAGGTTACAGCTGCTATGAAATAACTCTGTCCTGTTTCTCACGAAGATAACATTTTGTTATTCAGCTAGTCTATGGTTCATAATTGGTATAAAGACCTTGAGTGTTCTAATTGGAGCCGAGCCAGATAAGAGACTCGTGGGTGTATCGCTATACAAGACTGAGGCATTTGTTAATATGTTTTTCAATGCCAAAAAGACATGACCATATCTGTAGTTTCCATTTTTCCTGTATCCTCATGGGTTAAGTTTTTCCTGCATTCTTATAGGTTAAGAATTGTGAGCGTATTCTTATGCTGATTGGTTGAAGTATAATTTCTATGACTATGAAAACTCATACACAATAAACGGGGGCCCAGAGATCTGCTCGATCCCCCACACAGAGGCACGAGTCTCCGTCTGGTCATTTTCAGTTGCCGGCAACGCCCTGTAGATTAATCTGAAAATTACTAAGTCAACCGTGAAGGATCACTTTAGATCCTCCCTCAACAGCTTGGCGCCCATACGTGGGGCTCCCAATTAGGGACTCCTCTTCCCCGGAGGACAACAAGACAAAGGACCCTCGGACCGGACACAGGCACTGGAAAATTGGGACTGATCATCCCCCACGACAACCACGGTAAGTTGGCAGTTATACTGTTCAGACTGACCGTTTGGTGTGGTTTTCCTGTGTTTGTGCTGCAAAGAGGATCTGAGGTTATCCCCTATGGTGGGATGATTCTTGGGTGGAATCATATAGAGGTGTAGTTCCGTTGGGAGCCCAGTGCTCGAACCGTACCTCATAAGGGACGGACACCCCGGATTGACCAGTGATGTAATTCTCTTTATAGTCAAAATATCCTGAATTCCTGATCGTTGTTAGAATCAGGCGCGGTGAGGTGATCGAAGATTGGGTAGGATACGTAACTCAGGAATATATAGAAGTATACAGTGTATATATCCAGAGGTATCCGGAGGGAAGTTTAAGACTCCCTTCTCCTTTCACTGAGTACCGCGTTTTTGGGTTGTCCCAGTGGGGGACAGAGAGACCCAGTGGAACAAACCGTAAAGGCCTCTCGGTATTGTGCACAACTAGGTAAGGATATTTAGCTCTAAAGGAGAATCATGTTTCCATGGAAGTAAGAGAAGACTTTGAATTTGTGTGTTGAATCTGATATTGTTAGCCCAAAGATGAGGAAAATATTCTCAATCATTGGTTTTTCTAAGGTATTCTGGCATGTGAATTGTGTGATGAAAATTTTATAGAAATTAATTAAGTCTAAGAAATGCTGTATTCTGTTTCTGTGTATAGATTTCCAAAATATCCGATGGGAGGGGTAGGTCAAACAGCTGCGTTTTTACTTTCTTTTGTGTTGAGGAATGCTGTGATGTTCTTATCTGTTCTGTGTGTTTGGTATGGAGGGGGCACAATGCTGCCTCCTCTCTGAATTTTCTATTCTTGTGTAGTATGTGCTGGGAGATCTGTGCTTTATTTAAAGCAATAGTACAATATTGTATTGAATTAGAAAGAAATATTGTAAGTTTAAAGTAAAAAAAAAAAAAAAATGGCGCCTAGTTTTAGAAGGAAATTTGAAAGAGATGGTTATCAGTGTGATTGAAAGATTGGTAAAAGATTCACCTGCTTCAAGTTGAGTGGTTGATATATAGCAAATTAAGGATTAACAGAGAAAGTGAATTCGGATTTGTTTTTGTTACGTTGAAAAAGGAAAGTTGTCTATTACTATGACAAAAACTGGATGTTTGTGGTGCAAGAAGGAACTGAGAAAGTGATTGAGGGTAATGTGTTAGAAAGACAAACAATTAAAAATAATAATCTGAAACAGGGGGGCTCCCTGCTAGATGAGAAGGTCCCTCCCCAGGAAATCAAGTCTCTTCTCCCGACTGTAAGCTCTGTGCCCCTTAACCCCAAAGCTCCAATATATCCTGGGTTGCCAAAACTCAGTGCGCGCCCACCCTATGATCCTGCCGGGTGGATTTGTGATGTATGCAGAGTTAGTATTCTCAGTGGAGACAGGTCTGTTACAATTGTGAAGCAAGAAGACCCGGAGTTGTAGCCCCCACCTTTCCCTTGCTAAACGCTGACGGCACTTATTATCAGCCACTGCCAGCACCAGTCCCTGCTATGCTTCGTATTGCTAGTGGTTATGAGTATCCACCCCCTCCTACTTTAGTTGCCCGATCCAGAAACATCCCCCATGGCCTTCTATAGACAAATAGCAGCGAATCGAGAGATTTATTCCACTCCCCGGAGAGATCTGTTACACTTACTCCATGTGAAGGCTGGAGAGGGGTATTTTCCAATTATTGAGGGGGAACCTATGAGAGTGATGTTGATTTCTGTAATGCTTTAAAGGTTTGGGCACAAGATAGATTAGCGGACCAAGCTACCTCCCTCACAGATGTCACACAGGACAAGGGGGAGACTGCCGAGAAGTTCTATGGGCATCTTATGGTAGTACTTAAAGATTTGGGGTTTTCACTGTATAATAAAGCCCATTCACACCTTTTTGCAGTAGCTTTGATGTCCGGCCTTAAATCTGAATTGAAAGAGGCAATAATGTCAGTTAGACCTGACATCGAGAATTGCACTCCGGACGATGCACTAAAAGTAATTAAAAGTTTTCAGAAGAACTTAACCCGCTCTGCATCAACAGTGAGATCAAGGGTTAAATCAGTAGCTGCAGCGATTTCTGCTCCAATCTCAGCCCCCCCCCCACAGCTGCAAGGACACAGCTCCGTTCCTTATCAGTGGCCCAAGCAAAAGACTTTAGCTTCAGCCCCCCTCCCTTACACAAATCCAGTCCCAACTCCAATATCCCTTTTTAACCCTGTGTCTGGGAATCTCCCTCGCCATGTCAATTCTCAGATCAAGAGTTTGTTTTAACTAGAGTGGATGGCAGACCCAATAAATATACTCTCACAAAACCCATCCCTGTGGGACCTTTCCCTGAAGTTACTGCTCAGTTCGTAATCTCTCCCTCATGTCCGGTAAATTTACTGGGGGCAGATTTATTATCACAGTTCCGCTCCAGAATACAATTCCAAGATGATGGTCAAATGGTATTTACGTTACATAACCCCTATGCAGATGAACATAATGATATGTGTATCTTACATGCCCTTCCCACAGTTATGATGGCTCTGATAGGCCAGATTCACCCCAATAATACCTGTAAAACCAGTAAAAGTGTTTCTCAAACCTGGTGCCCCTTTTCCCAAAGTCCATCAGTACCCTTTGAAACATGATCAGGAGCGGGGCCTCAAGGGGCAAATACAAACGTTACTCGATAATGGTGCCCTGGTACCCTGTGTTTCCCCATGTAAGGGTGGTTTCACACTTGCGTTTTTGTCTGCAGCGTTTTTTTTTCCTATATTTAACATTGAAAACGCATGCTGAGAAATGTGTGACAGCTGTCAATCATTAAAAAAAAGTAAAAAAAACCACTATAAACAGAAATAGTTAGGGTTAGGGGTAGGGGTAAGGTTAGGGGTAGGGATCATAACCCTAACCCTAAAGGGATCCTAACCCTAACCCTACCCCTAACCCTAACCCTAAGGGATCCTAACCCTACCCCTAACCCTAACCCTACCCCTAACCATAAAGGGGTTAGGGTTAGGGGTAGGGTTAGGGGTAGGGTTAGGATCCCTTAGGGTTAGGGTTAGGGGTAGGGTTAGGGGTAGGGTTAGGGGTAGGGTTAGGATCCCTTAGGGTTAGGGGTAGGGGTAGGGTTAGGGTTAGGGGTAGGGTTAGGATCCCTTAGGGTTAGGATCCCTTAGGGTTAGGGTTAGGGGTAGGGTTAGGGTTAGGGTTAGGGGTAGGGTTAGGATCCCTTTATCACCTTTACATTGGGTGGTGGCATATTAGTGTGTTTTTAATAAAAAAACGCATGCGTTTTTTAACGCAAAAAACGCATGCACCAAAAAACGCATGCGTCCCCATTGACTCCAATGCATTTTTTGACACAAAAAAAACGCATGAAAACGCATGCGTTTTTTTTTGGTCCAAAAAACGCTGATAAAAATACTACAAGTAGCATTTTAGAAAAAAAACGCATGCAGTAAAAAAACGCATGCGTTGCAAAACGCGACCAAACGCATACACAAAAAAACGCATGCGTTTTCAATGTTAAATATAGGGAAAAAAAACGCATGCGTTTTTTTGAAAAAAAACGCAGCAGACAAAAACGCAAGTGTGAAACCAGCCTCAGACCTGCAATCCCGGTCAATTTCAACGTGTACCCCCGAAGCACCTTGCTAAGCCCGACTATCCTTTCCAAAGGCTCCAGGTGGACTATATCACGTTGCCTAAGTCTGGAAGGTATGAATATTGTCTGGTGGTTGTCGACATGTTCTCCAGTTGGCCGGAAGTATTCCCCGTTACCAACATGACTGCAAAGACCACAGCAAAGAAACTGGTGATGGAAGTTATATGCAGATATGGTGTTCCAGAAGTCGATGAAAGTGACCAAGGCCCGGCTTTTTTTCTCATGTGTATCAGGAGGTTCTGACAATGCTTGGATCCACTGTAGCCCTCCATACTCCGTACCATCCACAATCCAGTGGGAAAGTTAAGAGGCTGAACGGCACACTGAGGGGACAATTGACCAAAATGATGCAGGAGACTACGGCTCCATGGCCAGGGCTCTTACACATTCGTACTACCCCTATTGCAAAACATGGCCTGTCCCCATATGAGATATTGTTTGGTGCTAGGCCCTCAGTTACAAATTTCCAGTCTCAGTAGTTATCAGAAGAAACTGACCGTGCTGTTCAATATGTTATTCAGCTTAGTAAAAATGTTGCTAACACCCATGTTTTAGTTTCTTCTTTCCTTCCAGATTCAGCAGAAACAGACACTTTTCACAACTTGAAGCCTGGTGGTTTTATGGTCGTGAAAAGCTATGTCAGAAAACACGGACTAGAACCCTTGTATGATGGTCCCTACCAAGTCCTCCTCATTATTCCTATGTCAGTAAAGCTGGAAGGAAGGCCGACGTGGATCCACGTATCGCACTGCAAGCTGGTCAAACAGACTAGTAGCAAATAAGGGAACATAATGTTTTGGTTTTTCGCATTTTCCATATTATTATTGGTAACCGCATGGGACAGCCTAAATTCCCCAACATCCTTGAATAATAAGTTTGTACAACATCATGAAAGATTACTGAGAGATTTGTTGAATAATTCCCAGTCTCTGGCAGATTGCTGGATTTGCACACATTCACCAGTGTCAGCCACAAGTATCCCTTTTTTGGCTATTCCTGTCCCACCTGAGGAGTTGTTTGCCTGGACTAACTGTTCTGACACATTCGCTAACAATGCCACAGATAATGCTAAGTTATGGAATACTACTGTCAGTATACCTATTGTGGGATGGGTGGGGTACCCCTGGTGGCAAGGTAACCTTTCAGGAAGCGATACACACCTTCAATATCTAGCCTATGAAGGAGGGGCTTGGGTACCTAAAGCCCCCGTCACACACAGCGAGATCGCTAGCGAGATCGCTGCTGAGTCACAAGTTTTGTGACGCAACAGCGATCTCAGTAGCGATCTCGCTGTGTGTGACACGTAGCAGCGATCAGGCCCCTGCTGTGAGATCGCTGGTCATGTCGGAATGGCCTGGGCCATTTTTTGATCGCTGAGGTCCCGCTGGGTAGCACACATCGCTGTGTTTGACACCTTACCAACGACCTCGCTGACAGGACGTCCCATTGAATCATCATGAAATAGCATCGTTCTACAGGTCGCTACAGTTCGCCGCATCGCTGCTGCGTCGTTGGGGAGATCGCACTGTGTGACATCTCACCAGCGACCACATAGCGACGCTTGAGCGATCCCTGACAGGTCGTATCGTTGTCGGAATCGCTCAAGCGTCGCTATGTGTGACGGGGCCTTAAGAATAAGACTAGCCTAACCAATCTAGGGCAAGTTCCAACGTATGGTTTACAAATTAGTTTTGATGTGACCTCATACTCTACTGATGCTTTCAAACCAATATTGTTAGAAAGAATTATACATAATACGTTATGGAAATTTTCTAGTCTGTTTTTACAAGGTTCTAAAAACATCTGTGCTAGTGTTCCTGGTAATATACCTTGTAATGAGTCCTCTGGATATGTGCCAGGAACCCCCACTTGTGGGAATCCTGATGTAGGTTATTGTAGTCCTCTAGGACAGTCTCCACCTTGGTGTATACTTCAGAATGTGTCTGCATTTATAGATTTAGTTCATAGATTGGTACTGCAACATTCAGCCTTATGGGATTTACCTGTTGATATGTTCTGGGTGTGTGGAGACAATGCTTATAAATGGTTGCCAGTAGGTGTAAAGGGCACCTGCACTCTAGGTCGATTGACCCCGGCCACCTTTGTCCTCTCAAGTAAACAGTTGGACACACAGACTATACCCAAACATACATTATATAAAAGAGCTGCAGATAACTCACCCCGCCCTTCAGGGAGACCACATATAGTACAGATGGGTATAGCCAATAAAATTGTCAGTTCTATTTTCATTTACCCTATGATTACACAAATGTGGGATAAATTGCTTAGGGCCACAGATTATCCAGATGATCAAATTTGGGATATATTGGATATACTTAATACTACTGTCGCTGTCCAAAACCAACTTATCATAGTTATTAATCAACATACTGTAGTACTGGATTACTTAACAGCAGCACAGGGTGGTAAGTGTCAGGTTATTGGACCCGCATGCTGTTATTATACAGATCCCAATAGTACTCTAAAGTTAAAGTTAGAGGACATTCAAAGATTTAGAGATCAATATGATAAAGACAATGACCGTCATAAGGACAGTTGGTGGGCAGACACATTCTCCTTTCTTAATCCAGCCAATTGGTTTGAGGGACTTGGGGGCTGGATAGCTGGAATCTTGTAAAGTTTGTTACACATCGCTGCCTTTATCCTTGTCATGTATGTAATACTAAAATTTGCTGGAGCAACACGTCCATCTTGAACTGTCCTCCCACTTCTCCTCCTGCTCCCTCTTTGATCGGTTACAATCAGGCTTCAGTTCCCATCACTCAACTGAAACTGCCCTAACTAAAGTCACCAATGACCTACTAACTGCCAGGAGCAAGCGACACTACTCTGTCCTCCTTCTCCTGGACTTGTCTTCTGCCTTTGACACTGTTGACCACTCCCTTTTGCTACAAATCCTCTCATCCCTTGGCATCACAGACTTGGCCCTTTCCTGGATCTCGTCATATCTAACAGACCGAACATTCAGTGTCTCCCTCCCCCACACCACCTCCTCACTTCGCCCCTTGTCAGTCGGTGTTCCTCAAGGCTCTGTTCTAGGACCCCTACTCTTCTCCATCTACACTTTCGGCCTGGGACAGCTCATAGAATCCCACGGTATGCAGTACCATCTCTACGCTGACGACACGCAGATCTACCTCTCCGGACCTGACCTCTCCTCCTTGCTTACCAAAATCCCGCACTGTCTGTCTGCCATTTCAGCCTTCTTTTCTGCTCGCTTTCTACAACTGAACATGGACAAAACAGAATTCATCATCTTTCCCCCATCTCACTCTACCCCTCCACCAGACCTATCCATCAATGTCAATGGCTGCTCACTATCCCCAGTCCCACTCGCCCGGTGCCTCGGGGTGATCCTCGACTCTGCCCTCTCTTTCAAGCCACATATCCAAGCCCTTGCCTCCTCCTGTCGTCTCAAACTCAAAAATATTTCCCGGATCCGTGCTTTCCTTGACCGCAACACTGCAAAAACGCTAGTGCATGCCCTTATCATCTCCCGCCTCGACTACTGCAACCTCCTACTCTCTGGACTCCCCTCTGGCACTCTGGCACCACTCCAATCCATCCTACACTCTGCTGCCCGACTAATCCACCTGTCCCCCCGCTATTCCCCAGCCTCTCCCCTGTGTCAAGCCCTTCACGGGCTTCCTATCGCCCAGAGACTCCAGTTCAAAACCCTCACACTGACATACAAAGCCATCCACAACCTGTCTCCTCCATACATCTGTGACATGGTCTCCCGGTACCTACCTACACGCGACCTCCGATCCTCCCAAGACCTCCTTCTCTACTCCCCTCTCATCTCTTCTTCCCATAACCACATCCAAGACTTCTCCCGTGCTTCCCCCATACTCTGGAACTCTCTACCCCAACACATCAGACTTGCGCCTACCATAGAAACCTTCAAAAAGAACCTGAAGACTCATCTCTTCCGACAAGCCTACAGCCTGCAGTGATCCTCAACCTACTGAACAGCCGCACAGCCAGCTCTTCCCTCTCCTAGTGTATCCTCACCCACCCCCTGCAGTCTGTGAGCCCTCGCGGGCAGGGTCCTCCCTCCTTATGTACTCATGTGCCTTGTTATCTGCTCATGTTTAATGTATTTGTCTATATTTGCCCCGTATTCACATGTAAAGCACCATGGAATAAATGGCGCTATAAAAATGTATAATAATAATAATAATAAATTTGTTCTTTGGTGTATTTCTGTATGCATTAGGAAATTCTGCACTAAGACAACTAATGATGAAACCGAAAGCGTTGCCACCCCTGCTCTCTACACCGATTTCACAAAGTTACCAGATGATGATGTTGAAGCCAAGCGCATGGCTATCTTCAAAAGATCCCCACCACCGTTATCAACAATTGTTATTCATAAATTCTAGTATACAGGGGGGACGGGTACGCCGCAACAGCCATGGCTGGTAACATGGCAACAGTCATGTGAAGACCAGTACCCCTTGAGCTTATAGCTTGGGATAGTACCTCTGATGCTGGACATTAATTAACAAAATTTATCTAGGGGGGAATGTGAAGGAACAAATTATGAAAGATTCTCCATTTTGTGCTTTGACTCCATTTTGTTGTTGGTTAAAGATAAATTCTGTTATTTACTTAGGTAGAAGGTTACAGCTGCTATGAAATAACTCTGTCCTGTTTCTCACGAAGATAACATTTTGTTATTCAGCTAGTCTATGGTTCATAATTGGTATAAAGACCTTGAGTGTTCTAATTGGAGCCGAGCCAGATAAGAGACTCGTGGGTGTATCGCTATACAAGACTGAGGCATCTGTTAATATGTTTTTCAATGCCAAAAAGACATGGGTTAAGTTTTTCCTGCATTCTTGTAGGTTAAGAATTGTGAGCGTATTCTTATGCTGATTGGTTGAAGTATAATTTCTATGACTATGAAAACTCATACACAATAAACGGGGGCCCAGAGATCTGCTCGATCCCCCACACAGAGGCACGAGTCTCCATCTGGTCATTTTCAGTTGCCGGCAACGCCCTGTAGATTAATCTGGAAATCACTGAGTCAACCGTGGAGGATCACTTTAGATCCTCCCTCAACAGCTGTGTACGCTACGGTTGCCAGGCTATTCAGTTGCCATAGCTAGTGGTTCCACTGGCCTGTGCTGCTATACACTCAGCCAGCGCTCTGCAGGCCTCTGCTCTGCACACCAGCACACACTAAACTGACACTGATGCTGCACCTGACACACGCATACCCCTTACTACAGGGTTTTTAACAAACAAACCTGTGGCCTTCAGCCACATGGAAAACCTGGACCAGAAATCCATGACTGCCATGCACACCTACGGACTTCATATGTCTCCATGCACAAATTTGAAAATTTATTAAAAAAGAAAAACTGAAATATCACATGGTCATAAGTATTCAGACCCTTTGCTCAGTATTGAGTAGAACCTAGTACAGCCATGAGTCTTCTTGGGAATGATGCAACAAGTTATTCACACCTGGATTTGGGGATCCTCTGCCATTCTTCCTTGCAGATCCTCTCCAGTTCCGTCAGGTTGATTGGTGAACGTTGGTGGACAGCCATTTTCAGGTCTCTCCAGAGATGCTCAATTGGGTTTAGGTCAGGGCTCTGGCTGGGGCAGTCAAGAATGGTCACAGAGTTATTCTGAAACCACTCCTTTGTTGTTTTAGCTGTGTGCTTAGGGTCATTGTCTTGTTGGAAGGTGAACCTTCGGGCAAGTCTGAGGTCCAGAGCAAAATAAAAAAAAAAAGGTCCATGAGAAAAACGACAGACAGGTATGGTATATTGTTTTTTTATTTTAGTTTTATTATAGGAGATCGAGGGCTTCGGTGGAATTAGGTGAGGTCGTAGGTATGGTTTAATTAAGATTATTAAAGGAGTCTGTGTCTTTCTTTCAATTAAAGGACTTTATTCTGGCTGTGTCTTTATTTACCATATAACTATAGCATTAGTATTGGATAGGTGTCTTATAGACGCCTCTCCATTAGTAAGTCATGGGCTTGATGTCACCTACAAACGTGACATCAACCCCACAAATATAAACCCCACCGCTACAGGGCAAGTGGGAAGGGACAGGCAAAGCGCTAGAATTGGCGCATCTAATAGATGTGCCTTTTTTAGGCAGCAGCGGGCTGCTATTTTTAGGTTGGGGGGCAATAACAATGGCCCCTTACCAGCCTGAGAATACCAGCCCCCAGCTGTCTACTTTAGCACGGTTGGTTGTCAAAAATTTGGAGGCCCCATGCCATTTTTTTTAAAATTATTTATTTAAATAATTAAAAAATACGTAGTGGGGACCCCTCTATTCTTGATAACGAGCCTTGCTGAAGCTGACAGCTGAGGGTTGCAGCCCCCAGCTGTGAGTTTTGCCTGGCTGGATAGCAAAGATACAGGGCATGCAGTAGGAAGATGGGAGAAAGTTCCACAAAGTCAACTATCTCTGCAGCCCTCCACCAGTCGGGCCTTTACGGCAGAGTGACCCAACGGAAGCCTCTCCTCAGTTCAAGACATATGAAAGCCAGCATAGAGTTTGCTAAAAAAACACATGAAGGACTCCCAGACTATCAGAAATACGATTCTCTGGTCTGATGAGACAAAGATAGACCTTTTTGGTGATAATTCTAAGCTGTATGTGTGGAGAAAACCAGACACTGCTCATCGCCTGCCCATTACAATCCCAACTAGAGATGGGCGAACCCATACAGTAAAGTTTGGCATCCATACCAAACACCTACTGTTCGGGCACGGACACCGAACATGGACTTCACCAGGAAGTCCATGTTAATGTTCGGGTTCGGCTGCCCAAACACCCAGTGTTTGTCACGCTGCATGTGCATGGCAGCGCAGCAATCACCGCTTCTGATCGGCGGTGAAATCAACCCCGCCGGTCAGAGAGACGCGGTTCCTACGCTTTCAAAATAGCAGCAGAGCAGGAGTGGCAGATGGGAGTATTCATCAGCCGCTCCTGTGCTCTAAATAAATCATTTAGAAAAAAAGGCGTTGGTTCCCCGTTACCTCTGTCACCAAGGCTCTTGTCCCACGATTGGTCAGTTTGGCTGGATGGCGAGGTCTAGGAAGACTTCTTCCATTTAAGGATTATGGAGGCCATAGTGCTCTTAAGAACCTTGAGTACTGCAGAAATTCTGTTGTAACCTTGACCAGATCTGTGCCTTGCCACAATTCTGTCTCTGAGCTCCTTGGCCAGTTCCTCATGATTCTTATTTGGTCTGACATGTACTGTGAGCTGTGAGGTCTTATATAGACAGGTGTGTGCCTTACAAATCAAGTCCTAGGAGTTTAATTAAACACAGCTGGACTCCAATGAAGGAGTAGAACCATCTCAAGGAGGATCCCAAGGAAATGGACAGAATGTGACTTAAATATGAGTGTCTGAGCAAAGGGTCTGAATACTTATGACCATGTGATATTTCATTTTTTCTTTTTTATTAAATTTGCAAAAATTTCTATATTTCTTTTTTTTCAGTCAAGATGGGCTGCAGAGTGTACATAAATGTGAAAAAAATGAACTTTTTTGAATTTACCAAATGGTTGCAATGAAACAAAGAGTGAAAAAATTAAAGGGGTGTGAATACTTCCCATATCCACTGTAGGGGGTCTCACAAAAAGGACGTGTAACACCCCAGGTAACCGGTTGTTACAGTGGCATTGCTTTCCTCACGGGGAGAGTGATACCATGCTTGGAAGCGAGGAAGGATCCCTTTAAGGCCGGGGCCACATTATCAGTATTTGGTCAGTATTTTACATCGGTATGTGTAAGCCAAAACCAGAGTGGGTGATAAATACAGAAGTGGTGACCTGTTTTTGTTAAACTTTTCCTCTGATTGTTCCCACTCCTGGTTTTGGCTTACAAATACTGATGTAAAATACTGACCAAATATTGATAGCGTGACCAGGTAACAGCACATACAACACAGTTCTGACTCCAGACCAGAAGGGGGAGCTCTGAACCCGGTTTCAGGGGAACTTCCCTAGATATATATATTCTGACCTGGGGAGGAGTTAAGTCAGTCTGTCAGAAACAGGGAAGGAGGAATTCAGTCTGTGAGAGGAGTCTGTCAGAGGGACAGAGGAGAGAGGAAGCAGACGGAGAGTCTGAGAGAGGAAAGCTGGGGATGTACAGACACGTGAGTAGTGTATAATCCAGATGATTCGTCAAACTCAATCTGACAGGTGCCCCGCCCCCATCAAAGTGTATCAAGGTGTGTAAACCCTCCCCTCCCCTTGTCTGACGGCTGGTATCCAGCTGTCCCTCCTTGTTTGATTCCCCCTTTTGATATAGTTTGATATAGTTTGATATTATTCCCGTATTTGTTTTATATTAGATTTTATACGTAGCCCGAGCTTGATTCTGTAAGCTGTGTTTTATTCACAGTGTACACATATAGTGCAGAACTTTGTTTTATAACACACCCAGCTGTTTATTTGTGTCTCTACTGACCATTAACTAAATGATGGTCACCTTATTTACACAAACAGAAAAGACAGATTTTCTGTTTGTGCCTCAGAGGTCATTTGCCGGGCAGTGTGTATTATTTATGTTTTTATAACGCAGCATGTTTGATATTGTTAATTTGATTCTGGGAAAAGGTAGTTGTTATCTGAGGGGTCATTTGTTTTTGTATTCGCTTTCTCTTTGTTCCTGATGTGGCTGTAGTTGTTATCTGAGGGGTCATTTGTTTTTGTATTCGCTTTCTCTCTGTGCCTGTAGATGTTATCTGTGGGTCATTTGTTTTTGTATTCGCTTTCTCTTTGGGGCTGTAGGTGTTATCTGAGGGGTCATTTGTTTTTGTATTCGCTTTCTCTTTGTAGCTGTAGGTGTCATCTGAGGGTCAGTGGTTTATAAGCGTTGTGTTTTATACGAATATAAAACCAAAGACACGTTATTGTAAAATTTAAAAAGATTTTATTTCTCACGATATTTGCAGATGATACAAAACTATGTAAAGCAGTTAATACAAGAGAAGATAGTATTCTGCTACAGATGGATCTGGATAAGTTGGAAACTTGGGCTGAAAGGTGGCAGATGAGGTTTAACAATGATAAATGTAAGGTTATACACATGGGAAGAAGGAATCAATATCACCATTACACACTGAATGGGAAACCACTGGGTAAATCTGACAGGGAGAAGGACTTGGGGATCCTAGTTAATGATAAACTTACCTGGAGCAGCCAGTGCCAGGCAGCAGCTGCCAAGGCAAACAGGATCATGGGGTGCATTAAAAGAGGTCTGGATACACATGATGAGAGCATTATACTGCCTCTGTACAAATCCCTAGTTAGACCGCACATGGAGTACTGTGTCCAGTTTTGGGCACTGGTGCTCATGAAGGATATAATGGAACTAGAGAGAGTACAAAGGAGGGCAACAAAATTAATAAAGGGGATGGGAGAACTACAATACCCAGATAGATTAGCGAAATTAGGATTATTTAGTCTAGAAAAAAGACGACTGAGGGGCGATCTAATAACCATGTATAAGTATATAAGGGGACAATACAAATATCTCGCTTAGGATCTGTTTATACCAAGGAAGGTGATGGGCACAAGGGGGCATTCTTTGCGTCTGGAGGAGAGAAGGTTTTTCCACCAACATAGAAGAGGATTCTTTACTGTTAGGGCAGTGAGAATCTGGAATTGCTTGCCTGAGGAGGTGGTGATGGCGAACTCAGTCGAGGGGTTCAAGAGAGGCCTGGATGTCTTCCTGGAGCAGAACAATATTGTATCATACAATTATTAGGTTCTGTAGAAGGACGTAGATCTGGGGATTTATTATGATGGAATATAGGCTGAACTGGATGGACAAATGTCTTTTTTCGGCCTTACTAACTATGTTACTATGTTACTATGTTACAATAAAACAACATCTAAAAGACATTTCAATACTATAAAAATTCTCACAGAATATAAAAAGTAAAAACATTAATACATTTCAAAGACATTTCAATACTATAAAAATTCTTACAGAGACATTTCAATACTATAAAAATTCTTACAGAATATAAAAAGTAAAAACATTAAATAGTACAATGAACATACATCATTACACTTCTTACAAAATAATTAATATAGCGTTACAAGGCGTGACCATCATTTATCCAGTACATTTTTTACATCGTGAGCCACATGGTTTGTAGCATCGGTAGAGACCTTTTTTTAGGTAGCAGAGTTCCGCGTGTGGTACCTAATGACGGGGAATGTAAAGATTGAATTGTACGGTGCGCCGTAGCTAACTTCAGCGGTGTAGATACAGAGCGTGTCTCACTGTTGGTAATTTTTAATTCATCTAAAAGCTTCCTAGTAGCGGGGTTGCCCACAACTGTAGACGGCATATTTAGCTCTGCCATAGCCTGCATAAATGAATCCCAACCCGGCGGTAAATTTCTACTGTTCAGAGCATGGCTCTGTGTTGTACTACGTACCAAATCCAGTAAGTTAGACCCTGGTATTACGGATCCTTTGAAAATAAATTCAGCATTATTATTCCATGCTGTAACATTTTTATTCTGCCCAAGAAACACAGAACGCACATATAAAGCCGCACAGCTGATATAGTAATCCACAAAGTTTATCACCCGACAGGAATTAAGGGCTATATGTATTATCCACAACAACAGGGGTGCAGCTTCCAGAAGCAAATGCAAAGTCCAAAATAGAAAAATAAGAAAAAAATAGGAGCGCACTTACCCTAGTGTGGTATGCATCAATTTATTGAGACATAAAAAGTGGACAGCAGGGAGGGGCAGGATCTGCCATGGACAACGGCCGTTTCGTGCGTGCTGGCACTTCAACGGGTCCTAATGGTGAATGAACTGAAGGAGTGTTATATGGACCGGATCTAGTCCTAAACTCCACCCCTCTATTGCTCAAACAACAAATAATAATGTGAGAATTAAAAACAACATGCTATTAAAAACAATGAACTTAGAACACATTCTAGGGAACCAGATATCGATAGAAGATGAATACATTAACAGTTTACAAAAACACGGACATGTCGACCTTTTCATTGAAACCAGATGGTCCTGCCGCATTGGTGCGTATGATCCACCTGGCTTCTCTACGTAGCAAAAGCCGGCACAAATCCCCTCCGCCCTCCGGCAGTGAGACGCGCTCCAAACCCGCAAACCTCAAAGATTGAACATCTCCCGCATGGTGAGTCCGTACATGATCTATCAATCTAGGGGCACCCTTTCCTGTTTTTATAGAGTTAAAATGTTCTCTGATACGGACAAACAGGGGGCGAATAGTTTTGCCGATGTAAAAACCTCGGCATGAACAAAACAGAATATATACAACATGGGAAGTTCTACACGATATAAAATCTCGTACTCTGTGCTGCATATGTCCAACTCTCACTGGATCTCCTGTATAGTGATATTTACAAAAATTACAACTTCCACATTTGAAATTACCTGTGGGTACACTATCAGTGAGCCAATTATTTCTATCAGTTGTAAAACGGTTCCTGACTACTAGATCTCTGATATTTTTGCTCCGACGACTGGCAAAAAGGGGACCTCTTTTCACAACTTCTTTAAGGTCACTATCCTGACCTAGGATCTGCCAATTTTTGCGTATAACTGATCTAATATGATTATCAAGCGGTCCGAACTTGAAACTGAAAATAAACTTTTTTTCATGTTTTTTCTTATGGGACATAACAACATTAGTGGCTTTTGCTTTATCATACGCATTATTAAGAACTGATAGAGGATATCCTTGTTTTTTAAAACGATTAATTAAATCTGCTGACTGCCGCTCAAATCCTTCAGGGTCATTGTTAATTCTTTTAACCCTTAAGATTTGGCTAAAGGGAAGAGAACGTTTCACATAAGGGGGATGGGCACTGTTGAAGTGTAATAGTGAGTTGGACGCTGATGGTTTTCGATACACCTCTGTGATCAAACCTTTACTGTTTATATACAATTTGACGTCTAAAAAGACTAAATTAGTACCTCCAAATTGCGAGGTGAACCGCATATTCATGGTGTTGGATGTCCCCAAGTGCTCAACGAAATCGTTGAAAGCATCTTGGTGTCCATCCCACACCATGAATATGTCATCCACATATCTAGCATAAAGCTTGATATGTTGGAGGAAGGGATTACTTGAGGAATAAATATACTCCTCTTCAAACCTGGCAAGAAAGAGGTTTGCCAGGGTACATGCGACGGGGGTACCCATCGCGGTACCGACCGTCTGCATGTACCACTGGCCATCAAATTGAAAAGCATTATGCTTTAGAATGAATGAAAGTCCCTCACAAATAAAGTCAACAGTGTCCTGCCCAGTAGGCGTATTTTGCAAAATACATTTGATTGTCTCTACTCCCAATGTTTGTGGTATACGAGTATACAGGCTTTCGATGTCGATAGATGTCAAAGAATACGAATCATGCCATTCAAAATCCTTCAGAATTTGTAAAAAAGCCCCTGTATCTTTTATGTAGGAAGGAACATCCAACAAGAGAGGGCGTAATAGCCAGTCAATGTATGAAGAGAGCGGCTCAGTCAGAGAGCCCACCCCTGACACGATAGGACGGCCAGGGGGGGCTACTGCTGACTTGTGCAGTTTAGGTATGTGATACCAATGGGGACGCCTTGGAAATTTAGGATAAAGTTTTTCAGCTTGCTTAGATGAAAATACCCTTTTTTCTACAAATTTTCTCAAAAGAGAATGTAACGAATTTTTAAATTTTATAGTAGGGTCCCCTTTAAGTTTTACGTACGTATCCTCATCAGACAATTGTCTTAGAGCTTCTATTTTATAGTAGTCCCTCGATAGTAACACCACGTTACCTCCCTTATCTGCATTACGGACAATTACGTCTGACCAGCTTTGTATTTCAGTTAGAGCCTGTTTCTCTTTTGTTAGAAGATTATCTGAGGGTCGCTCGTATATTAAGGCCTCTATATCTCTCAATACCTGCATCTGAAAAATATCCACAACGTTTCCTGGGGATATGGGGGGCATATACGTGGACTTGTTACCCCCAATAAAAGGTTGAACTACCATATCCTCCTCAATTCTTGACCGTGGAACGGTATACAACGAATCAATGAGGTCTCGTGTCTCCTCCCGTACCTCGTCAAATGGGTCCTCAGTGACAAAAAAGCCAAGGGGGCCCACGTGACAGGGTGACTCTCCCGGGAAAATTTCCCGGGGGACTAAATTGTATTTAGCTGTGGAAAAAGATTTATGTAAATGAATTTTGCGTGTCGCCTTAAATAAATCGATCTTAAAGTCTACTATATCAAACCGTTCTGGAATACAAAAATTGAGTCCCTTAGTGAGAACAGATATATGCATGTCATTCAGTATTCGAGGAGTAAGGTTGACCACTGCTATTTCATCGGTTTCCACGAAACTTGTCGTCTTTTTCTGGCGTTTCCTTCTGCCATTTCTCCTACTCCCTCGGCGCGTCCTGCGTCTAAAGGGGACACACCTGAGGTAGTTGCTTGTTGTGGAGGCGTTATACTTGTGGATGCGGCAGAATCTTCCGCTGCACTCGAATCAGAGTCTGTGGTGAGATAATCTCTTTTATTTTTATTTCTTTTGAACTGGGATTTATTCCATCCTTGTCCTTTGTTTTGATTCCACTTGCTGCGGAATTTTCGATTGTTATCAGCCGGGACGCCTTTATTCCAAGAAAAGATTTTTCCGGACTCGAAGTCGATCTTGTCTCTAACGAACTTATCCCTTTTCCTTTGTTTAATCTCATTTTGCAGGGTTATAAGTTTTGTGTCCAATTTCTTATCTAAAACTGTCCATTGAGTATCAGACAATCTAGTCTTTAGTTCCTCTTTAGTTTTCACAAATTCAGCTTTTGTGGCCTCGTAGTTAATAATATTTTGTTTCAGGACAAGACGTAGTAAATCCTGGGAGCACTGTAATAATATTTTCTCCCATTCTTTAATAAAGGACTCATTGTCTTTATACTGAGCCATTTCTTTAGTGACTCTCAGTCCTCGCGGTACACGGCCGCACTCCATATAGGATTTTAAAGAATTATTTGTCCAGAACAAATTGACTTCCCTTTCTGCGGCCATAAATAATTTGTGTTCAAGTGTCTTAGTGCTCAAAGAGAAGACGTTGTCATGTAGTTCACATTCAGAAAAGTAAGAATCCACATTCTCCCTCCCTGCTAGGAGTCCATGTGATAAAGATGCAGCCTCAGGTTCCATTAAGCAGAAAAAAATGTAGTGGGAAACAACCACTATACTGCTAATCAACAGCTGGTGTGTTGACAGGGTGTGAGTGGCTCAGCGTGCAAGCAATGTGCAAATAGCAAAGTCCAAATATAAAATCCAAGAAACACAGAACGCACATATAAAGCCGCACAGCTGATATAGTAATCCACAAAGTTTATCACCCGACAGGAATTAAGGGCTATATGTATTATCCACAACAACAGGGGTGCAGCTTCCAGAAGCAAATGCAAAGTCCAAAATAGAAAAATAAGAAAAAAATAGGAGCGCACTTACCCTAGTGTGGTATGCATCAATTTATTGAGACATAAAAAGTGGACAGCAGGGAGGGGCAGGATCTGCCATGGACAACGGCCGTTTCGTGCGTGCTGGCACTTCAACGGGTCCTAATGGTGAATGAACTGAAGGAGTGTTATATGGACCGGATCTAGTCCTAAACTCCACCCCTCTATTGCTCAAACAACAAATAATAATGTGAGAATTAAAAACAACATGCTATTAAAAACAATGAACTTAGAACACATTCTAGGGAACCAGATATCGATAGAAGATGAATACATTAACAGTTTACAAAAACACGGACATGTCGACCTTTTCATTGAAACCAGATGGTCCTGCCGCATTGGTGCGTATGATCCACCTGGCTTCTCTACGTAGCAAAAGCCGGCACAAATCCCCTCCGCCCTCTGGCAGTGAGACGCGCTCCAAACCCGCAAACCTCAAAGATTGAACATCTCCCGCATGGTGAGTCCGTACATGATCTATCAATCTAGGGGCACCCTTTCCTGTTTTTATAGAGTTAAAATGTTCTCTGATACGGACAAACAGGGGGCGAATAGTTTTGCCGATGTAAAAACCTCGGCATGAACAAAACAGAATATATACAACATGGGAAGTTCTACACGATATAAAATCTCGTACTCTGTGCTGCATATGTCCAACTCTCACTGGATCTCCTGTATAGTGATATTTACAAAAATTACAACTTCCACATTTGAAATTACCTGTGGGTACACTATCAGTGAGCCAATTATTTCTATCAGTTGTAAAACGGTTCCTGACTACTAGATCTCTGATATTTTTGCTCCGACGACTGGCAAAAAGGGACCTCTTTTCACAACTTCTTTAAGGTCACTATCCTGACCTAGGATCTGCCAATTTTTGCGTATAACTGATCTAATATGATTATCAAGCGGTCCGAACTTGAAACTGAAAATAAACTTTTTTTCATGTTTTTTCTTATGGGACATAACAACATTAGTGGCTTTTGCTTTATCATACGCATTATTAAGAACTGATAGAGGATATCCTCGTTTTTTAAAACGATTAATTAAATCCGCTGACTGCCGCTCAAATCCTTCAGGGTCATTGTTAATTCTTTTAACCCTTAAGATTTGGCTAAAGGGAAGAGAACGTTTCACATAAGGGGGATGGGCACTGTTGAAGTGTAATAGTGAGTTGGACGCTGATGGTTTTCGATACACCTCTGTGATCAAACCTTTACTGTTTATATACAATTTGACGTCTAAAAAGACTAAATTAGTACCTCCAAATTGCGAGGTGAACCGCATATTCATGGTGTTGGATGTCCCCAAGTGCTCAACGAAATCGTTGAAAGCATCTTGGTGTCCATCCCACACCATGAATATGTCATCCACATATCTAGCATAAAGCTTGATATGTTGGAGGAAGGGATTACTTGAGGAATAAATATACTCCTCTTCAAACCTGGCAAGAAAGAGGTTTGCCAGGGTACATGCGACGGGGGTACCCATCGCGGTACCGACCGTCTGCATGTACCACTGGCCATCAAATTGAAAAGCATTATGCTTTAGAATGAATGAAAGTCCCTCACAAATAAAGTCAACAGTGTCCTGCCCAGTAGGCGTATTTTGCAAAATACATTTGATTGTCTCTACTCCCAATGTTTGTGGTATACGAGTATACAGGCTTTCGATGTCGATAGATGTCAAAGAATACGAATCATGCCATTCAAAATCCTTCAGAATTTGTAAAAAAGCCCCTGTATCTTTTATGTAGGAAGGAACATCCAACAAGAGAGGGCGTAATAGCCAGTCAATGTATGAAGAGAGCGGCTCAGTCAGAGAGCCCACCCCTGACACGATAGGACGGCCAGGGGGGGCTACTGCTGACTTGTGCAGTTTAGGTATGTGATACCAATGGGGACGCCTTGGAAATTTAGGATAAAGTTTTTCAGCTTGCTTAGATGAAAATACCCTTTTTTCTACAAATTTTCTCAAAAGAGAATGTAACGAATTTTTAAATTTTATAGTAGGGTCCCCTTTAAGTTTTACGTACGTGTCCTCAAGTTGTTATTTTTGTAAATATCACTATACAGGAGATCCAGTGAGAGTTGGACATATGCAGCACAGAGTACGAGATTTTATATCGTGTAGAACTTCCCATGTTGTATATATTCTGTTTTGTTCATGCCGAGGTTTTTACATCGGCAAAACTATTCGCCCCCTGTTTGTCCGTATCAGAGAACATTTTAACTCTATAAAAACAGGAAAGGGTGCCCCTAGATTGATAGATCATGTACGGACTCACCATGCGGGAGATGTTCAATCTTTGAGGTTTGCGGGTTTGGAGCGCGTCTCACTGCCGGAGGGCGGAGGGGATTTGTGCCGGCTTTTGCTACGTAGAGAAGCCAGTTGGATCATACGCACCAATGCGGCAGGACCATCTGGTTTCAATGAAAAGGTCGACATGTCCGTGTTTTTGTAAACTGTTAATGTATTCATCTTCTATCGATATCTGGTTCCCTAGAATGTGTTCTAAGTTCATTGTTTTTAATAGCATGTTGTTTTTAATTCTCACATTATTATTTGTTGTTTGAGCAATAGAGGGGTGGAGTTTAGGACTAGATCCGGTCCATATAACACTCCTTCAGTTCATTCACCATTAGGACCCGTTGAAGTGCCAGCACGCACGAAACGGCCGTTGTCCATGGCAGATCCTGCCCCTCCCTGCTGTCCACTTTTTATGTCTCAATAAATTGATGCATACCACACTAGGGTAAGTGCGCTCCTATTTTTTTCTTATTTTTCTATTTTGGACTTTGCATTTGCTTCTGGAAGCTGCACCCCTGTTGTTGTGGATAATACATATAGCCCTTAATTCCTGTCGGGTGATAAACTTTGTGGATTACTATATCAGCTGTGCGGCTTTATATGTGCGTTCTGTGTTTCTTGGATTTTATATTTGGACTTTGCTATTTGCACATTGCTTGCACGCTGAGCCACTCACACCCTGTCAACACACCAGCTGTTGATTAGCAGTATAGTGGTTGTTTCCCACTACATTTTTTTCTGCTTAATGGAACCTGAGGCTGCATCTTTATCACATGGACTCCTAGCAGGGAGGGAGAATGTGGATTCTTACTTTTCTGAATGTGAACTACATGACAACGTCTTCTCTTTGAGCACTAAGACACTTGAACACAAATTATTTATGGCCGCAGAAAGGGAAGTCAATTTGTTCTGGACAAATAATTCTTTAAAATCCTATATGGAGTGCGGCCGTGTACCGCGAGGACTGAGAGTCACTAAAGAAATGGCTCAGTATAAAGACAATGAGTCCTTTATTAAAGAATGGGAGAAAATATTATTACAGTGCTCCCAGGATTTACCACGTCTTGTCCTGAAACAAAATATTATTAACTACGAGGCCACAAAAGCTGAATTTGTGAAAACTAAAGAGGAACTAAAGACTAGATTGTCTGATACTCAATGGACAGTTTTAGATAAGAAATTGGACACAAAACTTATAACCCTGCAAAATGAGATTAAACAAAGGAAAAGGAATAAGTTCGTTAGAGACAAGATCGACTTCGAGTCCGGAAAAATCTTTTCTTGGAATAAAGGCGTCCCGGCTGATAACAATCGAAAATTCCGCAGCAAGTGGAATCAAAACAAAGGACAAGGATGGAATAAATCCCAGTTCAAAAGAAATAAAAATAAAAGAGATTATCTCACCACAGACTCTGATTCGAGTGCAGCGGAAGATTCTGCCGCATCCACAAGTATAACGCCTCCACAACAAGCAACTACCTCAGGTGTGTCCCCTTTAGACGCAGGACGCGCCGAGGGAGTAGGAGAAATGGCAGAAGGAAACGCCAGAAAAAGACGACAAGTTTCGTGGAAACCGATGAAATAGCAGTGGTCAACCTTACTCCTCGAATACTGAATGACATGCATATATCTGTTCTCACTAAGGGACTCAATTTTTGTATTCCAGAACGGTTTGATATAGTAGACTTTAAGATCGATTTATTTAAGGCGACACGCAAAATTCATTTACATAAATCTTTTTCCACAGCTAAATACAATTTAGTCCCCCGGGAAATTTTCCCGGGAGAGTCACCCTGTCACGTGGGCCCCCTTGGCTTTTTTGTCACTGAGGACCCATTTGACGAGGTACGGGAGGAGACACGAGACCTCATTGATTCGTTGTATACCGTTCCACGGTCAAGAATTGAGGAGGATATGGTAGTTCAACCTTTTATTGGGGGTAACAAGTCCACGTATATGCCCCCCATATCCCCAGGAAACGTTGTGGATATTTTTCAGATGCAGGTATTGAGAGATATAGAGGCCTTAATATACGAGCGACCCTCAGATAATCTTCTAACAAAAGAGAAACAGGCTCTAACTGAAATACAAAGCTGGTCAGACGTAATTGTCCGTAATGCAGATAAGGGAGGTAACGTGGTGTTACTATCGAGGGACTACTATAAAATAGAAGCTCTAAGACAATTGTCTGATGAGGATACGTACGTAAAACTTAAAGGGGACCCTACTATAAAATTTAAAAATTCGTTACATTCTCTTTTGAGAAAATTTGTAGAAAAAAGGGTATTTTCATCTAAGCAAGCTGAAAAACTTTATCCTAAATTTCCAAGGCGTCCCCATTGGTATCACATACCTAAACTGCACAAGTCAGCAGTAGCCCCCCCTGGCCGTCCTATCGTGTCAGGGGTGGGCTCTCTGACTGAGCCGCTCTCTTCATACATTGACTGGCTATTACGCCCTCTCTTGTTGGATGTTCCTTCCTACATAAAAGATACAGGGGCTTTTTTACAAATTCTGAAGGATTTTGAATGGCATGATTCGTATTCTTTGACATCTATCGACATCGAAAGCCTGTATACTCGTATACCACAAACATTGGGAGTAGAGACAATCAAATGTATTTTGTAAAATACGCCTACTGGGCAGGACACTGTTGACTTTATTTGTGAGGGACTTTCATTCATTCTAAAGCATAATGCTTTTCAATTTGATGGCCAGTGGTACATGCAGACGGTCGGTACCGCGATGGGTACCCCCGTCGCATGTACCCTGGCAAACCTCTTTCTTGCCAGGTTTGAAGAGGAGTATATTTATTCCTCAAGTAATCCCTTCCTCCAACATATCAAGCTTTATGCTAGATATGTGGATGACATATTCATGGTGTGGGATGGACACCAAGATGCTTTCAACGATTTCGTTGAGCACTTGGGGACATCCAACACCATGAATATGCGGTTCACCTCGCAATTTGGAGGTACTAATTTAGTCTTTTTAGACGTCAAATTGTATATAAACAGTAAAGGTTTGATCACAGAGGTGTATCGAAAACCATCAGCGTCCAACTCACTATTACACTTCAACAGTGCCCATCCCCCTTATGTGAAACGTTCTCTTCCCTTTAGCCAAATCTTAAGGGTTAAAAGAATTAACAATGACCCTGAAGGATTTGAGCGGCAGTCAGCGGATTTAATTAATCGTTTTAAAAAACGAGGATATCCTCTATCAGTTCTTAATAATGCGTATGATAAAGCAAAAGCCACTAATGTTGTTATGTCCCATAAGAAAAAACATGAAAAAAAGTTTATTTTCAGTTTCAAGTTCGGACCGCTTGATAATCATATTAGATCAGTTATACGCAAAAATTGGCAGATCCTAGGTCAGGATAGTGACCTTAAAGAAGTTGTGAAAAGAGGTCCCTTTTTGCCAGTCGTCGGAGCAAAAATATCAGAGATCTAGTAGTCAGGAACCGTTTTACAACTGATAGAAATAATTGGCTCACTGATAGTGTACCCACAGGTAATTTCAAATGTGGAAGTTGTAATTTTTGTAAATATCACTATACAGGAGATCCAGTGAGAGTTGGACATATGCAGCACAGAGTATGAGATTTTATATCGTGTAGAACTTCCCATGTTGTATATATTCTGTTTTGTTCATGCCGAGGTTTTTACATCGGCAAAACTATTCGCCCCCTGTTTGTCCGTATCAGAGAACATTTTAACTCTATAAAAACAGGAAAGGGTGCCCCTAGATTGATAGATCATGTACGGACTCACCATGCGGGAGATGTTCAATCTTTGAGGTTTGCGGGTTTGGAGCGCGTCTCACTGCCGGAGGGCGGAGGGGATTTGTGCCGGCTTTTGCTACGTAGAGAAGCCAGGTGGATCATACGCACCAATGCGGCAGGACCATCTGGTTTCAATGAAAAGGTCGACATGTCCGTGTTTTTGTAAACTGTTAATGTATTCATCTTCTATCGATATCTGGTTCCCTAGAATGTGTTCTAAGTTCATTGTTTTTAATAGCATGTTGTTTTTAATTCTCACATTATTATTTGTTGTTTGAGCAATAGAGGGGTGGAGTTTAGGACTAGATCCGGTCCATATAACACTCCTTCAGTTCATTCACCATTAGGACCCGTTGAAGTGCCAGCACGCACGAAACGGCCGTTGTCCATGGCAGATCCTGCCCCTCCCTGCTGTCCACTTTTTATGTCTCAATAAATTGATGCATACCACACTAGGGTAAGTGCGCTCCTATTTTTTTCTTTTTTTTCTTATTTTTTTACATTTTTATTCTGCAGCAGCCTGTTTAGTAAAAATTCAGCATTCTTTTTATATCTTTGGTTTATATGGCCGACGATTTCAGCGATCTCATGATTTTTATCAGAGTCTGTATTTGGCAATTGTTGCTGACCAGGATCAGGAGTGCTAACGAGATTTAAAGCCGTTACTTCTTTTGAGCTGTGTCGTGTATGTACCAAGTAGCGTTGTAGCACAGAGCTATACATTTTAATTTTCACATCATCGGGAATGTCACGACGCTGTAAAATGTCGCTAATTTCACCATCAAGGCGTCGAATAACACTGTCGCGTATGTTATCTGTAGTACCGTGTCTTAGTTTGTCTAGCTCCTGTTTGGGGACTAGATACATTTTCGCTGCATGTTCCATTATCTTCCGGCGATCAGGCTTGTTATTATTGGAATTGCAAAAGCTAAAAGAGGGCCGATAAACCCGCCGGCCTGTTTTAGTAGTCGCTTCTTTTTCTTTATGGGCTGAGATCTGTCACTCAGGGTTCTTATAGCTTTACGCCACTTCTTTAATATACCTTTTTGGCGCTCTTTCAGCGGAATCCTGCCTTTTAAGATATTTAAAGCAATCTCGCCTATGGCTGTAATTAAATCATTGCTTGCATCGTGCAAAATAGACTTTCTGACAGCGGGTGTTGCTTTCACTAGGGTTTTTAAGAGAGCCCAGTTACGCCGGAGCCTCTCAGACATCTTTACAGCACAACGCACACAGCGTAGAATGTCTGATACCGGGTAAAATTCACTTTTTAGAAGTGTTTTTCTTTTGAACATAGACAGCGGGCAACGCGGGTGGAAACAACCCAGTCCTTAAACGCAGATCCTCAGGCGTATTAGCTCTCAAATCTACAAGGAAATACCCGTAAGGCTCCCGCGTGGCATCCTCAAAAGCTTCTAGGAAAAAACGTGTTTTTCCGGGATACATCTGACGAGCTAGAGTTAAAATTTGTAATTTATCTCGGGGGTTATTAAAAAGCACCATGTACTTTGTGTTTAAATTTATCGTACAGCTTTTCTTGCCCTGACAAAATATGTTTTGAACCAGGTAGAAAATGCTGAGATTTCTGTGGTGCACATACTTGATAAAGGCTTTTTCTATCTCACAATTCTGGGGTGGAGTACATGTCAGCTGGTGAGAAGGTAGAGTTCCTGGAGTGGTATGAGACACAGGTAAATACAACTTTTGACTTCAAGGCCGAGCTAAAATCTTATTGCAAAGAAGATGTTGAAATTTTGAGACACGCCTGCGAGATCTATAGAGAGCGTATTATGCAGATGACGCAGAAAAATGTTAAAAAATACTGTAAGCGTCAAAAGCAAACGATTGTAGTGAGCAGATGTGTTGATCCTTTTCAGCTCATCACCCTGGCCTCGGTGTGTATGACAATGTACCGGTTTAAATTTCTTCCAAAAAAGACAATCGCCATTTTACCTGGTGATAATTATCACAAGGCAAAAAAGCGCTACTCGACACCCGCTATACAGTGGCTCATGTATGTAGCACACTCCGAGAACATCGACATACAGCACGCTTTGAGAGGCGGTGAAAAACAGGTCGGGAAGTGTTTTCTAGATGGTTATGCCTATGTTAGCGGCCAGCACATAGCCTTTGAATTTCAGGGTTGTTTTTACCACGGATGCCCCGTGTGCTATAATGAAAATGACACAAATAAGGTCACAAGTACGTCCTACGGCCAGTTATATTACACCTTTTTAGCTAAAAAGCGTTACTTACAATGCTGCGGGTACACAGTAAGACTGATGTGGGAGCATGAGTGGAATGAAATGGTTGAAAATGATTCTAATCTTCAAGCATTTCTCCGCCAGATGGAATTCCCCGTTCCTTTAGACCCCCGTGATGCGCTTTATGGCGGGCGAACTAACGCCATTAAGCTCTATCACCATCTGGAAGAAGGGGAGACTTTACACTACTACGACTTCACCAGTCTGTACCCCTTTGTAAACAAAACTAAAACATACCCTGTAGGCCATCCAGACATCATCTATGACAATTTTGGATTCATTAAAAAATACTTTGGCATTGCTAGAGTCAAGGTCTACCCGCCGAGAGATTTATTTTTTCCAGTTCTACCGGTAAAACTCAACAAAAAATTAATGTTTCCCCTTTGCTACACATGCGCTGCATATTCCCAGACAGATATTTGTACCCACAGTGATGAAGAACGGGCGCTGACAGGCACCTGGTGCACTATAGAGCTTGAGATGGCTATAGAAAAAGGGTATCGGATCGCCCACATCTATGAAATGTGGCATTTTCCTAAAACCACTGATGATCTGTTTGCGCCTTACATTAAATTACATCTTAGGGATAAGCAGGAAGCCTCTGGTTATCCTAGCTGCTGTACTGATGACGCCAAGAAACGACAGTACATTGACTCTTTTCTTGAAAAAGAAGGTGTCCAATTATGGCCTGAAAATATAGCTGTCAATCCTGCTAAGCGACAGATCTCCAAGCTTTTCTTAAATTCTTTATGGGGAAAGTTTGCTCAGAGATCTAATCTATCATGTACCAGCATTGTTAGGGATCCAGATGAGCTTTTTAAGTATTTGTTCCTGCCTTACTATGACATTTCGATGTTACATTTCCTTGATGATGACACCGCAACCGTTAACTGGAAATATGCAAAAGGCCACCACACACTCAACAAAAACACAAACATTTTTATAGCGTGTTTTACAACAGCGTATGCTCGGTTAGAGCTCTATTCGCAGCTGGACCGGCTGCAGGAGTGGTGCCTTTATCACGACACAGATTCAGTTATTTTTGTACAGAGAGCTGGTGAGTGGCAACCGCCTTTAGGCGATTACCTGGGGGAGCTGACCAGTGAAATACCCGATGGTACACACATCACAGAATTTGTATCCGCGGGCCCCAAAACTTACGGCTACAAACTCAACACCGGTAAAACTGTCTTAAAAGTTAAGGGGATAACACTAAATGTTGGTAACTCTCAATCTATTAATTTCAACAGTCTGAAAGATCTAGTTCTGGACTACCCGCGCAATTCTGCCGCAGAAACTCAGAAACGTATTGTCGTACAGCAGGCGTCCATTGTGAGAAATAAAAAGTACTGGGATATTGAAACAAGGCCATTACGCAAAACACAAAAGTGCGTTTATACAAAGCGGCGACTATTAGACGATTTCACAACATTACCTTTTGGATATTAGTCGAGTATTGTGATGGATACGCGTCTGCAGCACCCATTCTCTTGCATTCTAGCAGGCCCGTCTAATTCTGGAAAGAGCTATTTTGTAAAACAGCTGCTATATAATATTGAAGCAAATTTTTCTCAGAAACCTGATAATATTGTTTGGTTTTATTCGTGTTGGCAAAAACTATATGATGAAATCTCTCTCTCTTTTCCCCACGCCAGATTTGTGGAGGGTCTGCCGAATACATTCGTAGATGACGAATTATTCCCACCGGAGAAGGTGAATTTGGCGATTGTTGATGATCTCATGGAGAGTGCTAGTGAGAATTGTGAGATAGAAAAAGCCTTTACCAAGTATGTGCACCACAGAAATCTCAGCATTTTCTACCTGGTGCAAAACATATTTTGTCAGGGCAAGAAAAGCTGTACGATAAATTTAAACACAAAGTACATGGTGCTTTTTAATAACCCCCGAGATAAATTACAAATTTTAACTCTAGCTCGTCAGATGTATCCCGGAAAAACACGTTTTTTCCTAGAAGCTTTTGAGGATGCCACGCGGGAGCCTTACGGGTATTTGCTTGTAGATTTGAGAGCTAATACGCCTGAGGATCTGCGTTTAAGGACTGGGTTGTTTCCACCCGCGTTGCCCGCTGTCTATGTTCAAAAGAAAAACACTTCTAAAAAGTGAATTTTACCCGGTATCAGACATTCTACGCTGTGTGCGTTGTGCTGTAAAGATGTCTGAGAGGCTCCGGCGTAACTGGGCTCTCTTAAAAACCCTAGTGAAAGCAACACCCGCTGTCAGAAAGTCTATTTTGCGCGATGCAAGCAATGATTTAATTACAGCCATAGGCGAGATTGCTTTAAATATCTTAAAAGGCAGGATTCCGCTGAAAGAGCGCCAAAAAGGTATATTAAAGAAGTGGCGTAAAGCTATAAGAACCCTGAGTGACAGATCTCAGCCCATAAAGAAAAAGAAGCGACTACTAAAACAGGCCGGCGGGTTTATCGGCCCTCTTTTAGCTTTTGCAATTCCAATAATAACAAGCCTGATCGCCGGAAGATAGTGGAACATGCAGCGAAAATGTATCTAGTCCCCAAACAGGAGCTAGACAAACTAAGACACGGTACTACAGATAACATACGCGACAGTGTTATTCGACGCCTTGATGGTGAAATTAGCGACATTTTACAGCGTCGTGACATTCCCGATGATGTGAAAATTAAAATGTATAGCTCTGTGCTACAACGCTACTTGGTACATACACGACACAGCTCAAAAGAAGTAACGGCTTTAAATCTCGTTAGCACTCCTGATCCTGGTCAGCAACAATTGCCAAATACAGACTCTGATAAAAATCATGAGATCGCTGAAATCGTCGGCCATATAAACCAAAGATATAAAAAGAATGCTGAATTTTTACTAAACAGGCTGCTGCAGAATAAAAATGTTACAGCATGGAATAATAATGCTGAATTTATTTTCAAAGGATCCGTAATACCAGGGTCTAACTTACTGGATTTGGTACGTAGTACAACGCAGAGCCATGCTCTGAACAGTAGAAATTTACCGCCGGGTTGGGATTCATTTATGCAGGCTATGGCAGAGCTAAATATGCCGTCTACAGTTGTGGGCAACCCCGCTACTAGGAAGCTTTTAGATGAATTAAAAATTACCAACAGTGAGACACGCTCTGTATCTACACCGCTGAAGTTAGCTACGGCGCACCGTACAATTCAATCTTTACATTCCCCGTCATTAGGTACCACACGCGGAACTCTGCTACCTAAAAAAAGGTCTCTACCGATGCTACAAACCATGTGGCTCACGATGTAAAGAATGTACTGGATAAATGATGGTCACGCCTTGTAACGCTATATTAATTATTTTGTAAGAAGTGTAATGATGTATGTTCATTGTACTATTTAATGTTTTTACTTTTTATATTCTGTAAGAATTTTTATAGTATTGAAATGTCTCTGTAAGAATTTTTATAGTATTGAAATGTCTTTGAAATGTATTAATGTTTTTACTTTTTATATTCTGTGAGAATTTTTATAGTATTGAAATGTCTTTTAGATGTTGTTTTATTGTGAGAAATAAAATCTTTTTAAATTTTACAATAACGTGTCTTTGGTTTTATATTCGTATAAAACACAACGCTTATAAACCACTGACCCTCAGATGACACCTACAGCTACAAAGAGAAAGCGAATACAAAAACAAATGACCCCTCAGATAACACCTACAGCCCCAAAGAGAAAGCGAATACAAAAACAAATGACCCACAGATAACATCTACAGGCACAGAGAGAAAGCGAATACAAAAACAAATGACCCCTCAGATAACAACTACAGCCACATCAGGAACAAAGAGAAAGCGAATACAAAAACAAATGACCCCTCAGATAACAACTACCTTTTCCCAGAATCAAATTAACAATATCAAACATGCTGCGTTATAAAAACATAAATAAAACACACTGCCCGGCAAATGACCTCTGAGGCACAAACAGAAAATCTGTCTTTTCTGTTTGTGTAAATAAGGTGACCATCATTTAGTTAATGGTCAGTAGAGACACAAATAAACAGCTGGGTGTGTTATAAAACAAAGTTCTGCACTATATGTGTACACTGTGAATAAAACACAGCTTACAGAATCAAGCTCGGGCTACGTATAAAATCTAATATAAAACAAATATGGGAATAATATCAAACTATATCAAACTATATCAAAAGGGGGAATCAAACAAGGAGGGACAGCTGGATACCAGCCATCAGACAAGGGGAGGGGAGGGGTTACACACTTTGATACACTTTGATAGGGGCGGGGCACCTGTCAGATTGAGTTTGACGAATCATCTGGATTATACACTACTCACGTGGATCTGCAGCTCCTGGAAGGAGAGAGAACAGAGCAAGTCTGTAGGAGACTGAAAGGGGAAGAGAAGCACAGGAGAAGTAAAGAGCTGGTGGGAAGCTGCAACTGAGCTTCCTCCACGTTGAAGCGCAGAATTACGGTAGCCAGAAGACCAAAGTTGTGGTGGTAACTCTATGACCCACGGCAGAAAATGGTGGACAGGAGATTGCAGGTCGCCTGTCCACCATTAACACCCGAAGGCACAGTAACAGAGCCCGGAATCATCTGACACCTGTAAAAAGGCTCGAGTTACCTGCCATGCGGGTAGTGTCCTACCAACACGGAGGACAGAGAGAACGTGAAGACCTTGTATGAGGCAAAAAAAAACACAGAAAAATATAGTAGAATCCTAGAACACAAGAAAAACCTACAAAAACAAGGATCCCTAAAATATAACCTTTATTAAAGCTAAATAAAAAAGATATCTTTTCAACAATACAACGGTACAAAAAAACACAAGATACTGTATGTACCTATTGAGCCCTAGGGGTCGCTATACTCCAAACTGCCTAACAGTGGGGGTAGGCACCCTAATTTACTGCGTTAGGCGCCCCCACTCCTTGTCGGCTCACCCTCAAAAATCCTTAGATCCAATTTATTGGAGAGAACTATAAAGGTGTTCTACGGCACTTTTAGGTAGAACAAAGCAGAATCTTATCTTAGGGCCACGTTAACACGTTCAGTATTTGGTCAATATTTTACATCAGTATTTCTAAGCCAAAATCAGAAGAGCAACAATCAGGGAAAAGTATAATATAAACAAATCACTACTTCTGTATTTTTCATCAACTCCTGGTTTTGGCTTACAAATACTGATGGAAAATACTGACCAAATACTGAATGTGTGAACGTGGCCTAACACAGGACAGGAGAGAGGCATTTCCCAGAGGAATCACTACTGCAGCGCTGGTTCCCAGATCTTCCTAAAACTGCACTGTCTAAATGTTATGTCACGTTCTCTACACAGGGATCCAGAACACATATTGTAAGGTTATGTTCACATGTCCAGTAGTCATCAGTTAGAACGGATCCAGCAGAAGTCCATTAGCAAAAAAGTTGCACAACTTTTCTGCTTTAAAAAAAAAATGATTTCAGCTGAATCTGTTTTTTTTGTTATAACACTGAAGTCTATGGACAACGGGTTCCATTAGCCATCTGCTTTTCTTTCATTTGAGTAGGATCCATTTTTCGCTTACAGGATCCATTCCAAATGAAAGATAATTAGCCATCTGTTAACTATTCCATTATCCATATGTAATGACCAGAGGTCTGAATAAGATCCAGTGAGTCACAAACCAAGACCAAGGCAGAAATCTCCAACGGTATTTACTCAAAGGCAAATTAATCAAGGTAATATGGAGAATATTAAGGCAGATGCACCCCAAAGATACACTAATTCAGCAGCAGCTGAAATCACTGTGCCACTCAAAGGTCTCCTGAGAACTGTGTACTACAACAGACTAGTAAGAAATTTACCTAACAGGCAACTAAAAACAGGAACAAGTGTAAATTGAATGTAGTGTTATTAAGGGAGCCCCTGGAATGGCACATTGAGTATAACTTACACAACTCTAATATAAGATACACCTCTAAAGTAACAATTTAACACTCTGAGCAGAGATACCCGGGTATCTATAACTATGGTACCGTATCCTGAGATGGATTTCCTCTCAGGCAGGAATCCGCAGAGGCTGTAGCCAGTTCATATCTTCAGCGCCAATAAGTTACAGCAAGCTCCTCTTGTCTTGTCGGCCGATGCCGAGCCCAAACGCCGGGGACTTAGTTAGTGGTCTCACGATGTAGTCTCTGCTTCTGTAGCTCCTAGGAATGGTTCCACGACAATCCGTCCGTCTCTGTATCAGCAGTCTGTCCAGACTTGTTCCTCCACTCAATGCACAGGGAATCCACAGACTTCCAAATTCGTACTGGGTTCTTAGCAAAGTCTCCGTCTTTTCTTAGATAAAGGGTTAGCTCCTCTCCAGGAAACGTTAGCAACACAAGTCTCTCACAGAGTTAAACAAAAGGTTAGCTCTTCTCCAGGGGAACGTTAGCAACAAAAAGTCTCTCAAAAGCTTCTTTTCCTCCAAAAACACTTGCAGTAAATCCACACAGTCTCTTTTTAAGATCTCACAGCAGCTTCTCCTTTTCTTCCCGCCTTTTCTCTCTCAGCTCTCACTTCCTACTTTCACTTTACACTCGAGACACTAGACTCCACCCCGCAGCACACATTGTCTCTGGGAGGTCTGTCCTCTGCTGCAACAGGCAAAAACCACAGGGTCCTAGTGCCCTCTCAGTGGGACTACAGTTCACCCTCTTACATGCCACCCCACTAGAGGTTGGCGTCCTCGACATACCTTCCCACTCAAATTCATCTTGAGCATATCGCTGAGGCGGTATTCCTGCCGTAGATCGTGTAGTTCTCCTGAGTCCTACATCAACAGGTGCGACCTTAGAGGGAGCTAGAGTCTCTTCCGTGGTCGTGTTAGTGGGCGTAAGTGGAGTTGTCTCGTCCTGCGGCTCGATGTCCTGTGATACAGCGTCAGGACCAAGCAGTTGACCTGATGCACTCTCCTCAACAACATCCTCCATATCCCCAACATTCTCATCACCCGAGGCCAGATCGGTCACAGGGGGCAAATAAGCAGGCGCAGGAGTAAGCACACCATCAAACTCAAGATCATTCAGAGCTTCCGCCCCTTGGAACATGGCCTCTGGCTCTAGGGGGGTAGGCGCCGAATCTTCAAACCAGCACCGTTGTAACATGTTACGATGCAAATTACGGGTTGGCCCCCCTGTCCCCACCGGTTCGACCTCGTACACTGGAATCTCAGGGTTCACCTGTTTTTTTATCAGATACGGTATCGCCTCCCATCGGTCACTCAGCTTTCCTGACCGTCGTTTTGTCCTCACCAACACTCTGTCCCCCGGAGAGAACAGCTCTGTTTGTACAGGTCGCGTGTCCTTATGGACCACCTGTCGAAGGCGGTCGCCCACCACCTGATGCACCACCCTCAACCGCCGCCGATGCTCTCGTACCCACTCGGATGCAGTCCGAAGGGGGGCGGAGGAGGGATCTGGCATGTACAAATCCTCAATGTCTCGGCCAGGTCTACCAAACATCAACATGTGTGGTGAGTAACCAGTAGTACTGTGCACCCTGTTATTGTAAGCCCACATCAATTTGGGGAGATACTCAGGCCAGCATGTCTGTTGCTGACTCTCTAAGGACCTCAACATTTGCAACAGGGTCCGATTAAAACGCTCACACGCCCCGTTACCCTGAGGGTGGTAAGGCGTTGTTCTCGACTGCTCGATACCATGGAGCTGGTGCAACTCTTTCATCAGCGTCCCCTGAAAGCAGGCCCCTTGATCTGAATGTATTCTCTGCGGACACCCGAACACTTGGAAGAAATGTCGGCACACTGCCTCAGCCGCCGACTTGGCCGTCTGATCTCTTGTCGGCACCGCTACAGCATACTTGGTAAAGTGATCTGTCATCACCAGGCAATAGGAGTACCCTGACGTAGAGTACCCTATCAACACGTAGTCAATCATGAGTAGCTCCAGTGGAGCTGAAGTCTTAATAGACTGTGTGGGAGCCCGCTGCTCAGGGCTTTTGTTGAGCCCACAAATTCGGCACTGCCGACACGCGTCGGCCACCATCCCTCCCAACTCAGGGCAGTAGAGGACTCGCTGCAACCACTGAAGTGTCTTTTCACTTCCAAAATGGGCCCCCTTCTCATGCGCCTCACGAGCGACCACTGGCCCCATCCCCACAGGAATTATCAGTTGGTACCGATGCTGCAGCTCCGATGGCAGGTACACCTTACGATACAAAAGACCTTGCTCCACACACAATTTATCCCATTGTCGAAGGAGTTTCATTCCTTCCATGGACAACTGAGCCTTGTCCTCTGCACTGGGCCAGGCCTTGTTTTGTACCCAACGGCGCACAAGTGCAATGTCCGGACACTCATCCTGGACTCTTGTCCAATCTGAGGGTGTTTTACCCAGGACACAGGGCATCCCGGTGGCCACCCCACTTGAGTGTACCACACTTTGGAAGTTAGGTATCTGCCCCAAAGCTGGAGTTTCAGTATCCTCAAGTTGTTCGTCAACATCTTCCCCGGATGACCCAAGGGGCACCCTTGACAATGCATCTGCATTGCCGTTCTCTCGACCAGAGCGAAATTTAATGCGGTAATTGAACTTGGCCAGTCTGGCGACCCACCACTGCTCCAACGCCCCCAGTTTTGCATTCTCTAAGTGAGCTAGCGGGTTGTTATCTGTCATGACTAGCACCTCAGCTCCTGTTAGATACTCGGCGAAGCGTTCTGTCATTGCCCACACCAGGGCCAGCAATTCCAGCCGGAATGAGCTGTAGTTAGCCGGATTTCGCTCGGAGTCTCTTAAAGATCTGCTGCCATAAGAAATCACTCGTTCTCGGCCGTCCTGCACCTGTGCTAGTACTGCCCCCAACCCATGAAGACTACCATTGGTATACAACAAAAAAGGGGTGTCAAACCGGGCGTAGGCCAGCAATGGGGCACTCGTTAGGGCGGTTTTCACTCCATCAAATGCCTTTTTCTGTAGGGGCCCCCATGGAATGGGGCGATTTCGAGGACCCAGCGCTGTCCCTCTCAAAAGTTCATTCAAGGGACTCACCACTTGTGAGAATTTAGGCACAAACCACCGATAGTATCCTGCTAGGCCCAGGAAGGCCCGCACTTCTCGCAGGTCACAAGGAGGTGGCCACTCTTGTACCGCCTTAATCTTACTGGCTAAAGGTAGTACCCCGTCCGGGGTCACCAGATGCCCCAAATATTCAATCTGGTTTCGTAACAGTTGACATTTTTTTGGCTTTATTTTCAGGCCGTAGCTCTTGAGCCGCCGGAGAACTTGACGCAGCTTCTCCAGATGATCTTCAAATGAGGTTCCGAACACCACAATGTCGTCTAGATATATCAGGACTGATTCAAAATTTAGATCGCCCAAGCAATGTTCCATCAGGCGTTGGAAGGTTCCTGGGGCGGTAGCGAGGCCAAAGGGCATCCGGTTGAACTCAAAGAGCCCCATTGGCAAGACAAACGCCGTCTTGGCCCGATCTTTTTCAGCCATTGGGACCTGCCAGTACCCGCTTGCCAAATCCAACGTTGAGAAATACTTGGCCCGACCCAGGGCCGACAGGGATTCTTCAATACGGGGTAAAGGATATGCGTCCCGTACGGTGTGGGCATTCAATTTCCGATAGTCCACACAAAATCGGAGTGTCCCATCCTTCTTGCGGACCAAGACTACAGGGGCCGCCCAGGGACTCCGGCTCTCTCGGATCACTTGGTTGTCCAGCATACTGGCCACCATGCTCTTCACCTCTTGATAGAGCGCCGGAGGAATTTGATGATATCTTTCTCTAATGGGTGGAGTATCCCCCGTTGGAATCTCATGCTCAATCGTCTGGGTACACCCGAAGTCCTCTCCATGTCGGGAAAATGTCTCTTGATGTTCCCACAAAACTCTCTCCAACTGCTCCAACTGCACGGGGGTCAGCTTCTCCCGATCCACTCCCATCTGCTCCATGATCACATGAACATTCCATTCCTCCGTAGGAGGTTCAGTCCGGCCTACCTCGACCGCGAATGTCCAGGATGACTGTTGGTCTGGTCGCAATTCGAACCCTGCATTTTCCGGCACCCTCTCTGCCGGCACGAACAGTTCAGCCAGTATGGTCCCAGCGGGAATTGCAACAGCTTCATCTAAAACATTGATGCATCGGACCGGCACTCGTCCATTCTTCACAATCGCCAACGACCGGGCCACATGTACCTTGGCAAATGAGGAACCCTCTCGGGCGGGCTCAAGTAGCACTTCAAGCCCATTCAATCTCTGTGCAGCTCCCACAGGCAGCATTAAGAGTTCCTCTTGTCTGGGTCCCAGCAGGATCGGGGCCCTCGAAGTCACTCGGACCCGGCCCACCCGGCCACCTGGGACCGCACTTTTCAGCAAGTCGCAACTCAGCACTAGACGGTGTAGAATTCTCTGTGTGGGTCGGTGTCTTGTCGCACGGGCCCAGTATCGGGGTCCTTCACTGGCATACATCTGGTGATTCAAATCTCGCAGCACGTTCATTCCGAGCGTCACTTCCATCCCTCTTCTAGGGGGGTGATCCACCAGTACTACCCCTTTCTGCCCCAGCTCTTGACCAAACATTTTTAGTTGCATCCACACGATCCCTTTGACTGACAATTGACCATTATTTGCGGCGGCCAGTCGTATCACTCGGCCATCCTCTGGAATCACTAGTCGACTGAAGTATCTCTCATATACTTCTAGAGGCATTATAGTACATTCGGATCCCGTGTCAACCAAGCACCTCATCTTCCGCCCTTCAAACTCTGCTTCTATCAATGGACTACATGCAAACAAATCTTGTTCATTCCGTCGAGGGCTTTGTGTGGGTGGGGCCACTGCTGCTTGCCCTCTCATGGCAGCGGCCGGAAGTTTAAAGCCGGCGACGGGGTTTCTGGGGCTGTAAGCGCCCGGCAGTAACGCGAGATGTGTCCCTGGCGGCCACACTTCCAGCAGGTGATTGTTCCTCGTGGGCGAGGGCTTGACTCATTCTGATAGGACGACCTGGCCATTTGCGGGGTCATCGTTCCAGGGGGTGGGGCAGGAGGTTCCCGTGAGGTGGTAGAGGCGGGATCAACTGTCAGTTGAGACAATTTCAGCTTCAACTCCTTCACCTCAGCACGCAAAGCTTGTACCACGCTTACAAGCCCCTCTCCCCCCGACCCTGATGACACACCTTCCTCCAGCTGGGCACTGTTCACTGACCCCTCGGGAACATAGCCTGATTTCTCTTCCCTTTCCACTGCAGCTCGGTAAATCTGCCAGAAAGATAACTCTGGTGCAACCTGGGCCATTTCCAACAGCTTGTCCCGGAGAAGTCTATGGGCTAAACCGGTGATGAATTGGTCCCGGAGCAAGCGGTCTACCTCCCGGAACGCCCCCATGGCCCCCGGGTCTAGTCGCTGCATCTCATTCAACATCTCTTGTAAAATATTAGAGTACTGCATCAGGGACTCACACTCTCTCTGGGGACGATTAAAGAATAGGGACCGAAGCTGGGCCACACGCGCTCGGCCCCCCAAACTCCCCTCTAACAGTTCCAAAATCTTTTCTAATGTATCCCTCTCTGATTCTGGGCGCACCATCACCATACGCCTAATATCACCCTCCAGTGCGCAGAATACTCCGGATTCTCTCAGCCCAATCTTGCAACGCCATATTGCGCCCATCGTATTTCGGCATGTGCTGAAGTAAAGCTCCTACAGGCACATACCCTCCCGGAGTCGCAGCGGCTGCCAGGGGAACCCCAACCCCCGAGGAGGATGCGGATACAGCGGGGTCATTTCCACCCTCGCCCTCGTCCATGACAAACACTGGATCCTGCCGACTACGCCAAAAATGTAATGACCAGAGGTCCGAATAAGATCCAGTGAGTCACAAACCAAGACCAAGGCAGAAATCTCCAACGGTATTTACTCAAAGGCAAATTAATCAAGGTAATATGGAGAATATTAAGGCAGATGCACCCCAAAGATACACTAATTCAGCAGCAGCTGAAATCACTGTGCCACTCAAAGGTCTCCTGAGAACTGTGTACTACAACAGACTAGTAAGAAATTTACCTAACAGGCAACTAAAAACAGGAACAAGTGTAAATTGAATGTAGTGTTATTAAGGGAGCCCCTGGAATGGCACATTGAGTATAACTTACACAACTCTAATATAAGATACACCTCTAAAGTAACAATTTAACACTCTGAGCAGAGATACCTGGGTATCTATAACTATGGTACCGTATCCTGAGATGGATTTCCTCTCAGGCAGGAATCCGCAGAGGCTGTAGCCAGTTCATATCTTCAGCGCCAATAAGTTACAGCAAGCTCCTCTTGTCTTGTCGGCCGATGCCGAGCCCAAACGCCGGGGACTTAGTTAGTGGTCTCACGATGTAGTCTCTGCTTCTGTAGCTCCTAGGAATGGTTCCACGACAATCCGTCCGTCTCTGTATCAGCAGTCTGTCCAGACTTGTTCCTCCACTCAATGCACAGGGAATCCACAGACTTCCAAATTCGTACTGGGTTCTTAGCAAAGTCTCCGTCTTTTCTTAGATAAAGGGTTAGCTCCTCTCCAGGAAACGTTAGCAACACAAGTCTCTCACAGAGTTAAACAAAAGGTTAGCTCTTCTCCAGGGGAACGTTAGCAACAAAAAGTCTCTCAAAAGCTTCTTTTCCTCCAAAAACACTTGCAGTAAATCCACACAGTCTCTTTTTAAGATCTCACAGCAGCTTCTCCTTTTCTTCCCGCCTTTTCTCTCTCAGCTCTCACTTCCTACTTTCACTTTACACTCGAGACACTAGACTCCACCCCGCAGCACACATTGTCTCTGGGAGGTCTGTCCTCTGCTGCAACAGGCAAAAACCACAGGGTCCTAGTGCCCTCTCAGTGGGACTACAGTTCACCCTCTTACACATAGACTTTAATGTTAAAAAACGGATCCAGCTGAAATCAGTTTTTTTTAAATGAACAAAAATGTTGTGTCTGAACAACTTATTTGCTAACGGACTCCGGCTGAATCCGTTCTAACGGATGATTACTGGACATGTGAATATAGCCTAATCCAGTACAGGATTACAATGTTCTTACTGAGTTCTGCCATTAGATCAATGGTTGGGCCAGGACTTGCATTTGTGAGACATTAAAATGGCAGTGAAGACACATTTTGGGGTCCATGTTATAGCCACAATCCCTAGACCCTAACTGACCTACTAAACTAACACCACAGCACCAGTCTGAGACAAGCTCCTGAAACCTTAGCATACCTTCTCAGAGACAGAAATGCTCCGTATACAGGTGCAGCTCACAAAATTAGAATATCACCAAAAAGTTCATTTATTTCAGTTCTTCAATACAAAAAGTGAAACTCATAGATTATATAGAGTCATTACAAACAGAGTGATCTATTTCACGTGTTTTCTGTTAATGTTGATGATTATAAATGAGAATATTTTATAATACCAGCTTGAAAAAATTATTTTAACATTGGAAATGTTGGCCTACTGAAATGTATGTTCAGTAAATGCACTCAATACTTGGTCGGGACTCCTTTTGCATCAATTACTGCATCAATGCGGCGTGGCATGGAGGCGATCAGCCTGTGTAACTGCTGACGTGTTATGGAAGCCCAGGTTGCTTTGATAGCAGCCGTCTTCTCGTCTGCATTGTTGGGTCTGGTTGTGGACAGGTGCCAAGTCCTGCTGGAGATGGTTTGGGGAGTCATGTCATCTGCTGGTGTAGGTCCACTGTGTTTTATCAAGACCAAAGTCAGCGCTGCCATCTACCTGGAAATTTTAGAGCACTTCATGCTTTCCTCTGCCGACAAGCTTTTTGGAGATGGAAATTTCATTCTCCAGCAGGACTGGGCACCTGTCTACACTGTCAAAAGTACAAAAACCTGATTTAACAACAACTGTATCACTGTGCTTGATTGGCCAGCAAACTTGCCTGACCTTAACCCCACAGAGAATCTATGGGGTATTGTCAAGAGGAAGATGAGAGAAACCAGACCCAACAATGCAGATGAGAAGAAGGCTGCTATCAAAGCAACCAGGGCTTCTATAACACCTCAGCAGTTACACAGGCTGATCACCTCCATGCCACGCAGTTATTGATGCAGTAATTGATGCAAAAGGAGCCCCAACCAAGTACGGAGTGCATTTACGGAAATTGCATTTCAGTAGGTCAATATGTCAGATGTTAACATAATTTTTTCAAGCTGGTGTTATAAAGTATTATAATTTACTGAGATAATGACTTTTGGGTTTTCATTGGCTGTAAGCCATAATCATCAACATTAACAGAAGTAAACACTTGAAATAGATCACTCTGTTACTAATGATTCTAATAAATGAGGAGTTTCACTTCTTGTATAGAAGAATTGAAATAAATTAACTTTTTGATGATATTCTAATTTTGTGAGATGCACCTGTACATTAAAGTCAGCAGAAGCGGCTGACGATTCTTTGCATGAGGGGGTCTGCCAACTCTCCCCATAGATAACGCTGAGGAGAGAAAAAGCAGACTTAGGGTATGTGCACACGTTCAGGATTTCTTGCAGAAATTTCCTGACGAAAAAGGACATTTCTGCCAGAAATCTGCATGCGTTTTTTTTGCGTTTTTTGTGCGTTTTTCTTGCGGATTTTTTCTGGAGCTTTCCCAATGCATTAAATAGCGGGAAAAACACAAAAAAACCGCAAAATTAATGAACATGCTGCTTTTTTTACCGCGATGCGTTTTTTTCGCGGGAAAAAAATGCATCATGTGCACAAAAATTGCGGAATGCATTCTAAATGATAGGATGCATATGCATGCGTTTTTATCGCGAACAAACGCGAAAAATCCTGAACGTGTGCACATACCCTAACTGAATTGGATTGTCTGATCCTTTTGTTCTCCCTGCAGTTCAACCACTGTCTGCCCACAGCTTAAGCTTTAGTCACACTAAAAGACTTAGCAACGATCACGACCAGCGATACGACCTGGTCGTGATCGTTGGTAAGTCGTTGTGTGGTCGCTGGGGAGCTGTCACACAGACAGCTCTCTCCAGCGACCAACGATCAGGAGAACGACTTCGGCATCGTTGAAACTGTCTTCAACGATGCCGAAGTCCCCTTGCAGCACCCGGGTAACCAGGGTAAACATCGGGTTACTAAGTGCAGGGCTGCGCTTAGTAACCCGATATTTACCCTGGTTACCATTGTAAAATTTAAAAAAAAAAAAACACTACATACTCACATTCTGATGTCTGTCACGTGCCCCGCCGGTGTCCACAGGGTTAAAACTGCTTTCGGCAAGAGCGCTGCTAATGCACGCGCTGCTGCCAAGAGCTTCCCTGCACTGACTGTGTCAGCGCCGGCAGTAACAGCGTGTGCTCTGCTTTACGGCTGGCGCTGACACAGTCAGTGCAGGGAAGCTCTCGGCCGGAGCGCGTGCATTAGCAGCGCTCCTGCCGAAAGCAGTTTTAACCCTGTGGACGCTGGGGGACGTGACAGACATCAGAATGTGAGTATGTACTGTTTTTTTTTTTTACTTTTACAATGGTACCCAGGGTAAATATCGGGTTACTAAGCGCGGCCCTGCGCTTAGTAACCCGATATTTACCCTGGTTACAAGTGAACACATCGCTGGATCGGCATCACACACGCCGATCCAGCGATGACAGCGGGTGATCAGCGACCAAAAAATAGGTATTAAGCTTACCGTTAATTATGTTTCCAGGAGTCCATACTGACAGCAGCCTGGACGTCCTCCTCCCCTTGCTGGGACAGGAAACACACGAGAGTTCAAAAGGTCATGTCCCACCCCCAATCCTCAGTGTTGTAACAAGAACCGCCACATGGAATGCAGAAAAAATTTTATTTAATGATAAATAGAACATATTACATCATATGTGAGGAATGTCTTATATCATATGACAAAAAACATATTACATCATATGCCAGAAACGTCATACATCATATGCCAGGGTTACATTGCAACATGATATAAATATTACCAGGGAGGGAACTACCAGTGCTTTCAGTATGGACTCCTGGAAACAATTAACGGTAAGCTTAATACTTATTTTCCAGGACGTCCCTCCTGACAGCACCCTGGAGAGTACCAAAGCACCTCCTCAGGGTGGGATTACCGCTTGGAGAACCTTTCTCCCAAATGCAGTATGTTGACCAGACAAAACATCAAGCTTATAATGTTTACAAAAGGTGTTGGCGCTAGCCCATGTTGCCGCCTTACAGATCTGCTCAAGAGAGGCGCCTACCCTCTCAGCCCAGGAAGTAGCTATCCCTCGAGTAGAATGTGCATGGAGACCCTTTGGAGGAGGGAGCCCTTCTGACTGGTAAGCCTCAGAGATCATGGAAGTGGTCCAACGAGCGATAGAGGCCTTAGAGGCCTTCTTTCCCTTATTCTTTCCTCAAAACAAAATGAACAAATTTGGGTCAAAGTGCCACGAGTTGGTGGCTGCCAGGTAGTCTAAGACTGCCTGTCTGACATGGAGAGAATGGAGAGCTTTTTCATTTTCATTAGCCGGGTTATTACAAAAGGACGGTAACACGACTTCCTGATTTCTATTTTTAACCGTTCCCACCTTTGGAATAAAAGAGGGATCCAATCTAAGGATTAGACTATCTTCTCTAATCTGAAGGTACGGGTCCCTAGTGCACAGGGCCTGAATTTCCCCCACCCTCTTAGCCGTAGTAATCGCCACTAAGAATGCTGTTTTATGAGTGAGGACTGGAATGGGCATATTATCGGCCGAGGCGTAGACATTTTTACATAGGAATTTGAGGACCAGATTAAGGTCCCAGGACGGCGACAATTGTCTAATGGTGGGGCGCAACCTCTGGGTGGCTCTGATAAATCTAACTATCCATGGGTGGGATGCTAGGGGATAGTCGAAAAAAGAGCTAAGTGCCGAGCTCTGCACTTTCAAGGTGCATGGTTTGAGACCTTTGTCAAACCCAGCCTGCAGGAAATCTAGAATTCTGGGTAAGTCGGGAGTGCCTGCCGTAACCTCAGACCTGCCACCCTCCAGACAGAAACGTTTCCAGATTTTTAAATAAATTGCCGATGTGACTGGCTTTCTGCTGGATTTAATAGTAGCTATCACTTGATCCGATAGCCCTCTTGCCTTCAGGATGTTACCTTCAGGATCCATGCTGAGAGATGGAGATTCTCTGGGTTCGGGTGGTACACCGGACCCTGGTGGATTACATCTTCCCTGAGGGGAAGCTCTACTGGGCTCTCGATTGCCAGGTCTACTAGGAGAGAGAACCAGCTCCTTCTCGGCCAAAATGGGACAATCAATATGACTCGAGCTCGATCCTCTTTGATTTTCCTGAGAACAGCTGGAATCAGTGCTAGAGGCGGGAATGCATACGAGAGGGGTTCCGTCCATTCCTGGCTCAGACCATCTATCCCTTCCGGGAGATCTTGAGGGTTCAGCGAGAAGAATCTTGAGACCTTTGAATTTCTCCTGTTTGCAAATAGGTCTATACTGGGAGTTCCCCAGCGAAGACATAGATCCTGGAAGATTTCCTGATTGAGTTCCCACTCTGCTGCAAACACCCGTCTCCTGCTCAGATAGTCTGCTATGACATTCTGGAAGCCTTCTAAGTGAATTGCCGAAATGGATAGGACCGAATTTTCTGCCCAACAAAATATTCTTCCCGCCAGCTCCTGAAGCGGATGGTGTCTTGAGCCTTCCTGATACTTCAGGAAAGACACAGTTGTAATGTTGTCGGACAGTATCCTGACATGGCAATTTCCGCGGGTGTGTCGGTTCCTTCTTAACGCCTCCCAGACAGCATACAGCTCTTTGAAGTTGGAGGAGCTGTGAACGACATCTGCTGGCCACCTCCCTTGTAGGATCCTGCCTTTTAGATGGGCTCCCCAGCCCCAGGCGCTGGCATCTGTAGTTACTACTACATAGGGATCGGTAGACCATAACACCCCGATTCTTAGCTTCTCTGGTTGTTTCCACCAGAGGAGAGATCTTCGTACTGGATACGTCAGCCTTAAAGTACTGTCCAGAGAAGATGGACGACGGTCCCATTTGGAGAGGATTAATCTTTGCAGAGGTCTTGAATGGAACTGTGCCCATCTTACACACGGTATGCAAGCCTTCATCAGGCCTAGTACTCTCATGGCCGTCCTTATTGATGCTCTGCGTTCTAATAGGAGCCTGATCTGGATCTGGATTGCCTCCAGCTTGGTCTCGGGTAACAGGGATATCCTGTTTCTTGAATCCAGACATACTCCCAGGAAGATCTTTTTGCGTTCCGGAGTCAGGTCGGATTTCTGCCAGTTTATGACCCATCCTAACTGTTCCATCACCGATACAGTTCGGTTCCTGTGGTCTGACAGAATCTCTGGCATTCTTGCGACCAGGAGAAAATCGTCGAGATATGGGACTATTATGATCCCCTGGTTTCTCAGGAAAGCGACAATTTCTGACACCAGCTTTGTAAATACACGAGGTGCTGAGGTAAGCCCGAACGGAAGGCATTGGAACTGGTAGTGACAGGTCCTGGACGGCAGCACCACCGCAAACCTCAGAAGCCTCTGAGATATGGGATGAACAGGGACCTGATAATAGGCACTCTTCAGGTTGAGAGTGCACATCACAGCATCCCGATCTATAAGGAGAATTGCTGAACGTATGGACTCCATACGGAACCTCTTGTACCTGATCCAGGCATTTAGAGGTTTCAGATTTATTATTGTGCGAGAGTCGCCGGATGGTTTTGTTATGGAAAAAAGAGAGGAGTAGTGTTCCTGGCCTACTTCTAGTGGTGGCACTGGAATTATGACTTCTGAGGAAAGCATATCCTGTAAGTCTATCATCATGGGAGAATCTCGCATAACCATCGTGGGCGCGATGAATCTGTCTGGTGGAGGGGAGTAAAGTTCGATCCTGTAGCCTTCTGACACAGTCCGAAGGACCCACTGATTCTGAGTGACCCGTGCCCAATTTTCCGCAAAGTGGCGAAGCCTTCCCCCGATAAGAGTGGCGTCATTGCGTCTTAGATTTAGAGGAGGGGCTGAAGAAGAAACTCCTGTTCTTATAGCCCTGGCTACGGGAACCTCTATTGAATCCTCTACTGGATCTACCCCCTCTGTAATCGGGCTGTCTCCTGAAGGGAAAACCTCTCCGAAAGGACTGAAGCCTCTTAGGCTTGTCCTCAGGAAAACCCTTCTTCTTATCAGAGGCCGACTCTAGAATAGTGTCTAGGGAAGGACCAAATACCCTTGCTCCTGAGAAGGGAATTGAACATAACTTGGTCTTAGAGGCATTATCACCTGACCAGGATCTTAGCCAGACCGCCCTTCTGGCTGGGTTGGATAATGAACCACTTCTAGCTGAAAACCTGACAGATTCAGCTGTCATGTCAGACAGAAAGGCCGTGGCAGATCTCATTATAGGGAGAGAGCTTAGAATATCAGACCTTGGGGTTTTATTGGATAGATGCTCTTCCAATTGACCCATCCATAGATACATAGACCGAGCTACCGAGGTAGCTGCTATGTTAGTCTTAATTAGGGCTGCGGATGATTCCCAGGCCCTCTTTAGCAGTATGTCAGCTTTCCGATCCATGGGATCGCACAGGTTTGATGAGTCCTCGAATGGTATGGCTGTCTTTTTGGCAACCTTTGCCACTGGAACAAGTCAAACTCTTCCCATAGTTTGACTTCTTCCGGCTCGAAAGGTAGACGAGCTTTGAAGTCTTTAGACAATACCAGCCGACGTTCTGCTTCCTTCCACTCCTCCAGTATCATGGCCTTGATATGCTCACAACTGGGAATACCGTCTGCCTTTGTGACATGAGACCCCCAAACATCAGGTCCTGCCTGGATTGAGGTTTAGATGTCTCTTCTATCTGCATTGTGCTCCGCACAGCCTGCACAAGATCATTCGTCTCATCCGCCTGGAAGAGGTATTTCTTCTGGTGGTCCTGACTCCCTGAAGGGAGTTCACCATCTTCTTCTGAGACAAAGTCCTCGGAGTCAGAATTATCCTCAGAACTATACAATGGCTCTCTTAGGTCTCGCTCCCATCTGGCTCTCTTGCGGCTGGGAACGGGGCTGGATTTCTCCACAATACTGGACAAAGAAGCCTGAACCTCTTCACGTATTAGGGACCTCATTTCTGACAAGAGTGCCGGCTGTTCGTCCCTCATAACCTTAGATGTGCAATCTGCACACAAGGTTTTGATATGAGTGTCTGGAAGTTTCACATTACATATAGGGCATCTACTGGATTTCCCGGAGGCCTTGCCGGACTTCTTAGCTTGACCAGAGGGGGCAGCGGGGGTTCCTTTATCCTTAAATGACATAAGGTAGGGAGTAAGTAATGGGGTATGCACCTGTGTGCAGATAGGGAGGTCTGCGCTATGCGCACTCACCCCTTCCTCGGCTGGCATGTTTCCTTCCATGGTCCGGTGTAGCAGGTCCCCGCAGCTCTCCACGCTGGACAGGAGCGCTTCAGCTGCTGTGCGTTCCACGCTTGGAGGGCACACACTTCCCCCGCTCTTACAGCGTCACCGGAAGTGATGGTAGCGGATGCCGCGAAACCGGAAGTGACACGGTTCCCTGGGACTTCCGCCTGAAGATGCCGTGCAGGATGCAGTACCGTACTGGACGCCGCAAAATCCTGCCGCCTGGAACCGCGTCCACAGCCGAGAGCCTCCCACCGGGAGGAGCGGCTGCCACCAGTAGCTTCGCCACTCCTGGTCTTTGGAGCAGAGGGACCCCCCTCTGGAGGGTTTCTGCCCTGAGCCTCTTGATAGGGGGAAGGGTATTGGCAAGCCGCACGATCCCCCTGAGCTCCGGTAAGCTGCGCAGCTTCTCTCGTGCGTCCCTTGCAGGGACAGGAAAAACACTGGGGATTGGGGGTGGGACATGACCTTTTGAACTCTCATGTGTTTCCTGTCCCAGCAAGGGGAGGAGGACGTCCAGGGTGCTGTCAGGAGGGACGTCCTGGAAAATGGTCCTGATCATTCCCCAACGACCAACGATGAATTACTTGTACGATGGACTCCTCGCCAGAGACGGACTACACCTCAACAAACCTGGGAAACACACATTCGCCAGAAGACTCGCTACACTCATCAGGAGGGCGTTAAACTAGAAGAAGGGACGGGAAGAAAAACATTAGACTCGAACAAACAAGACCCAGGAAAACATACTCAGAAGGGAGGTAAGAACATTTCTAAAACAATCCACAGCAAGGAGATTGGAACAAAACAAAATGCTCTAAACTGCATGCTTGCAAACGCCAGAAGCCTGACAAACAAGATAGAAGAACTAGAAGCAGAAATATCTACAGGTAACTTTGACATAGTGGGAATAACCGAGACATGGTTAGATGAAAGCTATGACTGGGCAGTTAACTTACAGGGTTACAGTCTGTTTAGAAAGGATTGTAACAATCGGAGAGGAGGAGGGGTTTGTCTCTATGTAAAGTCTTGTCTAAAGTCCACTTTAAGGGAGGATATTAGCGAAGGGAATGAGGATGTCGAGTCCATATGGGTCGAAATTCATGGAGGGAAAAATGGTAACAAAATTCTCATTTGGGTCTGTTACAGACCCCCAAATATAACAGAAACCATGAAAAGTCTACTTCTAAAGCAGATAGATGAAGCTGCAACCCATAATGAGGTCCTGGTTATGGGGGACTTTAACTAACCAGATATTAACTGGGAAACAGAAACCTGTGAAACCCATAAAGGCAACAGGTTTCTGCTAATAACCAAGAAAAATTATCTTTCACAATTGGTGCAGAATCCAACCAGAGGAGCAGCACTTTTAGACCTAATACTATCTAACAGACCTGACAGAATAACAAATCTGCAGGTGTTCGGGCATCTAGGAAATAGCGACCACAATATTGTACAGTTTCACCTGTCTTTCACTAGGGGGACTTGTCAGGGAGTCACAAAAACACTGAACTTTAGGAAGGCAAAGTTTTACCAGCTTAGAGATGCCCTTAATCTGGTAGACTGGGACAATATCCTCAGAATTAAGAATACAGATAATAAATGGAAAATGTTTAAGAACATCCTAAATAGGCACTGTAAGCGGTTTATACCTTGTGGGAATAAAAGGACTAGAAATAGGAAAAACCCAATGTGGCTAAACAAAGAAGTAAGACAGGCAATTAACAGTAAAAAGAAAGCATTTGCACTACTAAAGCAGGATGGCACCATTGAAGCTCTAAAAAACTATAGGGAGAAAAATACTTTATCTAAAAAACTAATTAAAGCTGCCAAAAAGGAAACAGAGAAGCACATTGCTAAGGAGAGTAAAACTAATCCCAAACTGTTCTTCAACTATATCAATAGTAAAAGAATAAAAACTGAAAATGTAGGCCCCTTAAAAAATAGTGAGGAAAGAATGGTTGTAGATGACGAGGAAAAAGCTAACATATTAAACACCTTCTTCTCCACGGTATTCACGGTGGAAAATGAAATGCTAGGTGAAATCCCAAGAAACAATGAAAACCCTATATTAAGGGTCACCAATCTAACCCAAGAAGAGGTGCGAAACCGGCTAAATAAGATTAAAATAGATAAATCTCCGGGTCCGGATGGCATACACCCACGAGTACTAAGAGAACTAAGTAATGTAATAGATAAACCATTATTTCTTATTTTTAGGGACTCTATATCAACGGGGTCTGTTCCGCAGGACTGGCGCATAGCAAATGTGGTGCCAATATTCAAAAAGGGCTCTAAAAGTGAACCTGGAAATTATAGGCCAGTAAGTCTAACCTCTATTGTTGGTAAAATATTTGAAGGGTTTCTGAGGGATGTTATTCTGGATTATCTCAATGAGAATAACTGTTTAACTCCATATCAGCATGGGTTTATGAGAAATCGCTCCTGTCAAACCAATCTACCGTAATCAGTTTTTATGAAGAGGTAAGCTATAGGCTGGACCACGGTGAGTCATTGGACGTGGTATATCTCGATTTTTCCAAAGCGTTTGATACCGTGCCGCACAAGAGGTTGGTACACAAAATGACAATGCTTGGTCTGGGGGAAAATGTGTGTAAATGGGTTAGTAACTGGCTTAGTGATAGAAAGCAGAGGGTGGTTATAAATGGTATAGTCTCTAACTGGGTCGCTGTGACCAGTGGGGTACCGCAGGGGTCGGTATTGGGACCTGTTCTCTTCAACATATTCATTAATGATCTGGTAGAAGGTTTACACAGTAAAATATCGATATTTGCAGATGATACAAAACTATGTAAAGCAGTTAATACAAGAGAAGATAGTATTCTGCTACAGATGGATCTGGATAAGTTGGAAACTTGGGCTGAAAGGTGGCAGATGAGGTTTAACAATGATAAATGTAAGGTTATACACATGGGAAGAAGGAATCAATATCACCATTACACACTGAACGTGAAACCACTGGGTAAATCTGACAGGGAGAAGGACTTGGGGATCCTAGTTAATGATAAACTTACCTGGAGTAGCCAGTGCCAGGCAGCAGCTGCCAAGGCAAACAGGATCATGGGGTGCATTAAAAGAGGTCTGGATACACATGATGAGAGCATTATACTGCCTCTGTACAAATCCCTAGTTAGACCGCACATGGAGTACTGTGTCCAGTTTTGGGCACCGGTGCTCAGGAAGGATATAATGGAACTAGAGAGAGTACAAAGGAGGGCAACAAAATTAATAAAGGGGATGGGAGAACTACAATACCCAGATAGATTAGCGAAATTAGGATTATTTAGTCTAGAAAAAAGACGACTGAGGGGCGATCTAATAACCATGTATAAGTATATAAGGGGACAATACAAATATCTCGCTGAGGATCTGTTTATACCAAGGAAGGTGACGGGCACAAGGGGGCATTCTTTGCGTCTGGAGGAGAGAAGGTTTTTCCACCAACATAGAAGAAGATTCTTTACTGTTAGGGCAGTGAGAATCTGGAATTGCTTGCCTGAGGAGGTGATGATGGCGAACTCAGTCGAGGGGTTCAAGAGAGGCCTGGATGTCTTCCTGGAGCAGAACAATATTGTAACATACAATTATTAGGTTCCGTAGAAGGACGTAGATCTGGGGATTTATTATGATGGAATATAGGCTGAACTGGATGGACAAATGTCTTTTTTCGGCCTTACTAACTATGTTACTATGTTACTATGATCTCCCAGCAGGGGCCTGATCGTTGGTCGCTGTTGTCATGGTGGTGGCGGTGGGCTGTCCTACAGCACTCGGCATGGTGGTGGTGCTGTACTGGTGTCCAGCAGTGCTAGGAATAGAGGTGGCCGTCCAGTGTATGCAGCAGAGGTCGGCATTGAGGTTAATCGTGACAGTGAGGGCACAGGTGGATATGCCGACACTGTCTGCTGAAAGTACCGACTCTGCTGCATAGCCTGCACGTAAGCAGCATTGCAGGCCTGCATGACACTAAGCTGGAGATCAGGAGTAAAGTGTTCCGACATGCCCTGCTCAATTTGGTTAAAGAAATGATGTGCTGGCCTCTGGAGGTCGGCTTTTACTTGGTCAAGGCTTTTGGTGACCTCCTGGATACGTGTATTCATGTGGCTAAGGGAAATATCCATTCGGTCACCCAAACCCTTGAGTCCTTCGTGAAAAACGAAGCTCAAGTGCAAAAACTCAGGCATGAGGGACCTGTCCGATGCCCTTTGCCGCTGCCGTGAGGAGCCCAAAAAAAGGGGGCAGAGGCAGAGGACTGGGAAAGGGGAACAACTGATGGACCAGCTTCCTGGTCTCCAGTTAGTGTGGCAGGCCCACTTGCTGCAGCGCTGCTGGATGGCTGGGACGGGTCCGTGGCTGTCTGATGAAGGACCGCTCCAGAACCTGGGCCAACAGTACTGCTCCATGTGCTGTGAAAAAAGAAAAAAAACATTAATACCAAAAATTAACCAGACGCCAACTCTTGTGGAATAGAAACATACAGATTATGGCAATACAACACAACCAAATGCACGAGATAAATACTTACTTTCTCTGGGCAAGGACCGATCTTAAAAATGCCAGAATACGATGGTATTTGTACTTTTGGATACTTGCTACTGAACCACAGGAACACGACTCTCTTGACGCAGGTCCTTGTTGAAGCGATCCTTAATCGAACGCCAACGTGTTTTGACTTTCTGCACTGTTAAAAAAACAAAAAATGATGGTTACACAATGTACTTTTGGCCGTGCTCACACAACTGTGTGTGATGAGAGAAACTCCGGAGAGTTTCTCTCATCACACACAGTTGTATGAGCACGGCCAAGGTCACTGCTGCTTCACACCGCATTGCAATACTTACAAAATGCACTTCGGACCCGAGTAGGGGCGTTGTCCTAGCCATCCCACATCGCTTTGGCCACGTCATTCCAGAGGCGCCGGATTGTCACATTGTCCGAGTGCTGTGAAACCCGGGTGTCCCATAACGGAACTCGCTCCTGGACCAGGGAGATGAGGAGGTCATTTTCTATTAGGTCTTCATCCCGTTTTGGAACCTAAAAAATAAATAAAGACATTAATGTTGGATACATTAACATAAGGAAAAGAAAGAAAACAGAAGATGAGAAATGGCATGAATAAGGAAAGTCAAGATACAAAAGGAGGGCAGAAGACAAATGTAAAGAAAGAGTAAAGAAAGGAAGATTCAAGAATACTAAAGTGAGGATACAGTAAACAGTCAGCCTTGTATACGTACACGCTGCCGCCTTGCCACCCGACTGTGAGTCCGCTTCTCCTGCCCAGCCTCTGCCGCAGTAGAAGAAGAACTCTAAAAAAAGGAAAAAAAAATTGTCATATGTGTAGATGTGATAGTGAATACTTACCAATCTGACGAGGTGAGTACTCACTTCACTGACATGTTCGGCTTCAGAAGGCCCATCTCAACTAAAAGCCCAGAACAGACATTTATAGGACATTTTATAACTTTCCCAAATTATTATGAAAACATTTACAGCCCATCCTGCACTGGACGCAATTTATTATATATTTTAGGAGTCTGAATCTGTCCATTTTATACCGACTCCACCAAAATGGACACCAGCTCCACAGCTCTGGTTCAGAATACAGAATGGGGGCCGCTCCAGTTTCCTTTCCTCCTGTAGATGCCATAGGTTAAGTTCACACAGGGCGTTTTTGCTGCGTTTTTTATCTGCAGCAAAACCTGATCATCTTGGCAGGACAGAAGCTGCACCAAAAACGCAATTTTAGGTGCGTTTTTTTCTCTTTGTGCATGCCAATGAAGTGGAATGCACACAGAGAAAAAACAACTTCTTGTAGATAGAATGAATAGATAGAATGAATAGAATAGATACATTACCTGTGGTAACCTCTTCTCCAGCATTTTCCCACAGTGCAGAGGTTACCTCAGGTCAGGCTGTGAGGGAGAGCAGGCTCGGTGACGTCACCGCTAGTTACTGAGCCTGCGCTCGCTGCGTCTCATTCATTCCCAGTAGCGGTCGCATTAGCAGCGCTCCCGGTTGTTAGCTTTATCTCCCCCAGATACTGCGTGGAACACTCGTTATATTGGGCTGCGACGGATCAGGGAGTATACTTTTGCTTTTTTATTTTACTTTTATTACAGAAGATCGAGGGCTTCGCTTTTAAATGGCAGAACAATAAAAAGATTGCAAAACTGTGTGGTGTTTTATTTAATTAAAAGACTTTTTCTGCATGTGTGTTTATTTAACCCTCTAATTACTATAGGATTAGTAATGGATAGGTGTCTTATTGACGCCTCTCCATTACTAAGCCGGCTTGATGTCACCTTATAATAGCAAGGTGACATTAACCCCTCATTACCCTGCTTGCCACTGCTGTAGAGCAAGTGGGAAGAGTCGGGCAAAGTGCCAAAATTGGCGCATCTAAGATGTTTGTATCTAGGTGGTTTTGGTGGACGTGGTGGATGCCCTTTTCTGGGCAGCTACGGGCTGCTATTTTTAGGCTGGGGGGGTCTATATCAATGGCCCCTTACCAGCCTGAGAATAGCAGCCCCCAGCTGTGAGCTTAAAGGGAACCTGTCACCTGAATTTGGCGGGACCGATTTTCGGTCATATGGGCGGAGTTTTCGGGTGTTTGATTCACCCTTTCCTTACCCGCTGGCTGCATGCTGGCCGCAATATTGGATTGAAGTTCATTCTCTGTCCTCCGTAGTACACGCCTGCGCAGGCTCAGACTTGCCTTGTGCAGGCATGTGCTACAGAGGACAGAGAATGAACTTCAATCCAATATTGCGGCCAGCATGCAGCCAGCGGGTAAGGAAAGGGTGAATCAAACACCCGAAAACTCCGCCCATATGACCGAAAATCGGTCCCGCCAAATTCAGGTGACAGGTTCCCTTTAAGCAAGGCAAAAAATGGGGGGGACCCCACGCCATTTTTTTAAATTATTTAAATACCGTATTTTTTTGCTTTGTAAGATGCACTTTTGTCCCCCAAAACTTGGGGGGGAAATGGAGGTGCGTCTTAGAAAGTGAACATGCCTTACCAGGGTGGGGGGGTGCCCGGCGGTTGCTGCAGGTATCTCCGGTGCCCAGCGGTGCTGCTTGGGTGTCCGGCGCTGAAATCTCATCTCTTGAGATCTTGCTCCTGAGATCACCATCAGCGCATGCGCCGTCCCCGTGCACATGGAACCCTGGAAGTGCCGGGGCTCTGGCCTGTCGCAAGATGTCGGCAGAGCTCCCTGCCTGGAGCATCACCCCACTCCTGCCTCCTCCAGCAGCGACCCTGGGACCCCGCTTCACTGCAGCCACTCCCAGTAAGCAATAAGATGAAAGGATAAGAAGCACCACCAATTTATTAAAAAATGTTTTTTTCTTATTTTTCTCCTCAAAATTTGGGGTGCGTCTTATAATCTGGAGCCTCGTATAATCCGAAAAATACGGTAATTTAAAAAAAAAAAAGCATGAGGACCCCTCTATTCTTGATAACTAGCCTTGCTGAAGCTCACAGCTGAGGGTTGCAGCCCCCCAGCTGTCAGTTTTGTCTGGCTGGTTATCAAAATTTACCTGCCATCTAGATGTAGCAGAGCCAAGTGTGACGTCACATCCGGCTGTCCTTGACTTTTCTGCAGCAAATACGTTGCAAGAAAAGTGAACCTGCGTATTTGCAGCGTTTTTTCACCATCCATTCAAGTGAATGGGTAAAAAAACGCTGGAAAAACGCTGAAAGAAGTGACATGCTCTATGTCCAAAAAACGCAACAAAGCACAAAATACTGATCACACAAAACCCAATGTGTGTGCATGAGATTTCTGAAATCTCATTAGGCTTTGCTGGTACTGTAAAAAACAGCTGAAAATTAGCATAAAAAAAGCAGCAAAAATGCCCAGTGTGAATTTACCCTAAAGGTACCTTCACACATAACGATTTCGGTAACGATATCGTTGCAACGTCACGCTTTTTGTGACGTAGCAACGATCCCGCTAACGATATCTTTATGTGTGACAGCGAACAACGATCAGGCCCCTGCTGGGAGATCGTTGGTCGTGGGGGATGATCAGGACCTTTTTTTGGTCGCTGATCACCTGCTGTCATCGCTGGATCGGCATGTGTGACGCCGATCCAGCGATGTGTTCACTGGTAACCAGGGTAAACATCGGGTTACTAAGTGCAGGGCCGCGCTTAGTAACCCGATATTTACCCTGGTTACCATTGTAAAAGTTAAAAAAAACAAACAGTACATACTTACATTCCGGTGTCTGTCCCCCGGCCTCAGCTTCCCTGCACTGTGTCAGCGCCGGCCGGCCGTAAAGCAGAGCACAGCGGTGACGTCACCGCTCTGCTTTACGGCCGGCGCTGACACAGTGCAGGGAAGCTGACGCCGGGGGACATGACAGACATCGGAATGTAAGTATGTACTGTTTTTTTTTTTTACTTTTACAATGGTAACCAGGGTAAATATCGGGTTACTAAGCGCAGCCATGCACTTAGTAACCCGATGTTTACCCTGGTTACCCGGGGACTTCGGCATCGTTGAAGACAGTTTCAATGATGCCGAAGTCTTTCCCCGGATCGTTGGTCGCTGGAGAGAGCTGTCTGTGACAGCTCCCCAGCGACCACACAACGACCACGGCCAGGTCGTATCGCTGGTCGTGATCGTTGGTAAATCGTTTAGTGTAACGGTACCTTTAGGCTAGGTTCACTTTGCGTTAACGCTAGCGGACTCCATTACATGGCGAAATTGTTGCAAATAACGCAATGCCACGGATCCGTTAGCGCACCCGGCAATGTGCTAACGGATCTCTAGCGCATGCAATTTTTGGCACGCGCTAGCGATGTCCCGTTAGTTTCGGACAGACCGCTAGCACAGATCGGGTGTCTGCGCTAGCGGGATCGCCAAACGCAATCCCTTTTGGGACAATGCGTAAGCGCAGTCCGTAGCGCTATGCGCTAAATGGACTGCCCTAACGCAATGTGAACCTAGCCTTAGGGTATGTGCACACGATGCGGATTTTGCTGCGGATCTGCAGTGTTTCCGCAGCTGCGAATCCGTAGCAGTTTCCCATGAGTTTACAGTACAATGTAAACCTATGGAAAACCAAAAACACTGTGCCCATGCTGCGGAAAAAAACGTGCGGAAACGCGTTTTATTTTCCACGGCATGTCAATTCTTTTTGCGGAATCCACTGCGCTTTTACATCTGCTCCAATAGAAATCTGCAGATGTAAATCCGCAATAGAAAACGCGATAAATCCGCAGTAAAAACCGCAGCGGTTTTGCACTGCGGATTTATCAAATCCGCAGTGGACCATTCTACGTGTGCACATAGCCTTAAATCGAACATTACACTGGACAGCGACAGGTGGGTGAGAGGCCCGAAGCCGAGACAGTGACTGGCAGCAGTCACCAGTGATACTACAGGGGCCCCTCCCCCGCTACGGTTTACTAAGGCCACGGTCACACGTTCAGTATTTGGTCAGTATTTTACCTCAGCATTTGTACACCAGAACCAGCAGTGGGTGATTAATACAGAAGTGGTGCATATGTTTCTATTATACTTTTCCTGATTGTTTCACTCCTGGTTTGGCTTACACATACTGAGGTAAAACATTGACCATGTACTGAACGGTGCTACTGAGGAGCGCTGGTGACAGGCCGCACCAGGCGTACCGCAGATGATCTAGACAGAGACGACAAGGCCTCGCCGAGAGCCTCAGCAGGACGGTTAGAAGATTGATTGACATAACAATGGACCAATAAAAGTACAGATCGTTAATGGGCGTCACCAACGCGCTGCCCTCAGAAAAGGGGCGTGTCATCATTCGTCCTCCAATCAGAGATAAGGATCGCGTTATGCTTTAGCCATTCACAAGCAGCGGAAATCGCTAACGTCCAATAGGAAGAACTCTGGGCGTGTCCGGACGGTGTGAGTGAGTGGTTTTGTCTGGGTTTAGCCCCAATTCAAGGAGGTCTCCGCTCTCTTTCTCCTCGGTCGGTCCTGCAGGGAGGAAGCGTTACAGCACCGGCGCCATGCACAAGTCTGAGGTGAGGTTACCGGGAGCGGCGGGTGTTCCGGGGTTGGCATTCGATGGCTGGCTAGACGAGTAGACGGCAGCGGCTTTATCTCCCTCACTATCTGCTGCTGCTGGGAGACGCCAGTGCGGACGCTGCTTGTCAGCTCCAGTGTATTATTAATAGCTGCGTGTGCTGCAGTTTCTATGCTGCGCGTTCATCGGCCTGGGCGCGGAGTGAGGCGTCGGTGACGGTGAGTCAGCAGGCGTGTGGGCCGTCTTTGTCCGCCGCCATCTTGTGCGGCCTAGTCGTCTACTCCACGTGCGCTGCGGCCTAGTCCCCGCTTGCCGCGCTCTCTACGCCCCACTGTACCGGCCACTGAATACTACCTCTGGTCTACCAGTGAGTGGCCGCAAGGCTCGTTACAGCCAATCAGGCTGGGAGTAATTAAAAAAAGGCTCGTTCTGACTGGTTGCCGTGTCGCCTTATTCTGTGTCCAGTGTTTTGATTGGTTGCTGTCTGCAATGTTCTGTATATAAGGTCGCCTCTCTGAGATTGTGCTTATAACCGTCTTCTCTTTATTTCAGTCTCCTAAGGAGCCCGAGCAGCTCCGCAAGCTCTTCATCGGAGGCCTGAGCTTCGAGACCACAGACGACAGTCTCCGCAATCACTTTGAACAATGGGGATCCCTAACGGACTGTGTGGTGAGTGGCGCCAGGACAGAGGACCCCACAGATGCGCTCACATGCTTGGCCCAGAACACAATGGCCACTTTGGATGGTTCTTAAAGGGGTTGTCCACTGCACTCCTCAGACAGCCATTTCTGAGTCTGTGTTTCCTTCCAGTAATATAGTAACACTTTATACTCTCCTCCGGTGCTGTTCCCGCAGTGTCGGCACTGGCTCTCCTGGGGCTCACGTGACACCGCAATAGATGGCCCCTTTTTGAAGTCATGGACATACCCACTCCCCTACTTTGGATTTTTAAAAATTATATAATTGATGGCCCTTTAAGGTCCAGTACATACCCGTGCCCCTAATTGAATGGATTATATAATAGGTAGCCTTAGTACAGGCAACTGACATCCAATCATGAGCACCTTCTAATTATCTGGTGTAATTGTCAGTGAACGCTCCACTTTGTTCCTATATATTCTGTCTCCATACTGCCTGTGCTGTAATCTGCAGCTTGTCTTTCTCTTCAGTGACACATTGCTGCGATGCACAGCCGCTACTGTTTAGATCAGGGCACAGTAACCTTCAGTGCAGCAGCTGTTGTCCAATTACAACTCCCAACATGCCCGACCAGCGGAATCACCGCCTGTTGGTGTCAGGGAATGCTGCTGGGGGTGGAATAACAGCTGGAGTGCTGAAGGTCACTGATTCCTGGTACTGAAGGTGTTGAGGTAATGCAGAGAAGGCTGTAGCCCCTGTGATTGGCTGGTAGGCGGCAGTGCCCATCTGATGTTGAAGGCCTATGTTAACGCTGAGCCATTCATCTGACCCCATTAAGCCCTGTTTTGGCATGCATTAGGTTCAGAAACATCTATGAAAGATTACCTGAACTCGTGATTTTGACGCTGTCTATGTGGCCTTGCTGTGACTAATGGATGGGTGCCTATAATAGCTCTAGTGTTATCACAGACATCCTTTTTTTTATTAAATCAATTTAAATATTTATTTTAGGTTATGAGGGATCCAATGTCAAAGCGGTCTCGTGGCTTTGGCTTTGTCACATACATGTCGGCGGAAGAGGTTGATGCAGCTATGGATGCCAGGCCTCACCGGGTGGATGGTCGCGTAGTGGAACCTAAACGTGCTGTTTCCAGAGAGGTAATTGTGTCATCTTGTATTTTAGAGGTGGAGATTGTAATTTCTGCTGAGCACTTGATCTAATAAGATCATGTTTTCTAGGATTCTCAGCGGCCTGGAGCACATCTCACAGTAAAGAAGATCTTTGTTGGAGGTATAAAGGAGGACACAGAAGAACATCATTTAAGAGACTACTTTGAGAAGTATGGAAAGATCGAAGTGGTAGAGATAATGACTGACCGGGCCAATGGCAAGAAAAGGGGATTTGCTTTCATCACATTTGAAGACCATGATTCAGTTGACAAGATTGTTAGTAAGTGCAGCCATTCCCAATAACCTCACATACACTCTATACTGTTTTTTTTGTGTTTTGTTTCTTTTTCTTCCTGTTCCATACTTACCTGGTATTTTACATCTTGTAGTTCAGAAATATCACACCATCAATGATCACAACTGTGAAGTAAGGAAGGCACTGTCGAAGCAAGAAATGGCATCAGCCTCTTCCAGCCAGAGAGGTGAGTTTTCTGCTGGGTTCGGTTACTTTGCTGTACTAGCAGTGAGTGCTGGAATACTGTCCCCTCTGCTGTAGCTGTCTCCATACCCTGCATTATCTAATATGGTGCCTTTACTAGAACTGTTGGCTTTTGTAGTAACAGCTGACGTTTGGGACGGTGGCTCCATACAGCTAAGAGTTTTAGGACAAGTGTAGGAATCTTTTTTTTTTTTTTTTTAACTGATAACTTCTTGCAGGAATGCCAATTGGTTGAGATAGGACAGCAAACCAACCTATTGAATGCCCTTTCCATGCTGATCTATCACTTGTTACCTAAGTTCCTGGCCAAAATGCCTCTTAAAGGGTTTTTCTGTCCTGGCATCCTGTCAATGTGGCACATTGTTTTGCACATACTAGCCATGGAAAGAGCAGTCCATGCTGTTATAGGTATTTTGCTACGGGTCATTTGAATCTTTAGAAATCAATTAATGCTGTAGTCAGTCACATTCACATCTGTAGTTTTGTCGAAGTGCGCCAACCAGGCCTACCAGGAATCTCAAGCATTTCGGCTGTATCTGTGACAACATTGTTAATCTACTATGTTTAATTAGGACGTGGCAGTGGTGGAAACTTTGGTGGACGTGGTGGAAACTTTGGTGGGAACGATAATTATGGAGGACGTGGAGGAAACTTTGGCGGCAGAGGTGGTGGTAAGTGCCTTGAGTGTGCTGATGGTTAATTTGTCAAAAAAACAAACACATTTTTGTTCCCACACCTTCCATCCTAAAGCAAATAAATTCAGCAGATTTTACTTAACCTTCACATGCTGCAGAGAGAACTTGTGGGACCTTCCCAGTTCCACGCATTGCAAAAGTACATCTGATTCACAACGTTCTGCAATGAAAACTGTAGGAGAGGGAGATCCTGTGGGAATGTGTGTAATTCTGTTCAGAGATTTAAAAGTACGTTTGTCTCTAGGTGGTTTTGGAGGTGGACGCGGTGGATATGGAGGCGATGGCTACAATAATGGATTTAATAATAATGATGGTGGTTATGGCAACAGCCCACCTTATGGAGGTGGCAATCGTGGATATGGTGGAAACCAAGGCTATGGAGGCGGCCAAGGTGGTGGATATGGAGGAAATAGCGGTGGCTATGATGGTTACAACAATGGAGGAGGAAGCGGCGGTGGTGGATTTGGTGGAGGCAGTGGTAAGGAGGAGTTTGCTGAAATAAGTGGTTACAAGTGTCTCTTTCTGTGACTTGTGCTTATTTTCATTATTTATTTTTAGGTAACTTTGGTGGCAACAGTGGAGGAGGTGGCGGCAGTGGTGGTTACAATGACTTTGGCAGCTACAATAACCAGTCCTCTTCCAATTTTGGACCCATGAAAGGAGGAGGAGGAGGCGGCGGCGGCAACTTCAGTGGAAGGAATTCTGGACCTTATGGTGGCGGCGGTGGTGGCGGCAGTGGTGAGTAATGGATATTTATATAGGAGTGTTTTTGTTCTCATCTGTGATGTAGAGGAGGTATAATTCCTGATTAACTTCTGCATTTCCCTTTCATTCTATTTCTTAATGGCAATGATATTTTGGAATTATTTTATTTTTTTTTTCCCCATCTTTTCTTAGGTGGCTATGGAGGCGGCAGTGGTGGAAGTGGCAACTACGGTGGTAGCGGCCGACGATTCTAATGGAGGTATGTTCAGAAGTCAATTTCTCAACTTGTTCTTACTACACACAGAATAGAAAACTGCCATTACATTTCAGTTGTCAAAGTATGTGCAGATTAACATACTTGTCCCATATTGTTCAACAGGAAACAATGCTTAGCAAGAGAGGAGAGCCAGGCAAGCGACAGGTTAACTACACAAGTTGAAATCAGCACAGTTGTGGCAGGGCATAGCTGCTACATGAAGAAATGTTAGCAAATCAGAATTACGTGTGAGGAAAACACAGGACTGGTTCATGATTTAATTATGAAGACTTTTGAGTTTTTGTGTCGAGCATTCCTAGGAGTGGGTTTTATTGTATAGGACTTTTATATATAATTTTAAATTTTTTTTTCTGTTCACAAACTGTACCCTGCATTATGACTTTAATAAATGTGTCCTTTTTTAAGAATTCTGTAGGTTTTTTTTTTGTGGGGGGGGGTTAAGGTTTATGCAGATTGTTGGGATTGACAAAGTATCCTTAATATGTCTACTTCTAGACTAACATAACTCCAGATGAGTACTAGAGAATAAAAAAGTACTGCAGAAACCATCCCTGTACCTCTTTGTTCAGGTGACCAAGTGCCTCAAGACTGAAATTAGTCCTATAATAGCCTTGTTAGCTTTGAGGCTAGTATGTAAAGCTGATTGAGGCTTTTGACAGGTCACCATCGGGATTGAGCTCTTCTGAACAGTGCATGTACCTTAATATGTTGAAAGACCAGCAGACAAAGGAAGCTAGACCTGTTGTATCGTATACCAGGTGAGCTAGCATGGCAATGGAAGATGAAGATGCTAATGGGTCCAGTGACTGATAGCAAGACAGATGTATGGTCTCCAGCTCAGACCAGTGCTGCTACTTCTAAGCATAGCTGAGATCCAGTAAGATAAGATCACATGGTTTTACAACTAGCAAGATAAAGGGGATTCCGCAGCACATCGGAAGGAGGCAGACCAGAGTACAGATCCTTCATGTTAAGCCTAGTATGCAGTACCAGCCAGAAGGGACAGTTTGTTACCTTGCTTTTAGGTAAGAACAGAATTTTCTTATGATGTATTTCTGTAACATCAGCTATATAGGGTATTTTGCATAGTGAGTTGTCTTTGTAGCAAGGAAATGTTCAAAAGCATTGATTGCAGCGGTAACTAATGGTTGAATCAAATGTCAATTTTGTCCTATGTTAAAAGGAACCTGACTTGGGCTCCTTAGCCAAATTTGAAGAGCTGATCAGATTCTGTTGAACTTGGTGCTCGTTCTGGCTTTTGGGGGATCCTGTGGGACAACCTTGCTGCTCTGACTATTTAGTCTTATCAAAGTCTTATCAATAACTGATTTGACTGAACTCCTAAACTCGTAATGAACTGAAAATTACATGTCCTAAGACTTTTCCTGCAAAGCTATATGAACCGCGTGCTAATAGTGTATAATCATCAATACACGGAGCAGTTGCCACCAATAGTACTCTGTCCCATCTCTGGCGGCTGCCAAAAAAAAATTAATTAAAACAAACAATAGTAAAAGTTTGTCTCCTCCATTCTCTGCCATTCATGTAGTGTTGTAGTATGTTGAATGGTGCTGGTCTGACTATAAATCTCCCAAAGTCAGTCTTGGGCTGTGTGCACATGTTGTGTGTTTTATTTTTTATTTTTTTTCCCCGCATAAAAAAAAAACAGCATGTTCATTAATTTTGCAGATTTTTTTTTTTTCGGATTTCCCACTACAAAATGCATTGGGAAGTGTCCGGAAAAAACCGTGGCAAAAACGCATGCCGATTTCTTGCAGAAAATGTCTGTTTTTTTTTTCTCAGGAATTTTCTGCGAGAAATCCTGAACGTGTGCACATAGCCTTACATTTGTTGATGGAAAATTACATTTGTCTCTTGGAGGACTAGGAGGTAAACTACAGTGCAAAATCGCCCACTTAAAAGTTAATTTGATGGTTTTTATCAAGCCCTGAAATTCAGTGTGACAAGTTCCTTCAAGGCAAGGATGGAAGGCGGCTCTTAATTTCAAATGGAACTGGTCGTGTAAAAAATAACAAATGCTTGCCTGTAGAAATGGAGTAAATCTGCAGGTTGATGGCGTTCTGAAGCAGTACGACTGCTGCACTGGAAGCCTGACTACCAGTGCAAAATTAACTTTTATTCCTCGTGGCAGCCTCAAAACTTTCAGTCAGAGGTGTGGCTCTGTTCATCACTCGGTACATAGTGAGCGGCTGGCTAACACCACGCCCCACCATAGACAGATCCTCTGTACTGGTGTACTACTGAGTCGGCTGTCAGTCTGCCGGGGTGTGGTTACAGCCACCACAAACTGACTGAAAGCCAGAGGCTTCCTATAGCCAAGATTCCAGTGCAACAGCTGCATGGCTTTAGAACGCTGTTAACTTGCATATTGCTGCCACATCTGCTGGTTAATAGCGTTTTATGAGTTTCCTTTAAATAACTTATGCACTTGTGGTGCATGTTCATTTTTTTTTTTTTTTTCTGTAGTTAAATTAGTATGCTATAAAAGCATTGTTCATAGTGGTTCTTAATGCCCATTTACTTTAGTAAAATAAACTGCAGTGTGCCGAAAAGGAATCTTTAATTTTGCTCTTGGATAACTGATAATATATTTGCATACTCTTTGCAAATCTGAGTACAAGCGCCCTGCATATGGCTGCTGTCACCTTACTATCTGGTCTACTAGTTTCACAAATAGTGAATGTTTGCAGAAAGTACAAGACAGATGAAGTTGTGTGACTGATAAATGTGTCCTGCTAGAAGTCCACAAAGGGGTGTATTGGATTTGAGTAATGGGACACTTCCAATTGAGAGAATTTGGGTATGGTGGACATAAGGTTTTGGCCTTTCCTATATATCTTGGCACCCTAAAAAGGTAGTCATTTTGGGAGAATTTCATGTATGAACCCTAATTTGACAATATACTGGTGGCCCAGATTGGACACCATAATGGCTGTAGTTTGGTTGCCCGATTGACAGTCAGTGGGAGCACTTCAGGGTCTTTTTCCACTTGAACAATTTTAGGTTTAGGCAGTGTTCTTGTTAGATATTACACCTGCAAATCTTTGCTATAGCTTATACAAAGCAGTATGTCATAGGAGAATACCTGAAATGTACATTTTTGCCTGAGATTTAATTGTATGAACTCTCGCAGGTGACGATTCAACCCCTGAACGTGGTGTGTACCTGATCCGACCGCTGAGCCAGAGTTTTCATGGACTACAGAACATATGGTGAGATGGTAGTGCTTAAAATGTGTTCTTCACCTCTCCAGCCATTGCTTAGTTATGGCAGGGCGTTGTGGAAAGTGAAGCTATCTATACTCTCTTTCCGCAGTTCCAGTAATGTCGGCGCTACTATTCCTGGTGCGACACATCACTGCAGCCATCAATGTTCCATCAGAGCCAATGTTCACTCTGATGATAAAGGTGAAAGCCACCCAACGACTGTAGTCCTCACATGACACAACAATGTTTCATTACCTGCTAGCAATAATATTGCTGACCTCACTGAAGGTGCCACTGTGGGAGGAGACTATGATGTGTTTTTTTTTTTTTTTTTTTTTAACTTCTACAATACCAGGTAAGCATGGCACCCACTTCACCTCTGACAGGTCATCTTTAGGCAGCGGTTGTACAGTAGTGAGCAACCTGTAATATTCCTGATAACATAATTGAATGTATAAGTTACACTTTCACACGCACGTGAAACTGCATCGGAATACCTGAGCTAATTGCCTGATATAGGATTGAGAGGTACTCAAGTTTGGCGACCCAGCGGTCAGTCTGAACTGTTACGGACATAAACAGGCATGAATTTACCCCAAAATAACCGTTTATACTCTTAGGCCGGCGTTTAAACGGCCGAGTGCAATGCGATAAATTGCATCCCACTCTGACCAATTTTAAGCTATGGGGGCCGCTCCCACCAGCTGACTGTCGGCCGTTTTACTCGGTCCGAGACAATCGCAGCATGCTGCGATTGTCTCGGACCGAGGAAAACTCTCGGCTCACTCGCACCCATATAAGCCTATGGGGGCGAGTGAGACAGCGCACACCAATAGGATATCATCGGAGTGCTGTGCGTTATAAGCGGACCCCAGCAATGGAGGAGATGGAGAAATTAATTTCTCCGCAGCTGTGCTCCGATCCTCCCTGTGCGAGAGAATCTGAGCACAGACGCATGACACTCAGCTGCTGCGAGCAGGAGCCGAGTGTCATTAGCATATCGCATCTGATGATCTTGCATCGGATGTAATACGCCAGTGTGACGCCGGCCTTACTGCTTGCATCAGACTGGTGTGTGCAGTACTAGGACTCCTGCCGATTGTCAGATTGGGGCGCCACTTTGCTATATTTGCATTGTGGCTACTGTCAACCCTGCTGCAGTATTCAACACCTTGTTGTTGTGATGATCCATCAATTGCCTATAGACATGGAGGAACACGTGGCAATTATCGCCTATAAATTAAAGGGGATGATGTGGAAAGTCACAGCTGTATATGGAGGTCAGATTCCTGCATGTTTATGGCTGGTCCTACAGATGTTACAGCATCATTGTCACTAGCAATTCAGAATTAAGTTTGGAATACCATCACTTTACCTAGTCTAAGTGACCTTGACATAGACTTATATCTTCTGTGTTTGTGTGCACTAGTTTTCCTCCCTTCTCACAAGGAACTGTCTTTGTAATATGTGAAGACTAAATGTTTTAAAACTTTCTCTGCAGGTGATGTGAACTCCCCAGGAATACATGTTGTATATTATGTAAAAGTTTCATATTTTTTATTTTGTTTTTAATAAAACTGTTTTTGAATATAATGCATTTGTCTTTATTTTTAGTCATTGTAACATTTTTTTTTTTAATAGTTAGCAATGTTCTGCATACAAGTGGTTTGCTTCCGAAAAGTGCCTAAAGATTTCTGACTGGAAGAAATATTGAGTAATTTAACTATGACCTCAAGTCATTAAGACTGGTGTTTTGTATCAGTCGTGATGGAACTGTGGGCACTGCAGTGATATGTGCCTAATTCCCTAAGAGGCAGGTACTTAAAATCTTTCACTGGATATGTGCTACTGCTAGAAATGTTGCTCCAGGCATGTCCTCCATGTGTAACGTACTCGTAGTATAAATTATAAATTGGTTGGGTGCACTCACACACTGTTGTACCCCACCTCTGATCGCTTTACTAAAAGTTGTTAGAGCAGGTTCAGAAAGGCATTAAAGTCACAAAATTGCTGTAACTTTGCGTTGCACAAACAATTTTAAATATTTCATGATTTTATTATAGAATTTCTGCAAAAATGCCTTCTAATATATGCTTGGTAAAACATGCTTTGTTTTCAGTCTACATAAGCTTAAGTTGAAGAAAAACTATATTTTGCCTTCACCCATGACAGTGCACCTGAAAGAGGGATCCAGACAGCCAGGACAGGAAGCTACTGAAATAAAAGGGCGTTACCTTTCCCCGCTTCAAATGGGTTCCTGTGCTTGATGGGATTCCTGTACTGAAATGGACAGTAACCTGTAATGGGTGAAGGGAAAAGTCCCAGGACCATCCTGGCTTCGGAAGAACAAGTCTTGTACCTGTGTTGGCAGCCCCATCCATGGGGGCTCGGTGTAGGAGCGGGCGGCACAGTCGGCTCTAACCTGGCTCGGACCTCCATGCCGCCCTTCCCCTCCTGTTTCCCGGGCCGGCTCCCCGCTGGTCTCGGTGTGATAAAGCGGCTGGGGCATCTTCTGGCATCACGGACAAAATGGCGGCTCCTTTAGGCATGCCCAAGTGATGTCAGGAAGGTGCGTCATAAGAAAGATTATTATTTATTATAGCGCTTTACAGGTGAGAAGGGATATACATAATAAAAAACAAGTACAATAATCTTAATCGATATAAATCATGTTTGGAGTAGAAGAAAAAAAACAAACCTTCCCAGTCAACGCTAAGGTCCAGGCCCTCATTAATAGAGAGGGAGCAGTAGGAGGAGCGTCATTGTGACAGCTGGGAAATGCAGCCAGTGCTAAGCCACAGGAGGGTAGGATTCCACCATCAATCTCTGCTGAACACGGGCTCAGTGCAGTTTTCTCCCCAGTCAGTTAGTGAGCAGACCTCCCAACCGTCCCGGTACCATTATTCATTGACTGCTTGCTAAGGGATGTCTGGAAAACTTCCTCTGCATCTTTTCTTTGTACAACTCAGGACCTGTGGTGGTCACTGGAGGGGAAGAGTCGGGTCACATGATCAGGGGCCTCCATGCATGAAGGGCTCTGCTGTGCTGGTTGTCATGGTGCTGGATGAGGGTAAGTATGTGTGGGGTCAGGAGGGGTTTACAGTGTGGATGTAGCAGAGCCGTGTGTGTATGAGGTTTACGGAGAGGAGTCTCATCTTCATAACTCTGAACCTTCCCGGATCCAGCGGGACAGTCCCAATTTTGAGACATGTGGGGCCGTTATCCAGCATCATGTAGCGCCATTATACTGTACAAAGCATCATGTGAGCCCATTATACAGTATGGAGCACTGTGTGGCCATTATACAGTATGGAGCATCATGTGTGGCCATTATACAGTATGGAGCACTGTGGCCATGGTTTTTTGTTTATAATTATTGTTTATGAAACTGATCAGCAGTGCTAAATGGGTGTGCATATGGGTGTGACTAGTTGTGAAATGGGTGTGGTCAGGCGTGGCCTAACATTTGCCGTTGGGCGCGACGCAAACTTTGTCCCTCTTTACCTTCAAAAGTTGTGAGGTATGAGTGAGTCGCTGAGCTGCAGGAGCGCGCAGCATCAGCCTGGTGAGTCTGTCTGAGCCTGTGCTGCTGAAGTGTATGGATGATGTCCTGACTTTAGTCCCTGCAGTAAACGCATCATCAGTGAGTTAGCTGGTGTGCTCACTGACTGCATCAGCCATTCTATCGGCACAGCAGGATGCTGCTATGTTCTGACCCCTGTCTGAGTCAGCTATAGATCATAAGAGCAGAGTGCTGCAACCCACTCACCTCCTGCAGAGAAACATTAGGTTATGTGCACACGATGCGTATTTGCTGCGGATCTGCAGTGGATTTTTCCGCGCAGAAGCGCTGCAGACCCGCACTGGGATGTACAGTATAATGTTATTCTATGGGAGAAAAAAAACTGCAGATGGTGCAGAAAAATCAGTGCGGAATTGCTGCGGATTTCAAAGAAGTGCATGTCACTTCTTTTATGCGGATCTGCAGCGTTTCTGCACCCCTCCATGTTAAAATTCTGCAGTGGCGAAAACCTCTGAAAATCCGCATAAAAACCCCGGCAAATCCTCGGCTGCGGATTCTGCCAGGAGATGCGGATTTTGTGCAGAGAATTCTGCACCTCTTTTCCTACATACCCCTAAGACTGCTGAGCCCAATCTGCCCCCTGACAGGATACATCAGCCTCTCAAGATTCCCACAGGTGTCATTTAGGCTATGTGCACACGTTGCGGATTAGGCTTAGAAATTTCTGGTGCGGATTCTGCCTCTCCTGGCAGAAAACACACCTGCGGATTTGTTGCGTTTTTTGTGCGGTTCCGCAGCGTTTTTTGGGCATTTTTGCAGCAGTTTTCTTGCAGATTTGCTGCGTTTTTTTAATCCCTGCGGTTTTCTATAATGAAATGGGTACAAAAACGCTGCAGATTCACAAAAAAGGTGACATGCTACTTCTTTTAAACCGCAGCGTTTCCGCTGCGGATTTTCCGCAAAGTGTGCACAGCATTTTTTTTTTCCAATTGATTTACATTGTACTGTAAATCAATTGCGGATCTGCAGCGTTTCTGCACCTCAAAAAAACTCTGCGGATCCGCAGAGAATCTGCAATGTGTGCACATACCCTTACTCTTCAAACTGCTCTGATAAACGTCAGAATTAAGCTGCGCTGTCATGTCAGGGGGCAGATGGGGCACAGCAGCTCTGGAGGGGTCAGGGAGTCACCATGACACTGCTCATCAGGATTTATAGCTGATGAATAGGTTCACCTTTCAGAGATGTCATGTAACATACACTAGTATATATAATATATATATTCGAGTATAAACCGACCCCCCCCTAATTTTGCCACAAAAAAACTGGGCATACGTAATGACTCAAGTATAAGCCTAGGGTGTAAAATGCAGCAGCTACTGGTAAATTTCAAAAATAAAAATAGATACCAATAAAAGTAAAATTAATTGAGACATCAGTAGTTTGTGTTTTTGAATATCCATATTGAATCAGGAGCCCCATATAATGCTCCATACTGTTCATGATTGGCCTCATAAGATGCTCCATACAAAATACGCCCCATATAATGCTCCATACAGTGTATGATGGGCTCCATAAGATGCTCCATATTAAAATATGCCCCATATAATGCATACATGTTGATTATGACCCCATAAGATTCTCCATACAGACATTTGCCCCATATAATGCTGCACAAATGCGGATTATGGCCCCATAAGATGCTCCATACAGACATTTGCCCCATATAATAATAATATAATAATAATAATAATTTTATTTATATAGCGCCAACATATTCCGCAGCGCTTTACAAATTATAGAGGGGACTTGTACAGACAATAGACATTACAGCATAACAGAAATACAGTTCAAAACAGATACCAGGAGGAGTGAGGGCCCTGCTCGCAAGCTTACAAACTATGGGGAAAAGGGGAGACACGAGAGGTGGATGGTAACAATTGCTTTAGTTATTCGGACCAGCTATAGTGTAAGGCTCAGGTGTTCATGTAAAGCTGCATGAACCAGTGAACTGCCTAAGTATGTAGCAGTACAGACACAGAGGGCTAATACTGCATAAAGTGTATGAGAACATGATGCGAGGAACCTTTTTTTATTATTATTATTATTATAAATAGGCCACACAGGGATCGTTAGGTTAATGCATTGAGGCGGTAGGCCAGTCTGAACAAATGAGTTTTTAGGGCACGCTTAAAACTGTGGGGATTGGGGATTAATCGTATTAACCTAGGTAGTGCATTCCAAAGAATCAGCGCAGCACGTGTAAAGTCTTGGAGACGGGAGTGGGAGGTTCTGATTATTGAGGATGCTAACCTGAGGTCATTAGCGGAGCGGAGGGCACGGGTAGGGTGGTAGACTGATACCAGGGAGGAGATGTAGGGTGGTGCTGAGCCATGGAGTGCTTTGTGGATGAGGGTAGTAGTTTTGTACTAGATTCTGGAGTGGATGGGTAGCCAGTGTAATGACTGGCACAGGGTAGAGGCATCGGTGTAACGGTTGGTGAGGAATATGATCCTGGCTGCAGCATTCAGGACAGATTGGAGCGGGGAGAGTTTTGCAAGAGGGAGGCCGATTAGTAGAGAGTTACAATAGTCCAGACGAGAATGAATAAGTGAAACAGTCAGAGTTTTTGCAGAGTCGAAAGTAAGAAAAGGGCGAATTCTAGAAATGTTTTTGAGATGCAGGTAAGAACAGCGAGCCAGTGATCGGATGTAGGGGGTGAATGAAAGATATAATGCACAAATGCTGATTATGGCCTCATAAGATGCTCCATAGAGATATTTGCCCCATATAATGCTGCACATGGCCCCATACAGATATTTGCCCCATATAATGCTGCACATGGCCCCATACAGATATTTGCCCCATATAATGCTAAGTCAGCGATGTAAGGAGACAATACCCTGTCAATCCCTAAGGGGCTATCCGTAAACCTAAATTCCCGAGCTCCCGCCCTTACAAGGGCAGTCCACAACTACCCCTGAACAATATCATGCCCTGCACTCTCCCTATTAGAATGTCCCAATGCGTTTCTTCGCAGGCCGAATCATCAGGGGACTTGCCTGCCTGGGAGCTAAAGTGCACAAGTGCTATAAAGAAGGACAAAAGGACTTGCCACCCTCCATGTTACACTGAGGAGAGTGGGGGGAAGTTATTAGGTCCACTTAAATAATCTGCTGGAAGGCATGATTAACCAATCACACGCTAAACAGAACATGTGATCAAAATAAGAGTGAGCAAATACTTGATAAAGCGATATGTAGCTAAACCGGTGATCAGAAAAAAGACCCAGATACAATAAAGGCCGCAGAGCACTGTATTCAATAGTACCTGTGAGGTAATAGTCCGGAATCTAGACGCCATGGGTCCGATGAAGAGACACGAGGGAGAAACTTCCGGTGACAACGGAAGTTTCAGTTGCCAGGATACAAGGACGCTAACAAGCGCTACGATGCGCCGAGAATAAACCGGAAATGATATTTGTTAGAACGCCGCAGCGCTACCGGATCAAAGAGACCTCCCTTATTTTACACAATCGCCGAACAGGCGTAATAGATATAAATGGGAATAGCTGATGCTGGAATACAAAAAGAAAGGCGCAGAAGCGCCATCAATATATAATGACGCCTAAGCGCCACATCAGGGTCTCGATCCCAAAAAGATTATTTGCTGGGATGCTCATTACCTCTGCACAATGCAACACTAAGACGCCACCACTGTGTCAATATGTCCCTATCATAGAGATTATAAGATACTACAACGCCACTACTGTGCACTAATCAAGTGCCGTGACGTCATTATCTAAATCTCATAGAGGTTCAAACATCGCTACTCTACGGTTAAAGCGCATAAGTGCCATGACTGTGTAAAGATTACAAATATAGCAATATATCCCTATACGTGTAAAATAGAACCCAAGTAGTCAAGGACATATCCCAACTGCGGACTTGCTCACATCAATAACCCCAAAAAGAAAAAAGAAGAGAGGGGTGTTGATGGTGATAACAGACAATACTTATATAAATAAGGAGGGGGGGGGGCAACAAAAAGGATTTTGGAAGGGCACATAATACATGTCCACTAACACCTAAGCTATCAATAAAAGAAAACAAAAAAAGTCCTAACAGAGAATTAAAGGAAACAACCATAGTTGATTTGGTCATTGAGGCCATGAGGTGAAACGGTATTCAAATAAAAAATCCATTTAGCCTCCTGGAGCAGCAACTGATCCCAGTTGCCTCCTCGAACGGGCATAGTAACCTTTTCAATCGCTATAAACCGTAAGCTCTTGATTTGTCCATTGTGCAGCTGGTTGATGTGTCGAGACACAGATGTGTCTCTATTATGAAACACATCGCCCACATGTTCCCCGATTCGCTTCTTAAATTCCCTGATCATCTTGCCTATATACTCCATGCCGCAAGTGCAAGAGGCCCTGTAGATAACCCCTTTAGTGCTGCAGTTAATGAACTGCTTGATGGAATACTCCTTGCCAGTTACATTACTGACAAAGGATTTGCTATTGTCAACATATTGGCATACCGTACAGTGCCCGCACTTATAGCACCCCGTGACATTACTTTTGAGCCACGTATCCCTAGAAGGATTGGTAAAGTGGCTATGAACAATTCTGTCTTGTAGCGATCTGGATTTCTTATAGGTAATCGTAGGGACATCCCCCAGATGATCAGAGACATCCGGATCCATCTGAAGGATAGACCAATGTCTCTTGAGGATGTCCCTTACTCGACTAGCCCCATTGTCATAGGTGGTAATGAAACGAACGGAGGTATCATCCTGTTTTTTAGGGGCAGGATTTAGCAGTTCGACGCGGTCCCTACTCTTTGCCTCGTGATATGCCTTGCTCAAGACACCCTGAGGATAGCCTCTAGCCAGGAAACGCTCTCTCAATTCTTGGGATTGTGTCTCAAAGACACGATTGTCAGAGCAATTTCTCCGAACCCGGAGATATTGCCCTTTTGGGATCCCCCTTTTTAAATGCACCGGATGATGACTTTCCCAATGTAGGAGCGAATTGGTGGCTGTAGGTTTTCTAAATGTGGAAGTGAGTAATTCTCCACCCCCACCCTTTGTAATCAGGATGTCCAGAAATGGCAGGGAACAAGTATCAAAGACCGATGTAAAAGAGAGGCCAATGTCATTATGATTTAAAGAGTTTACGAACGCGGCAAATTCCTCCGTGCCCCGCCAGACGATCAAAATGTCATCAATGTATCGTGTCCACAGTTCGGACACACGATACAAAGACGAATCACTTTCCTCAAGGTCATCACCCAGGACCAGTGTCTCCTCCCACCAGCCGAGGAAGAGGTTGGCGTAGGCCGGGGCACAGGGACTCCCCATAGCCGTCTCCCTCAGCTGGTGGTAGGTTCTCCCGTCAAAAACAAAATAGTTGTGTGTAAGACAGAACCGAAAGAGCTTGAGCACAAAACAATTATGTTGGTAATGTTGACCCCTGGTATTGAGGAAGTACTGTACTGCCTCCAGGCCTCTGTCGTGGGGAATAGAAGAATAAAGGGCCTCCACATCGATACTGGCAAGAGATGATTCCAAACCGATAGTAAGGCCCTCCAAACGCCGCAGCAAATCTGGGGTGTCTTTGACAAATGACTGCAACGCTGAAACAAAGGGTGACAGGATACGATCCAGATAAATGCCTGCATTTTGACAAAGACTGCCTACCCCCAACACAATGGGCCTACCCCTGAGCGGGTGTAGGCCCTTATGTATCTTGGGCAGGCTGTAAAAAGTGGCAGTCACTGGATTTTTAGGAAGGATGTAGTCAAACTCTGTTTTATTGATGATCCCATCATTCAAACCTTCCTGTAAGATTGTTCGTAACTCGACACAATATTCATTTGTGGGATTATACGGGAGGATTTCATATGTTGTTCTATCTGTCAAGATAGATTGACACATCTCCTGATAGTCTTTAATCCCAAGTATAACAACGTTGCCCCCCTTGTCGGAGGGCTTAATCACTATGTTGGTGTTTTGTTCCAACCGTTTTATGGCTTCCATTTCATGCCTCGAGCAATTGAAGTTACTTTGTATATGGCTTAGAGAAAGCTCCCTTAATTCTGCAGTAACAAGATTTGAAAAAATATCAATTGCCGAAAGGTCACCTGTGTTAGGTGGCATCTTGGTGCTTTTTTCTTTTAACTGTGTAAAGGGTCCCAGACCCTGGGAATTGGGTTCAATGTCGCCAATACTATTCAAAAGTCTAACATCAGATAACATATCCACGGGGATGCCAAGATCAGAACATAAACGGGAGTGCTGTTTACAAAAAAAAAGTTTCCATCTCAGTTTACGCAGAAATAGGTTAAGGTCTTTTACTGCCCTGAATAAATCAAAATCAGTACTAGGAACGAAAGAGAGCCCTTTACGCAGGACCGCCATTTCCCAGTCATCAATATATTGGTCAATATTGACACAGTGGTGGCGTCTTAGTGTTGCATTGTGCAGAGGTAATGAGCATCCCAGCAAATAATCTTTTTGGGATCGAGACCCTGATGTGGCGCTTAGGCGTCATTATATATTGATGGCGCTTCTGCGCCTTTCTTTTTGTATTCCAGCATCAGCTATTCCCATTTATATCTATTACGCCTGTTCGGCGATTGTGTAAAATAAGGGAGGTCTGTTTGATCCGGTAGCGCTGCGGCGTTCTAACAAATATCATTTCCGGTTTATTCTCGGCGCGTCGTAGCGCATGGTAGCGTCTTGGTAACCTAGTAACCACTACTTCCGGTCTATCGGGAAGCTTCTAGGTTCCAGCGCGTCCTAGCGCTTGTTAGCGTCCTTGTATCCTGGCAACTGAAACTTCCGTTGTCACCGGAAGTTTCTCCCTCGTGTCTCTTCATCGGACCCATGGCGTCTAGATTCCGGACTATTACCTCACAGGTACTATTGAATACAGTGCTCTGCGGCCTTTATTGTATCTGGGTCTTTTTTCTGATCACCGGTTTAGCTACATATCGCTTTATCAAGTATTTGCTCACTCTTATTTTGATCACATGTTCTGTGTTTAGCGTGTGATTGGCTAATCATGCCTTCCAGCAGATTATTTAAGTGGACCTAATAACTTCCCCCCACTCTCCTCAGTGTAACATGGAGGGTGGCAGGTCCTTTTGTCCTTCTTTATAGCACTCGTGCACTTTAGCTCCCAGGCAGGCAAGTCCCCTGATGATTCGGCCTGCGAAGAAACGCGTCGGGACATTCTAATAGGGAGAGTGCAGGGCATGATATTGTTCAGCGGTAGTGGTGGACTGCCCTTGTAAGGGTGGGAGCTCGGGAATTTAGGTTTACGGATAGCCCCTTAGGGATTGACAGGGTATTGTCTCCTTACATCGCTGACTTATGGATTTCTCCACCCCAGCGAACCATGGGCTATACTACCTGAGCTACGGCAATTGGTGTGATCGTTCTTGTTTTAAACATTTTTGTTATATATGATTTCCACCCTATTTGCCTCACCCCCTCCCGCCTGTCTATTATCTGTTTTTTGATACCTGCCAATACCTATACATACAAGGCTACCTGGCTTAAAGTTTCTTGCACCTATGCGTGCTTGTGTTATTAACCAGAGGTATCTTGAGAGTGTGGGACAGTATACTTTGTATGTACAACGACTGTTCTCACTAATACTCTATTTTGGTATCACCCATAAGTGATGTCTTACTTAACAGGCTACATCATTTAATACCATTATATGTTCTTTGTCTTGGGGTGACATTATTTGTTTTTGTTATTGTATATTTTTACCTTGTACACATTAAAGGTTAAGTTTTAATTCCTACTAGAGCTATGTTCCTATAATATTGGTGGGATTTTGTTGGATATATCCAATCGGATTTATTTAGTATTGCTTTTTTCATACAGATATTGGCCCCATATAATGCACATGGCCCTATACAGATATTTGCCCAATATAATGCTGCACATGGCTCCATAAGATGCTCCATACAGATATTGGCCCCATATAATGCACATGGCCCTATACAGATATTTGCCCCATATAATGCTGTACATGGCCCCATAAGATGCTCCATACAGATATTTGCCCCATATAATACTGCACATGGCCGCATAAGATGCTCCATACAGATATTTGCCCCCATATAATGCTGCACATGGCCCCATAAGATGCTCCATAGAAATATTTGCCCCCATATAATGCTGATTATGGCCCCATAAGATGCTCCATACAGACATTTGCACCACATGCTGTTGCTGCGATTAAAAAAATAAAAAAATCACATACCTCTCAGGCCCCGGAACTTGCTATACTCGCCTTTCCCGTTCCACCGTCGGCGCCGCTGTGTCTTCCCCGTCCTGTGCACTGACTGTTTATGTTCAGGCAGAGGGCGGCGTGCACTAATTGCCTCATCGCGCCCTCTGACCTGAGCGTCAGTGCAGAAGACGGGGAAGAAGCTGCGGCACCGGCGGTGGAATGGGGAGCAGGTGAATATCGCGCACTGCCCTCATTATACTCACCTGCTCCTGGCACGGTCCCTGGATGTCCCTGGTTCTCCGGGTGCCGGCAGCTTCTTCCTGTATTGAGCAATCACATGGTACCACTCATTACAGTAATGAATATGTGGCTCCACCCCTATCGGAGTGGAGTCCATATTCATTACTATAATGAGCGGTACCATGTGACAGCTCAATACAGGAAGAAGCTGCAGCGCCGGGGAACAGATGTGCAGGGACTGCGCCAGGAGCAGGTGAGTATTATTACACTCCTGCCGCTCCCCCTCCCCTGCCGACCCTGGGTATGACTCGAGTATAAGCAGAGAGGGGCAATTTCAGCCTAAAAAAATGGTCTGAAATTCTCGGCTTATACTCGAGTATATATACTGTATATCCATCATACATATGCACACATATTTTTACATATCACAAGCACAGTATATGTACGGTTATATTTTCACATGATCTGCTGCCCTCTGGTTTTCATTAGTGTTTGTCTGATGTTTATATCACATACAGAAATATAATTGCAATCATATTATGAGCACCAATCGGTTATATTGACAGTTAGAATGAGTTAATGCAGCAAGTCAATATTTGCAGTGTTGACCCTTCTTCAAGACCTCTGCAATTCTCCCTGGCATGCTCTCAATCAACTTCTGGACCAAATCCTGACTGATAGCAGTCCATTCTTGCATAATCAATGCTTGCATTTTGCCATAATTTGTTGGTTTTTGTTTGTCCACCCGTCTCTTGATGATTGACCACAAGTTCTCAATGGGATTAAGATCTGGGGAGTTTCCAGGCCATGGACCCAAAATCTCTATGTTTTGTTCCATGAGCCATTTAGTTATCACCTTTGCTTTATGGCAAGGTGCTCCATCATGCTGGAAAAGGCATTGTTGGGCGCCAAACTGCTCTTGGACGGTTGGGAGAAGTTGCTCTTGGAGGACATTCTGGTACCATTCTTTATTCATGGCTGTGTTTTTAGGCAAGACTGTGAGTGAGCCGATTCCCTTGGCTGAGAAGCAACCCCACACATGAATGGTTTCAGGATGCTTTACAGTTGGCATGAGACAAGACTGGTGGTAGCGCTCACCTCTTCTTCTCCGAATAAGCTGTTTTCCAGATGTCCCAAACAATCGAAAAGGGGATTCATCAGAGAAAATGACTTTGCCCCAGTCCTCAGCAGTCCACTCCCTGTACCTTTTGCAGAATATCAGTCGGTCCCTGATGTTTTTTCTGGAGAGAAGTGGCTTCTTTGCTGCCCTCCTTGCCATAAGAGTCTCCGCCTCACAGTGCGTGCAGAAGCACTCACACCAGCCTGCTGCCATTCCTGAGCAAGCTCGGCACTGCTGGTACTCCGATCCCGCAGCTGAAACAGTTTTAAGATACGGTCCTGGCGCTTGCTGGTCTTTCTTGGGCGCCCTGGAGCCTTTTTGACAACAATGGAAGCTCTCTCCTTGAAGTTCTTGATGATGCGATAGATTGTTGACTGAGGTGCAATCTTTGTAGCTGTGATACTCTTCCCTGTTAGGCCATTTTTGTGCAGTGCAATGATGGCTGCACATGTTTCTTTAGAGATAACCATGGTTAACTGAAGAGAAACAATGATACCAAGCACCAGCCTCCTTTTAAAGTGTCCAGTGATGTCATTCTTACTTAATCATGACTGATTGATCGCCAGCCCTGTCCTTATCAACACCCACACCTGTGTTAATGGATCAATCACTAAAACGATGTTAGCTGCTCCTTTTAAGGCAGGACTGCAATGATGTTGAAATGTATTTTGGGGGTTAAAGTTCATTTTCTGTGCAAATATTGACTTTGCAAGTACAGTAATTGCTGTTAAGCTGATCACTCTGACATTCAGGAGTATATGCAAATTGCCATTAGAAAAAATGAAGCAGTAGACTTTGGAAAAATTAATATTTGTCTCATTCTCAAAATTTTTGTCCATGACTGTAGAAGTATGCAAAACTTACACAGTATTACAGAAAAAATGTAATTGAGGCCAGACTCCAGCATGAGAGGTTAATTGAACATCTGCCGGGGGACAAAGGCTCTTAGGCCTCGCTCTCGAGCCAAAAACTTAGGCAAGTGTATCTGATGTTTTATTGAACAGCACTCGGCACAATGTTATACTATGGGGCAACGCAGATCTGTGATTTTTTTTCTGCAGACTCAATTGGTCTGTGGAAAAATAATCTGCAGTATGATGCGAGTGGCTCTGGAATTTGGATCACACGCACCCACTGAAATCTATCGATGCATGTGAAACATCGGCCTGCACTCAGTTGTCATCTCTACTGCTGCCCTGCAGTAACATACATGAAAACTTTTTTGGAGAAAAAATCAGGTACGTCCATTTATAAAAAACAATATACCGTATATACTCGAGTATAAGCCAAGATTTTCAGCCCATTTTTGGGGGCTGAAAGTCCCCCTCTCGGCTTATACTCGAGTCATACCCAGGGGTCGGCAAGGGAGGGGGAGCGGGGGCTGTCTAATTATACTCACCTGCTCCTGGCGCGGTCCCTGCACGTCCCTGCTCCTTCCAGTGCTGCAGCTTCTTCCTGTGCTGAGCAGTCACATGGTAACGCTCATTACAGTAATGAATATGCAGCTCCACCTCCCATAGAGGAGGAGCCGCATATTCATTACTGTAATGAGCGGTAACTGTGACCACTCAATTCAGGAAGAAGATGCAGCGCTGGAAGAAGCAGGGACCGCGCCAGGAGTAGGTGAGTATAACGGGGAGGGGAGCGCTGCGCGATATTCACCACTCCTCGTTCCGGTGCGACTCCGTCTTCAGCGTCCTCTGGCTGTGACGCTCAGGTCAGAGGGCGCAGTGACGTGGTTAGTGCGCGCTCTCTGCGTGAACGTCAGTGCTGAAGACAGAGCCGCATCGGAACGAGGAGCTGTGAGAATATTGAAAGTGCCGGGGGTCCTGAGCGACGAGAGGTGAGTATGTGATTTTTTTTTTTAATCGCAGCAAAAGCATATGGGGCAAGTGACTGTATGGATGATCGTATGGATGATCTTATGGGGCCATAACGCTTGTGCAGCACTATAAGGGGCAAGTGACTGTATGGAGCATCTTATGGGGCCATAACGTTTGTGCAGCATTATAAGGGGCAAGTGTCTATGGAGCATTATATGGGGCAAATATCTCTATGGAGCATCTTATGGGGCCATTATTACCCTTTTTGCAGGATTATATGAGGCATATTTTAATATGGAGCATCTAATGGGGCCCATCAAACTTTATGGAGCATTATATGGGGCTCCTGATTCAATATGGATATTCAAAAACACTTAACCTACTGATGTCTCAATTAATTTAACTTTTATTGGTATCTATTTTTACTTTTGAAATTTACCGATAGCTGCTGCATTTTCCACCCTAGGCTTATACTCGAGTCATTAAGTTTTCCCAGTTTTTTGTGGCAAAATTAGGGGGGTCGGCTTATACTCGAGTATATACGGTACTTTATTTCAGATCCATAAAAAACAGTTCTGTCAGCTTATACAGACATTTCTGACGCTTTTCCGGCGAAGCTGGCAGCTCTTAGTCATGGAGATTTCTGTGATTAAGGGCGGTCAGATATATCTGGATGAGCCGACACAACTGTTTTTTATGCATCTAAAATAAAAGATAATCATTTTTGTAATTGGATGTACCTGCTTTTTCTCCAAAAAAGCTTTCCTGCATACCTCACCACCCGCTCATTGTATAGAGGCAGTCCTCACGCCACGTCACGTATGTACCACAGACACAGAAACCCACATATATTAGGATAGGGGACAGCAAATGATGTATTGAGGGTGATGGAGCGCAAATAATGATGAATTGGGGGTGCTGGACAGTGAATGATGCTGAGCAAATAATGAATTGAGGATGGAGGACAGGGGACAGCAAATATATTGAGGGTGGGAGGAGGTGAGTGACAATAATGATGGATTGAGGGTGGGGATAGGGGACAGCACATGATGAATTGAAGGTGAGGAGAGCAAATAATGATGAACTGAGGGTCGGGAGAGTAATGATGAATTGAGGATGAGGGAAAGCAAATAATGAATTGGTGGTGGAGTAGAGTAAATGATGCTGTATTGGGGGCGGGAGCAAGCCAATGATTATGAATTGAGTCTGGGGGGTGGGGGAGCGCAAATGATGCAGTATTGAAGGTGTTGGAGAGCAAACGATGAATTGAGGGGCACTTGTAACTGTGATGTGTGGCACAATGTCACTTTTTTCTTTATCTGATGTGTAGTAGTTGGAAAAAAAGTGGGGAATGTGTGTGTTATTTTCTGCAGAGATGAGTCCTGGCTGGAAGAATGATGGTGGCCTGGGCTGGAAGATGAAGAAAAACAAACATGAAGTACATCAAATAGAGATGTCACTGGTGAGTCAGTGTGTTACCTGTATACTGACACTGTATACTACATACAGAGCTCCTGTGTATAATGTCACTGGTCATCACTGAATTATTTGTACACTTACACTATACACTATATACAGAGCTCCTGTGTAGGGTTAAGCGAAACGGATCGGACAAATTCAAAAATCGCCAACTTTCGGGAAAGTCGGGTTTCGTGAAACCGACCCGATCCTAGTGTGGGATCGGCCATGAGGTCGGCGATCTTCGCACCAAAGTCGCGTTTTGTATGACGCTTTCAGCACCATTTCTCATCCAATGAAGGAGGGTCTCGGTCCCCACCATCTTAGAGAAGGGCATTACAGTGATTGGCTTGCTTTCTGCGGCGTCACAGGGGCTATAAAGGGGCGTGTACGGCGACCGCCATCTAACTTCTGCCGATCTTAGCATAGGGAGAGGTTGCTGAAGCTTCATCAGAAGAAGGGCTATAGTTAGGGAGGGAAGATTAACCCCAAAACTGCTTGTGCTGTAGCGATTTCCACTGTCCAACACCACCTTTTCTTTGCAGGGACAGTGGAGTTTATTTTTTGTGCATCAGCTCTGTAGCTTATTAGGCTGCCCTATAAGGCTCCCTGATAGCTGCATTGCTGTTTGTACGCCGCTGTGCAAACCAACTGCTTTTTTAAAAGCAAAAATCCTGTTGCTCCTTTCTGCACAGTTCTCTTGTTTCTTTGTCCACGCTTTTGTGTGCAGCAGTCCTTTTTATTGCTGCCATACTTGTCCTGAGATCATTGTAAGGAGATTGAAATTGTACTACAGCCCTTGTATTTTTTTATATATCTTCCAGCCACGTTCTGCCACTTACATTGTGTAGTGTAATACACTGGGCCTGAGTTTTTTTGCAGTCTCCCCCCCAAAAAAGGGAGATTGAAATTGGCACTAAGTGGATCTACGTCACAGTTCTGTTAGTTTGTCGTACATCTTCCAGCCACGCTCTGCCACTTACATTGTGTAGTGTAATACACTACGCCTGAGTTTTGTTGCAGTCTCCCCCCCAAAAAAAGGGAGATTTAAATTTGCAGTAAGTGGATCTACGTCACCGTTCTGTTAGTTTGTCGTACATCTTCCAGCCACGTTCTGCCACTTACATTGTGTAGTGTAATACACTGGGCCTGAGTTTTGTTGCAGTCTCCCCCAAAAAAGGGAGATTGAAATTGGCACTAAGTGGATCTACGTCACAGTTCTGTTAGTTTGTCGTACATCTTCCAGCCACGCTCTGCCACTTACATTGTGTAGTGTAATACACTACGCCTGAGTTTTGTTGCAGTCTCCCCCCCAAAAAAAGGGAGATTTAAATTTGCAGTAAGTGGATCTACGTCACCGTTCTGTTAGTTTGTCGTACATCTTCCAGCCACGTTCTGCCACTTACATTGTGTAGTGTAATACACTGGGCCTGAGTTTTGTTGCAGTCTTCCCCAAAAAAGGGAGATTGAAATTGGCACTAAGTGGATCTACGTCACAGTTCTGTTAGTTTGTCGTACATCTTCCAGCCACGCTCTGCCACTTACATTGTGTAGTGTAATACACTACGCCTGAGTTTTGTTGCAGTCTCCCCCCCAAAAAAAGGGAGATTTAAATTTGCAGTAAGTGGATCTACGTCACCGTTCTGTTAGTTTGTCGTACATCTTCCAGCCACGTTCTGCCACTTACATTGTGTAGTGTAATACACTGGGCCTGAGTTTTGTTGCAGTCTCCCCCAAATAAAAGGGAGATTTAAATTGACACTAGGTGGATCTACATCACAGTTCTGTTAGTTTGTCGTACATCTTCCAGCCACGTTCTGCCACTTACATTGTGTAGTGTAATATACTGGGCCTGGGTTTTGTTGCAGTCTCCCCCCCAAAAAAGGGAGATTTAAATTGGCACTAAGTGGATCTACGTCACAGTTCTGTTAGTTTGTCGTACATCTTCCAGCCATGTTCTGCCACTTACATTGTGTAGTGTAATACACTGGGCCTGAGTTTTGTTGCAGTCTCCCCCAAATAAAAGGGAGATTTAAATTGGCACTAAGTGGAACTACGTCACAGTTCTGTTAGTTTGTCGTACATCTTCCAGCCACGTTCTGTCACTTACATTGTGTAGTGTAATATACTGGGCCTGGGTTTTGTTGCAGTCTCCCCCCCAAAAAAGGGAGATTTAAATTGGCACTAAGTGGATCTACGTCACAGTTCTGTTAGTTTGTCGTACATCTTCCAGCCATGTTCTGCCACTTACATTGTGTAGTGTAATACACTGGGCCTGAGTTTTGTTGCAGTCTCCCCCAAATAAAAGGGAGATTTAAATTGGCACTAAGTGGAACTACGTCACAGTTCTGTTAGTTTGTCGTACATCTTCCAGCCACGTTCTGCCACTTACATTGTGTAGTGTAATACACTGTGCCTGAGTTTTGTTGCAGTCTCCCCCAAATAAAAGGGAGATTTAAATTGACACTAAGTGGATCTACATCACAGTTCTGTTAGTTTGTCGTACATCTTCCAGCCACGTTCTGCCACTTACATTGTGTAGTGTAATACACTGGGCCTGAGTTTTGTTGCAGTCTCCCCCAAATAAAAGGGAGATTTAAATTGACACTAAGTGGATCTACATCACAGTTCTGTTAGTTTGTCGTACATCTTCCAGCCACGTTCTGCCACTTACATTGTGTAGTGTAATACACTGTGCCTGAGTTTTGTTGCAGTCTCCCCCAAATAAAAGGGAGATTTAAATTGACACTAAGTGGATCTACGTCACAGTTCTGTTAGTTTGTCGTACATCTTCCAGCCACGTTCTGCCACTTACATTGTGTAGTGTAATACACTGGGCCTGAGTTTTGTTGCAGTCTCCCCCCAAAAAAAGGGAGATTTAAATTCTCCGCAAGTTTATATACACCTTCTACCTTGTTTCACAGTACCATATAATGGTTGTTATTTTGGTTAGATTTTTCCAAAAATGAGGAAGTCTGGTGGAAGAGGCCGTGGGCGGGCGTTGCCAGCTGGTACTGATGGTGGTGGTGGTGGAGCATCTGGTGGTAGTGGGAAAAGCAAAATAGCAGTGGTGCAGTGCTTCCTGAAAAATTATCCGGAGTTAACAGCCCTGCTCCTGAAGGTGCGAGGACTTTGCTCGCACATCCGCCGGTCGCCCGTACACTCCAGCCGTATGCAGAACCATCAGCGATTGCTGAATCTTCCCCAGCACCGCCTAATAATCAACGTTGCAACAAGGTGGAACTCCAAACTGCACATGCTTCAGAGGCTGTGCGAACAGAGGCGTGCTGTCATTTATTTGTGGGAGGATACACATACACGGGCAGACAGTTGGATAGCAGACATGGAGTTGTCTGGTGTGCAGTGGTCGAAGCTCCAAGACCTCTGTCAAGTCATTCAGTGTTTTGAGGAATGCACACGGCTGGTAAGTGCAGACAACGCCATCATAAGCATGAGCATCCCACTAATGTGTCTGCTGATGCAAAGTTTGACGCACATCAAGGAGCAGGCGTCTGCAGCCGAGGAGGAGGGAAGCCTTGATAACAGTCAGCCATTGTCTGGTCAGGGAACTCTCCTGGACGAGGTGGCGGACGAAGAGGAGGAGGATGATGGGGATGAATATTTATGGGAGGAGGATGCTTCTCAGGGGGCAATAGAAACTGGTGGCGTTGCAAGGTCAGGTACAGGGTTTTTGCGGGCCACAAGTGATGTTGATTTGCAAGAAAGTGCTCCTCCACCCAGCACAAGCAGTGAATTGACACCTGGAACATTGGCCCACATGGCAGAGCATGCCTTGCGTATCCTAAAAAGGGAGCCCCCGCATTATCAAAATGATGACCGATGACGATTACTGGTTGGCCTGCCTCCTGGATCCATGATACAAAGGAAAATTACAAAATATCATGCCACATGAGAACCTGGAGCAAATATTGGCTACCAAACAAGCAACTCTTGTAGACCGTTTGGTTCAGGTATTCCCAGCACACAGAGGCGGTGATGGTTCTCACACGAGCTGTAGGGGGCAACATGGCAGAGGTGTTAGAGGTGCACAAATCCAAAGTGGTGTTGGACAGAGGGGTTTTATGACCAGCTTGTGGAGTGATTTCGCAATGACCGCAGACACGACAGGTACTGCTGCATCAATTCAAAGTGGCAGGAGACAGCATTTGTCCAGTATGGTTACCAACTATTTTACCCTTCGCCACGACAACACCCCACATGAGAGAGAGGGATCCGCCCATAGGAACAGGAAACCTGCAGAATAAAAGGAGGCGGTCCCCTCTCCTCCTCAGTTTAGGTTTTCTGTTCCTATAGAAATCCCAGCTTACCTACAGATGAAGAGGATTCCTGGGCCATGCACCCGCCTGCGTCGGTATCTGGGAACGGCAGGGGCTGCGGTTCCAGAAGCAGCGGCGGGGGAGCCCCTGCTTGCAGCCTCCCCACTCGTCTGGCTAGCCATCTGTGGACCTGGTCCGGTCGCCATGGGTCCGCCCGGCTCCACGAGGACGCGCGCTGCAGCGGCCGGCTTAATACCTCTGGCCGCTGCATGGTGAGTAAGAGTGGCGCATCTAACCTGGAAGTCACCGGAGCACTTCCGGGTTAGGTCCGGGGAGGCAGGAGTTTCGGCGCCATATTTAAAAAGCGGCGCTGGCGTCGGACCGGTCTGTGTAGGAGATGGCTTCACCAGCCGACGATGCGCACTTGCCCGCAGAGCAGCGCTCTCCCAGCAAGGAGAAAAGCGCTAAGAGCAGCACTAAAAGTGGTGGCCAGCCTCCAGAGAGGAGATCTACCACCAGACATAAAGATCACCTGAAAAAAGATCCGCCTCCAGAACCGGTACCTGTCAGCTTCACTGGGTGAGTTTTTAAAAGTTCCTCTTCCCATATGCTGATATATGTTCCTCCTGTATCCCCTTCCTCTAGATTAAGAAAAGGACGCATAAGTCCAAGCACAAGGAATGTGCCTTATGTTCACAGCCCCTCCCGGATTCTTATACTAAAGGGTTATGCTCAGAGTGTATCATGCAGACCCTAAGGCAGGAAAATATAATGACTCCATCCGATGTCAGAGCCATATAACGGGAAGAAATGCAGGGGTTAGCACATACAAGTTCCATCAGTACCCGCCAACCAAGCAGGTCTCGATCCCCAGCAAGTTCTGAGTCAAAGGAGATACACAAGTCCTCGGACGAGTCTGGATCCCAGCCAAGTTCATCCAAAAATGAAGGGGGGCTTTGTCTGCCTAATAGTAGTGTAGACAACCTAGTAAGAACTGTCAGGAGCACAATGGGGTGCCCAGACGAGAAAGGGAAGAAAACCGCTCAGGACATCATGTTTGCGGGGTTAGGACAGCTATCTGTCTGGCCTACACATCAAAGGGCGAAATCCCTCCAGTGGGGATAAAGGCACATTCAACACGAGCCATGGCTTCCTCCTGGGCAGAACAAGCAGATGTACCGATCCACTCAATATGTAAGGCCGCAATCTGGTCTACACCTTCAACTATTACAGACTTGATCTTTCTACATCTTCTGATCTGGCCTTTGGTAGAGCTGTTCTTAGTACAGTAATCCCACCCAAATAATGACTCTCTGAAAGTCTCTCATGTGGGGTGCTGTCGTGGCGAAGGGTAAAAAGCCGGATTACTTACCGGTAATACTCTTTTAATGAGTCCACGACAGCACCCATGTATTACCCTCCCTAAATTATGCACAGTTCTATCTTTTAAGTTCACAAGTAATGGTTGTATAGAGTTAAGTAATTTATGTTGCTGAGTAAGAATGATTACTAAAGCTTCTGCGGTTCCCTTTTTATACTCTGTAAACTAAACTGAGGAGGAGAGGGGACCGCCTCCTTTTATTCTGTAGGTTTCCTGTTCCTATGGGCGGATCTCTCTCTCTCATGTGGGCTGCTGTCGTGGACTCATTAAAAGTGTATTACCGGTAAGTAATCCGGCTTTTTACCTCCCTTATCGATGTTCTCCCTCACAGGTCATTCCCCTTTGATTACTGGGCATCTAAAATAGACACCTGGCCTGATTTGGCAGAATATGCATTACAGTTGCTTGCTTGCCCAGCTGCTAGTGTGCTATCAGAAAGAGTCTTCAGTGCTGCTGGTTCAATACTGATGGAAAAAAGGACACGTCTGGCTACCCGAAATGTTGATGATCTAACCTTCATTAAAATGAACAAATCATGGATTTCAAATTATTTTGCCCCACCTTCCCCTGCTGACACGCAGCTTGCCTTAAAAATGTCTTGCTTTTGGCCTCCTCTTACTGACTGCTCCAATTCCTCCATTTGCAGCTGCTGAATGTCCACCATAGGCCATTTTATACCTCCCTAAATGGGCTGACTCACCCCACAGGGCCGTGGTCACAACTTGGCACAAGCACCTGTGCAAGTGCCGTTTGCCTGGACAGGTGGGTGTGCCCACTCTTGGGCGACGGCACTGGCACAGGGTCCCTCTTTGTACAATGAAGTGTCTCTGATGGTGGTGGTGCACAACCAACGTCAGACACACTGTCGTAATATGAGAGGTCCTGTGCCAGTACCGCCGCCCACGAGAGAGTGTTCCCCCCCAGCTCGAACAGTGCTCTACCACTTGCAAAACGTACCTCTCCCTGCTCCACCACTGTGTAGTCTGTGCTGTTAAATCCTTCAATGGCACTGCCAATACCCATTTGTTGAAATGATAGATGATAGTAAAAATATACAGGGGCCCTGGCCTCCATTTAGACTAGTTAATACTTTGCGCCAACTTCCACTCTCTACTACTCAGCAGGGGAGCCCCCCCCTGTCCCTAGCTATGCCACCAGTTTACTTATGAACATTTTTTGGCTGACATTTAGCCCATATTATTATTTTGGCCTACTAACTGTGTCAGCCACTTATTACAGTTGTCCTCCACTGAACAAAGCAATGCCGCCTGTGTACTCCTCTTATCTATTTGGAACTGCATTTAGCATACTTTTTTATTTTAGGCCTACTAAGTCTGTCTGAGCCACTTATTACAGTTGTCCTCCACTGAACAAAGCAATGCCGCCTGTGTACTCCTATTACCAATTTTGAACTCCATTTAGCCTACTTTTTTATTTTAGGCCTACTAAGTCTGTGTGAGCCTTTCATAACAGTTGTCCTCCTCAGCTAAAAAAGCTACGCCGCCTGTGTACTCATCTTACCAATTTTGAACTGCATTTAGCCTACTTACTTACTTGGGCCTAGTAACTGTGTGAGCCTCTCATAACAGTTGTCCTCCACTGAAAAAAGCTATGCCGCCTGTGTACTCCTCTTACCAATTTTGAACTGCATTTAACCTACTTTTTTATTTTAGGCCTACTCTGTCTGAGCCACTTATTACAGTTGTCCTACACTGAACAAAGCAATGCCACCTGTGTACTCCTGTTACCAATTTTGAACTGCATTTAGCCTACTTTTTTATTTTAGGCCTACTAAGTCTGTGTGAGCCTTTCATAACAGTTGTCCTCCTCCGCTAAAAAAAAACTATGCCGCCTGTGTACTCATCTTACCAATTTTGAACTGCATTTGGCCTACTTACTTACTTGGGCCTAGTAACTGTGTGAGCCTCTCATAACAGTTGTCCTCCACTGAAAAAAGCTATGCCGCCTGTGTACTCCTCTTACCAATTTTGAACTGCATTTAACCTACTTTTTTATTTTAGGCCTACTCAGTCTGTCTGAGCCACTTATTACAGTTGTCCTCCACTGAACAAAGCAATGCCACGTGTGTACTCATGTTACCAATGTTGAACTGCATTTAGCCTACTTTTTTATTTTAGGCCTAATCACGTCTGTCTGAGCCACTTATTACAGTTGTCCTCCACTGAACAAAGCAATGCCACCTGTGTACTCCTCCTACCAATTTTGAACTGCATTTACCCTACTTACTTACTTGGGCCTTGTAACTGTGTGAGCCTCTCATAACAGTTGTCCTCCTCCGATGAACAAAGCTATGCCGCCTGTGTACTCCTGTTAGCAATTTTGAACTGCATTTAGCCTACTTTTTTATTTTAGGCCTAGTAACTATGTCTGCTCCTCATTACAGTTGTCCTCCGCTGAACAAAGCAATGCCGCCAGTTTGGTCCTGTTAGCAATTTTGAACTGCGTTTAGCCTACTTACTTATTTGGGCCTAGTAACTGTGTCAGCCACTCCTTACAGATGTCCTCCACTGAACAAAGCAATGCCGCCTGTTTAGTCCTGTTAGCAATTTTGAACTGCATTTAGAATACTTATTTGGGCCTAGTAACTGTGTCAGCCACTCCTTACAGTTGTCCTCCGCTGAACAAAGCAATGCCGCCAGTTTAGTCCTGTTACCAATTTTGAACTGCATTTAGCCTACTTTCTTATTTGGGCCTACTACCTGTGTCTGCCCCTCATTACAGTTGTCCTCCGCTGAACAAAGCAATGCCGCCTGTTCAGTCCTGTTAGAAATTTTGAACTGCATTTAGAATACTTATTTGGGCCTAGTAACTGTGTCAGCCACTCCTTACAGTTGTCCTCCGCTGAACAAAGCAATGCCACCATTTTAGTCCTGTTACCAATTTTGAACTGCATTTAGCCTACTTTCTTATTTGGGCCTACTAACTGTGTCTGCCCCTCATTACAGTTGTCCTCCGCTGAACAAAGCAATGCCGCCTGTTTAGTCCTGTTAGCAATTTTGAACTGCATTTAGCCTATTTACTTATTTGGGCCTAGTAACTTTGTCAGCCACTCCTTACAGTTGTCCTCCACTGAACAAAGCAATGCCACCTGTGTACTCCTCTTACCAATTTTCAACTGCATTTAGCCTACTTACTTACTTGGGCCTAGTAACTGTGTGAGCCTCTCATTACAGTTGGCCTCCTCCGCTGAACAAAGCTATGCCGCCTGTGTACTCCTCTTACCAATTTTGAACTGCATTTAGCCTACTTACTTACTTGGGCCTAGTAACTGTGTCAGCCACTCCTTACAGTTGTCCTCCGCTGAACAAAGCAATGCCGCCATTTTAGTCCTGTTACCAATTTTGAACTGCATTTAGCCTACTTACTTATTTGGGCCTAGTAACTGTGTCAGCCACTCCTTACAGTTGTCCTCCACTGAACAAAGCAATGCCGCCTGTTTAGTCCTGTTAGCAATTTTGAACTGCATTTAGAATACTTATTTGGGCCTAGTAACTGTGTCAGCCACTCCTTACAGTTGTCCTCTGCTGAACAAAGCAATGCCGCCAGTTTAGTCCTGTTACCAATTTTGAACTGCATTTAGCCTACTTTCTTATTTGGGCCTACTACCTATGTCTGCCCCTCATTACAGTTGTCCTCCGTTGAACAAAGCAATGCCGCCTGTTTAGCCCTGTTAGCAATTTTGAACTGCATTTAGCCTATTTACTTATTTGGGCCTAGTAACTTTGTCAGCCACTCCTTACAGTTGTCCTCCACTGAACAAAGCAATGCCACCTGTGTATTCCTTTTCCCAATTTTCAACTGCATTTAGCCTACTTACTTGGGCCTAGTAACTGTGTCTGCCCCTCATTACAGTTGTCCTCCGCTGAACAAAGCAATGCCGCCAGTTTAGTCCTGTTAGCAATTTTGAACTGCGTTTAGCCTACTTACTTATTTGGGCCTAGTAACTGTGTCAGCCACTTCTTACAATTGTCCACCACTGAACAAAGCAATGCCGCCTGTTTAGTCCTGTTAGCAATTTTGAACTGCATTTAGAATACTTATTTGGGCCTAGTAACTGTGTCAGCCACTCCTTACAGTTGTCCTCCGCTGAACAAAGCAATGCCGCCATTTTAGTCCTGTTACCAATTTTGAACTGCATTTAGCCTACTTTCTTATTTGGGCCTACTAACTGTGTCTGCCCCTCATTACAGTTGTCCTCCGCTGAACAAAGCAATGCCGCCTGTTTAGTCCTGTTAGCAATTTTGAACTGCATTTAGAATACTTATTTGGCCCTAGTAACTGTGTCAGCCACTCCTTACAGTTGTCCTCCACTGAACAAAGCAATGCCACCTGTGTACTTCTCTTACCAATTTTCAACTGCATTTAGCCTACTTACTTACTTGGGCCTAGTAACTGTGTGAGCCTCTCATTACAGTTGTCCTCCTCCGCTGAACAAAGCTATGCCGCCTGTGCATTTAGCCTACTTACTTACTTGGGCCTAGTAACTGTGTGAGCCTCTCATTACAGTTGTTCTCCTCTGCTGAACAAAGCTATGCCGCCTGTGTACTCCTCTTACCAATTTTGAACTGCATTTAGCCTACTTACTTACTTGGGCCTAGTAACTGTGTGAGCCTCTCATTACAGTTGTCCTCTTCCGCTGAACAAAGCTATGCCACCTGTGTACTCCTCTTACCAATTTTTGAACTGCATTTAGCCTACTTTTTTATTTTGGGCCTACTAACTGTGTCTGCGCTACTCATTACAGTTGTCCTCCACTGAACAAAACTATGCCACCTGTTTAGTCCTGTTACCAATTTTGAACTGCATTTAGCCTACATTATTATTTGGGCATATATCTGTGTTTCCTCCTCATCCTGCCCATTGCCCAGCCACTGCTAGATAAGTATGCTGGTACATTGACCCAGACCACTACATTCCCCTTGCACTCTACACAGCCAGAATCTGATCCTGCTGAAAGTCAGGTTCCCCTTCCCGCATACTATACCACCTTACAAGGGGATAAAAAGGAAGGTACAGATGAAAGTGCAGGTTCCTTCATCAGGTGGGTGGGCATACTCGTTGGCTCTGGCACAGGGCCCCTCATAGTAAGCAAAATTGTCTGTGGCAGTGGGAGGCGCCGCCCGCCGTCAAACACACCGCCGTACTATGAGGGGCCCTGTGCCAGTGCCAACTAGTGGGCCCCTCCTGCTTGCTCAAGATCACAGCACTTGCAAAGTTGAAATAGTTACCTCTCCCTGCTCCACCGCCGTGACGTATTCTGTATTTCCTGGGCCCAAGAAAATCTTGAGCCAGCCCTACCCCCCCACAACTTTAGCCAAATGACCCCCAGTTTTCAACGCCTAACTATTATTATAAAGTAAATTAAGATTGACAAGCTTAAGTAATAAGAATTGATGCTTTTTGCATTATAATGGGCACTGTAGGTGTTTTCCTGTCCTCCACTCACTGCCGACTTTGATTCCCCATTGACTTGCATTGGGTTTCGTGTTTCAGTCGGCCCTCGACTTTTCGCAATAATCGGCCGATTTCACCCGACCCGGTTTTGCGAAACCCGACTCGATCCTAAAAAAGTAAAAGTCGCTCAACTCTAATCCTCATCGTTATTTTTCTATTTTATTTTGTTTTTATTTTTATTTTCATTTTTCTCAATATTACCTTTTTACAATTTTTTTCTTATTTACAGAATTCATCTTATTTTTATAGTCATTTTTCACTTCATTCAATCATTTTTGTCCTAATAAAAATAAATAAATCTTTATTTTTATATAGCACTAACATATTCCGCAGCGCTTTACAGTTTGCACACATTATCATCGCTGTCCCCAATGGGGCTCACAATCTAAATTCCCTATCATTACCTCTTTGGAATGTGGGAGGAAACCGGAGTACCCAGAGAAAACCCACGCAAACACCGAGAGAACATACAAACTCTTTGCAGATGTTGTCCTGGGTGGGATTAGAACCCATGACTCCAGCGCTGCAAGGCTGCGGTGCTAACTACTGCGCCACCGTGCTGCCCTAATTACATTATGCTGCAACTATTACCTTCTACATATTCGCTAGATTACCCCATTCCAGTCCTAAGCTTTCCCTCAACATGGCCCCTGACACCCTTATACACGCAGGATCTTTCCAATATGGCCGCCGCTATCTTACACACAGGGCTGGTTACCCTGGTTACATGTATACAGACATTCTGCGCATGGCTAGGCGGGACTTCCGGTACGGATGACGCACTTCCGGTCTGGCGGTCTCTGCTCGTACTTATCAGCCCCATCCTGACTCCTCACAACACGACGGCTGCAGCAAGGTGCGGGAGCCCCGCTAACCAAGACACTTTGCACAGGTAATACAGGGCTATATCACAGACCTTTAACCGGTGTTTCCATGCACTGCATGGGCAGTCACCACTTGATACCCACGTCCTCCTCCATGAAACCGGACTGTTGTGGCCACCTAATAGCTTCATCCAGCATGATCCCTGTCCAATGGTGTCCATTATTTTTCACCTCTAGGTCCCACACACATGGCAACAAACCACCGTGGGCTTTACATTACCTCACCATCAACTAGGGACCCTATTTATATTACCTTAATCTAGCTTCACCTTTTCGTGATGCTGATCTATATTCCTTATTAAATCCTTTTCAGCACTACCCTTGTTTCTAAAAAACTAAGGATTTGCTTCATTTTGGCATTCTTATCTACATACCAAGGTAATTAATATCTACTGCCTCCTTTACTGTCTCCTCCTGGTCTATACCACTTTTGACCTCTAGAACACCTATATTCTCCACATCTATGATATCATAAGCATTTTATTCACCTCGGTGTATTCGCTGGTGCTCTTATGGTCTATGGTCGCTCGACTTACCTCTTTGCAACTTTCCTAATGGACTTATGGTATATTACGCATGTACCTTGCAGACCTGTGTATATGTACATACTATGTGTTTGTATTTATTGATATTCTGTTTTTTGTCTTTTAGCAATGGTATGATTAAGACTCGGGAGAGTCGAAACATCATGTTTTGTTACTAGATTTGATCGCATTTCCTTATGTTTGTAGAATTGCTCCCATGTGTTACTTATATTGAGTTATGTTGAATAAACTCACACTATCTTGCATAATTAACCACTAGAGTGTGCGGTGTCTCTCAAATTATATTGGTCTCTGGAGCAAGGCATAAAGGACTGTTACTCCCTCGGTGTTCCAGCTACCGGGATCCTGCGCCTCAGAAGGAGGCAGCCTTTGCAGGGCAGAACTTCTTCTGGTATCCTCTCCTTTTGCTATGACTTCTTCTCACTCTCTGCAATACAGTTCTCTGTTTGTGTCCTTTCTTGGGAACTGCCCCACGTCGGGCAGGCGCAGCTCCGTGACCTTCCGTATAGGCCTTTGACAGGCTCCCACCCATGTCAGGGACCAACTCCCTGAGCAAAGCTCAGACAGCAAGTGCCTAACTTCCTCTCCAGGCCACCAGTTTTACCTAAGTGTGGAGAGTGCCCTAATAAATAGGAGCATAGCTCCCCCTGGTGGACTGGAGTATGAAATGTGTTGTATGTTTGTGTTACCTGGTAAAGAGATCTCCTTTATTGCCTCCAAACATACCATCACTCCCCCCTAGAGGAGAATGATATTACTGCAACGACCAGGACCCTGGGGTGCTGCAATCGCATGAAGATGGGAGGCCCGGACCGCGATGCCCATCAGACCAGAACCGGACCGCAGCGGGAACTCCCCTGGGTGAGTATAATATAACCTGTTTTTCTTACCTTTCAGGATACATCGGGGGCTTATCTACAGCATTACCGCAAGTGCCGCACATGTCCGCAAGTCCCATAGGGAATGAATGAGGCCGAACGCAGTGTTGCTGTAAGTGATCCATTACGCGGCAGATGCAGAAAAACTGCCGAATCTGCTGCAAAAGGCTACTTTCACATCAGCAATTTTTGCTAAAGTCACTGCCGATAGTGTCATACTCACCAAAGGGGGAGGCAGCACTAAAAATGCCTAGGACAGCAGAAACTCTAAACACGGCCCTGTCTGCGGGGTAATCTCTCTCTATCTCCTGTAGAGTGTAAGCTCTTATGGTTAGCATGGTCCTCTCTCTCTCCTGTAGAGTGTAAGCCCTTATGGTCAGCAGGGTTCTCTCTCTCTTCTGTAGAGTGTACATGTAAGAGGGTGGTGCTGTTATGGACAGTAAGGAACATGCTGTCACTTTAAGAGGCTGCACCCCCTTGTCTGGCGTGATGGAATGTTCTTCTACCCTGCAATAATCGTAATGAGCTAGTCTGCGCAGAGTGCAGGTGTGGAGCTGGAGCAGCGTGTTTTTGCCGCGTAACGGATCACTTACAGCAACACTGCGTTCGGCCTCATTCATTCCCTATGGGACTTGCGGACATGTGCGGCACTTGCGGTTTTGCCGCGATCCGACAAAAGCGGTAACTGCGACAATGGGAAAACACGCTGCCAGCATTGTTTTTATCTTACCGCAAGTGCCGCACATGTTCACAAGTAGCCATCACTACCTGTCCCTGCACCTTGCTAGCTCATTCCTCCCTGACCTAAAACTACACTATAAAGCTTTAGAAAAACAAATAAAGGGAGTCTGTCACCCCAAAAATCGTATATGAAATAAGGCCACCGGCATCAGGGGTTTATCTACAGCATTCTGTAATGCTGTAGATAAGCCCCCGATGTATCCTGAAAGGTAAGAAAAACAGGTTATATTATACTCACCCAGGGGCGATCCCGCTGCGGTCCGGTTCTGGTCTGATGGGCATCGCGGTCCGGTCCGGGGCCTCCTGGGCTTCAATAGTCAGCACACGGGAGCCGTGTGGCCTGCTTAGTAAAGGCCAGGGAGGTTATACGTAGAGTAGCATCATCACTTGTTTGTTGTTTACATTTGCTTGTTAGACATATTTTGAGTCTGTAATAGTTGGAGCACCGTGCTATTTTACGGAAAATATAAAGTTTATTGCTCTTGTAAATTGTCTTTTGCCATTGTATACCCCTGTTTGCATCTTCCTCATACCCTTCATTCCTTGCCTTCCAATAAATCTACCCTTTGTTGTTTGCACCTCATCTTGTGTACAGTAGTCTTCCTGCACCGTGGTGGTCCCCCGGCCATCGCTTCAAGTGGCGCTGCGAGCAGATGGAGGCAGCAGACAGCAATGGCGGGAATGCTAATGTTAATGGAGATGCTGTGGGCATTAGAGGAACCCCTGCAAGGACACTCCCTATGGGCACCATATTTAGTGTGCTACCAAAGTTTGATGGCAAGAATATGCCACTGTCCGACTGGGTTTCCCGGCTGCAAAGCACCCTGAAGATTTATAACATCAGCCCAGACCTTGAATTGGACATTGCGTTAACTGCCCTAGAGGGAGAAGCCCGTAGAAATGTCTGCCTACAACCAGAACTCACCCGCAGTACCCTGAAGGAGCTAGTTAAGTTCCTGGAAGAGATCTACGGTGACACTGCTAGCGCCGGACACCTTCGCGTCAAATTTTTCTCTAGGCTGCAGCGGGAAGAAGAAGGAATTTCTCAGTATGCAACAGCACTGCAAGAAGTGTTAGCAGAGGTGCAGAGAAAAGAGGCGGATGGATTTGGCGGCATGGGCTCTAAAGACCGGATACTCCGGGAGCAATTCATTCTGCAACTGCACAGCACATCCTTGAGGCAAGCACTGTCAGAACGGGTCCGGGCAGATCCGGCTCTTACGTTTCATCAAATCCTGGTGGTAACAGTGGCCCGAAGTAAAGAAGAGAGCTATGCGTCTGGGGTGATGCGTGTCCAGGGCACCAATACCAGAGGGCACCCAAACCATCAGGAGGTGCTGGTCCAGGTTGTGCAAGACTTGCAGCGGTCCCTTGTCAACGTGCAAGAGAAACTGACCCAGATGGAGCGAAGAGTGGGGGAACTACAACAGTCTGACCCACCGTACTCATGCAACCATACTTCGGCCCGACGGATAAGGGATCAGTGGGTGCAAGCCCCCTCCTGTCAGGCACCGGAGGCACTAGGACAGGCTTGAGGTACCCCCCCGGTGAGGAGGAGGCATCCAATGCTGGGAATATGGAGGACGGGGGCACCTTGCCAGAGACTGTCGTAACTATACTCAAGGCCAGCGGAAGCTGCCGTTAAACTACCAACCCCCGCAGTAGTGCGGCACTCTGCGGGGGAGGTGAAGAGAGAGGCCACTCTATATCATAACGAACACTTGATTGCTGGGAGCCCCATCCTACGTGCTGAATTCAAAGGAGTTCTAGTGGATTGCCTGATAGATACTGGATCACAAGTGACAACGATGCCAGAAGCGTATTTCAAGCAGTATTTCCAGGACCTGGCCAAGCCAGAAAAAGAGACATTAATCCGGTTGTTTGCTGCCAACCAACAACCGATCCCGGTCACAGGGGTCGTGTGGATGAATATTCGAATCTGTGGGCAAGAAGTTGGGAGAAAAGGGATCCTGCTAGTCCCTGAGCCTATCAAGGAACATGTGCCTGTAGTACTGGGAATGAACATCCTACGTGAACTCGATCACATTATGTTTACCAAACGGGGACCTGGATATTGGAAGAAGGCTACTACACATAAGCCTACTCAAGAAGCCCTTCAACGACTGATCCGCATCTGTGGGACGTAGAAGAGTGTGCCATCTTATCAGACGGTAGGGGTCATCAGGGCTCCTGGTAAAGAACCTGTAATCCTACCTACCGAGCAAGAAACTATAATATACCTTCCAGTGGGGACTCACCGCAACCTTGACGGGTTGGAAGTGGTTGTTCAGCCTGTGGTAGGCGGAGGAGTGACCAAGAAGTCATGATAGCTCGTACGATAGCTGTGGTCCAGCGAGGACATGTCCCCATAAGAGCTTTGAATGTGGACCCCAGGGAGGTCACCTTGCCACGAGGGACAGATCTGGCCCTGGTCTACCTACATAAGGGTGAAGTGGTGAGTCAGAAGGAGATGTCTTTATCACCGAAAGAAGGTGTGGGGTGGACCCTAGCAGTTGCTGCGGGGGACGAAGAGACGCCATCCCCAGAGTGGAGTGGACGGGTCATCCTTGATCAAATGGAAGTGGATGTGAAGGCTCTAGGCCCTGAGCGTGTGCAAGCAATAGAAACTATGCTGTGGCAAAATCAGGCCGCATTCACCCATCACGCCGAAGATTTCAGCTGTACTGAAGCCATCACACATGAGATACCGACTGGGGAAGCTCGACCAATTCGAGAACGATACCGGCAGATCCCGCCCAAGATGTATCAAGAGGTGAAAACATTACTGAGGCAGATGCTGGATTCAGGAGTGGTGCGGAGTAGTCAGAGCCCTTGGGCAGCCCCGGTGGTGCTCATCAAGAAAAAGGATGGGACCATCCGGTTCTGTGTAGATTATAGGAAACTCAATGCCTGCACTGTTCGAGACTCGTATCCGCTGCCCCGCATCGAGGAATCCTTGACAGCGTTGGGGAAAGCCAAGTACTTCTCCACCCTGGACCTAGCAAGCGGATACTGGCAAGTAGCCGTGGCAGAGAAATACAAAGAGAAAACCGCCTTCATCCTCCCTATGGGGCTGTTCAAGTTTAACAGGATGCCCTTCGGGCTCTCCAATGCTCCAGGCACATTTCAACGGCTGATGGAAAAGTGTTTGGGAGACTGTTATGAAAGGTAATTCAGTACCACAATGGACATAGAGGTCAGCGCACATACAGTGACCTGGCAATAACCCAAAAAACAAGAACGAGCTCTGAGACGTGGGAACTCTGTTGACCGCAATCCCTAATCCTCTCCAACCACACTAAAGGCAGCCGTGGATTGCGCCTAACGCTCCCTATGCAACTCGGCACGGCCTGAGAAACTAGCTAGCCTGAAGATAGAAAATAAGCCTACCTTGCCTCAGAGAAATACCCCAAAGGAAAAGGCAGCCCCCACATATAATGACTGTGAGTTAAGATGAAAAGACAAACGTAGAGATGAAATAGATTTAGCAAAGTGAGGCCCAACTTTCTGAACAGAGCGAGGATAGGAAAGGTAACTTTGCGGTCAACACAAAACCCTACAAAAACCACGCAAAGGGGGCAAAAAGACCCTCCGTACCGAACTAACGGCACGGAGGTACGCCCTCTGCGTCCCAGAGCTTTCAGCAAGCAGAAAAAAACAAATTGACAAGCTGGACAGAAAAAAACAGCAAACAAATAGCAAAGAGGAACTTAGCTATGCAGAGCAGCAGGCCACAGGAACGATCCAGGAGGAAACAGGTCCAATACTAGAACATTGACTGGAGGCCAGGATCAAAGCACTAGGTGGAGTTAAATAGAGCAGCACCTAACGACTTCACCACATCACCTGAGGAAGGAAACTCAGAAGCCGCAGTACCACTTTCCTCCACCAACGGAAGCTCACAGAACCAGCCGAAGTACCACTTGTGACCACAGGAGGGAGCTCTGCCACAGAATTCACAACAGGAGACTTAAATTTTGAGGTTACCCTGATCTATCTGGATGACATCATTGTGTTTTCGGCCTCATTCGAATAACACCTTGCCCGGCTTGGACAGGTACTTGGAAGACTGCGGGCTCATAACCTGAAGGTGAAGCCAAAGAAGTGCCACCTCTTCAAGAGAGAGATTGAGTACCTGGGCGACATAGTGTCACAAGATGGAGTTCTACCCTCGCCAGAAAAAGTGGCTGCTATCCAGAAGTGGCCAGTCCCTCGAACAGTGAGAGAACTCCAGGCCTTCCTGGGACTCGCTGGGTACTACCGCCGGTTTGTTAAAGACTAAGCGAAGGTGGCGGGTTCTCTCAATGAGTTGCTGAGGGGGACCGCTGGAATGCTGAAGACCCAGCGCATCCCCTGGGCACAGGGACAAGATGAGGCCTTCCAGGCTATAAAGAATGCCCTTACTTCAGCCCCGATTTTGGCCTACACAGACTTCGATCAACCGTTCCTGTTATACACAGATGGTAGCCTTCATAGACTCGGTGCAGTACTTTCTCAGATACAGGATGGACATGAGAGAGTCATAGGGTATGCCAGCAGGTCACTCCGAGACAGCGAAAGAAACCTTCACAATTACAGCTCCTTCCGGTTAGACCTCCTGGCCCTGGTGTGGGCCATGACAGAAAAGTTTGCAGGCTTCCTTACAGGTACCAAGATTCAAGTTCGAACAGACAATAATCCCCTGGCCCACCTTGAGAATGCTAAATTGGGGGCCTTAGAACAACGGTGGGTGGCTCGACTAGCCAAGTTTGACTTTACCATCCGTTATCGCTCTGCTACCGAAAACGCAAATGCTGATGGGCTGTCAAGAGTGACTGTGAAGACTCCAGTAGGGGATCTTGATGAGCAACTCGAAGAGGAGGAAACCCCAGACTTTCGCAAGTTTAAGCCCCCAATGGTTGCAGCCTAGTCAAGAAGGGAGGCCTGCGCATTACCCCAGTCCCTGGGGAGAACCAATGAGAATAGGGACACGTTCAGGATGAAGACAAAGGGCTGAGACAGATGAAATGGTGGGTAACTCAAAAGTGGAAGCCTGGCAAACAAGAGAGAGATGATCTGGACTCTGAAATGAGGAGTGTGTTACATCAGTGGGATAGACTAGAGGTGCGAGAGTCAGTGCTATATCGTAAGAGGCAACAGCCAAAAGATATGGAAGTAAGGTGGCAAGTTGTCATCCCAGGAAGAATGGTTCAAGAAGTAGCTAAAGAAGCCCACGAATTTGGAGCGCACTTCGGCCCCACGAAGACCTACCAATGGTTACAACGTTATGTGTATTTCCCCCGGTTGGAGTTTGTGGTGGAAATCTTGATGATCGACTACCTCCTCGTGGGACACTCGGCCCGGGGGCTGCAATACTGTTTGGTGATGACTGATCATTTCTCTAAGTTTGCAGTAGTCACTCTGACTAGAGATCAGACTGCGGAATCGGCGGCACGAGCCATCTGTCAAGACTTCATCTGGGTGTATGGGTGCCCAAAGTGCATCCATTCCGACCAAGGCGCATGTTTCCAAGGCAAGGTGAAGGAAGAATTGTATCGTATGTATGGCATCGAGCGGTTCCGCACCACCCCTTACCACCCTCAAGGCAACGGAGCTTGTGAACGCTTCAACCGAACCTTACTTCATATGCTGAGAACATTGGAAGAGGATAAGAAGGCGTGTTGGCCAGACTATCTGCCAGAATTGGTCTGGACCTACAACAATCGGGTTCACTCCACCATGGGTTATACCCCCTATCTACTGTTGTTTGGAAAAGCTGGACGAGAGATCATTTAGCTGAATTTGGAACAGCCAGAGGAGCTGATGGAGCGAACTGTCACCTCATGGGTGAAAGAGCATTGGCAATGATTGCAAACGATACGGCGGTTGGCGGGTCAGCAGCTGCAAGAAAAAGAACATACGGGCCGCAAACCGACTCAAGAGTTACCGCTCCAACCTGGAGACCGAGTATTAGTCAGAGAGAAACGCCCCAAGGGAAAACTAAGTGAGAGATGGGAAATACAGCCATACAAAGTTATTGAGCGAGTATGCTAATGGCCCTGTCTACAAGGTACAGATTGAGAATGGGGTATCCGTCCCTAGAGTACTTCACAGAAATATGCTGCGGCCTTTCCGGTCTGAGGTCTGTTCTATGCCATTGTTGCCTGAAGGCGCTACTCTACTTCCGGAATCTGTCATGCCTGATGGTGAAATTGATGATGAGTGGTGGACCGTCCCTGACACAGTAGGGGGTCCTCAGCCGCACAGAGACGGTAATCCCATGGATGTACCAGTACCGCCACATGAGGACGAGACCAGACAAGAGCCCACGATGACTCCTGCAGCAAGTGTTCCTCTGGAAGATAGTCAAGCCTTGCCTGACAGCCAAGAGCTTCGGAGATCCCAGAGGTCTAATGCAGGGGTTCCACCAGTCTGATATGTAGAACAATGTGCTCTGTCTGTTTTTACACCTTTGTTGCCTCCTCTATAGGTGCTGTTTCTGCATTGCACGTTCCTCCATTACACTTTGACCCTGATGCTGTGATGGCCGAGGACGACCATCATTAAGAAGGGAGGCATGTAAGAGGGTGGTGCTGTTATGGACATTAAAGAACACGCTGTCACTTTAAGAGGCTGCACCCCCTTGTCTGGCGTGATGGAATGTTTTGCTTCTCCCATGCAATAATCGTTGTAATGAGCTAGTCTGCGCAGAGTGCAGGTGTGGAGCTGGAGCAGCATGTGTGAGCTGAGGCTGCTGGAGAGAGGACTTTTTGTGCTGATAGCTGAAAGAGAGAACTGTGTCCTGTTATAGCTGCAAGAGAGCCACGAAGATACAGAGAAAGGGATTTACAGTTTCCAGGAGCATCCCTAGGATCCAGAAGCAAGGAGAAGACCACGATTCACAGAGCTGACAGAAAGCCGTGCGCACCACCGTATTGGACTGCTGGGGGCCTCCCCTGGGACTGGACCTGATTCTCCAACATCACCGTGAGTTTGTTCCTGTTTGGTGCACCTGATAGGGCCTAGTGTAGGCTTCAATAGTCAGTACACGTGAGCCGTGTGGCCTGCTTAGTAAAAGCCAGGGAGGTTATAAGTAGAGTAGCATCATCACTTGTTTGTTGTTTACATTTGCTTGTTAGACATATTTTGAGTCTGTAATAGTTGGAGCTCTGTGCTATTTTACGGAAAAGATAAAGTTTATTGCTCTTGTAAATTGTCTTTTGCCATTGTATACCCCTGTTTGCATCTTCCTCATTCCCTTCATTCCTTGCCTTCCAATAAATCTACCCTTTGTTGTTTGCACCTCATCTTGTGTACAGTAGTCTTCCTGCACCGTCGTGGTCCCCCGGCCATCGCTTCATATTCTCTTATTGTCAGCGGGGTCCTCTTTATCCTGTAGAGTGTAAGCTCTTATGGTCAGCAGGGTTCTCTCTCTCTCCTGTAGAGTGTAAGCTGTTATGGTCAGCAGGTTTCTGTCTCCCCTGTAGATTGTAAGCTCTTATGATCAGCGGGGTTCTCTCTCTCTCCTGTAGAGTGTAAGCTCTTGTGGTCAGCAGGGTTCTGTCTCCCCTGTAGATTGTAAGCTGTTATGGTCAGCAGGGTTCTGTCTCCCCTGTAGATTGTAAGCTCTTATGGTCAGCAGAGTTCTCTCTCCTCTCCCCAACATGTATTTTTCAAGCAATTACAATGTTTACAGTATTGAAATTCACAAAAATTTATTCACCGCAAATTGAATTTTTGGAGAAAATTTGGCTAATTTCTTTAAAACCTTCCTCTAGTATTAGCTTTCTGTTACTCTTTCTTATGTTAACGGGTCAGTTTTGACCCGTGTCTTAAATCACCCCTAGGATACCCTAAAAACAGTTATTTATGATCCAATTTATTTTTTACCTTTTAGGCTACTTTCACACTAGCGTTTTCTGCAATCCGTCACAATGCGTCGTTTTGCAGAAAAAAAGCATCCTGCAAAAGTGCTTGCAGGATGCGTTTTTTCCCCATAGACTTGTATTGACGACGCATTTGCGACGGATTGCCACACGTCACATCCGTCGAGCGACGGATGCGTCGTGCTTCTGCGGACCGTCGGGAGCAAAAAACGCTACATGTAACGTTTTTTGCTCCTGAGGGACCGCTTTTTCCGACCGTCCATGCGCGGCCGGAACTCCGCCTCTACCTCCCTGCACCTTACAATGGGGCATTGTGCAATGCGCTAAACGCTAGCGTCGGAATCTCTGCCCGACGCATTGCGACGGGGAGATTCCGACGCTAGTGTGAAAGTAGCCTTAGTTACCTTGTTAGGGTTTCTCATCCATATAAGGATTGATTTTAATATTTTTGTTGTGGCCCCCTGGGCCTTTCATTTGAGAGCATACCCTTCATTTTCAATATAAAAATATTGTCAAATGAACCTCAAGAGAATAATATAAACTATACTCTGCAAAGTACCAACTCTAAGCTGATTTGGCCATACATGCCTGGACATGTCCTTAACTCAAGTTATTGGAGGTAGAGCTGGCTGTGGGCTGTTGGTTTATATTGTGTTTATGAGTTCAGTTTTGGGACTTATTATTGTTTTTTTACTCTTATATTAGACCTGGGTCGAAATTGACCCCAAGAACACAAATGGTATAATTTTAATAAGAGCATTTTACAATTTAATAAAATAGTTTTATTTTATTGTATTTTGTTTCACAATAAGTTCCTGAAAAAGTCAAAAAGTCTTGATGCAATAAACAAATGTATGTAGAACTTGTATGCATTTAAAACCTAAAACGGGTCGGTCACGACCCTAACACTAGATAAAGATAAAACTAGACCATAATATAAAGTCACCATCATACAGTCATTGTTTGTTTATCATAAGCAATTGCACATTAAAACTTTAAAGTAAAACAACTGAAGTAGGCTCTGTATAATAGCGTCTGATTACATACTTTAAGTCTCTTATAGCTATTTGTGTATGGATGATATAGTCCTATCTAAGCACAATTCTATAGCATTGCTATATATCATTACATCTATTTTAACCCTGCTGTTCTGTTCGGTCTGGGGAGACCTATTTTGAACTTTGGTATTTTTTGGGGTGTTCAAGATGCGGTTCTGAAACTTGTGGTTGATTGACTTAAATGAGGATGGGTCGGTCGGCCACGGGTTTCAGAGCCGCATCTTGAATATTTTAAAGAATATTGAAGTTCAAAGTCGGTCATTTTTGACCAACAGAACAGCAGGGTTAAAGGAGAACAATATTTCAAATAAAAAAAATTCTTATTAAAGTGCATGTAATGCATATATAATCCTGCAGAGGGCAATCTAAGCCTGAAGGATAAACTAACAGAACTCTGTATCTATCAGCCTCTGATTGTCTATCAATAATACAGAATAGTAGCTCTAATTTTACCAAAATCACTGACTCGGGCTACCCGCCCACGATCAGGAATAGTAGCATTTTGGACACAGCGTATTTTTTGCGTCCAAAATGCTGCGTTCTACATTACACACTTGTTTTTTGGAACAATGCGGATGTACTACATCTAATGACAGTCTATTGGGGAATATACGCAGAGGAGACTAGCATCTCCGCTACAGAAATTGACATGCTGCGGCTCTAAAACCTGCACCGGGGGTCAGTTTACACAGCTTTAAAAAGAAAACACAGTGGGCATGGGATTTCTATAAATCTCATCCACTGTACTTGAACGCAGAGTTTTGGACGTAGCAATAATATGCTGCTTCCAAAATGCTACTATTCCTGATCGTGGACATGCAGCCTCATTATTTATACGCTTGGTATCTTATTAGTAAATTGAATTTTCATAAAAATCAAATCCAAATACTAAAAGATTTAAAGATTTAGCAACAACTGAATTAGTCCAAGCTTCATTTCATATAGAAACATTTCTATAATCTGTATTTTATATATATATATATATATATATATATATATATATATATATATATATATATATATATATATTTCCCAAAAATAAGGGTTTGAAATATTGAAGTGTTATGAGAAGTATTCATACCACCTACCACCACCAGGGGTCTCTTCATGAGGACATTCTGTACATACTGGAAGTGATGGAAGTGACTTTCAAAAGGGAAAACTCAAAATGTAAAATGTAACTGTCATTTCAGGAGAACTTGCAGCAGAATGTCTGTGTCTGCCTCCAGCTCCTACTCCATAGAACTTTATGAGCAGCAATTGTCACCTTCTATCTGGATAATGGGGAAATCTGTATTCACGGAGTACAGATTTTACTAAATACTTGGCCACCGATTCATCAAGAGCGGCATATTCACCTCTTCATGAATCAGAGGCACAAGTGGCGAACACCTGTGTGCGCCTAACCACAGATCCTACTCTAGTCCCCTGCTGGAGTAATATTTGTGGAATAGCAACTACCGCCGCTTGTCCCGAATTTGATGAGCAGCAGTCGCCAAGCCCCTGTCTCACCCCGGAAGCAGTAAAAAAGGAAAAGAAAAACCAGCTCACCCTTCGATGTAGTATGATCTGCACAGGAGCTCGTGATTCACGCCACTGTTGGCGTTGGTTAGCACAGAAAGGAAAAGGATTGATCCAGCTTCTAATTCACGATTCCAACATATGCTAAAAATAATGAATTATTTATTTCAATAGTTAAAATTTAGTCATATCAAAAACGCAAGTGCTTATTCAAAAACAAGTTTAAGAACTCCCTTGCGTTCGAAACGCGTCTGGTATCCAAAAATTTTTTTCCCCATGTTCCCCCTATCTTCAATGTATTTTTCTGCATGTCCACCAAAGAAAGAAAATGAGACTTTTTTGGATATGACTATATTTTGACTTTGTAAATAAAGAATTCATTATTTTAAACATATCTTGGAATCGTGGTCTAGAAGCTGGATCAATCCTTTCTGTGTCACCCCAGAAGCTCCCACATTTTTTAAGAGCCAGGGAAAAATGGAGTGAGAACACCAAAAGTCCCATAAATTTAGCACGGTCACTAATTGCACCAAACTTAAGCGACTTTTTAAAGCTGTTTACAGCAAGAATATTCTACATACCAGATGCTGTGTTTATCTCTTCCCAGCGCCGCTCCAGTCCTGTGCCATCATCTTGTGACCACAACTTCTGACTAACCAGAAGCGTAAGTCTATGAGAGTCTCGCTCTGGTTTCATTCTGCCTCTCACAGACTAACATGGAGTTGTGACTTCCCGGCCGCCCAGCAAACACTGGAGCGACCCAGCAGGTCACAAACTGCTGTAGACTGACAGATAGGAGATGAAAGCAGTGGCTGTAAAGTATAAGGCTAGGGGCAGCACACTTAGATTGGAAGCACCACTCCAGTGATAAAATAAAAAAAATAACGCTGGAGTGGCCCTAGAGTGGTGATTTTTATAGTTTTTTTTTATTATCGACCGTTTTATGGATTTTTTAATTATCTTTTTAACTTTTCATATGTTTATATGTTAAAAAATATGCTATAGATACACACATATACATACACAAGCATACACATACACACACACATTCTGACGTAGAATTTAGATTGTGAGCCCCAATGGGGCTCCAAATGTGTTTGTAATGAGACAAGATTCAATTCTGCAGTCCTATTTTAATTAAATCACACACAACTCTGCAGTGAGATTAGGAGAGCAAACTGTCAGTCATTACATGTCTCACACTGGTAACAATCAAACAAAGCAGCACTTTGTAGCGCCATAGCATGCAAATATGAAATATGAAAATTGAATTGCACTACTGCACTAGAAATATGAAAAATTGAGAAAGCTTAGCACATAAATTGGCCAATTCAGGTGTACCTGGAAGCCACGGTAAGGCGATTCTCGTTTCCAGGACCTAACAATGCCAATTGTCTCTTAGAATAAAGTTTTTATCTGTATGGGAACCTGTGATTTCTCTCTCAGACTGATATCTATATCTCTGTGGAGAGGTAGTGGTCCTGCTGGGATTAAAAACACCTGTGGCTAAAAGGCGGAGTGCTCAGTCACAAGGCTAATGGATACAAATTTTAAAAAAACTGACCGTCACAGCCAAACATAGACTAAGTGTGAACAGGTGCTGAACCTAGAGTCACCAACTCATAGACAGTCAAATAAATAAAGCAGCACTGTGTAGCGCCATAGTATGTAACTATTAAATATTTATAGTGCAGTAATGCAATTCAATTTTCATATTTGCATGGTATGGCGCTACAGAGTGCCTCTTTATTTGTTTGAATGTATATGAGTTGTTGACTCAAGGTAAGCACCTGTTCACACTTAGTTTATGTTTGGATGTGACGGTCAGTTTTTTTAAATTCACACTGGTAACACTCCCTTTGCTGAAAAATAATCTCTGGAGGCGGAGTCTCATGCAAATCAGTGTCCGGCCCACTGTCCTGGAACAGCTCATTTACATATTAAAATAAATGTGGATTTCTCTGGAATATGACGTCTGGTGGCAGATGTCAAGGTGTCATTTTATTCAGCTTCCTATGGCCTACATCTGATATAGATGGCTTAGGAGGGTTGATCCTACTGACAGGTTCCCTTTAAATGGCCTTATATAACAGAACTTAAGAACTTTATAGAATGAAATACGCTTATATCTGATCTGGAGGAAGCAGAGGCTTTGCTGATATGAACATTTATAGCATTTCCTTTTGGGAAGGAGTTTCTGAAGTTCCTTCTCCGACCTCAGCAACATGCTGGCAGTTTGGATTAACATGTAGGGGGTCTGTTTGGGCTTGCACTGGGGCCTCTACAGATGTAGGATCTTTATGAATGTAACGTATGGATTTTATAGAGTTGTAAAAGGACTTTAGGAATATAGAGTTAAACAATAATATCTGAAAGTAATAATGACGTTGGACCAATATAACCTGAACCACAATCCTTTATCCGGATTGTGAGCAGGAAATCACCTCGTTGGGGGTCGTGGATAGAAGAGGGTCTGTGAAAGACACCATTTTGCTGAAAATTAGACATTATCATAACATATTAGAATATAATTTTTACTAACCGACTGTATACCTAAATTATCTACAATGGGTCTATAAATATACAACTATTTAATGGGCTGAAATTAAAAAAGCCTTTTTTTAACCCCGTGTTTCATGCGCATGTATATCTCAGATATACATGCGTGTGTATATCTGAGATATATGCCAGGGAAATCTCCTGACATTCAACAGTTGGAAGAAATGACATGCCTTTGCCTGCGAATATCACACAGGCATATAGTATAGCTATATATTCTGATAGGATAAATGCACAAGTTGTCCCATACCAATTACCATACAGCCCCCCCTGGTGGTTATGTTGTGCAATCACAGCCTCTCATCCTGGGACGTGAAAGCTGGTAATGGTGATCCCGGCTCTTACAGCAGTTACATAGGCGGGTTCTGTATTGTGTACATCCGTGTTATTATTTGTATGATTTTAATCGTTTATATGTAGAATAAATCAAGCTTTTTCTATGGAACACCTTCAGTAGGTTGTAGGCAATAATAGACTTGGTACATAAAAAATATAAATATTCCTTAATTGTAGCTTGCCTTTTCCAATTCAAAAGCCATAAAATAATGGCCCTGTATATAACAATATAACACGTGGATGTCTCTGGTATCCCATAAACCTGCATGGTATTTAGGGGTATATTCTACTTTAAAGCCGTTTGCGCTCTGGTCATATTACTCTGCAATCCGAGGTACAGACTCTGAGACTTGACCATAGAAGGGAAAGGAAGATTCGCAGAATAGATTAATAGTCGATGAAGATCCCCCAAAGTAATACTTATTTCACAGCGTTCTGTGGTGACACAAATGCGGATATGTCTTGGTGGGCTGCCAGTGTGATGCCGCCAGAATGCAATTGAAATTGGATTATAGGACATATGGAAAAAGTTAGGCGTTTGGTTGCAGGGTGGTTGTAGCTGCGCTCTGCTGCTTGATGTAGTCATGTAATGTCTTTAAATTAAGTAACTTGGTCCAAGACAGAGGAAATTCTGGACTCTGGAACTGCCAGGCTCTTCTGGTTTATGTGATTTGTGTTAGTCTCCATACTGTTAGTACAGGGTTAGATGCAGATATTCCACCGGCGGACACAGGCAGAAGAAAGACCTTGTGCAAGAGCGACATAGACATAGACTTTTACAGGCCAATAACCCATCACTATGCACAATTGTTATAGGGGAACTCAGGTTACTGTGACTGTCAAAGGGGCACACAGAGGGCAATATTACTTTCTAGGGAGCAAAATATGGGCACTCTTTTCTAGGGCACTTGCGCCCAGCATTATTATGTCCTAGACCAGTGGTCCCCAACCTTTCTGACCTTGAGAGCCACATTCAGTTCTGCAAGAGGGTCGCAATCCACATCCAGCTACAGACCACATCACAGTAGTGGCAACCAAAGCCCCCCATTACGGGTATAATGATAACCAAAGCTTTTTCACACAAATCACCCCAAAGCAGTATACCAAGATCTAGGGGTTCCCACCATGCCCCACCACATTCCGCATTCTCCCATCACGCACTTCCATCTTCAAGCACCTCCTCTGACTGGTAGCATCATCCTGTCTCCAGCGTACCCTAGTTAAATTATCTCTAAACCCCCAAGACCAGTAGATGTGTACCCAGATCTGCTCTTCTGTGCAGGGCTACTCACAAAGTTCACCATTTTGAGATGTGCTCTTCATACCAGTTTACTAAATCTGGAGCTAATGCACCAAGATGGCAGACAGCCACGAGCCACATTTCATGGGACCGCGTGCCACATGTGGCTCCCGAGCTACAGGTTGGGGACCCCTGCTCTAGACGGTTGTTTTAGAATTTAGAGGACACAGAGAACCAAACAGCAGGTGCAGTAATTGGGACCCATACGGCAGCAGCATTGGGGCACCAGTAGGATGAGGAGTTTGTGCAGGATGGGAATAGATGGTGACGTGCTGAAAATATGAGAAGTGAAATATGTCTTTGTTGTATTCTCTGCAGCCGAGTCCTGGGTGGAAGAAGTTGTCGTATCAGTCTGGAAAAAACAACACAAGCACTAGTGACTGTAATAATACATAAAATGAAATCCTGATAACCTCCATTAATCTACATATATGCATATATATGCACAAATGTATGTAACACACCCCCCGAATGCGCGTCGGGGTGGGCGTGGGTGCAGGACCTGTTAACCCCATTAAGGTATACTACTTTCTGATTTATGCCCCTTGTACCCTGTAATAATCATTGCTTCCCTTAATTTTTATGCACATTGGGAGCTGAGTAATTATGATACACCGCTCTCCACTCCACATGGTTCTATGTATTTGCACAGTTTTTCACTGTAATACTTTAATCATGGATTTGCTTTGCACCTTGTGAGGTTTTATATATTCTCCATATATTTTTGTATTTGTATTCTTTAGAGTCACTCACATGTTCTTTAATAAGTTTTATATTATATGCTTCTTTGTACACGGGCTATTATATACTTCTATTGCCATTTAGGGGTTATTAATCACTAACTATATATCCTACTATATAATTGTCTAAGGGTCACTTCCGTCTGTCTTTCTGTCACGGATATTCATTGGTCACGGCCTCTGTCTATCATGGAATCCAAGTCGCTAATTGGTCGTGGCAAAACGCCCACGACCATTGCCAGGACCAATCAGCGACGGCCACAGTCCGGCAGCAATATGGCCTCTCTTTCCTCCCCGCAGTCAGTGCCCCCTCCATACTCCCCTCCAGTCATCTAGTCAGCCCTCACACAGGGTTAATGCCAGCGTTACCGGAGCGCGGTGTAGCGCACTCTGGTTACGCAGCTATTCACCCTGTGTGACCAAGTTTTTACAATTGATGCTGCGTACGCAGCATCAATAGTGAAACGATCTAATGTTACAAATAATAATAATAAAAAAAAAGTTATTCTCACCCTCCGACGTCGCGTACTGTCCGCCGGCAGGTTCCGGTGCTAAGGATGCTATGGGAGAAGGACCTGCCATGACGTCACGGTCTTGTGACCGCGACGTCATCACAGGTCCTGCGCTCATAGTCATACCAACCCTGGGACTGGAAGCTGTCGCGTGCACCGTACGCAGGAGCCAGGACTAAGGTGAGTATATGTTTATTTTTTATTTTGCACTAGCCAATATACTGCATTACTGGGCAAAATACTACGTGGCTGACCAATATACTACATAGTACATGGCTGTGCAATATACTACGTTGCTGGGCAATATACTACGTGGCTGGGCAATATACTATGTGACTGGGCAATATACTACGTAGCTGACCAATAGACTACATACTACGTGGCTGTGCAATATACTACGTGGCTGGGCAATATACTATGTGACTGGGCAATATACTACGTGGCTGGGCAATATACTATGTGACTGGGCAATATACGTGACTGAGCAATATACTACGTTGCTGGGCAATATACTACGTAGCTGGGAAATATACTACGTGGCTGGGCAATATACTACGTAGCTGGGCAATATACTACATAGCTGGGCAATATACTACGTGACTGGGCAATATACTACGTGGCTGGGCAATATTCTACGTAGCTGGGCAATATACTACGTGGCTGGGCAATATACTACGTGGCTGGGCAATATACTACGTAGCTGGGCAATATACTACGTGGCTGGGCAATATACTACGTGGCTGGGCAATATACTACGTTACTGGGCAATATACTACGTAGCTGGGCAATATACTACGTGGCTGGGCAATATACTACGTGGCTGGGCAATATACTACGTTACTGGGCAATATACTATGTGGTTGGGCAATATACTACGTAGCTGGGCAATATACTACGTTACTGGGCAATATACTGTACTAACTATTGAACCCGTTCTACGCCTGGGTGGCGAGCATTTATATTGGTATATGGTCTCCATCCTGGTATGTGCTACTTCCATCCTGTGTCCTAACTTTGTTATGTGCTGCTACCATCTTGCACCTCCATCCTGTCATATGCTGCTCTTATCCTGCACTCATTTTCTGTCATGTGCAGCCCCTATCCTGTGGTCTTATCCTGTTTTGTGCGTCTGCATGTTGTCATTCTGTTATGTGATGCTCACATTATGTCATGTACTGCTTCTATCCTGCGCCTCCATCCTGTCATGTGCTGCTCCCATCCTGCGCCCCCGTTTTGTGATGTGGTGCTGTCATCCTACATCCCCATCCTGGTATGTGCTGCTGCCATGTTGTGATGTGGTGCTCGTATAAAATAGAACATGAGTAAACGTGTGCGTATCTCACAATATGTAGTGCCATTTTTTTTAAGACACTGTGTGTAATGTGCACACACAAAATGGCATCATGAGGGCGGGATTGTGTCCACACGCTCCCTGTTTCTATTTCTTACTTAGGCCCCCTGATTCCGGGCCATGAATATCCCCCTGCTCCCGCAATCGGCGCCTGCGCAGTCCGCGCTTTCCGGCGCCATTTTCTTGAAGACACACTGCAGTATCCAAGAAAATGGCGCCGTAAAGCGCGGACTGCGCAGGCGCCGATACCGGGAGCAGGGGGACATTCATGGCCCGGAATTAGGGGGCCTAAGTAAGAAATTGCTGTGGCATGAACTGCCACAGCGTCATGAGGGCGGGATCGTGTCCACACGCCCCCTGTTTCCGGCTCATAAATGTCCCCCTGCTCCCAGAATCGGCGCCTGCGCAGTCCGCGCTTTCCGGCGCCATTTTCTTGAAGACACACTGCAGTATCCAAGAAAATGGCGCCGGCTCCGGGAGCAGGGGGACATTCATGGCCCGGAATCAGGTAAGGTCCGGGGAGGAGGGGGCGGAGCACGACGCACAAAAAAGTTACATGCAACGTTTTTTGTGCCAAAACATGACGCATCCATCGCACGATGGATGTGACGTGTGGCCATACGTCGCAATGCGTCGCTAATGCAAATCTATGGAGAAAAAAACGCATCCTGCGGGCAACTTTGCAGGATGCGTTTTTTCTCCGAAACTATGCATTGCGACGTACGTCACACGACGCTAGTGTGAAAGTAGCGTTAGTTAAAGCAAGATAGACAAATAGCACACAAAGATACCAGATTACACCTCCTATTATACTCTGAGAGAGGAGGAGATATGAGGAGTACTTGGCACAGTGAGAAACCTGGCAGACAAAAATCAGATGGAGCTGAAGCTACAAACTACTGTGTTATCTCCCTCCTGTGCTGGATTCACAGATATGCTGCTCAGTACACCTGTATAATATCTTCGATGTTGCTGCTGATGCTTCTGATTGTGTGCTAAATAGAGAAAGTAAGGCAGTGATTCCTCATATAAATGTGTGCTGTGAATGGAAGAAATCATAGGAGCTAGTCTCTACCCACTCATACAGAGAAAACTGAAAATTACATTTGGAGCCTCCAGAAGGAAAAACTGAACAATGAACAATGCAGCATATAATGACCAAAAATAGTGATATTCTTAATGTACTCACATATGACAGCTTATTCTGAAAAGTTACGAGAAGGTAGACATTAAATAACACAACAGTATTTCAGTCTCTAATTTCATTACATAATTTTGACAAAATTTGGAGTGTATTCAACAAGGAAAGAAGGAATTACGGTAGTTTTCATTCTCCCTCCTCCTATCAGGATCTACGCCCACTTGTGAGCAATGGTGTCAATGGCCAGATAAAGCACACATTTTATTTGGTCTCATTTATTAATGTTAATGTAGACAAAAGTAAATTCATTGGTCCTAACAAGCATTTTAAGGAATCTGTCATAAGGTTTTTACCCTTCAATCTGAGAGCAGCATGATGTAGCGAGAAAAATACTGACAGACTCCTTTTCAACTGATGTGTCACTTACAGTGTCACTTATGGGGCTGCCTGCTGTAGTTCTGATAAAAATCAATGTAGGAGATCTTCACTAGAGAACTTGTAAACCTGCTGCCATGTAGTCCTCCATATTTATGAGCTCTGTATGACCCTGCCCCCACCACTGATTGGCAGCTTTCTGCCTATGCACATCGTACACAGAAAGCTGCCAATCAGTGGTGTGGGAGGGGTTACACAGAGCTCTGCATTAGAGAACTGCTAGATCAGATGAAACAGAAATGTTATAGAAAAGACAGCAAGCAGTCCAGTAAGTGATATATAGCTGGAATCAGGGTCTCTGTGCCTATATCATGTTGCTTTTAAGGAAGCAGTGATCTGAATGAGTGCTATATGCAACATATCCGCTTCATACCTGCCCTCATTTTTTTCAAGTACATTCAAGGCAAAATGTCTAAAATGTATATATTGAGCAATGTCTGATAGGGTGAAGCGTGACTGAGGCACACAACACCTCCCTCTGTGCTAGGCATAATACAGTGTAATAATAGGTCAGGGTTATCAATGTGTGAGATGTCATCATGATTTGGTGGTAGATTTTTTTTCTCTGCTTGATTGGACAGCTGATGCTCTTTTTTTCCTCTCTGTCATATTGTGCTACCTATTGGATGTAGCAATCCGAAAAGTAATTTTTGAACCTGAATGAGCCTTGCCAAACATTCCATTAGCAGGGATGTGTTTTGGGGTGTTTGCCCCTCATCGACGCAAAAGCAGAAGGTCTGATTTGGCTGGGTGGCAGGCTCTTACAGGTAGTTTAAGGGGGTACCCTTCTCCTTGTGGAAGCCAGTGTAAGGAGACTTATAGACCATGCAATGCTCCTCTGGAAATGTAAATAAGCAAATAGACTCTTCAGATAGTAAGAGGACCTCCTTCATTACCCTGATGAAGGGCAAACACGCCAAAACACATGTCTGGTTTTGTTGATGGTGACTTGGCGCTGTCCACCAGGTGGTTTTATATAAAGGTATGTGCACATGTTGCGGTTTTTCCCGCGGATCTGCGGCGTCTTTGACGCTGCGGATCTGCAGCTGTTTTCCATGCATTTACAGTAGCATGTAAACCTATGGAAAACCAAATCCGCTGTGCACATGCTGCCGAAAAAAAATGCGGGAACGCAGCGTTGTTTTTTCCGCAGCATGTCAATTCTTTGTGCGGATCTGCAGCGTTTCTGCACCCATTGACTGCATTGAGTCGGGCACATCCGCAGCAAAACCGCAGATGTAAAAAAGATCTGCGGTTTAGCTGCGGGGGAAACGCTGCAGATCGGGAGGAGGGAGTGTGCGGGCAGAGTGTGGGTGGTGACTGTGTGCGTGTATGCGGGCGGGGTCTGCGGGCTGTCAGTGGGGCTGCCGGGGGTCTGTGCGGGTCTGTCGGGGGTCTGTGCGGGGCTGTTGGGGGTCTGTGCGGGACTCTGTGAGGGGCTGCCAGGGGTCTGTGTGGGGCTGCCGGGGGTCTGTGCAGGGCCGTCGGCCTGTCGGGAGTCTGTGTGGGACTCTGTGCGGGACTCTGTGAGGGGCTGCTGGGGGTCTGTGAGGGGCTGCCGGGGGTCTGTGCGGGGCCGTCGGCCTGTCGGGAGTCTGTGCAGGACTCTGTGCGGGGCTGTCGGGGGTCTGCTGTGTCTGTTATGGGTCTGCGTGGGGCTGTTGGGGGGCTGTCGGGGGTATCTGTGGACTGTCGGGGAAGTCTTTGGGGGTGTGTGCGTACGTGCAGGCATCGTCCCATGGGACTACAAGTCCCATCGGGCTATGCCTGCTACAGTGACAGTAATTGACACATTAGCCAATGATGGGACAGTAGTAGTCCCTTCATCCGGCTAATGTGTTGAATGTAAAAAACAAACAAAACACATACAGTACATACAACATACAGTACATATAACATACAGTACATATAACAGTACATACAACATATGACATACATACAACAGTACATACAACATACATACAACATACATACAACAGTATATACAAGATATAACATACAGTACATACAACACATACATAGACATACAGTACATACAACATAGAGTACATACTCACCAATCACCTTGATTCCCGAAGCCATTGCTCACCTGTAAAAAAAATATTAAAATAATAAACAAACAATATACTCCCCGATCCGCAGATATCCAATTAATACGAGTGTCCCACGACGATCTCCCGTGGAGAGCAGCCACATCAGCTGATGCGACCACTCTCCAGGGGTTTCGACAAGACAATGACGGAAGGTGTCCCTATTCTAATAGTCCCTATTCTCACTTGTGGCACTGCTGTGTGGGAAAATTTCCATGCAGCTTTTCCATAAATATGAGACCCTGAACTCAGGTAACCTCTTCAGTAATGCACTGCAGGAGCCATTGTCTCCTGTCAGTGTGTCACTGGAGGCCTATAGAGTAGTGACATCACCCGATGTCACTGTTCTATAGGGGAGATCATCGTGGGACACTCGTTATTAATTGGACTAAGGCGGAAAGTGAGTATACGGTTGGTTTACTATTTTTCATTTTTTGCAGGCGATCGAGTATGGTAAGTATGTTGAAATTAAGATTATTAAAATACTTTTTTCTGGCTGTCTTTTTTTTTTTAACCCTTTCACTACTATAGGATTAGTAATGGATAGGTGTCTTATTGACACCTCTCCATTATTAACCGGACATAATGTCACCTTACATTAGCAAGGTGACATTAACCCCTTATTACCCCATATCCCACCGCTACACGGGAGTGGGAAGAGAGGGGCTAAGTGCCGGAATTGGCGCATCTTACAGATGCGCCATTTCTGGGGCAGCTGGGGGCTGGTATTTGTAGCCGGGGGGGCAAATATCCATGGCCCCTCTCTAGGCTATGAATATCAGCCCGCAGCTGTCTGCGTAGCCTTTCTGGCTATAAAATATAGGGGGACCCCACGTTTTTTTTAAAAAATTAAACGTTCATTAACCCCTTACCGGCATCGGACGTACTATACCGTCCGATGCCGGCTCCCCTGCTTTGATGCAGGGCTCCGCGGTGAGCCCGCATCAAAGCCGGGACATGTCAGCTGTTTTGAACAGCTGACATGTGCCCCTAATAGGCGCGGGCAGAATCGCGATCTGCCCGCAACTATTAACTAGTTAAATGCCGCTGTCAAACGCAGACAGCGGCATTTAACTACCGCTTCCGGCCGGGCGGCCGGAAATGACGTCATCGCCGACCCCCGTCACATGATCGGGGGTCGGCGATGCTTGTATATTGTAACCATAGAGGTCCCAGAGACCTCTATGGTTACTGATCACCGGTGGCTGTGAGCGCCACCCTGTGGTCGGCGCTCACAGCACACCTCCATTTCTGCTACATAGCAGCGATCAGCAGATCGCTGCTATGTAGCAGAGCCGATCGAGTTGTGCCTGCTTCTAGCCTCCCATGGAGGCTATTGAAGCATGGCAAAAGTTAAAAAAAAAAGTTTAAAAAAATGTGAAAAAAATAAAAAAAACATAAAAGTTTAAATCACCCCCCTTTCGCCCCAATCAAAATAAATCAATAAAAAAATATCAAATCTACGCATATTTGGTATCGCCGCGCTCAGAATCGCCCGATCTATCAATTAAAAAAAGTATTAACCTGATCGCTAAACAGCGTAGCGGGAAAAAAATTCGAAACGCCAGAATTACGTTTTTTTGGTCGCCACGACATTGCATTAAAATGCAATAACGGGCGATCAAAAGAAGGTATCTGCACCAAAATGCTATAATTAAAAACGTCATCTCGGCACGCAAAAAATAAGCCCTCAACCGACCCCAGATCATGAAAAATGGAGACGCTACGAGTATCGGAAAATGGCGCAATTTTTTTTTTTTTTTTTTTTTTTAGCAAAGTTTGGAATTTTTTTTCACCACTTAGATAAAAAATAACCTAGTCATGTTTGATGTCTATGAACTCGTACTGACCTGGAGAATCATAATGGCAGGTCTTTTTTAGCATTTAGTGAACCTAGCAAAAAAGCCAAACAAAAAACCAATGTGGGATTGCACTTTTTTTGCAATTTCACCGCACTTGGAATTTTTTTCCCGTTTTGTAGTACACGACATGCTAAAACCAATGATGTCGTTCAAAAGTACAACTCGTCCCGCAAAAAATAAGCCCTCACATGGCCAAATTGACGGAAAAATAAAAAAAGTTATGGCTCTGGGAAGGAGGGGAGCGAAAAACGAACACGGAAAAACGAAAAATCCCCCGGTCATGAAGGGGTTAATCAACTTCGGCCTTGCTATTATATATCTATGGATATATCTATCTATAGATATATTTATAGATAGATATATCTATAGATACATTATATATATATATATATATATATATATATATATATCCATATATCTATCTGGCTACTTTCACACATCAGGTTTTTGCCATCAGGCATAATCCGGCGAGTTTTGAAAACGGATCCGTTTTTTTTCTCAGAGAGTTGTATTAGCGCCGGATTGCGCCAGATGGCCAAACGTTTTATGCGTTTTTTGCCGGATTCGTCAAAAAAAGCTGTTTTTGGCGGACGGAGAAAACGTACAGAGGAATATTTTTTCTGTCTGGCGAAAAAACGCACAGTGACGGAACCTGCGAAAAATGTATGAAACTGAGATGTGAAATGATGAATCCGGTTTTTCATGCAGTTTTTCCATTGAAATCATGCACATATTCCTTTCTCTCTCTCTAAAAAGAAAAAAAAAAGGATCAGTTGCATCAGTTTTTTACTATTTGCAAAGGATCCGTTTTTTAAAAAATTCGCCAGATCCTGCCTGACGGAAAAAAAACTGATGTGTGAAAGTAGCCTAACTATCCATATATCTATCTACATCTATCCATAGATATATCTATCCATACATATATCTATAGATAGATAGATAGATAGATAGATAGATAGATAGATAGATAGATAGATAGATAGATAGATAGATAGAAAGATATGGGATAGATAGAAGGAATGAGATAGATGTAGATAGATATATGGATAGATATAGATCTATCCCATTCCTTCTATCTATCCATTCCTTCTATCTATCCCATTCCTTCTATCTGTCTATCTATCTATCTATCTATCTATCTATCTATCTATCTATCTATCTATCTATCTAATTCCTTCTATGAAGTGTGGGTTGGACAAATGTAAAGGAGGTTGGACAAGAAATTACATCACAAATCTTTTTTTTGTTGTACATCTTTATTTAGCTTTCAAAAACGCATCAAAAACGCGCAAAAAAAACCACATAAAAAGCGCACCTGCGTTTTTTGCCAATAGCTGCGGATTTAGTGCAGAAAAATCCACAGGCAAATCTGCAACGTGTGCACATAGATGGTTTCCGTGTGTGTTAACTTGCTGAGTTTTTCATACTTACCACCAGATGGCGCCAGCTAATCATGTATTTTCAAAGCATATGCAGCATAAATTGGCCGCTTTGCTGAATTTATAGAGGTATAATGGGAATATTTTTTTATTAAACAGCACAATGAAAAAGTGTTTAGACCCTTCCTGACATTCACTATTATCACATACTGCATATGTAACGTTGGTTTCTCTAACCAAAATGAAATATTAGAAGAAGAGAGCCCAGAGCACTGACCTGGACTGCAGACTGGGGTTGCGACGAGTCATCCAATCATCTCTAGTAGACACATATATGGATGGCATCCATCACTGCTAATATAAAAACATAGATGTTGATATACATTCTGATGAATAGTGATGGATGACATCTGTTGAGGCATCCTTTTAACATGCGAGTCCAGCAACCAGCGTCCGCCTCACTCTCACTGCCTTTAGGTGTAACTGATATCCGGAGGACATATGAGAGTGAAGAGGTAGTTGATTGGCTGCTGAACTCACATGACATAATATTACGCGAGACACGGGAGAGCAGGCGCCAACATCGTTGGAAGGGTGCCGCGTCAGAGGTAAGTGTGGCGGCCATTATTTTACATGGGGGAAATATGGTGATTGAGAAGGGGTTTTCGGAGTAGTGGACAACCCCTTTAAAGGGAATCTGCAACCCTCTGGTGTTAATTTGTGTACAACTCCCTCTCATACACGTCACAGGGCCATGTGACGTTCAGTTGTGGAACCAGAATCCTGCGCAGACGATTGGTGAAGACACTGCCTATAGGAGGGCGGAACAGGTACACATAATCACACGGGGGCAGGGCGCAGGTGCGGGATTCCGGTGCCACAACTGCACGTCACATGGCACTGTGACCTGTATGGGAGGGGGGTGGTACACAAATTAACACGGAGGCAGTGTTTTCTTCCAGGCACCGCACGCCCGGAGCCTGGAAGAACTAATTAACATAAAAGAATAAACGTCTATTTCTCAGCAACAAGATCACAGCTATGAGGCAGACAGGTAGGACTGTTTCTGCAATTCTATCACCTGTATGCTCATAGTAATAGCTTAAGAGCACCCAGGTGGTAACAAATTCCCTTTAAGGCCGTTGTCACCCTTGCGGGTGCAATGCGAGAAACTCGGGCATCAATACCCGGCAAATGCATACATGCAGCCGCACGCTCCAGTCCCGAGTGCTGCCGGGTATTGATGTGAGAGACTCGCACGAGTTTCTCTCACACGAAAGTGTGACCCCGGCCTAAGTTGAGCACTGAGCTTCACATCTCTTGTGTATAGCCAGCTTTACCTGCTAAACTCCCGGAAATTCCAATTAGCCTCTTGGAGTAATGGATATTGAGCTTAGCTGAGTCTAGAGAGGTCAGTAGTGATGAGCGAGTGTACTCGTTGCTCGGGTTTTCCAGAGCACGCTCAGGTGGTCTCCGAGTATTTATGACTGCTGGAAGATTTAGTTTTCATCGCCTCAGCAGCATGATTTAGAGCTATTAGACAGCTTGATTACATGTGGGGATTACCTAGCAACCAGGCAACCCCCACATGTACTCAGCCTGGCTAGTAGCTGTAAATCATTCAGCTGCCGTGATGAAAACTAAATTTTCGAACACTAACAAATACTCGGAGATCACCCGAGCAAAGAGTACACTCACTCATCACTAATGGCCAGCTGTTCTTGGTTGTGATGTTTGGTGTCCTCCTTACTGTGTCCTTCTGAGAAAATTTGTAAGACCCGGTATTTTTGAGTTTTGAGATTGATGGGGCCCCCCCCCCTTCCACCCCCCCCAGTCCTATTCTTTATTCCAAGGACTCTTTTATACAATGATATCTTGGATATCTTTGCAACTTTTTAATGGGAATGATCAGTACTGAGGTTAGTGTCACAGAAACTGATTATTCTCTTCTGCCAAAGTCACATAATGTCCTGTCCCACAGATTTACATTAGGTCACCAAATATCAAGTGGCACAACCCGATCCCACAATAGAGATTGTGTGGTCATTGCCATCTTGTCAGGAAATCTATCAGCTGCTTTTTAAAGGTATTCAGAGGGCAGCATGAGGTAGGAGCTGAAACACTGACTTCATTGATGTGCCACTTATTAGGCTGTGTTCTGTTGTTTCAATACAATGAGGGTTTTATCGGCAGGAGTTTATTACTGCCCAGACTACATCTCACTTGAGCCTTGATCTGACCACGCCCCCTCCTCTGATAAGCAGCTCACTGTCAATAGACAATGTACATACAGAGCCTGGTGTGGGTGTGGTTAGTTTTCTCAGCTCTGCTACATCTGAAAACTCTGATTGTGTTACAACTGCTGCAGCCAGTAACGTAAGTGATACATTGCTGGAATCAGGGTCTCTTTCTCTACATTATGCTGATCTCAGATGAGGTAGCAAAAACCTACCGAGAGATTCCATTTAAGTGCACATTATTTAACATATACATTGAGTCGTGCAGCCCGAGTTTTCAATTCCTGGGAATACTGGAGCGCAAAAACTGTTTCTCTCCTATTTACACCTGTATGATTCCTTTTTAGTCCAAGATGAGCAGCTGAGGAAGCGTTATGACTTCAAAGATGCCAACTGTACGATATAATTAACAATGGGTCAATTATATCATGTTATTGTTTGCATTACATTACTATTATTTTATGCGCCTGATGTGTATTACATATGTTATATACATCATATGTTTTATTGTGTACTCAACCTCTATACGAATAGATTTCTTCCCGAGCGCCTGTCTTCCATTACGGCGGTCATTCAGTATCACTCAGTTTAGTAGGACATATTGCAGAGGACCAGGGCAGGGCTCAATGTTAATCCGTTTCTGCCTTTTCCTATCAATTCTAACAAGAAGTACATCCAGAAGCTTCCATTTATGCGCCATAATCTCCAGCAGTGATAGTGTTAAAGAAAACAGCTGCAGGTAGAGCCGGGAGGGGGAGCGAGAAGAGCCAGTGGTGTTTAAATCAGGCCCGGCACTGCTCGCTGCTGAGTTATGTCCATTTTTTGCATGCACAATGAGGGGAAGGAACAGGTGGCGTCAGTTTCTTTGTAAAGTAATGTGCAATTAACATAATGTAGATATTCCCCAGCGATCCCTCACCTGCGAACAAGAAGACGGGGGCCGGCCCCCTCCCGTCTGCACCGCGTCCTGTCAGACCTCCTCAGCTCACAGGTACGGCGCATTTCGCAGGACTGCAGAGTTTTGCATACTCTGTCCTTGCTCTGCATGTAAACGAGGGTCCATTAATAACGAACAGTGAGCTGACCTTCTCATTGGCCATAGGTGGCATTGATTGGCGACTTTCCTCCTCAGCCCTGCTCGTGTAATCAGGATTCAGTGTCGATACCCCTATTTTATCACGCAGGTCAATAACGGAGATTGCTTCAATTGTCTCAGTGTTTCGCATCAGGATCACTTTCTAGTGGTTGGATGCAGATAATTCTGCCTGATGTAGATTTCACATTGCGTTCTGTGTCCCCGTCGGGGCATACTGCCGAAATCCCACGCAAAATGGGGTCCGGACGCATGCGCCAATGGGGCCATAGACTGTAATGGTGATGGCAGAGCTCATGCACTTTTTTTGGGAGTGTACGCCTGCAGGAGGTGGACACTCAGACGCAGCCTAAAACACCTCCTATAGGCGTGCACTTCTGAAAATGGGGCACATCAGAGTGCGCATTCGCTCTGCCGTCATCTTTACAGTATATGGCCCCACACACATGCGTCTGGACCCCGGGGTCCTGGGGACTTTGTATGTATTCCCCATCGGGGACACAGAACGCAATGTGAAAGCACCCTTATAATTAGAGTTGAGCTTATTAATATTCTGTTCTGATTATGATCGTCGGCGAATATTGTTTTTGCATTATTCGCTGAACACAGCCGAGTCATAGGAGTCAATGGGAGTAGAAATGGCCGAATATGTCCGGACCGGGTCAGCCACCGTGACATCTCCCGAACCGAAGGACCCGGTGCCAAGTACCCCATCGCCCTACTCTGGGGGCGATCCAGTGGCACCACTCCAGCACTGCACTAAGGAAAAGCCCTGGAGTGGTGCTTTAAGATTGTAAGCTCCCCCTAGTGGTGGCTACAGCCACCTATAAAATCATATAGTTTGGAAAATTCACTCTAATTATTATTCGGACATCTAAAAATGAAGTTAGAAAAAATGGAACAGCACTAAAAGTTAAATGGGTGCAAAGTCTCCCAGCAATCAATCCATACTAGCCAACATGTAGTAGTAAAAAACGGAAGGCAGCACTCCAAAAAGTTGTTTCAAAATAAGGTGGACTTTTTTAGGTCCACATGGCGCGGCAACGTTTCGGCTATAAGCCTTTTTCAAGCAGTGAAAAAGGCTTATAGCCGAAACGTTGCCACGCCATGTGGACCTAGTAAAGTTCACCTTATTTTGAAACAACTTTTTGGAGTGCTGCCTTCCGTTTTTTACTACTAACAATTGAGATATATATATATATATATATATATATATATATATATATATACACCTTATAAATACTGCCTATATTTCATGATATCATGTTCATATCCCAACCATAAAACTGACTTCAACTTTTTATCGCAGTTAATTCCAAAATTAATAATTCAGTGAAGTCCCTTGTGAAATGTTTTAGTCCTAGATTATGCTATTTCTGCCTCATAAAGTTTTAAAAATGGAGAAAGCCTTCAATAGTTCTTGTCCGGTCCTAAAATTCAGGTTTAGATGTGGTTACTGCTTACAATGGCTCAGTGGTTAGCACTGCAGAGCTGGAGTCCTGGGTTCTAATCCCACCAAGGACAACATCAGCAAGGAGTTAGAATGTTCTCCCTTTATTTGTGTGCTTTTCCTCCCACATTCCATAGACATACAGATGGGAAATTTAGATTTTGAGCCCAGATGGGGACAGCGATGACAGTATCCGTAAAATATATAAGTACGCAAGATAAATAGTAGATCAGGATGCCTGTCCTATTGTAAAAGTGATAGATCTTGTCATATTCAGGACTCAAAAAAGATTCACATAAGTGACAGAATTATCATTGACCATCTTTGTGGCTAAATCTGAGATATTGCACAACCTTTGTTCATCCACTCAGGCTTTTTTTTTCTCAAAATACAACACTGGTCTCATCTTGCAATGTGTCTTGTATGGTCTCACATCTACATGTAGATAATTGGGGCAACTCAGGACTCAGCCCATCGAAGAGAGCGGCACTGGGTCTACTGAAGCTGAGCAAGGCAACCATCACTCCACTACAGGCTCCTTCCTTCTGGTGATCAGTGGGGCTCCCAACTCTGTCACTCACACACTCATGAGGTAGGAAATTAATCCCTTTAATGAGCCAGGCCTTTTATGCAGTTTCTGGCAGTAATACTTAAAGGGGTTTTCTAACCTCCTATCTTCTGGAGTGCAACACTCCTCTGTTTACCGGCTTTCTGCTTGCTGGCGGGTAGCGTGCTCCTGATGACTGACAGAACCAGCAGAACGGAGCGCCCCTGACATGAACTGTTCACTGTCCCATGGTGCAAGCAAAGGCCACTTTATCTCTACAGCATCAGAGAAGCAAAGGGGCACTGAGGCTGGCAGTATCCAGTGATTCAGCCAACTTGCACATGGCCACCTCTGGTACACTGCAGAAGTGCTCGGTATCCTAGGTAACAAGCAGAAAACTATAGCATTTAAAATCCATCCATTTCTTTCTATCTACCAAGATGAGAGAACCTCTCTAAAAGCTTGTTCTACAACCCCTGGCAAAAAATTATGGAATCACCGGCCTTGGAGGAAGTTCATTCAGTTGTTTAATTTTCTAGAAAAAAAGCAGATCACAGACATGGCACACAACTAAAGTCATTTCAAATGGCAACTTTCTGGCTTTAAGAAACACTAAAAGAAATCAAGAACAAAAAATGTGGTAGTCAGTAATGGTTACTTTTTTAACCAAGCATAAGGGAAAAATTATGGAATCACTCAATTCTGAGGAAAAAATTATGGAATCACCCTGTAAATTTTCATACCCAAAAATAACACCTGCATCAAATTAGATCTGCTCGCTAGTCTGCATCTAAAAAGGAATGATCACACCTTGGAGAGCTGTTGCACCAAGTGGACTGACATGAATCATGGCTCCAACATGAGTGTTGTCAATTGAAACAAAGGAGAGGATTATCAAACTCTTAAAGAGGGTAAATCATCACGCAATGTTGCAAAAGATGTTGGTTTTTCACAGTCAGCTGTGTCTAAAATCTGGACCAAATACAAACAACATGGGAAGGTTGTTAAAGGCAAACATACTGGTAGACCAAGGAAGACATCAAAGCATCAAGGCCGGAAACTTCAAGCAATATGTCTCCAAAACAGAAAATGCACAACAAAACAAAAGAGGAACGAATGGGTGGAAACTGGAGTCAACGTCTGTGACCGAACTGTAAGAAACCGCCTAAAGGAAATGGGATTTACATATAGAAAAGCTAAACGAAAGCCATCATTAATACCTAAACAGAAAAAAACAAAGTTACAATGGGCTAAGGAAAAGCAATCGTGGACTGTGGATGACTGGATGAAAGTCATAATCAGTGATGAATCGTGAATCTGCATTGGGCAAGGTGATGATGCTGGAACTTTTGTTTGGTGCCGTTCCAGTGAGATTTATAAAGATGACTGCCTGAAGAGAACATGCACATTTCCACAGTCATTGATGATATGGGGCTGCATGTCAGGTAAAGGCACTGGGGAGATGGCTGTCATTACATCTTCAATAAATGCACAAGTTTATGTTGATATTTTGGACACTTTTCTTATCCCATTAATTGAAAGGATGTTTGGGGATGATGAAATCATTTTTCAAGATAATGCATCCTGCGATAGAGCAAAAACTGTGAAAACATTACTTGAAAAAAGACACATAAGGTCAATGTCATGGCCTGCAAATAGTCCGGATCTCAATCCAATTGAAAATCTTTGGTGGAAGTTGAAGAAAATGGTCCATGACAAGGCTCCAACCTGCAAAGCTGATCTGGCAACAGCAATCAGAGAAAGTTGGAGCCAGATTGATGAAGAGTACTGTCTGACACTCATTAAGTCCATGCCTCAGAGACTGCAAGCTGTTATAAAAGCCAGAAGTGGTGCAACAAAATACTAGTGATGCGTTGGAGTGTTTTTTTGTTTGTTTTTCATGATTCCATAATTTTTTCCTCAGAATTGAGTGATTCCATAATTTTTCCCTATGCTTGGTTAAAAAAAAGTAACAATTACTGACTAACACATTTTTTGTTCTTGATTTCTTTAAGGCTATGTGCACACGTTCAGGATTTCTTGCAGAAATTTCCTGAGCAAAACCGGACATTTTCTGCAAGAAATCCACATGCTTTTTTTTTTTTTTTTTTTTGCGTTTTTGACGCGTTTTTTTTTCCGGAGCTTCTCAAAGCATTAAATAGTGGGAAAAACGCAAAAAATCGACAAAATTAATGAACATGCTGCGTTTTTTACCACGATGCGTTTTTTCGTGGAAAAAACGCATTATGTGCACAAAAAATGCGGAATGCATTCTAAATGATGGGAAGCATAATGTATGCATTTTTATGCATTTTTTAAAGCAAAAAAATGCAAAAAAAACGCAACGTGTGCACACAGCCTAAGTGTTTCTTAAAGCCAGAAAGTTGCCATTTGAAATTACTTTAGTTTTGTGCCATGTCTGTGATCTGCTTTTTTTCTACAAAATTAAACAACTGAATGTACATCCTCCAAGGCCGGCGATTCCATAATTTTTGCCAGGGGTTGTACTACTTGGATATTGATGATAGTTAATTAATATCAGACCAATGGAGATCTACCATCCAGCTTTTTTAAGTACCAGTGTAAGCCAGCGATTGTGGAGATAAAAACAATAGGTTCTTCAAGTATTTAATGGTCAGTGCTTTTATTGAAGATCCATTCTTATTGAAGTGACTGGGTGCGGATCTGACTGGGTGCGGATCTGACTGGATGCGGATCTGACTCGCAGCAGATCTTACTGGGTGCAGATCTGACTGGGTGAGGATCTGACTGGGAGCAGATCTGACAGCGGATCTGACTGGGAGGGGATCTGACTGGGAGCGGATCTGACTGGCGGCGGATCTTACTGGGAGGGGATCTGACTGGGTGCGGATCTGACTGGGTGCGAGTCTGACTAGGAGGGGATCTGACAGGGAGGGGATCTGACTGGCAGCGGATCTGACTGGGTGCGGATCTGACTGGGTGCGGATCTGACTGGGTGCGGATCTGATGGAGAGGATCTGACTGGGAGGGGATCTGACTAGCAGGGGATCTGACTGGCAGCGGATCAGACTGGCAGCGGATCTGACTGGGAGGGGATCTGACTGGGAGGGGATCTGACTAGCAGGGGATCTGACTGGCAGCGGATCAGACTGGCAGCGGATCTGACTGGAAGGGGATCTGACTGGGAGGGGATCAGACTGGCAGCGGATCTGACTGGGAGGGGATCTGACTGGGAGGGGATCTGACTGGGAGGGGATCTGACTAGCAGGGGATCTGACTGGCAGCGGATCAGACTGGCAGCGGATCTGACTGGGAGGGGATCTGACTGGGAGGGGATCTGACTGGGAGGGGATCTGACTGGGAGGGGATCTGACTGGGTGCAGATCTGACTGGCAGCGGATCTGACTGGGAGGGGATCTGACTGGGAGGGGATCTGACTGGGAGGGGATCTGACTGGGAGGGGATCTGACTGGGAGGGGATCTGACTGGGAGGGGATCTGACTGGGAGGGGATCTGACTGGGTGCAGATCTGACTGGCAGCGGATCTGACTGGGAGTGGGTGTGCAGTACCTGGCAGCAGACACTAAGCAGTTGACAGAGCAGTGCTATTTAACTCCATTTTTGCTTAAATCTGCTCAACCCGCACACTGAGAACAGCTGATCGTTGGGGGTGTCATATGTTTGACACCACCAGTCTGATATTGACAACCTGACTTGGTCCCCACTAAGACTACATTTCCAATATCAAATTAATGGACCATCCCTTTCACTAGGATGTATCATGTATGCCAGATTGAAAGCAAGACCTTAGTAACTTTTGTGTCATTGGCGGTAACCCTGGAGCTGGACATATATCTTAGAAAGCTGACCGACAACATCTGTCAACCAGTAGCTATTCCCCCATGGGAAAGGGTTGGGCATGTTGAAATCCAGATGCCTGATCCTTCTTTTCCTTGACATTATCTGTTCTCGGGAGAGATTCAGCAGGCCTCATGACTGTTCGATTAGTAGTCAGGTGCTGCCGAAATAGTCTGGTTTGCAAAACATTACATGTGTAAGACCACCTTGAGACCTTGGAATTGTATTTTAGGATTACGCTGTTTAGCGCACTTTCTAAAGACCAAAAGGAAACTTTAACCTTTTAGATTTTTAACCTTTTGCAATTTTGTAATAGGTTGTAAATCCAATTTCTGCGTCCCGTTTTGCGCGGGGCGACGTGGGGGCGACGCACCCTCAGCTACAGAGTGCGCTTATTGTGCTAGCGTTTTCCAGCTTTTTCTAACATCTGCATGGTCTCTCTGCTGCCCCCTCGTGTACTGCACATGGTATGGCAGCATGCCCTTAGTTTTACCTCTTCTCTGTTACTGTGAGATTGATTCTTTTTTCAGAGCACACCGTAAGAGTTGGGTTATTACCTGAGTGTATAGCGTCAGTACATAAACTAGGCGAAATGAGACATGTGCTGGGAGACGTGTGTGGGTAGGCGATAATGGTATAGAACGGTGAATGAGTACGGAGCAGGTAGGGCAATGTCCGAGCTTTGTCTGCGCAGTAATTACTGGAGCAGGGGCTGCTCAGATAAAATCAGGGCACAGAAAGGGTGGCATGGGGATTAGGAGCAGTGAAGGGCTAGTGGCGTGCCAGGCGTATTAAGGAGGACATAGGTGCGATGTGAAGAATATACTGCTGCTGCCGGACAAGAGGCAGCGCTCTCCACTAAGGGAGGAATATATCCACTTCTACATCCATCAAACAGGACAGACAGTAAAAAAACCGCTGCCGAGAAAAGAACCGTAATAAAGTGGAAATGATATCGATACCTGACTGCGCTGAAATTCCCCAGAGGGTCGACTTTAACTCTTGCTAATGGGTGACACATAAATAGCATATTGGGGAGAATGTCACCGAATATTCCGAGCTAATATTCAATGAACGGTTGTATAAAAGCGAGAGGCTAAATAGATTTTACGTGTCGGTACTTTCCTTCTTGTTCTGGATGTTTCAGATTATGTGAGAACCTATTTCCACTATCACTGGGATCGTTCTCTAATAATGTAGGGTTTAATGGGTTCCTTCCAACAACTGGCGCGCAGGTGATGACCAAGGGCCTGGTTATAGAAACCACCGGTGGTCAGCCAGGAAAAGAACAGGTGGTCCATACAGTGGTCGCTAATGGAAAAAGTGTCGGATCATTCAAATAGAATTACATGAATGAGGGAGGTCTCGCGGAGCAAGATCTGCTCTGTCACGCCAATATGGCCACGCAGATGGAAAGGGGTTGCCTAAGCTATATAACCCTTTAGGGCACCACATGGGCAGATATCTCACTTTTAAAAGTAGCCTGTCAGGAGTTTTGGCCCATTACTAAGGCTGAAAGTGTTAAATAGTTGGGGTTAAAACAGTTTAAACACATCCAGGTTGAAGCTAAAGCTACTTGCATAACAAAAAAAAGTTTACTCTTGCTACTATCTGAAGAGTCCAATGGGTGGTCCCTACTTGGGAAAGGTCCTGGGCTCTCAGCACTGAACGCTTACCAGTCCCATTTCTTGGTGGACACAGAAACCCTCATGCAGAGGAAATCAAGAGGTTAAAGGGAATTTGTCAGCAGGTTTTTGCTATCTTAGGCCGGTTTCACACGTCCAGATAATTCCGGTACAGGAAAAAATCGGTACCGGAATTATCCGTGTCCGTGTGGCCCTACGTTTCTGTGGCACATCAGTGTGGCACACGGGCGGCACACGTGTGCCGCCCGTGTGCCCACTGGGTACCACACGCACCATGCTGGGTACCACACGTACCAGCATCTGGTGCTGAAGCCGTGATTCATATCTTCCCTGCAGCAGCGTTTGCTGCAGGGAAGATATGAATAATAGTGTTTAAAATAAAGATCTCTGTGCCCCCCGCCCTCCCACCCCCTGTGCACCCGCCCGCTGTTCTGAAAATACTCACCTGCCTCCCTCGTTGGCTGTTGCTGCTTCCTGTTCTGGCCGCATCTTCTCCTGTATGCGGTCACGTGGGGCTGCCGATTACAGTAATGAATATGCGGCTCCACCCCTATGGGAGGTGGAGCAGCATATTCATTACTGTAAATCAGTGGCCCCACGTGACCGCATACAGGAGAAGATGCGGCCAGAACAGGAAGCAGCGCCGGCGAGGGAGCGAGCAGGGTGAGTATTTTCAGAACAGCGGGGGGGGGCGCACAGGGGGTGGGAGGGCGGGTTGGCACATAGATCTTTATTTTAAACACGATTATTCATATCTTCTCTGCAGCAAACGCTGCTGCAGGGAAGATATGAATCGCGGCTTCAGCACCAGTGGGGGGACAGCGCTTAATGTAGCGCTGTCTCCTGCACGGCACACGGACTGCACACGGACAACATCCGTGTGCGGTACGTGTTTTACACGGACCCATTGACTTTAATGGGTCCGTGTAATACGTGCGCTCCCACGAACACTGACATGTCTCCGTGTTTGGCACACGGAGACACGGTCCACAAAAAATCAATGACATCTGCACAGATGCATTGATTTTTATGTGTCTACATGTGTCAGTGTCTCCGGTACGTGAGGAAACTGTCACCTCACGTACCGGAGACACTGACGTGTGAAACCGGCCTTAACTGAGAGCATCATGATGTAGGGTCAGAGACCCTGATTCCAGCGATGTATCACTTACTTGGCTGCTTGCTGTAGTTTTGATATAATCTCAGTTGATAAGAAGAAGACTAAGCTGCTGCCATGCAGTCCCCATATTTATGAGCTTGGTATAACCTCGCCTCCACCACTGATTGGCAGTTTTCTGCCTATGCACAGGTACACAAAGAGATGCTAATCAGTGGTGTCGGCAGGATATACAGAGCTCAGCATTAGAGAACTGCTAGATCTGCAACAGGTAAAATGGGAATTTTAATAAAACTGCAGCAAGTAGCTCAGTAAATGATACATTGTTGGAATCCGGGTCGCTGCCCCGGGTCGCTGCCCCTACATCATGCTGCTCTCAGATGAGGTAGCAAAAACCTACTGACAGGTTCCCTTTAAAGAGTTCAGTACAGATAGCCGAGGCCACATCACATTACTGTACCTCCAATAGGACACTTCCAATTTCAGGTCAAGATGGATTACAAATGTCTCTTCAAATAGTATGACCATTGCCCTAAGAATGTTTAGGCTGATTTATGCCTCACTTGCCTGTTGATTTCTGTAGAGGGCCCAAACTGCTAACAGATTCCCTTTAAGAAATGGATGGATCATCACATAGATCTTTTCTAAGAACGTGCAATGGATCCCTTCCTTGCATTGCCTAATTTCAATTACAATATACCAGTATCACTTAATATTTCATATTTAAGAGAGGAAAGTAACATGATAAATATGGAGGAAAGCTAAGAGAGTATTAAGGTGGCTCAGTGGTTAGGACTGATATGTTTCAGGTGAGGGGTCCTGGCCTCAAATGCCACCAGGGAAACCTCTGCAAGGAGTATATGGGTATGTGCCCACGCTGCGGTTTTCACTGCGGATTTTATTGCGGTTTCTTCTGCGGATTCCACTGCGGATTTTCAACTGCAGTTTCCTATTGGTGCAGTTGTAAAACCGCTGCGGAATCCGCACAAAGAATGGACATGCTGCGGAAAATAATCCGCAGTGTTTTCCGCGCTGATTTTTCTGCAGCATGTGCACAGCTGTTTTTTTTCCCATAGGTTTACATGGTACTGTAAACTTAGGGAAAACTGCTGCGGATCCGCAGCGTCAAATCCACTGCGGATCCGCATCAAAATCCGCAGCATGTGCACAAGCCCTAAATGTTCTCTCCGTGTTTGTGTGGGTTTCTTCCTATACTCCAAAGATTTACCAATTGGGAATTTTGATTGTGAGCCCCAACGGGGACAGCGACAACGATGCTACAGAATGTCAGCGCTATATAAGCAAGCATTATAGGTGAATAATTAGCCATACAGTTACTGTGCCGTCATTGATCAGGGTAGTGGGGAAGTTTTCTGCCCAGTCTGGGATGAATACATATATTTTAGAGCACAGTGGCGCAGTGGTTAGCACAGCAGCCTTGCAGCGCTGGGATCCTGGGTTCAAACCCCACTAAGGACAACATCTGCAAGGAGTTTGTATGTTCTCTCCGTGTTTGAGTGGGTTTTCTCCGGGTACTCCAGTTTCCTCCCACATTCCAAAGACATACTGATAGGAAATTTAGATTGTGAGCCCCAACAGGGACAGCGATAATAATGTGTGCAAACTATAAAGCGCTGCGTAATATGTTAGCGCTATATAAAAATAAAGATTATTATTATTCTGGGATCTAGAAGCAACAAACGGTGATGGCCGAGCTGCAGGTGGGAGATGAGAGTACCGGAGATCATTAGTACATATTTGTGCCCATGTTGCAATCCATCCCACATATAAGCATCACCTGCTGCAGCACAGAACAATTTCATGTGAAATATTTGCAAGGTAACAAATAAATGTATTAGAGGAAGAATCAATGAAGCAAAAAAATATCACTTTATAAGGACATGAGAATTTATTAAAGAGAGGAAAAATGTATAAACTATTGGTAATCAAGCATTATTGAAATATTTCCATCCAGTAAATGTATGTACTGTATGCTTGCCTCCAAAATGAAGGATAATGGATTGTCTAAAGCTACTACAACAAATGACAGCTAGGGGGAGCTCCAGAGAAAGGAATTGTTTTAGGTCATTAACACTTTAGTATTCTGCAGTGAACACGATATGGATAGCTGAATATATGCTATTCTTTATATTATGCGGCTTGCAAGTACTTTCCGTTTCAGGAAAGCATCCACTATGTATTTCCTTTAAGTAGAGGGCTTTTCGGTCTCTTTCGTCCCGCTACATTTAGCCCAACTTGGGTCTCTCCCTAAGGTGGCTAGCATATATGTATCGCTTGCTCACCGAGCCCCACTCCATACAGCCAACCAATTCCAGCCCTGTGCTGATGAGGGCCTAAAGCCCGAAACACGTGTCCACAGATAGGAATTGGTTGGCTGTGTAAATTTAGAAACTAATCCGCAGCATTGCACGCTTGGCGGTTCCAAGCGCTGTGGATTAGACTGGGGTGGAAAGAGATGATTTGCATAGCTCCGCCTACTGCAAAGGATTCTGGGTAAACCTGCTATTCTTTGTATTATGCTGCTTGCAAGTACTTTCCGTTTCAGGAAAGCATCCACTATGTATTTCCTTTAAGTAGAGGGCTGTTCGGTCTCTTTCGTCCCGCTACATTTAGCCCAACTTGGGTCTCTCCCTAAGGTGGCTAGCATATATGTATCGCTTGCTCACCGAGCCCCACTCCATACAGCCAACCAATTCCAGCCCTGTGCTGATGAGGGCCTAAAGCCCGAAACACGTGTCCACAGGTAGGAATTGGTTGGCTGTGTAAATTTAGAAACTAATCCGCAGCATTGCACGCTTGGCGGTTCCAAGCGCTGTGGATTAGACTGGGGTGGAAAGAGATGATTTGCATAGCTCCGCCTACTGCAAAGGATTCTGGGTAATCCTGCTATTCTTTGTATTATGCTGCTTGCAAGTACTTTCCGTTTCAGGAAAGCATCCACTATATATACTAGATGGTAGCCCAATTCTCACGCATCGGGTATTCTAGAATATGTATGTTGTTTATTTATGAAGATTTTAGAATAATACATTGAATACACAGGATTCGGCCGGCCGCAACCAATTAGCGAAGCGTGGTTCAAATCCTGCGTCAATTCACGGCCATACTGCGCCTGTCGCTGTTTGCGGCCAGCCACTTAGTATATAGCACAGTCATGTAGTATATAGCACAGCCACGTAGTATATAGCACAGCCCACAGAGTATATAGCACAGCCTACAGAGTATATAGCACAGCCACGTAGTATATAGCACAGCCCTCGGAGTTTATAACAGCCCACATAGCATAAAACATAGCCACGTAGTTTATAACAGCCCACATAGCATATAACACAGCTCACGTAGTATATAACAGCACATGCACACAGTATATAACACAGCCCACGTAGTATATAACACAGCCCACGTAGTGTATAACACAGGCCATGTAGTGTATAACACAGCTCACGTGGTATATAGCACAGCCCACGTAGCATATAGCACAGCCCACGTAGTATATAGCACAGCCACGTAGTATATTGCACAGTCCACGTAGTATATTGCACAGCCCACGCAGTATATTGCACAGCTCACGCAGTATATTGCACAGCCCACGTAGTACATTGCACAGCCAATGTAGTACATTGCACAGCCCACGTAATATATTGCACAGCCCACGTAGTATATTGCACAGCCTACACAGTATATTGCACAGCCCACACAGTATATTGCACAGCCCACACAGTATATTGCACAGCACACGCAGTATATTGCACAGCCCACGCAGTATATTGCACAGCCCACATAGTATATTGCACAGCCCACGTAGTATATTGCACAGCCCACGCAGTACATTGCACAGCCCACACAGTATATTGCACAGCCCACGTAGTATATTGCACAGCCCACGTAGTATATTGCACAGCCCACGCAGTACATTGCACAGCCCACACAGTATATTGCACAGTCCACGTAGTATATTGCACAGCCGAAGTAGCATATAACACAGGCTACGCAGTATATTGCACAGCCCATGCAGTATATTGCACAGCCCACGTAGTATATTGCACAGCCCACGTAGTATATTGCACAGCCCACGTAGTATGTAGTATATAGCAATGTGGGCATCATATCACTGTTAAAAAAAGAATTAAAATAAAAAATTGTTATATACTCGCCTTCCGTTGGCCCCTGGAACCAAGAAGTGTTTACCGACGCTCCGGTCCCAAGAGTGCATTGCGGTCTCACGAGATGATGACGTAGCGGTCTCATGAGACCGCTACGTCATCATCTCGCGAGATTGCAATGCATGGAGCGCTCACCGGAGCGTCGCGAGGAGCAGGAAAGGCCTGTTCTGGATCTGAGGGGCCGACGGACAGTGAGTATATAACCATTTTTTTTTTATTATTATTTTTAACATTAGATTTTTTTACTATTGAGGCTGCATAGGCAGCATCAATAGTAAAAAGTTGGTCACACAGGGTTAATAGCAGCGTTAACGGAGTGCGTTACACCGTGGCATAACGCGGTCCATTAACGCTGCCATTAACCCTGTGTGAGTGCTGACTGGAGGGGAGTATGGAGCGGGCACTGACTGCAGGGAGTAAGGAGCTGCCATTTTGCCGCCGAACTGTGCCCGTTGCTGATTGGTCGCGGCAAAACAGCCATGACCAATCAGCAACCTATTGGATTAAGAGCCTTGGGAGCCTAATTGGATTAAGAGCCTTGGGATTCCAAAACTGTTCTTATTAATACCAGCGCATTTCTTTCCCCGGATGGCGCCTTTCTCAAGGTATAAAAACAGCCAAGTCACTTGATTTTTATACCTCCAGGATTTTTATACCTCCAGAAAGGCGCCAGTCCGGCACAGAAACACATAGGTATTGAAATCACAAGGCTCTTCATTCCTGCAGCACAGCCCATCTAAATGTGCCAACTTCCATCTTGCGCCATTCTACTTCTGGAAGAACCTTTTCCTCTAGCCTTGGGGCAGCAGCAGCGACTTTCCATGCTTTTATAGGTGTTGTGCCTATAAGGCGAGTGCTACCATCGATTATACCTATCCCTTACCAGATGGTATTACTGCATTTTGTGTGCTCTTCTGTCCCTCTCCTGATCTTCTCAAGTGTCTGAGATAGGAATACCACTCTCATCCACAAAGAAGAGGTGTAAAAAGCAAAGGTGTCATCATAATACATGACAGTACATATCCGCAGCTATTATAGATGGGAATTTCAGGCTTGACACTTGCATTAAAGGGGTTGTTCGGCCTTAAGCTACAAGTGTGCAGTCACTCTATGTGACTGCAGACTTGTCAATCCTGACATTGTGTGCACTGCACACTTTAAGGATTCTTTAGCACTGAGAGTGGTGGACGTATGACTGCATGTGTGCAATTTGCATACATACAGTCACATACCAACTAGAGGCGCGCGGCCTTGCTCAATGCAAGTGTATTGAGGGAGGCTGGTCGCAATGTGGCTGGAAGTATGCAAATTGATTCTTGTGGTCATATGACTGCCCACTCCCACTCATGATTGCACACTTGCAGCCTAAGGCTGGACAACCCCTTTAAGCTCGGGAGTTACGACATGTCCGAGTTTCAGATATGTCTTCTAGTTTTTCAATTAAATAACACGTAGTCATTATATTCTATGGGCGCATTCTCCCATAAATTTGAGAAAAAACAAAGATATGTCCGAGTTTGGTCTGGGCAGATGCACACACATCCATGAACGGGTCCATAATGCAATGGACAGCACTGGGATGCCATTGACACAGATGTGTGAATGGGACTTAATGTACCGAACTTCTGGTGTATAAAGAATGTTTCAAAATGCTCATTTCCTGATGCAAACAGATTTTATTGATACTTGCTGACTGTTTTCGGTTGCTTTTTGTCATAATATTCGCATACCGTTCCCTGCAGGCTCACTGGCCATGAAAGGGTTGGACGGCAGGATGCCCGAAGGAAAATCTTTTGTTACTTATTTTACGAAGGGAGAACTTTGGTGTGAAATTGTTAAGCTTTTGCCCTTAGGTAAAAAATACATAAATCAGTCATCCTTTTAAGAAGTATTTTCATATAGGCACCATATGTGAGTTGACTGGAGGTATGTCCCCGCAATCGAAAAGCTTTGATTTTTGAGGTCATGCTGCTTCACTGCCATGTTCAATGACTTACTGGGGAAGGCAGAAAACAGAGAAAAGCTTTTCCAGCAAACAAAACCAGCAGTGTACGGTTTACTACGTAGTGCAACCACTAGCCTTCCCGACATCAAAGATGCATGGAGTCCACAACACAAGATAAAAGCAACAGGAGTAAAGGCTAAGTAGTTATCAACTTCTAATAAAACCTTCTACAAGCAGAGCTAGCTGCAACTGATCTCCTCTAGAATAGCGCATTAATTTAGTCACTGACTAATGATGTTCCTGTTTGTGTTTTGTTTTTTTCTCCACCGTACGGTTCTGGAGATATGTGTTCTTATATAGTGCTACTTTTTATGGTCTTTTACCAAGGGGGCAATGATCTCAGGATAATTAGGCAGCACAACCTAAAGACACGCTTCCAGAGAATCCTGCGACCAACGCTTTCTTGGTAAAGAACATAAAAAAAGTCCTCTTTAAATGTACGTATTTGGCGCTAAAACTCATTTTTGCAATTGTGTTTCGTTAAAATGTTGCACTTTTTGACTTTTATTAGCTTTTACTTCCCTTCACATTCAACTTTGATGTGGTCTATGGTCAGTAATAAGCTGAAATATGCTCAGTAAAAGAAAAATAAACTCTGTCAACCCATCATAGTGGGCTGACTGACAGATTCTCAGTTAAAGGGGGCTGTTTACCAGTTTGAGCATGTTAAACTGACCACATCATGGAATAATAGATGGGGAACTGAGTGAGACATGATTTTATTTTTTTGTTTCTCCACTCTGTAGCAGAGATATTAGCTTGTAAAGTTTAGGTTAAAATGTATTATATAGTTCATCTGGGCATTACCAGAGATTTGTCTCAGGGGCTTGTACTTCTTCCCCTGCATGAGGTTGGCCAATAATACAGTAAACAGGCAACAACATAAAGGGGAGAAAAAAAGCACGTCTCTCCTCTCTTCATTGATCTCTGCAGCTACTGTGTAGAAATGCAGCAGAGCTCAGTTATGCATCATCACAAACACTTCCAGGTCTCATCTCATGACAGTCAGTGTGTCTGGATTGTCAGAGCAGGCTGCACTGTGAGCTGAGGTCTGGAAGTGTTTGTAATGATACATAACTCAGCTATGCTGTATCTTTACACTGTATTTCTCCACAGTGGCTGCAGAGTTTTGTATCATTACAAAAACTTCCAGGTCTCATCTCACAGTGCTATCAGCTCTCACCCCACACCACTGACTGCCATGAGATTAGATCTGGAAGTGTTTGTCCTCTTTAACTCATTTTGCAGCCAGCAATAGAGAGTACAGCACAAAGGCTATAGAAGGCAAACGGTGCAACATTTTAAAGCAAACCCAATTTTAAAAATGATTTTTAGACACATTTACATGCATTTAAAAAAAATCTCCAAATGTGCACAACTCCTTTAAATAAAATTATGCATTAAAGGGAACCTGTCAATAGAAAAAAATGCTATTAATCTGCATACAACCCCTGGCAAAAATTATGGAATCGCCGGCCTTGGAGGATGTTCATTCAGTTGTTTAATTTTGTTAAAAAAAAAAGCAGATCACAGACATGGCACAAAACTAAAGTCATTTCAAATGGTAACTTTCTGGCTTTAAGATACACAAAAAGAAATCAAGAACAAAAAATGTGGCAGTCAGTAATGGTTACTTTTTATCCAAGCAAAGGGAAAAAATTATGGAATTACTCAATTCTGAGGAAAACATTGTGGAATCACCTTGTAAATTGTCATACCCAAAAATAACACCTGCATCAAATTAGATCTGCTCTTTAGTCTGCATCTAAAAAGGAGTGATCTGATCACACCTTGGAGAGCTGTTGCACCAAGTGGACTGACATGAATCATGACTCCAACATGAGCGTTGTCAATTGAAACAAAGGAGAGGATTATCAAACTCTTAAAAGAGGGAAAATCATCACACAATGTTGCAAAAGATGTTGGTTGTCCACAGTCAGCTTTGTCTAAAATCTGGACCAAATACAAACAACATGGGAAGTGTGAGGCAGTGACCCCTGATACAGCTAGGGGGCGCTGTTTGTACTCCCCAGAATGTGCACAGAGGCGTATGAAGGCCATAGGTGTGCATGGCAGTCGCAGGTGTAGTTGTGATTGCAATGTGAGGCAGTGACTCATGTCACAGGTAGGGGTCACTGTGTGTTCTCCCCAGGTTGTGCATGGAGACAGATGAAGTCCATAGGTGTGCATGGGAGTCACAGATTTCCGGTCCGGGATTTCCATGTGGCTGAAGGCCACAGGTTTGTGTGTTAAAATAAGACACAAAAGAGCACAGTGAGGTCAAAAATACCCTGTTGTAAAAAAAAATCACAGTAATAAGCAAGTGCTAGTCAAAAGATGGAAAAAACAGGGTATTTAGTTGATACTTTTTTTGCAAAAAAATGTATACTAAGCTGCTCCACCACTCGTCAATGTATACCCATATAGAGCAGTCCTACCTAATATATATAATCCCTATCTGATGTATTTAAAAACCTGATCATCTGTATAGTACCTGTATAAGCAGGGTTCAGAGAGGGAATTTTCATGTGGACATGCTGGATGGAACAGCTTTGATGCAAATGACCCATAAGGAGTGGTGGACTCCCTAGTGTTATGATCTGGTGGCCTAGGAGCAGCATGAGACGGACTCTGGAGAAGGTGGTCCCTGTACTGACTGCAAACCCTGAACCTAGCAGCGCAACTAGAAGTAGCCGTGGGGGGTACCTAACACTCCCTAGACCCCTCGGCACAGCCTAAGATCTAACTACCCCTAAAGACAGAAACAGGAAACCTATCTTGCCTCAGAGAAAATCCCCAAAGGATAGATAGCCCCCCACAAATATTGACTGTGAGAGGAGAGGGAAATAACATACGCAGATATGAAATCAGTACTATGCGGTTAGTATAAAACACTAGAAAATATCCACCGCAGAAAATACGAATCACCACATCTGACTAAAGACATGGGGGGTATATCTGCATCTCCAGAGAAATAGCTAGGCTGCAAAAAATCCTTCACAGACTAAGCTGGACAAGACAAAAACATGAAAATGCACAGAACTATAAAGGTCCACAGAAGGTGGACAGCAAAAACAAAGCCAGGACTTATCTTTGTAGAAAACCACAGCAAACTGGAGAGACCAGCAGGGAAGTGAATCCTTCAAGAACAATGGACAACTGGCACTGACTAAAGGATCCTGCAAAGCTATATACCCCAGTCAGTTTTGCAATCAGTAGATACACCTGTCCACTCCTGCAGTCCAGGCACAACTGCATTACCCTCTACAACCACCGGAGGGAGGCCAAAAGCTGAATTCATAACAGTACCCCCCCTTGAGGAGGGGTTACCGAACCCTCACCAGTGCCCCCCAGGACGATCAGGATGAGCCCGATGAAAGGCACGAACCAAATCAACGGCATGGACATCAGAGGCAGAAACCCAAGAATTATCCTCCTGGCCATAACCCTTCCATTTGACAAGGTACTGAAGCTTCCGCCTCGAAAAACGGGAATCCAAAATCTTCTCAACAACATATTCCAACTCCCCATCGACCAATACAGGGGCCGGAGGATCAACAGAGGCAGAGGGAACAACGGGCTCCACATATTTCCGCAACAAAGATCTATGGAAGACATTATGAATAGCAAACGAGGCCGGAAGCGCCAGGCGAAAGGACACCGGATTAATAATCTCAGAAATCCTATAAGGACCAATAAATCGAGGCTTAAACTTAGGGAAAGAAACCTTCATAGGAACATGACGGGAAGATAACCAAACCAGATCACCAACCCGAAGCCGGGAACCAACACACCGACGACGGTTAGCAAAACGCTGAGCCTCCTCCTGAGACAGCACCAAATTGTCCACCACATAAGCCCAAATCTGCTGCAACCTGTCGACCACAGAATCCACACCAGGAAGGTCAGAAGGCTCAACCTGCCCAGAAGAAAAACGAGGATGAAAACCAAAATTACAAAATAAAGGCGAAACCAAAGTAGCCGAACTAGCCCGATTATTAAGGGCAAACTCGGCCAATTGCAAAAAAGCCACCCAATCATCCTGATCAGCAGACACAAAGCATCTCAAATAGGTCTCCAAGGTCTGATTAGTTCGCTCAGTCTGGCCATTTGTCTGAGGATGAAATGCAGAGGAAAAAGACAAATCAATGCCCAGCTTGACACAAAAGGCCCGCCAAAACCTAGAAACAAACTGGGAACCTCTGTCGGACACAATATTCTCCGGAATACCATGCAAACGTACCACATGCTGAAAAAACAACGGAACCAAATCAGAAGAAGAAGGCAATTTAGGCAAAGGCACCAAATGAACCATCTTAGAAAATCAGTCACAGACAACCCAGATAACCGACATTCTTTGGGAAACAGGAAGATCGGAAATAAAATCCATAGAAATATGCGTCCAAGGTCTCTCAGGGATCGGCAATGGCAAAAGCAACCCACTACCGCGGGAACAGCAAGGCTTAGCCCGCGCACAAATCCCACAGGACTGCACAAAAGAACGCACATCCCGTGACAAAGAAGGCCACCAAAAGGACCTACTAACCAAATCTCTGGTACCAAAAATCCCAGGATGGCCAGCCAACACAGTACAATAAACCTCAGAAATCACTGTACTAGTCCATCTATCAGGAAAAAACAGTTTCCCCACAGGACAGCGGTCAGGCTTATCAGCCTGAAATTCCTGAAGAACCCGTCGCAAATCAGGGGAAATGGCAGAAAGAATCACCCCTTCCTTCAAAATGCCGACCGGCTCAAGAACCCCAGGGGAATCAGGAAAAAAACTCCTAGAGAGGGCATCCGCCTTAACATTCTTAGTACCAGGAATGTACGAGACCACAAAATCAAAACGGGAGAAAAACAGGGATCATCGAGCCTGTCTAGGATTCAGCCGTTTGGCAGACTCGAGGTAAATCAGATTCTTATGATCGGTCAGGACCACAATACGGAGCTTGGCCCCCTCAAGCCAATGTCGCCACTCCTCAAATGCCCACTTCATAGCCAACAACTCCCGATTGCCGACATCATAATTGCGTTCCGCAGGTGAAAACTTCCGAGAAAAGAAGGCACACAGTTTCATCAAGGAACCATCAGAATTCCTCTGAGACAAAACGGCCCCTGCCCCAATCTCAGACGCGTCAACCTCAACCTGAAATGGAAGAGAAACAACCGGCTGACGCAACACAGGGGCAGATGTAAATCGGCATTTAAGCTCCTGAAAGGCAGAAACAGCCGCGGAGGACCAATTCGTCACATCAGCGCCTTTCTTGGTAAAATCGGTTAGAGGTTTAACCACACTGGAGAAGTTGGCATTGGCAATGAAACGACGATAAAAATTAGCAAAGCCCAAGAATTTCTGAAGGCTCTTCACAGATGTGGGCTGAATCCAATCATGAATGGCCTGAACCTTAACCGGATCCATTTCTATAGATGAGGGAGAAAAAATGAAACCCAAAAAAGAAACCTTCTGCACTCCAAAGAGGCACTTTGACCCCTTCACAAATAAAGCTCTATTACGGAGGATCTGAAATACCATCCTGACCTGTTTCACATGAGACTCCCAATCATTGGAAAAAATCAAAATATTATCCAAATATACAACCATGAATTTATCAAGATAACTCCGAAAGATATCATGCATGAAGGATTGGAACAATATGACCCATATGACCAATCCACTTTCCAGGAAACTGTTCATGTAGGAATGCTTGGACCTGACAGACCACCACATTATTGGTATGCTGTGAAGAAATTAGATGTGCAGCATCTGAAACAACGGATACTGGAAGCCTATGCTAGCATTTCTTCTGCGATGTTGCTATCAGTGTGTCAAGAGTGGGAGAAGAGAGTTGCATTGACAATCCAACACAATGGGCAGCACTTTGAACACATTTTATGAGTGGTCATAAACTTGTAAATAACTAATAAAAGAATAAAGTTACATTAAAACCAAGCACACCATTGTTTTTCTTGTGAATTTCTCAATAAGTTTTATGTGTCACATGACCCTCTTCCCATTGAAAAAATAATTTGAATCCAAATGGCCGACTTTCTTTTCAATCTTGAAAAGTTTTCCCTACTAATGTGCCACAAACAGAAAGTTGATATCACCAACCATTCCCATTTTATTTAGGTGTATCCATATAAATGGCCCACCCTATATTTTCAGATCAGCATAAATGTACGGGGTGCCCCAATTACTGCAGCCATAACACAGAAGCCAAAATGTATCTGTACTATGGCCAAAAAAAAAACTACTAACATTTATCTTTCTGCCATGAAAAATCAAAATTTTTTTAGGTTCATGATACATAGCAGGTACAATATAGTTCCAAATTCCTAGAGTAATAACAGAGAAAGATCACAGCAACTCAAAGTTCTAAAAAAACCGATCTATTACAGTTATATTGGTGCGATATTCATGTTATGCCACCACTTTTGATTTAAAATATGGCTTTTTATTATAATGTTGGAAAGCTTATAAAGCCCTACATCTTATCTTCTAACATGAAAATCCCTACACCAGATACAGATGAATTTGGACTAGGTGGTGAGACAATAAGCTCATAAAGCTGCTTTGTCAAGATGTAGCCATGATGTAACTTAATGCAACTGCAAGAAACATGAAAGATCTCCTATCAATTAATTAGCGCCATCAGCTCATTAAGGGGGTGTCGGGACGCATCCATCACACGAATCTCCCACATCCACCAATGTTAATTAGCTGAGAGAGTTTAGTGCACGGGTAAAGCAGTTATTGCTATCCAGATCACATAGTCATTAACATTTTAATTGCCTGTTTGACACTTTTAATGATTTGAAGGGTTAATGCATTAAAAGTTCATATATTTAAAACGCAATGTCAACATCTGAGGTTTTCTTCTAAACGACAGGATCAGGATGATCGTTCATGTGTGTTTCAATGAAGAAAGAGAAGACTCCTTTGGAAGCGGGTTATATCCCCAGAAACAAAGAATTTCAAAAGTTAATCCTTTTATTATCATCATAATTATTATTATTTATTTATATGGCAGCATTGATTCCATGGTGCTGTACATGAGAGAGGGTTACATACAAATTACAGATACCACTTACAGTAGACAAACTAACAATGACAGACTGATACAGAGGGGCCAGGACCCTGCCCTTGCGGGCTTACATTCTACAGGAGAGTCTTGCTGATCCTTTTTGGGAGACCACCATACATATCACGTGGTTGGCTGGTCCCGCTGAAATCAATTAGTTTGGACAGCTTTGCCATTTATTTAATTTGTATGAGGTCTTAATATTTGTACCAGGCCATACAATGTTTTAACTTTCTAAAGTGTTTAAAGAGAACCTGTCACCCAGGTTTTCCTAATATAAAGCACAGTGGACCAAAATTCCCCCTGACATGTGCGCAAACGTCATCATCAACTAAAAAAAAAGTCTGACTGCTGTGCTTGCCAACAAGGGTATTGCCACCAGGTATGAAGCCTTGCTTGACAGAGGGATCAAATACTTACTTCTCACTGCAAAATGCAAATAAATTTATAGAATTTATACAATGCGATTTTCTGGATTTTATTTTTTATATTCTATCTCTCAATGTTAAAGTTAAACTACCCTTTAAATTATAGACTGTTCATTTCTTTGTCAGTGGGCAAACTTACAAAATCAGTAAGGGATCAAATAATTATTTCCCCCACTGTAATTCCAAAATGCAAGCCAGGCTTCTTTTTTCTTGAATTATTAGACAATACCGAGGTACCCTGTTGCAAAGACAAAATGATGCATGACATACCTTGTTCTATGTGCACGGTGAGGACAGAGCGGGCGACTTTAGAAAATGCGCAACTTCAAAGAAACACCGGAGAAGTAACAAAAATCTTAGCGACCCCAATGGAACATTTGGACCATCACCACTAGTACATTGCTCGGATACGTGGACGGCAAGATGTTGCTAGGGTTTATAAAAATAGCTGTTCTTACTCCTCATATAATAATGTAGGCAGACAGATATATATAGATAATAGAGAGATATAGATAATAGATAGATAGATGATTTAAGACAACATAGATATCACTCATGCTATTAATATGTTCTGTTTCATTGATCAAACATGAAATTTACGTGCAGAATGGATGTGATGCAAACTGTAGAGGGAGCCAACTGATTGCTATGGGGTCCGTTATGTGTCAGTTTTTAGAAAGTAAAACAAACATACTGCATGCTGCGCATTTTCCTCTCTTCTAGAAATTGACATACAAAACTGAGAAAAACTTAGGGTGGGCCCCTCTGCTTCTGTCTGTGTCAGTTATGTAACACATTACAATGACTATATAATGGTAATATCAGTTTTATACCAGTTCTACGCCAATGCTTTTCAAATAAAATAAGTATATAATGTGTAAGTCCGCAAGGACAGGGTCCTCTCCCCTCTGTACCAGTCTGTCATTGTAAATTTGTTTACTGTAAGCGATATCTATAACCCTGTATGTAACCCCTTTCTCATGTACAGCACCATGGAATTAATGATGCTATATAAATAAATATGAATAAATATAATATACAGACAAATCCAGTGACTTACTAGTGACATTCTTGATGATCATAGTCATTCACTTTCTCCTTTCATTTCCATTCGGCCCAGACCCCCATGACCACTTCTTCCATCTATGACTCGGCTCTGGAGAATTTAAGATACAGACATCTTTGGCTTATTGCTTTCCAGCACCCTTCTCATATTCCCGCACCTGTACGCAAACCACATAATATCATCCGTTGTGGCCTAGATGGGAATAATGCCCAATCTGTGCCCTGCACAGTTATCATACTCTGCTTTGTATGCCAAACAGTAATTATACCCCCTCTGTGCCTCCATAGAGTAATACTGCCCCCTTTATATCTCAGTGTAGCAATATTGATTCATGTGCCTCCTCATAGTAACACAGCCCACATGTAGTAATAACGCCACTGTGCCTCCCCCTAGTAATAATTCCCTTAGGGCCTCTTTATAGTAGTACAGTAAATAATAATGCTCTCCTATAGTACTAAAGCACCCGAGTGGTATAAATGCCACCCATGCCTTCTTATTATTATTAATGTTATTATTATAATCCGCTCTTGTGCCTTGCCAAAAAATACAGCCCCTTGGAGTAATAATGTCCCTTTTTATAGTGATATATGGTTGGCAAGGATGGTGTGGTGCTGGAAACTAAATAGAGGACACAGAGTTGCAGTCTCTTTACCTGGTTTACTGATGGTAGACAGCCACAGTCCAGGTACCAGCAAACGGGTGTTGGTGAGGTTTGGCCGGCCTGGAAGCAATTACAAATCCCTTTCCCAGGTGAGGTCCGTAAGCCTTCCATCTCACGCTTTTATGCGAGTTCCTTGCTGCCTGTGGCTTCTGTCAAGGTCCTCTCTCTCCTGTCCAGGGACAGTACTTGCATGGTAGGCGACTTGAGCCTTTTTACAGAGTCTCTATCACAACTCGGGCTCTGTGTGTTGCTGTACCTTCAGGTTGGGGTGCGGACAGTCGACATAAAATCTATTGTCCTCCGGTTCTGCTGTGGGACATAGAGAACTACACAGCCTCGGGCTCCCGGTGCCCGATTCCTGCGCTTTGGCTTGGAAGGAGTGCAACCGTAGCTCCCTTCCAGCTCCCTTGTTCTCCTGTGCTTCTCCCCTCTGGCATTTGCTATCAATGCAACTAGTCTGCTTCTCTTCTCCCTC